>NC_048595.1:397808541-398531874 GCF_003668045.3 Cricetulus griseus
GACTGTCACAGTCTGATTGCCAAACAGGAATAGCAGCAAAAAGCCCAAAATAAACAAACTTGGCACTCTGCTCCACCCTACCTTCTTGGCCCTCCCCTGAGCAAGTCCCTCTCCTGACCCCTGTCCACCTCCAGCTCTACCTGCCTCTCCACCTCAGGGTGGGCACCATGAGGCCCATCTGATCAGGCTGCCTATGGCCAGAGGCTTTCCCTCTTGGCCAGGGAGGGCATATACCTACCTTTGCTGAACTCAGACAGGACTCTTTCTCAGCTTTGCAGGGAGCCAGGGCTCCCGAGACTGAGAGTCCACAGAAGCAGGGCGCCTGTGGGAGTGAGGGTAGGAGAGGAGGGGCATGACGTCTCCTTGGAGGCTGCCCAGATCCTTCCTGGATACTCTCCAGAAATGCACGAGTCTGGGCAAGGGTGTCCAGCAAGGAGTCCAGCTGGGAAGGAAATGAGGACATCTCGTGGACTTCTGGGATTTTGGAGATGGACGCCTCCATCCTCTAGAACTTCCTTTATCTCCTCATTGTGACTCTGACCTGTCTCCCTCACTCTTACCTGCTTCTCTCCTATGCTGGCTCTCTCTGGCCTTCCTTGGCCTGTCCTCTCAGTTAGGGAGGAGAGGCATCTGGCTGGATGGTCTTATAGGAATGGCATTTGTCTCTGTGTCATAGTTTCAGTCTCTTTTCTCTGCCTTGCTCTCTCCAGGATGGCCTGAGGCTGGTCCAGAGACTGGCAGCCTCTCACTGCTTGCTGGGTGGACATTGCCAGGAGTACTGGCCAGCCTGGGATTCAGTATTCAGGAGCCACGAGAGGATCAGGAGAGAGAGTGTGTCACAGCCCATCAGGAGGCAGGATGGGAAGGCCTCTATAGGCCTGCTCAGGTTCTCTCTTCATGTTGGTTCCTTTCAAATGCGTTCCCGAGCTGTTCCTGACAGTTGGTACCACATGAACTTCTTATTCCCTTTCTCTGGCTCTTCCCTGGGAGCAGGGCTGACCTGAGGCTGTAGGGAGGCAGGGGACATGGGAGTGAGGCCTTCTGGCCTCTGAGCATCTGACTGAGATAAGCATTTTTGAGGATACCAGAGTGGGTTTGGGGAGCAGAGCGTGGCTTTGGGAATGTGCATGCACAGGAAGGGTAGAGAGGTGAGGCCCCTTCTGGGTGCCAGGCAAGCTTTATACGCTCTTGGCAGAGGCACCAGTCTAGTCAAGGGGCTCTGGGCCACCTTCCGGGAGGGACCTGCAGTCTGAAGGAAGAGGAAGAACTGTGTGGGCGGAGGAGAGGAAAGGTGCTCCCTACACAAGCTGGGAGATGCAAGTCTGTGTGGGATGGTGACAAAGGTGACAAGAGCTGATATTACTGGAGTGTCGTCGTAGGTGCTGTGGAGCTCAGAGGAACCATGAAGTCCCTGGGAGCCCACAGATGCTGCAATCCAGGCATTTCACTCCTGGGCCCAAGTCTTTTGGTGGCTCCCTGTGCAGTCCCCTGCATTTCCTGCTCTTCATAGTTTTCTACCCTTGGCAGTCCTACTCTCTGTGGCCACACCTGGATGGTGGAGTGGGGCCACATTCTGTGTGGGACATCTCAGATGTGAAACATTGACATCACACACAGTTTGACAAGATGGCGTTCATGGGGGAAGAGCCTCTGAGATGAGTCAGGTGCCACAGATCCCTGGAGGCTATATCCTAGTTCAGGATGGGCTGTGAGGGTAGCAGGGCAGGCTGCTGGGTGGGTGCTATGGGCCCAGAGCTGGGACATTTGACCTCCGATCTGGGGCTCTACCACTTAGCAGCTGTGTGGTTTATCAAATGCTTGGTCTCTAGATTCATAAAATTAGACTACACTGAATGATCATTGTTTTTGTTTTTTAGTTTTTTTTTTTCCAGTTTGGTTCAATAAGGGCTTCTTAGCCATTTGTCAACATCCTCTGCTCTGCCAGGCTCTCAGCCAGGGAACCCCAGGGAGGGCGGGCATGCCTGGCTGTATAATGAGGGCAGGCCTCAAGGGCTGGAGGAGGCCGCAAGGCTAATTGAGCTTTCCCATCCTCAGCCCACTTAGCCCAATTTGTAGTTATTTGTTGTTGGCTGTTGACATGTTTGTGTCTGCCTTTCGGCTGAGCTGAGTTCTGTGAACACAGGGATGATGAGGGCTGAGGTTTCTTCACATACAATTGGGCACACAGTGGGTTATGGTGCTAGCTCTTTCTGAGGGAAAGGTCATCTTGTACACAGAGCATTTGCTCTGTCTCCTGGGGCAGAGGGTTTGTCACTCTGAGCTGTGGGATATCTTGAGTCACAGACCCTGAGTGGTCTGTTGAAGAGTCAGTGTACAGACACCTGTGGCAAGAAGATCCATTATGGACTCTGCTTTGCTTGCCTAGATTGAGTTGGATAAACCCCATGTTGACATAGGGTCCTTGTCCTGGGCTCTGACTCAGGCCACCAGCAGCCCAAACATTCTACTCCTTACACTTCTCATTCAGTGTCTGGGGGACCCTGACACCTTCTCCTCAAAGCCAAAATCTTTGTGGCTGGCTGGGTGTGGTGGCTCATGCCTTTTTGCTTGTTTTTTTCTTTTTTTGTTTTGATTTTCAAGACAGAGTTTCTCTGTATAGCCCTGGCTGTCTGGAACTCACTCTGTAGACCAGGCTGGCCTCAAACTCACAGAGACCCACCTGCTTCTACGTTCCAAGTGCTAGGATTAAAGGTGTGTGCCACTACCACCCAGTGGGCTCATGCCTTTAATACCAGCACTCAGGAGGATCTCTGAGTTTGAGGCCAGCCAGGACTCCATAGCAAGGTCCAAGGCACGTAAGGTTACATAGTGAGATCCTGTTTCAATAAATAAAAAGGTTAATTAGAGAGAGAGAGAGAGAGAGAGAGAGAAAGCTTGGTGGTTGAGAAGGGGAGGGTCTCCCTGCAAGCTTCCCCAGGAAGCCTCAGTGGGTCCAGAGTATAGAGAAACGTATACTCAGGGCAGGGCAGGGACAAGTCCAAGGAGTCCAGGTTCCTTTTTGCAGATAGAACCCAGCATGGAACATTTAGCTTTCCCTGGTCCAGGCTTCAGCTTCCCAGCCTTCTCTCAGGAAAACCAGCCTGTGGCCAGCTCTGCGGGTGCTGGGTTCATGCCAGAGGCCTCTTGGCACAGTTGTCAGGCTTGCCTCTGCGTGGAGAGGAGCAGGAAGGATTGCACAAGGGGAAACTGGCAGAGGGCCCCTGCTTCCGCTTGGTATTGATGCTTTCCAGGGAGGGATGAGGGGCAGTCTGGGCAGCCTGGTTCCCCTTTCATCTGCTTGTCAGCCAGGAGGAAATGACAGTCCAAGGAACAGAGTTCCCTATGTCCACTGTGTGCCACTCCGCCAAGCTCACTTTCAGCTCTGAGGATGGCTGCTGCAGGACACACACTGGCCTTCAGCTTGTGTCATGTGTTCCTTCCTGCAGGAAGTCTTCCCAGAAAGTCCCCTCCCTTGTCCTTTGAGTAAGAGCTCTCACTTCAGCCTCCATGATGGCTGGGGTGTTTCTTTGGCTATGGTTCTGTAGATGTAGGTAGAGTAGGGGAGCAGCTGCTGGTTGGTATCAGTTGCTGTGACTCTTAGGGAATGGTCTCTTCCTTCCCTCTCATTTTAGTGTCTGGGGACCCCATTTCCCCCTCCAAACACTCCTGGAATCTGGACCATTGGAGAAAGCAGCAATTTCCTCTTCTCCTTCTCTTTGGTCATCCACTCAGGAAATACTTTTATGATTCCCTTCTCCATGCGAGCCCTGTGCCAAGCAGTGGGAGAAGACAAATCAGGCAGAGTTTGTGGCTGATTATACACCCTCAACCCCAGGAGCTGAGCCTACTCCCACAAACTCTGAGATCAATACTTTCCAAGTCCTTTTCTATCTGGCCCCGGCTGCCAGTTGCCCCTGCCAGGCTGGTTCCAGCCTCCTCACCATTCCCTCCCCATCACTGTACACAGCTGTTTAGGAGCTGCCCCCTCCCTGGGGCCACTTTTAGAGAGGAAGAAAGAGTCATTGTCAGGTGGACAGCTGACAAAGGAGACTGGGGGAGTGGTGGGGCACGTGGAGATGCTTATTTGTAAGCCCAACTTTCTCCCTGAAGCCCTGGAGACTGCCTTTATCTGGCCTGATAATAGACCGAAACCATGTTCTTCTACTCCCTGTGGAGAGATCTGTGCACCTGCCAGGTGGCAGCAGCCTAGAGTGACACTCGGCACTGCTCCAGCTGACAAGCTGGCCAGATCAGGTAAGGAGCAGCCAGGTGGGGAGCCACCAGGCTCCAAGTCTCTCACACTCATGCAGTGGTCCTCAGTGCCCATGTAGGAGACTTGCAGACACCAGGAAGCTGAAGCCACAATTCCAGCTCTGGGTCTCTGTATTCCCAACATTGACATGGTCATGGAATTCATGGTTCACCCTCAAGCATTTATAACCCCTGTTTTGCAGGACACTATGGCTGCCAGCCATTTGTATGGTGACCTCCTAATCCTCCAGGGATCTTCCCCCAACAACTATTGGGGATTCCCTGACAGAGAGAAGTGTGGGCATCTCCACAGTAGCTGGTATGTGAAATGCCATCCTGGGCATGGCCTGCTTACTGTGTCCCACAAAGAAGAAAGCAGGAGTCCTTCCTTGTGTTCCATAATTCACATGCAAGTGTTCGGGCGTGGAACCTCTTCCAGGCAGACCTGGCATGTCTTCATTCCCATCTTGTGGAGGACTGGGGTTTGTACCCAGATCTTCTGCCTCCTAGTCCAGCCCCCCTCATGTTTGGGGGCCTAGTCCCTCAGTTAAACTCTGAGTTTCTGGAGGGGAGTCAGGAGGTTGGGATAAGATATGAGCTTGGCATGGGTTGAGCAGAGGTGCCAGAGGGTCCGGGGATGATGTAGGCAAGAGGGCACGGCAATGGTTGCAGCTGGGCTTCAGAAATGTCCTGCAAGACTGTCCAGCAGGAATATGATGACCTCAGCTCTTCTATGAAGCACCTTCGGTTGTGTTCAGGGAGAGCAAACAGCACCAGGTAAGGCTGGGACCTAATGACTGTTTTCAGTGGGCTGTTCCTCTACACAGGGTCTGTCTTGTCAGGTCATCTCTCTGCAGTCTGTACTTACTCATATAATAGTAGCTCAGAGTGGGCCTCCTACCCACCTCCTGGCCCCAGGGCCCTACAAACTGATGGAAGCAGACGAGGAAGACAGAAACACACAGGAACAATATCCCTGCTCTGTGTCAGATCCCTGCAGTGTGTACCCTCACAGCGGACAGCCCTACAGACATCCATACGCTCTCACAGTCCTTAACCCAGGTCTGCACCAGCCTTTCTAGTCCCTGAGATCCCTTACCTCCTTTGTCTGTAGACTGTTCCCTTTCTGGCCTTAGGAAGCTGAAGACTGAAGGCAGTCTCTGTGTGAGCCTGTGTGTTAAGCATTCTGAAAGCTTTCTACACCCTGTGACCTTCCACAGTGCGGGTGCTGTTTTCACTTGGCCATTGAAGATGCTGAGGAGCTGCATCAGAAACCACTTGCCCGAGTTTAGACAGCCGTGTAGGCAGAATAATAGCAACCCCGAGCCCCACCCTACCCAGAGATGTCTGCGTCTTAGGGCGAAGGGGACTTCGTAGATGTAAGGAGAGTTGGGGAAATTAGCCTGGATTATTTGGGTAGATCCAGCATCATTTCCTGAACCCTTTAAATGTAGAAGGAGGAGGCAGATGACCAATATGCTGAAGAGCTGCTCTGAAGCCAGAGGGAGTGGAGGATTGCGGCTGGCAGGTGCTTCAAGGAGCAGGAAAGAGCCCTGTTCTGCTGACACTCAGCTTTGGCCAGTTGAGACTCACTTCAGTGTCTGCAGAAAGGAACAGAACTTATGTAAGATAATAAGCACAGCACGCATAAAGTCATGAACTCAGGGAAATTTTTACAAAGACATCAGGGCAAGAAATTGACCCCAGGACTCTGTCAATCAGCTCTGCCTAGTCCTGTCTGTCTGTCCTCCCTGCAGTCCACAGGGGACAGAGAAGTGACATGGGAGAAGAGGACCAGGATTGGACAAAACTGGGCTGGAGTTCCAACTTCTCTGAGCCTTGTCTTCTGTCAGTCTCAGGAGGCCAGGACACCTTGGGATGGGTGTGTGGGAGCCTCCTCTTGGATTCATGTGTGTGTGTGTGTGTGTGTGTGTGTGTGTGTGTGTGTGTGTGTGTGTGTGTGTGCATGAGAGAAAGAGAGAGAGAGAGAGAGAGAGAGGGAGAGAGAGAGAGAGAATATGTGTGTGTGTCTCAGGGCATGCACACATGGCCTGTGTGTTGGAGTGCCTGGTTGTGGGAGAATCTTAGGACCCTTCTGGTGGTACAGGGGTTTTCAGATCCTAGACACCTCATGTGTCTAGCTCATGTGTGAGAGTGAAAATATGTGTGTCTGTGTGAGTAAGCATGGCCCTTGTGTGTGAAAAAGCATGGGCCCAAGAGTGTGAACACCATGTCTCACATCCCTGTGGGAACATGTGCCTTGCATACCTGTGTTTGTCTGCTCTCACCTGTGTGAACGTGAGTATGGGTGCCCAGCTTGTACTATGGATATATTTCTGCTCATGTTCCTTTATGGATAAATATGTCACTGTGTCTGCTATAGTGTACCCCTATTTGTGAACATGCATGTGTCTACTGATACCTTGTATATGAATGTGTATGACCATGTGTACATGCAAATGTGCAAACATTCAAGTTCCTGTGTATGAATGTGTAGAGATACCAGTGTGTCTTTCTGCCCTTAAGTGAATGTAAGGGTGGGAAGTCTATTCACATTTCTGCTTGTGAGTATTTGAGTGTGCACTTCTCTCTCTCTCTCTCTCTCTCTCTCTCTCTCTCTCTCTCTCTCTGTGTGTGTGTGTGTGTGTGTTTGTATGTGTAGGCTACCTGTACCCAGTGCTGTCCCTTCCCCCAGACAGCATTGCCTCACCCTGTGACACAGTCACTAATGACTGTTTGCCATTGTCTGAGCATGGTGGCATCACCTGCTTTAATGACAGTCTCCCTGCCTAATGACCTGGCTCCTGCCCCATCATTTGGGAGCCATAGGGCCACTGGCCTGGTGGCCATAGAGATGTTGACGAGCTCGACACATTTCCTGTTGGGGTTTTGTGGGGGTGGGGGTAGTGCCAATTTCACCCCTCTCTCAAAGCCCTTAGGGTGCTCGTGTGGGCCAGGATTTCAGCTGGCAGGTGGTATTCCTAGGCGGGAAGCCCTGGGTGTGGGCCCTGCCTTCTTTCTGGGCAGGGATGGGCTGATGATGTTCTCGGTTGCCCCTCCCCCCCAAAGGTGCCCTGGCCTTAGAAGGCAATCTGACCTTCTTCAGTCACTGTAGACAGTGCCTGCCAACATGAACTGAGATGTCCCTTCTGAGAAGGCCTCTCTGGGCCTAAGATGCTCTGGTTTGGATCAAGGGAGTCTGGAACTGCTAGAAAGTTCTTGGGGCCTTGAGCAGGTTCCCCTGTAAGAAGGCCTCATTAGCCCTTCTCATAATATTTCTGTTATGGCTGAGATTATGTGAAAATGGCCTCTGGATTCTGAAGGAGGGGCCAGGAGGGCTTGCTGTCCCTTTGGTGGACTTATAACCTCTTGTTTATACATTCACAGCTTTGGATTGATTCCATCTTCTTTGTATTCCTCCTTACAAGTCTTCTTCCTCCCACTTGAAGATTAGATGAATGGGCAGAGGAGCCCTGAACCCAGCCTGGCTCCTAGGGCTTCACTGAAAGTTTTCACAGCTCAGGGGATGCATGATGGGAAGTACATGTGGCAAACTTGTCTCCCATCTTTTCAAAGTCTCCTTAGGTCTTAGCCCACAGTAAAGGCCTTTGATGCTCTAGCTACGGGGAGGAGGGAGACTGATGCTCTAGATATGGGGAGGAGGGAGACTGTATGGCTTTCTCTCCACTTCCTCAGCTGTGGCCTTGTCTCCCCACTGATGAGCATTTGTTAAGTAAGGAGTGAGTGCCTCAGCTGTCTCACTGCTGACTCGGTGTCCCTGTCCTGGTGGAAGGACTCACTCCTTTGAGCTGAACCTTGCTAACATCGTCTGCAAGAGGATTTGTCAGGTGGTTGTTTGTGACTGGCAGGAGGGTCATGAGAGCTGTGAATGTTTTACAAAGCACGGTTTCGTGACAACACAGCTGCATTGGCCTCTGCTTAAAATATATTTTGTACTGTGGGCTGAGATCGAGTAACTGGTGACAGATAATTTGCCATTTGGGGGAGGGACCAGAACCATGGGGACTTCTCTTCACAGCTCCTAGGAAGCCTGTACCAAGGGGTCCAAGGGGTCATGTGTTCTGTACTGGTGTAGCATCCCTACCCTAGGCAGATCCTTCCCTATCCTAGCTTTTGGAAGTCCCTTCTCTCATTTCCTGGAGAATGTCTGGTTGGCATCCAGGAGTGGCTTAAGAGTAAAGGGTGATGCTGGACAAGCAGGGTACAAAGGAAGGCCCTCCAGGCACACCTGCCCCATGAACTAGTGACTGGGCCTGGGACCCTGCCCCTTCTCCTTCAACTATGAGCCATTAGCCAACCTGGCTCATAGGTGGGATGAGAGGATCAGAAAATGTTATTTATAAAAGCAGATCCTTGAGCCTGGGGAGTTGGTGCAGTAGATAAGAGTGCTGTCACTCAGGAAGCCCTAGTGGCCCTTATCTCCAGCCCATCACTGGTCCCCAATAAGGCCGTGCTTGGGGTAGGCTGGGGTGTTGGTCTGATTGGTGGGGTCTGAATGCTTGTGTGCTATATGTCATGCTATACTTACTCATGTGGGTGCATACAGAGACCAGAGAACCTTGACTGTCCTGCTCTATCATTTTCTACCTTAATCCCTTGAGACAAGGTCTCTCACTAAACCTGGCAGCCAGCAAGTCTCAGCGATCTTCCTGTTGCCACCTCCAGCAGTGCTGGGGTTACAGGAGTGTGTAGCAACATCCAGGTTTTTGTGCGGGTGCTGGAGATTTAAACTCAAGTTCTCATACCTAGGCAATAAGTACTCTTACCCACGGAGCCAACCACCCAGGCCTATTGATCTGCTTTTATAAAACACATTTTCTAATGTCATCACCCACCCTTAAGCCAGGTTGGCTAAGGGCTTGGGGTTGAAGGAGAAGGAGAGGATCTCTGGCCCAGGTGCAGGTTGATGAGGCAAGCCTGCCTAGGAGGACTTCCTTTGTACCCTGCCTGTCTAGCATCACCCTCTCCCATTCAGACAGCACGGATGATGTCTCATCAGCTCTCCTCTTGGTACCCATTTTCCTATATTGTTGTGATTACTGTGCCCACTCCATAGGTAGTGAAATTAAGGTGCAGAGGGATCAAGTTCACACAGTCAAGAAGTGCTAGAGCCAAGATTCTTTCCCAGGGCAGTTTCTTCTCATAGTCTTCTGTGGCCTTGCAGGGAGACCCCAGAGTTCTGGTATGGATGATGCCCACAGACAGCTTGGTTTCTGAGACTAGCAAGAGTAGACAGGGCCTGGGAAGGGTTGCAGTAGGGCATTGATTTCCTCTGAAGAGGAACTGACCTCTTCCAGGCACAACAGAGATTCCTGCCCTGGTACGACCTTATCTGGGGCCTCCCCAGGAGTCCAAGCATGAACTTGAATGTGGGGAAAGCTGCTTATTGAGGGAAGTTTCATCAGGGAGATTGCCTGATTATCAAGAGGCAAAAATTGCAGCAAGAGAGATGTGGCTTCGATTCCAGAGTGTTCCTCGGCACTCCTTAAGGGCAGGGACTAATCCTCTAGCAAAATGGACTTAATTAACACTCCATATTCTCATAGTTCTCAGAGCTGAGGTCTATGAGAACATTTGCAAATTAATGCATAAGCAAGATGACTGAACACACAGTAAACTTTGCATCTAAGTGCTGAGGGGACGCCGAGTAAGCTGTGGTAAGAGCAGGGTGGGGTCTGCTGAGGAAGGTTTCCCAAAAGAGCAATGTGGGATAAGCTAGGAAAGACCAGGCTCTCTCTGCGGGTGGCAGGAGGCAGTAGGCAGCTAGTTGGCTTCTCAACAGCATCATTACAGAACCCTCTAGTCCCTAGGGACCCCACGCCTGCCACCCGACTCAGTGACTTGCTACCCTGAGAATTTACCCGGCCTCCTGGGTGGGGACTGTCCAGCAACATGCCTGCCCAGCCTTCTTGGTGCTACTTGGAAATGACATGGAAATGTGGTATGGCCTTAAGCCAGTTCCTCCTCTCTGGGAATTTTGGGAAATGGATCTTCTAAATGTCTTCTCTGTGGGACATGTGGGGGAGAAAGGAGGGACATTGGCTTCCTGTAGTGAGACCAAGGGAGAGAAGGAGAGGAGGTCAGAGATACTTCTAGAACCAGTTGTCTCAGAGACAGAGGCTTCCACCCCCAGTGGCCTTCTGTCATGCTTGGCTGCTACTAGGCTACAGCCTGGGCACCTGCATATCTGACGTGGGATTCTGAGTGGAAGCAGAGGACTGGGGAGGAGGGAGAGGATGGAGAGAGAGCTGAGCTCTGGTGGCTCCTTGGAGGCAGGGCTGCGGAGCTGGAAGATGCGGGGCCTGGCACGGGGACTTTCTGGTGGGAAAGGTTCTGGGAAACTTTTGTGTCTGGTGTTGTGTGTGGTCACTTTCTCTGGACCTAGGCACACAAACCACGATGTGAAAGTTGCCCCTGGTGGTCCAGTTTCTGGCATGGCTGGGCAGGTCACCTTTCCTAGGTTCGGAAGCTGCAGCCTGTCTAACCAAGGGTTGGTGGAGAAGGCTCTTGACCTCAAAGATTCAGGTGAACCTGGGCTGGGCTTGACTCCCAGTTTGTCCTACCTCTAGGGATGTGCTGGTACCGGGACAGAGGCATCTATTTGGGGATTTATAGTCACTTTATAACTGGCGTTTAGGTGTGTGCCTACAACAGCCTCAGAAATGACAGCATGAGGCCATCATCTCCTGCCCAGGAAACTCTTTATTCCTTAACACAGGGCAGCTGTCAGAGTCCCCAGGGAGACACAGTAGGGAGAAGAATGACCTGCCCTTCCCCCACCCATGGGAGGACTAAGAGAATGAGGCCATGCCCAGTGTCAGGGTGCTGGGGAGGAACAGAGATGGTGGCCCACTGGTCAGAGGTTGCACGTGGAGGTCAGAGGGCCGCTGCATCTGAGTCTTGTAAGATGGTTTTGTGGTTGGCTCTCAGTAGCTTTCCCGCCTTCCCAGCCTCGGCCTGGTGCCCAGGCCCTGTTGTCAGCACCTGCTCCCCAGGGCCAGAGCCTGGCAGATGCAGCCATGAGCTCATGGGGCGGGGTAAGTTGGCAGGTCCCTGATCTCCCCAGAGCTGTGGCAGGTGCATGTCACGGCCCTGGGCCTGGCGCCTCAGTAATCTCTCTTCTGGCCTCATCCCCTTGTCAGGAGGCAACTCTTCCAACTAGCTAAGCCTTCTCCACCTTAATCCCCAGAATCCAGAACAGATGGTGTGAGGCCTTACGATTAAGCTACAAGAACAACTTCCCACTGGACAGATGGGATAGTGGGGTAAGGGCAGGGGGTGTTAACATCAGGGACAGACCACAGGGCTCTTATATGCCCACTTCAGTGGTGAAGGAGACTAGGGAGCAAGAGGCCAGCTAGGCTGGAAAGAGAAGAGTCATCTTCATGTTCCAAGAGGATGGAAGTAGCAGGTGGAGTGGGTGGCCAGTTTCTGCCAGATGCCTCTTGAGTCCGAAAGGAAGCAAGCATGCCATACAGTGGCAAGAGGGGCAAGCAAGGCAAGACAGCAAGAAATTCTGACTTCCCAGGTGGTGTGTCCTTGACAGGTGGAGGCTACCTGAAGGGCTGTGCTTAGAAGAGAAGGGATGAGTGACCCACGATGGGGTTTGTTCTGAATGGCATTCTCCCTTTGTGACTGCACACACAAAACACGCTGTCCACAGTAATAGATTTTTCTGCCCTGAGCTTTCCACAGCGTTGGGGGCTATTGAACTGCAGGCCCTCGAGGGAGAATTGCCCTTTGCTGATGGTTTAGAATTCATTTATTTTTAGGTGCCATGCTCCTTAGGCTGGGGTTGGAGATTAACTTGATCTTCAAATATCCTCCAGTGCGGCAGACCATCTGTTCCTGTTCTGAAATCTCCATCCTTCTAGGGATTCTTCTCTGATCATTGTCCAAGGGCCCTCTCCTTTCCCTGAGGGTGACCAGGTATTGTCAATGTTAGGCAGTGGTAGGCATGCTCCATTTCTTCCCTGTGAGCCCACATCCTGCTAGGACTGCCTTACCTCCATGTTCCGGCATCTACAAGCTGCCACTCCTTAGAGTCCACACATGTTCCTGAGGCAGATGATGGTGAGGAGGGCTTCTGGGGATGCTGCAGTGTGTACCTGGGCTCAACTCTTGGGCTCCTTTCAGGTACCACATTGGCTGGTGGTCCCTGCCAGCCAGTGCTATCCTAACCTTTGTCCAGGTCACAGGGTCTGGTATCAGAGTCTTCATTTCTGGGCTCAGTGACAACCCTGAATATCAGTGTCAGGGTTGAGACCCCAGAAGCTACCCAGGCTTATATAGTCTTTGTTTACAGTCAGGCATCCAGAGAGGGGCCTCACTCAAATCCACACAGCAAGTTAGGGGGTCGTATGAAGTGACTCCTATCCATGGCTTTTCCTGCTGTGTCCCAATAGCTCCCTAGTTTGGGAAAACGCCTTGCCACCCCCTTTTCTGTTCTTCTCTGTATTTTTCTCACTCTTCCGCTCTGATATTTACCTCCCAGGTCTTGTTGCCTGAATCACCTCTGGAACCTCTAGCTCCTTCTTGCTGGGACCATTAGCAGCACAGGCTGTTAGTTCCCCTTCCCTAATTGTCTATAACACAAATGAACTCTCTAATAGTTCTAACCAGGCTCATTTACGTCCCAGCTCTGTGACCTTGGGCTAGTTGCATAACACTCCCAATCCTTAGGTTTCTTATCTAATGGGGCAGGCAGTTCATTCAGAGCACAGAAGAAACTTGGGAAACTCAAGGGTGAAACCTAAGATGTGGTAGGTGTGGGTGGAGATAGTGGTTGCTAGTGCGCGCAGTGTGTGGTTTAAGGGGAGCCCCACTGGGAAGGGCAATGCTGTTGGTAGTGGGATGCTCTTGAGGATTTTCTGAAAGGGGAGTGACAAGCTCCTACCTAGAGCTTAGGGTGGCCAAGTAGTGGACAGAAAGGGAAAGCGTGTGGGTGCTGGCTGATCTGCATTTGGATCCCATCTTCACTGCTGGTGAAGATGCTGCTAGATCTCTGAAACTCCCCCTTCAATCTGTAGATTAGCACTCTCCCTACTCCACAGTCACCACAAGGATTAAATGGCTGAGCTTGGAGTCTCAGGCTTCAGGTACTGAATGGGGGTCACCATTCTTACGACTGGGGCTGTCATTGCCACAGTGCGTGTCAACCTGGCCTTGCACATAGGTCTTCCTGGTCCTGGGTGTTGCTCCTCATTTCCCAACCTGGAAGCTTCCCAAGGGCAGGACTCACAGTATCAGCTTCTTGCTTTAGCTACTGTTGGGAAGACATGACATCATTCCCTGGGGCCTCTGGGTAGCTCTGCGGAGGCCCCAGGGATTGGCAAATTGTAGGGGAGTCATAGGCCCTCCAGTGCACCTACAGGCTTTCTCCTTCCCAAGTGATTTCAGAGCCCAGAGCCTGTTGTGGATGCAGGGTGTAACCTTCCTTCCCAGGGACTGTCTAGCCATCAGTCCCTGGTATAGTCCTAGGGCCTTAAGTCTGTGATGGGTCTGCTGAGGCTCATGAACACAAAGCAGGCCTAGTACCAGTGAGAGGGCCTTCAGTAGGGGGTTGAGTACTGGCTTCCAGCTGCCTACCCCAGCTGTCCTCTGGGCAAGAGGAGCCAGAAACACGACACCGATGAAATTACTGGTGTCTAATAATCGTCGGTAACATCCATCAACACTTCCAAGGTGTTGAGTGCTCTGTGAAGTGCTAAAGGTACTAATTTGGCAGAGATACCCTGAGTGCTCACAGATTGCAGACTAAGAGAAATTCAGATTAAGTATTCAGTCTGCTCCAGGAAGGGATGATAGGGGGCTCCGGGGTCTGGGGTGTGCACCTGATACATGCACAATGGTGGGGTATGGGTTGTACAAAGGAGACACCAGGATAATCAGAGACCTGAAAGAAGTCCTGTGATTCAGGGGCAGGCAGAGGAGGAGGGTGCTTTCTGTCTAGGGAAGTGGGCAGCCATGGAAGGATCTTCGGGCAGGGTATGTTGTGGCCAGCTGTGGGCTGCAGTACTATGGAGAAGTCTGATATTTTGTCTTCTGGTTTTACCAAGGAGTAGTGATGAGGTGTGTGTGTGTGTGGGGGTGGAGTGAGGAGAGTGAGGCCTGCCTACTTGCATAGGATGGAGGCTTTGGTACCAGTGATTCTGATAGAGGGGGACACTGAGGCACAGGGGCCAAATGGGCTCAGTTGCTCCCTCAGCAACTCCTTTTTAGGACTGATCTGTCTCACAGTGCTGCCTCTCCCAACCTCTGGGAGTGCTTGGGTGCTGGAGGGACAGGGAATTGTAGGAATGAAGCCATGACAAACAAGCCTGTCCCACAGCTTCTCTCTTCACACCAGGAGGTCTCTCAGACCCTCCCTGGGCCCTAGGATAGAAAGGACAAGGAAGACAGGGTCACTGCTTAAGCCTAATGATGGGCCTCACTTTCTGTGTAGGCTCTGTGGCTTCTCACTGTTATCCAGCTTTGTCTTCACACACACCAAGACAGGAGTTTAGCCAACAAAGACGTTTGGACCTGTCTCAGGCTTCTTACTCTCTTTTCACCTCTGGATGGGGGTATACAGGCAGGCAATTACCCTCCAGTACCACTCAGAGGCCTCTGCCTCTTCTGGGCCACCTTTGCCTGTCACTCAGGGCTTACTGGAAGTAGTTCCTGTCTGAGTAGTAGGCTGATGGCTAACTTAAACTAAGGGGCTGAGGTAGTTTAACCCCTTTGGTCTGGAACATTTTAGCCAGCAGAGGTCACTGGAGGGGGTTCTGCCAGCCCTAGAGAAGGAGAAAACTAGCCTTCCCCTGTGCATGCTGTGGGGTCCCTGCTTCTGAGTTCCAGCTCTAGCAGGTTCTATTACAGGTTCCCCACACCCTGCTCGCATGTAAGGTGGTGAACTCTGCTTGCCTGCAGCATCCTCCAATCCAGGCTTTGGTCTGGAGAAAGGAGGGGCCGGGGAAGCATGGGCAGGCTCTGTCTGTACTGACTGGGGGATGGGTTGGCAGGACAAGGGGCTATGGCTGATGGTGATGTATGCCTACGTGCTCCCTTTCCCCTGATTTTCTGCCTTGCTCTGTGTCTGTCTAGTCCTTCTCTTCACCTTTCTCTTCACCCCCTCACCACCACTCCTCTCCAGCTTCTTTCTCATCTCTCTTTCCCAGCCATCTTTGAACGTTCTCTTCTTCCCTTTCCTGCCTCCTCCAGTTCTTTCATCTCCTCCTGGGTTTCAGTCTCCCTGAGTTCAAGCTGCCTGCCGGGGTAGGCGATTATCCCATATCCTGCAGGCATCCAGGTTACCAGCATGTCCTTCTCCTGCTGCCTCAAGGATGGCTGGGTCCTAATCTTCAGCCAAGTGGTGCCACCTGCTGCCCACCTGGTTCTCTGGTAGGGTTGAGGGGGAGTTCCTCAGGTTGCCTTCATCCTTCCTGTCTTAGAGAGTCCAGGCCTAGGGCAGAGAACTTGACAGTGACTCCTAGAGGTGAGGTTGGGGATTGCAACTTCTGGGCAGCTGGGCCCCCTTCCTGCTTCTATTCTAACTCCAGAATTCTGAAGGTCTCAAATGGCATGTGTGGCTTGCAGTATGCACTAGTGTGTGAACCCTTGGGCTTGCACGTGTCTGGTGTGTGTGTGTGTGTGTGTGTGTGTGTGTGTGTGTGTGTGTGTGTGTGATCTGAGTGTTTCCTGCTGGAATTCACCCTAGGCTTCTGTGTCTGACTGTAGCCTGGGGACTTAGGGGCACTGGAGCAACTTGGAGACCCATGGGTACCCGAGGGCTGAGGATAGTGAGGGCTTGTACTGGGTGCCTGTGGCACATACCTGTGAGGGCCTAGCTGCTTGCCTGAGTTAGGCAGATGTGCACACCTGTGTTTTCACAATGCTCGTGAGTGAGATAAGCCCCTAAGAAGGCCTTTGTTGCCCTGAGGACACTTGAAGGCTGTGAGGAGGGTTAGGGGAAGCAGTGTGTGCCTTTCTGGTTCTGGGGCAGGGCTGATGAAGTGGTAAGCACTTAGATATTTTTAAGCTTTTAAAGAAATGCCAGATTGGCTTAGGACATCACGAGTCCCCAGTCACTTAATTCTGACTCAGTGGCCACCTAAAACCACAGGAATGAGAAGAGCTAGGTTGCCCCCACGCCTCTCCCACCCACCCACCCACCACCCCAGCAGGGCTGGGGCCAAGGAATGCAAGGACACTTCCCTGTGAAGCACCTTCTGGGTGCAGCCTGTGCTTTGGACTATGCTAGCCCCACCCAGTGGCTGAGCTGGGGCTACAAGAATCTTATCATGAAGTCTGCTGCCAGATGCCCAATTCTGCAGCTAGGCCTGGCTTCTTCAGGAGAGCTGAGTGGGCTTTCTGTAGGTGGTCCTCTTTGGTCTTCACTTTCCTTTTTTTTCTAAAAAAGGGAAGATGCCTCCCATCTTCCACTCACCTCCCTAGGGTCATTATCCATGGGAAACGTGGCCACGTGCCTGGTGTGTGGCACATAGGAAGTTTTCAGGAAGTGATAAGTGGGTCTTTCTTGAGAGCTGGCAGTTGCCACAAACCCTTTCCCCAGCATCCCTGAGATGAGATGTGAGTCAGTTGTGGCTGGGTAGCCAGAACACCCAGGCTCCCATTCTGGAAGCATGAGTCAGCTCAAGTTAGGGAGGAGGGAGGTCACACTTGGGTCAGATGCTAGACCCAGGCTGGAACAGATACATGCCTGGCTGTCGTCATATCGTGATGCCCATTGCCAGTTCCTGGATCCCTGAGTACCCCATTAGTGAGGGTTCAGGATGGACTGACACAGGCTCTGTGATATGCACATGGTTTTCAGACAGAAGAGCTGGCAAAAGGCTTTACAATCCCAAAGGCTTCCCTGTGACAGCTGCTGTTTTATCCCTGGGCTGGTTCAGCCTGAAGACCCTCTCTCACTGGCATCAGAGTTCCAGGACTTGTCCTGGGGCACCCTTGCCTCGTTCCCCTAGTGCTCCATCCTTTATCTAGGTTAGTACATCCCATCAGGACCCAGATGCATATCCCTGGGTTTGGTGAACATTTGTAGGGAGGGCATTCCTGTTAACCATTTCTTCTAATCACTCCCCTCTGATAGGGAGTAAGTCATTGCAGTAAACCAGGCCTGTTCAGTACAATGGACAGTGCCTGAGGGGGGCTGGTGGCCCAGTCTCTGTACCCAGCAGTGCCTGCTGTTTTAGCCTCTCTTCTATATCTCTTTAGTGCATGGCTTCTCATCCTAGGAGCCATGGTTTGTATGAGGCCAAGAGCTGGTCAGTTCTTCCAGTGTTATCCAGCCTTGTCTTTTCGGACATCCACAGAGTGAATGATCCTACTTCTTCTATCAAGTGTCTTGGAGAGGCCTGTGTAGGCTGAACAAGGTAGGATGAGGGATGGTGACAGGCCTCCCTTTGCCTTCCAGGCATGCAGACAAAAGCACTGAGCACACGCCTACACAGGAACGTACAGGCAGGGTGTGGTGGCTCACGCCTGTAATCCGGGACTCTGGGGCTAACGCAGGAGGACTGTGAGCTCCAGGCCAGCTCGGATTATACAGTGAGACCCTGTCTTGAAAACAACAACAACAAAAACAGAACAAAACAAAACAGCAGACCAGAATAGAACAAAACCATTAGAAAAACAAGATGGTGGGAGTGATTCGTTACTGCAGTCATAGCACTGGACAGGCCAAGGCAGGAGTTTGAAGCCCATATAGGCTACATATAGGGTTTGAGGCTGGTCTGGTCTCAGTCTAAAACAACAACAACAACAACAACAAAAACCACACACAAACAAATGGAAACTTCAGAAGCTTCCTTCCCCAACAAAACAAAAGACAAATCAGCCCACGGAGAAATATTCATCCACTGGATATCCTCTATGGATTGGCCCTTGACAGGCACTGGGAGGTAGCAGACACATGGGGAGGCATGATGTTGAATTTGCTCAGGCCTGTGGATAGCAGCTCACAGACACAGATACACCTTGACAGACATTTAGTTCTTTACCATCCTTGTATGTCTGAGGTGGGGTGGGTGGTGGGTGGTGGGGCTCACTATGTAGCCCAGGCTGGCCTTGAACTATCGATCTTTCTGTCTTAGCTTTCTGGGTGTGACACTGTGATCTATACTGCCAGGCCAGTCTATTTTTCCTTTCTGTAAAACTACCCCAGAGAAAAATGAAATGTTAAGTTTTACAAAATATGGACCAGCAGCTTGGCTGCCTGGAGAAGGGGATGCCCCCACTTCACTAACTCTTGGTCTCCAGCCATTAAACACTCATCCTGAGGGAGCACATTTGGTTTCACTAACTACAGCATTTGATCCCTGCCTTGTCTGGAATAGCAACACTAGGGATGTGGCAGAGAGGTCCAAGGACAATGAGGTTTGGAGACTTAATTAAATGCGTATTTATTGTTATTCTCAACCTGATGTGACCAAGCCAGTGGGCAAAGGCTTTGATTACTGTCTCCCTTCTTCCAACCTTCACCTTCTCTGAGCTACTGGGCCTGAGGGAAGGCCTTGGCCACTGTGGGGTGTGGGAAGAACCTGGCTTGCTTCTCTTCTTCCAGGCCCCAGAGGCCATGGGCTTGTTGAGTGCTTAATGCTGAAATTCCTCACTTAAGCCTTGAGTGTGGCCTTGGTCCAACTCTCCCCAGCCAAGCCTTGGGTCTGAACCTCTGGACAGACAGCTGTGTGCCCAGCCCACGCCTGGCACCCTGTCCCCGACAGTCAAGGTGAACAGGTTTGGCTGCCTGAGTTGGCTGTAGCCTTTGCTTTTAGTGAGACAAATGAAGTCTGAGTTTTTGGTGACAGCTGATGAAGTCGGAACCTGGTGGTCCTTACCTAAATATTACATGTGTATTTCCTATAATCATTCTCTCACTTAGTTACAATTCAGCAATTTAATATTGATGTGTTACTGCACCTGATTGTCAGACCTCATTCAAGTTTTACCAGTTGGCCCAATAATGCCCTGTACATAGCAAGAGGGACGGGCGCACACTCATCTATTGCTGCATTAGGCTGACCCTTCTCCTTCTAACTCCTTTCCCTCCCCTGCTCTCTCCTCCCCTCTCTCCTTTCCCTTCTCCTCTCCTCCCCTCCCCTCTTTCCTCTCCCCTGCCTCTCCTCCTCCTCCTCACACCTCTCTCTGCTGGGGACCAAACCCAGGGCCTTGTCTATATCCTTGTTGGTAAAACGGTACAGTATTTGCCTATAAGCCCTTTCTTCTCCCTTCATCCCTTCCTCCTTCCCCCTCCCCCCTTCCCTCTGCCTCCCTACCTCTCTATTTTGTGCTGGGGATTGAAACCAGGGCCTTGTGCTTACTAGGTAAGTGCTCTTTCACTGAGCCATACTTGTAGCTCACAGTCACTGGATCTTGTAAGAAATTTTTTAACCGGGGAAAATTTCTCCATCTTGACATTCATGACTTCGGCACTTCCTTGAGGATTATGGAAGGCTCCTTAGTTTGGGTTTGTCTGATACTTTCTCAGGGTTAGATTCTGCTCCTGTGGGTTTTTTTGTTAGACATGTATTTTTATTTTTTTATTTATGTTTTTTTTTTTACTCTTGAATTTTATTTTTTTGCAGATTTTTTATTTGAATTAGAAACAAGATTGTTTTACATGACAATCCCAGTTCCCTTCTTCCTCCCATCCTCCCCTACCCTCCCACCTCCAACTAAAACCCTACCTATCACATATCCTTTCTGCTTCCCTTGGATGGTGAGGCCTTCCATAGGGTGTCATCAAAGTCTATCGTATCCTTTGGGGTAGGGCCTAGGCCCAACCCCGTCTTGGCTCAGGGAGTACTCCTCTATGTGAAATGGGCTCCCAAAGTCCACACCTATGCTAGGGATAAGTACTGAACAACTACAGGAGGTCCCATAGATTTCTGAGATCTCCTCACTGAAACCCATGTTCCTGGGGTCTGGATCAGTCCCATGCTGGTATCCCAGCTATCAGTCTGGGGAGCAAGAGTTCCCCGATGTTCAGGTCAGCTGTTTCTGCGGGTAGAAAAAAAAAAACAAACCATAAGCTCAGTAACTCACTTTTCCTTCGGTTTCCTGGCAGGCCATAAGGGACAGCAGTTTGTTCTGTTACCAGGGATGTAAACCTTTGTCCCTTGGCTAAGATGGTGCCTGCCAGGTGTCTCCATAGCAAATTACTTTTTCCCTCTGTGTAATTAGAAAGCACTTTGTGGGGAGAGACTCTGTGTCCATGTAAACACCCTGATCCTCATCAAACTTCCTCTCGATGGTTTCAGTACCATTGATGTTTCTTGGCTTAATGAATATGATGATAGTTGCCAAGTCCATTATGACATTTACTTGTAGGCATTTTCTGTGTGGAGAAAACTCTTTCTCCTGTCTGTGTTTATTCACTTATATATTAGTGTAGACAAAGGGATTCTTACTTCATATATTGTTTATTTCACTATTTATTTTGATGTTCAAAGCTTCTCAGTATTGGACAAGGGTGCCTTCCGGCTGGCTTTGGTGTCTTTTGATGTGGCTTTTCAATCGTTTAAGGGTTTCCTAACTCTCTGGAACAAGGTGTTTCTGGCTTACCTTGTCTTTTTATGTGCCAATCCTGGAAAGAGACATTTCTCCATGGAGTGGAGAGTGGTATTCAGATGTTGTCTTGATTTGCTTTCTGTTGCTATGATAGACATCATGACCAAGAGCAACCTGGGGAGGAAAGGGTTTGTTACAACATGTAGTTGTGGTCCACCATGGAGGGAAGTCAGGGCAGGGACACAAGGCAGGAATCTGGAGGCAGGAACTGAAGCAGAGACCACAGAGGAACACTGTTCACTGGCTTGCTTTTCATGACTGGGTCAGCCTGTTTTCTTATACAACCCAGGACTACCTGCCAAGAGGTAGCATTGGCCACAGTGGGCTAGGACCTCCAACATTGATCATCAATTGAGAAAATGTCCCACAGACTTGCCTATAGGCCAATCTGATGGAGGCATTCTCTCAGTTGAGACTCGCTCTTCCCAGATGAGCCCTGCTTGTGTCAAGGTGACAAAAGGTAAAACAGAACAGATACCAAGATCTGGGCATCAGCTGTGCTCATTGCCTTTGAGGTTTTGCTAATGAGCCCTTGACTCAGGAAAAAGGAGACTGCCTCAAATGTTACCATTTCAAAGAAGTAGTCACAACCTGTTCAGTTGAAAGATAGCATGGGCATAATGGGAATTTTAACGACAAAATATGTGCATACATGGTTATTCTTTAGTGTTCCGAGGGGTCTGGTTCCAGAATCCTCCTGCCCCCATCCCAGACACCCAAATCCAGGGCTGTTCATCCTTTATATAAAATGTTGGACAATGAATTGCTACTTTCTTGACTCCCCCAATGTTTGCACAGAGCAATGGCTTCTAGTTGGCTGGGACCTAAGGGCACGGGGGTCGTGCAGTGTGAAGACATAAGCCAAGGTTGCGGTAAAGCCATCGAATTTCATTGCCAGGACTGTGACAGTGAGAAGGGAAGTGAGTGGACTCACTGAGGATAGAAAGTGGAGGCCATGCTTGTGCACCTTTGGCACCTGTGACAACAGGGGAGATATAAAGCCGGCCACTAGATTACAGTACAAAAATGGCTCAAGTGACTAACATTTTGATGTGAAAGGGCTAGCACACCCAGAGGGCCACTGGGCTGGTGGATGGGAGGCCCAAGGCCTCTTTCTTTATATGCTTCTCTTACCCTCTCCAGGGAACTCAGTCACGTATTCAAGAAGACCCACACAGAGACAGACATGGTGGCTCCAAAGACCTTAGCACTTTAGAGGTAGTGGAAAGAGAATAGTTGTAGGCTAGTCTGGGCTACATACAAAGACCCTGTTAAAACAAAAATAAGCGTGCATGCACAGAAACAACCCTACTAGTCAGTAATGGACTCTCCTTTTTGTTAAGTGAGAGAGACAGCCCAGAAGTAGTCTAGAGGTAGGTGATGGTTGCCAAGGGCTAGGGAAGGGAGCAAACAAAGCTCCTGTTTAATGGGCACAGAGGTCTTATTTGCAAAGGAGAAATGTACTGAAAGCTGGTCATGTTGATGGTTGCATAAAATGTGAGTGTATTTAGTGCCCATGAAGCAAACATTTAAATGGATAAAACAATACATCTATGTTATGGTTATTTTATTATAAGAAATTTTTAATTCAAGAAAATGACCCAGGTGCAAGGATTCATTCCTATTATCCTAGCATTCAGGAGGCTGAGGCAAGAGGATCATGGGTTTGGGGTCAGCCTGGACTACATAGGACTTGTCACTAACAAACCAGACAAACAACCTACAAGTAAAAACAAAAAAAAATTAAATTTATATTTAAAAATGATGAATCCCAGCCTGGAGAAATGGCTCAGTGGTTATGAGCACTGGGTGCTCTTCCAGAGGACCCAGGTTCAATTCTCAGCACCCACATGGCAGCTCATGACTGCCTATATGTAACTCCAGTTCAAGGAGATCTGATGTCTTCTTTTGGCCTCTTCAGGCAGCAGGCATATACGTGGTATACACACATGTATACAGACAAAACACCCACACACATAAAATAGGTCAATAGATAAGTTAAAAATAGTATGTACATTGTCATTATTAAAATATCAAACTTCAAGATTAATATTTTCTAAAAGAAAATTATTTATCCATAATGGCTTTGACGCCAAGTTTGTGGGTTTCTCTACACCAAGCAATTCTCCAATTTTCTGGTGACACCAGCTGGGTAACTGCGGGTTAATTCAACTCCAGGAACTCGCTGGCATTGATGCAGACGACTTTGTTGCCCCATCATTCCATCTGACTGGGTCTCACACAGGCCCCTCTTCAGGGATTGTCAGGATTTGTTAGGATGCTCCACAGAACTCAGAGCTACTTTACTTGTGTTTGGTAATTTATTATAAAAGATATTTTGGGGTGTGACTCAGAATTGGGTATCTGTTTAACTTGTGCAAGGCTCTGGATTCAATCTCCAGTGTGTGTGTCCATTATGGTCCTGAGCTTAGGAACATCAATGTTTGAGAAGTCGTGGTGTTTGGGGGTATGCAATCCTCTGGCATGTGCATGTCTTCACCATTCTGAAAGTCCCCCATCCCCTAATTAGGGGCTTTAAGGATAGTTTCATTTCCAGCCCCACTTGCTTCTCTGGAGCACAGGGCCAATCGAACCAAAAGCTCCAGGCTTCTAAAACAATGTGGCCTTTCTCATGACTGACATCCATCGTGAAGCCGTTCTGCAGCTCATAGGCGGGGGTGGGGTGGGTGGGGGGGTGGGTGGTGGGGGCTCATCAGAGAAGATGTTCCTGTCACTTGGGAAACTCCAAGAGACTGCAACTGGGGTGAAGCCTAAAGGTCAGAAGTGCCTCTAGCCCCCCCCCCCACCTCCCCTGCCTCCAGAGACTGCAGAGACCAAACACTCTGTACACACTCCGTCACGGCTGCTCACGACAAAGCAAAGGAAAAGTCGTCCATGTTTTCACCAGTTGCGTCTGATGGGTTAGCACTCAGGCTCTTTCCTCTCGGTGTCCCTCAGTGCGTCTGTTCCTTAAGCATGATTTTGCATGTAATGTTGCAACACCTTTTCATGGTGTGCATCTGCTTAAGACAATAAAGACATCCCCTGCTTATGAGATACCATGCCAGCTCTGTACCAATTGTTCTCTCCTTCTCACTTAATCCCCGGCACAATCTTGCGAAGTAGGCATTTTCATGACACTGCAGATAAAGAGTCTGAGCCTCCTACTGCATTTGTCAAGAGCATGAAGCTGGGATCAGGGCGCTGGTGTCATCCCAAGTGTGTTTTCTGCCTCTCTGGGTGACTAGCCTTTCCAAAGTGGAAATATTTTTCATAGGATAATACTATTCCCATAACTCTGGTTCTAAAGGGAAACATATTATAGTCTATGAGGAGCTGTCTCATAATTTACCAAACGACAACCCTATTGTACTATTGTATAATATACATTTTCTCTGTATATTTATCTATATTGTGTGTGTTATAATGATGGACGTCTTCACGAAAGTAGTTTAACCGAATTGTTGTTTTTAAGCTACTTTCAATTTTCCTGCTCATAAGTGCGGGCTTACCTGCGTGAACAACCAGCCCCTGAGCATTATATTCTGGGAGATGCTGGGAGTTCAATGCTATTCACATCTCTTTGTTCTCAGGGGCCTCCACCAAGGCTGACCGATAGGGGGCGCCAGAGGCGCCCGGTGCTTGCTTTTCTCGTCCTTCCTGGTGACCAGCTTGCTGGGTGCCCTGCCTGGTCTGGCACCCACTTGGCAGTTTCCCAGCACCCAAAAAGAGTCAGCCTGAGAGAGTCTGCCCTCTCAGACACACCAGGCCTGCTGGGCTTCGGCTTCTCCCATAGGTCTCTTTCGACAACCTCTAACCTCTTTGTTCCCTGAACCTAGCACGGCAGCTTTTCCTGCTAATTCTGCCACAGAAACTCCCTTTAACCTCTCATACTCAAAGTCAACAGCTCTTTACCTAGTTAAAATTCTTTACACTGACAACTGTGTTCTAAGAAGTGGAGCGGCCCTTGTCCTTCATTGGAGCCAGGTCAGGTTGGATGGAGTCCCTGAGATGTTGAGGCCCTTGGGGACCACATGATTCCTTTTTATTGTTTGAGACATGATCTCACTGTATGGCTTAGGGTGGTCTGGAACTCTTGATCCTCATTTTCCTGTCTCCAGAGTAATAGAGTCACAGGCACATTCCATTTATGCCAGCAACATGCCGGTAGGTCTGTGCCAGTTGCCTTGTTGGTTGTGGTTTGCTCCAGAACTAGATTGTTCTAGTTAGGTTGTAAGTAATAGTTGTCCTGAGATATTCCAACTGGGATGTTTTGGCAGCTACACATCCCATAAAATCAAGGGTATCTGCTAAAGAAGAGAGTGCACCTCAAACAGTCTCTTTTGATAGATCCACATAAATACTTTGCTCATTGGGTACATCAATCAGCTATAGAGTAGTTGTCACCTCACCCTTGTTCATCAGCAATTGTTGGGCATTTAGTGAGGGTCACACACTGTGCTAGACAGTGGGGATGCTGAGAAGAAGGTGTCAGTCCTTACCTGCAGTCCCTGATGTAGAGCTGGGAAAGACATAAACAGCTTCCAGTGAAATATGGCAGTCTGGATACACATTCTCACTTACGTCTGCTTCTGCATTCTGAAAATACAGCGGCGATGTTTATTTATCTATCCATGCACAAATTCCACACCACTTGGTTGTTTTGAAAGTGGGGCCTGGTTTTACAGGATAGACTTACAAAACGATATAAACATAAGGTGAGTTTCGTATTTGCTTATGCACAGTTTTGTCCGTGAGAAACCTGGGTGACTCTGAAAACTGCACCCAACATAGCTGAGCCAGCATAAAACCCATGCTCTGAACATCTGCCAGCGGTTTCCACTCACTACGCACATCTGTCTACACGGATATTTGAAACTTTCTGTTGCTGGGTTTCAGGCCACCCTCTTCCTACTGCCTGGCAGTACCTCAAGAGCCTCGCCACTTTTTACCATATCCCCTGCTACAAAAACTTGAACTTGGCTTTTTAAGAAAAATTATTGCAGTAGCGATTCCTTAATCACTTAGTAAAGCAGCTACCATTTTGATCGGCTTCTGTCTTTTTTATTTGGGGTAGACTGACGAAGTCCTTGAAGACTTGTGCCACTACTTTGCCTTTGTTTTCTATGGCCTGTAGTTCTGGAATTGCATGAGTTTGTGCAGCTTGGTGCTTTTTAGGAACACATCTGTGGTTTTTATAGTAGCGTAGCTGTAATTTTATAGCTGCACTGACTGAACACGGCAGCAGCATTCTCAACTGTCAGCATGTACAACGGACTAAGAAGACAACAAAGGAGATGATTGCAGAATGCTTGGAAAGGAGAGCATAGAACAAGTTGCAACTTAGGCCTGAGAATGCTGACTCTGGAGGCGTCTGTGGGAGAGAAGTGAGTGAGCTCCAGCAGCAGGCCCTGGGCCTCCTGGAGTCTGCTGCTGAGCAGTGAATTACAGATGTGTAAGGGCAACCTGCACCAGGCCAGCCAAGGAAGAATGGCTGCCAGGAAACCATTTCAGAGATCAAAGTGGGTGAGAAGATGCTTCAAGTTCCTCTCAGGTGTGGGGAGAGTCCTTACTGAATGGCCAGGGCCATTAGCAGAGACCCCCCTGAAGGGTTGTGCTTTAATAGGAGGCTGGGAATAGCATGGAGATAGAGACAGACTCATCCAAATGCACATTGACAGAGCCGAGAGCTGGTAGACAGAGGCTCCTAACAAAGCAGGGCACAGCTGGAGGCAGCGGGGTGGCCTAGTATGGGCAGAAGGACAGGCACAGATCACTGGAGTAGATTAGACCCTAGACCCACTCACAAGACAATACTGTAGAGAAGGAATAGCCTTTCAAAAAATGAACTAGATATTCAGATAAAAAGTAATTTAATACATTCTGTATAAATTGCCTGATTGTAGATCATAGAGTCCAATAAAAAATCTAAAATTGTGAAACTTCTATAATAGAACAAGAGAATAACTGTCTAATCTGGGGTACAGAGAAATTTCTTAGATAAAACACAAAAACATGGAGCATAAAAATTGGATGAATTGGATTTAAAACCCTTTGGTTTTTGAAAGGTGTCATCAAAAAATGAAAAGATGGGGATACAGCTCATGGTAGGGCGATTAAGGAGCATATTCAAGGCTCTGGGTTTGTCTGAATAAAAATATTCATAGTTTGTATATCTGACTGTGGACTTAACTGCAAAATACATAGAGGATACATCAATAAGAAGACAAATAGTTCAATTAGTAACTGGGTGAAATATTTATTATATGCATCATAGGGTAAGACATATAAATGGCCAATAAATGTATGAACTATGATTGTTACTAATCACTTGGAAATCAAATTACAACTGTCATCAGCTGTTGAAATGATGATAATATCAAGAGTCTATAACTGTGTTGAGCAACTAGACTGTTTATATCTTGCTGTGTGGAAAGTAAAATGATACAGCTACTTTGCATCCAGGACTGGCCTTGAACTTGTTGTGTAGCTAGACTGGTCTCTGTTTTGGGCTTCTCCTGTCTTAGTTTCCAAATGCTGAGATTATAGATGTATATATACCACATTGCCAGATTTTAAAAAATTAAACTGTATAATCCAGAAATTGAGGGGTGGTGGTGGTGCATGCCTTTAATCCCAGCACTTTGGAGGCAGAAGCAGATGAATATCTGAGTTTGAGGTCAGCCTGGTCTACTGAGTGAGTTCTAAGACAGCCAGGGCTACACAGAGAAACCCTGTCTTAAAAAAACAAAAAAAAAACAAAGCAAGCAAGCAAGCAATCAAACAAACAAACAAATTCTACATTTAGGTATATACACAGGAGAAATGAACATTGATACACAAAAATACTCATACAAAAGTATATCAATTTTAATTATACCAGATAAAAATGGAAAATACTGTCAATGTCTATTGACAATGTCTATTTGTAAACAAAGTGTGCTATAGTTATGTTTTTCAGTATATGTATGAATGCTATTCAGCAATAAAAATAATTGATACAAGCAACAATATGGACAAGTTTTCCAAAGTTCAATGTGAATAGAAAATCCAGACAGTAAATAACAGTTATTGTGTAGGTCTATTGCTATGACATTCTAGAAAAGACATTCATGGGGGCTGGAAAGATGGCTCAGTGGTTAAGAGCACTGCCTGCTCTTCCAAAGGTCCTGAGTTCAATTCACAGCAACCACATGGTGGCTCACAACCATCTGTAATGAGATTTGGTGCTGAACACTGTACACATAGTAAATAAATCTTTAAAAAAAACATTCATATGTAAGAGTAGATGAGGGTATGCTTAGGGCCTGGGGTCATAGGCATTAATTGTAAAGAGGCACAAGAGAATCTTCTTGGGTTGATGGACATGCTATTTATCTTTATTTTGGTGATAACAACACATGTATTAGAACTCATCCAACTGTGTACTTGAATTGTTTGTAACTTGTACCTCATTGGTTGATGCTTGCAACCTGTTGGGATTGGTTAATGTCTGCTTAGAAAGCCACTGGACCTTGGGACCTTCTAGCCCATCCAGAACAGCAGATTCTGTCCTTTTTTTACACTTCAGCAGGTCTGTAAACTTATTCTCTGGAAAGAGTTAAATAGAGGTTTTTTTTTTTTTTTTTTTTCAAGTGACAGTGAACCCTGTTGCAAGCATAATACCCCCTGAAAAGTCAGGGAGAAGTGAAAGTCGGTAACTGGAGACTGAGTCCTCTAGTCCTCTTCCTCCCTTTGGCTTGCAGAGTGCTGGGACCAGGCAGATACTGTCAGCAGCTCACCTGGGGTTGATATTCTGCCTCTAAGCACTGAGTGCACAGGCAACCTTTGATGACAGCCCCTGAAATGTGAGGCAGCCATTGGTCACTGGTCACCGGTCACATGAGAGAGGCCACTCAGACCAAAACCAGAGTTTAAAGTACAGATAGGAAGAGAAACACCCCACAAAACAAGCAAAATACGAAACAAAACAAACAAACAAACAAAACCAAAACCCAAATCAGACTGGAAAGAAACAGCTAGATGGAGAGATGGAAATACTGAACAAAAAGTCCCTTTTTTAATTAAGATTGTCAGAGAGATACAGAGGCTACTTCATCCATGAAGCAGGAAGTAGAGGCATAAACATATTATATAAGCTAAAAGTCAAATGTGGTTGTTTTTAGGGAATAAAAATTTTCAACAGATTTGTGCACCTGTGTGTGTGTGTGTGTGTGTGTGTGTGTGTGTGTGTTTGCCAGAACTCAGCCTTGGGCATTGGGCATCATTCTTCAGGTGGTGTCCAGCTTTGTTTTGAGACAGGGTCTCTCACTGGCCTTGGATTGGCCACTGAGCCCCAGGGACCTTTCTGTCTCTGTGTCTCTGTGTGGGGTTACAAGCACACTCCCACACCTGCCTGGATGTCTTTATGTAGGTTCTGGGGATTGAATTCATTCCCAGGCTCATGAGTCAAGTATTTTACAGTTGCACTATCTCCCAGACAGCACCATAAACTTTACAGTCTGCCTCTAAATCATATTTATACCTTACTTTGGCAAAAACTTATAGATATTTATCTGTCTATTTATATCTGGGAAATTGTAAAAATGGTGGGTGAAGTGGAGAAGGGTGGCTTTCTCCTTCACTGTCCTGCTGGGATACTAAACTGACAGAAAGAGTGGGTGGGGAAGCTTGGCTGCCTGTTGCAACCCAGAGCAGATGCAGGAGAGGCTTAGGATTCATAGAACACCTGGGGTGAGGCAAGATACCCCCTGATTCACCTAGGTTGGCAAATTTCCTCCTTTAGGAGCAGAAGAGGGCCAGCCCCTGCCACT
This sequence comes from Cricetulus griseus, assembly GCF_003668045.3. Taxonomy (NCBI): domain Eukaryota; kingdom Metazoa; phylum Chordata; class Mammalia; order Rodentia; family Cricetidae; genus Cricetulus; species Cricetulus griseus. The sequence continues at coordinate 397,838,196 of NC_048595.1, forward strand.
CTGCAAAAGATCTTAAGGAAAACATGAAACACCTTGCTTCCCTGGAAGGCATCCATTCTGCCCAGACACAGAATAGAAGCTGGAGGCTGTCCCCCTCTTAAGACAAGAGGGTCCTGCCCACTTGCTTCAGTCAGGAGGACCCCAGCTGGACCTGCCACCAACAGAAGAAAATATCATGGGACTTAGAAAGATAGAATTTTTTTTTTTGAGATAGGGTTTCTCTGTGTAGCTTTGGAGCCTATCCTGGCACTCGCTCTGGAGACCAGGTTGGCCTGGAACTCACAGAGATACACCTACCTCTGCCTCCCGAGTGCTGGGATTAAAGGCGTTTGCCACCAACGCCTGGCTAGAAAGATAGAATTTTAAAAATATCTACAGCAACAATAACACTCCTAGGAGACTTCAACAACAGTAATAAAGAATGATTTGGAAATATGATTGATGTGGCAAATTATAGAAGTCACAAATTTAAAGCCCCATTAGATAAGTGAAAAGTAGACATGTTACCAAATGAGTAAACTCTCTTGCCACTTTGAACAAAAGTATTAGGAAATGAAAGTTACAACTGAAAAGATAAGAGCAAGGATGCTACAGCTAGGAAACTTTGTATCTGAGTATTGTTCTAAAAGGAACAAATGGAGTAGAATGGATAGGGAAAGAAACAATAGAAAAAATTTAGGTGACCCCAAAGAAAACTTGAGGCCAGGCACAGTAGCATATACCAATAATTCCAGCACTTGAGAGGTGGAGGAAGGAAGGAGGAACAGGAGTTTGAGGCCAACCTGGGCTGTGTGATGCCCTGAAATACACACACACACACACACACACACACACACACACACACACACACACACACACACACACACCTCCAAAAAGAAAGATTTGAACACTAAAATCAAATAATAAAAATAAGGCACATATATAATCCTTTAGACTTCAGACACAACAGCAACCTGAAAAGGAAGGAGACTCAAGTGGCCATCATGAAACTCACTGCCGCTTAGAGACCGAGGACCATGCAAAAGCCTCACTGCTCCTGAGGAAGACTCAGATATGGGAATCTTGGCCAAAAATATTATTTAACTGTGAGGGTTCTAGAAGGGGTTCCAGATACACAAAGGCATCTCACAAACCATTCCTAAGCAAACTATTTAATTAAGTAGTCCAGTCCAATAAAGCTTAAATTTGGAAAATAAATCCCCAAATCACATTAATGGTAAGACAGACAGACAGCATGACAAACAGTGGACCCTAACAAAGCCAGTAAACTTTATAGTAAATAAATGGGTAGTGATAAAGTGATTTCAAATGATCATAAATTGGAAAGGATTTTTGAGATGAATGAAAACCAAGGGAAATCCTTAGTAATGGATTGGAATTAAAATGACAGGTTATTTCAACCAAGCCTAGGGTTTGGAATAGGGGCGTTTGTGGGGTTGGGAGAAGAGGCAGGAGAAGATGGGGAAGTAAAATATGAAATGGAGTCACTCGGGCCTGATCCGAGAGGGCTCATATTGCTATAGTCTTTCAGTAGTGAATTCTGGGTCCAATATGACCTGAGAATGGAAAGTAAATATTAGTAATAAACCCAGATGGAAAAACTCCCCAACACCAGGCATGGGGAACAAGAGATGTTCCCGCAGCAGAGGAAGGGGTGGGGTTGAAGAGGATAAAGGGAGGAGTTAAGTCATCCACCCCAACACCTTTATCTTTATTTTTATTTTCTCTTTATAGACAGGGGATCACAATGTAGCCCTGGCTGGCCTGAACTCCGAAATCTGCCTGCCTCTACATCCTGAGTGCTGAGTGTTTCCATGTCCTGTTTCTTTGATTTTTGATCTCTCTCTCCTTCCCCAGCCCCCCACCCCAACAATAACACTATGGATCAAATGCTTTTATAATTAAGAGTAAAGCTGTAAGAAACACTAGAAAGTCAGTCAGTGTGTTCAAATACCCAGATGACAGCAAAGACCCAAGCGTGTCTGGAGACTGCTTCCCATCATAGCTGCTGCTTCTTTTTTTTTTTTTTTTTTCCCAGCACACCTTTCCCCCTTTCTCTTCAGAAACAATGAGTAATGCTTGCCACTAGGGAAAAGAGCTAGAGAGTGATATGTAGATAACCCTGGGAGGCCCCAAAGTACAACCGAAGAACAAGTGACAAGTAAAGATGGCTATCTGAGCTCTTGCAAGTTCTTATTTGTTGATGGAGGGCGATGTTCCAGCTTGTTCTGTAGGGGATTTGTTGTTCTCATCTTCTGAAAGAAATTGGATTCTGTGACGGGGTTTAGAAGACTCCATGTTAGGAGCCACTAAAGCAGTGGTTCTCACCCTTCCTGATGCTGAGACCCTTTAATTCAGTTCTTCCTGTTGTGGTGACCCCCAACCATAGTATTATTTTTGTTGCTACTTCACAACTGTGATTTTGCTACTGTAATGAATTGTAATGTAACTATCGGATGGGCAGGATATCTGACATGTGACCCCTGTGAAAGGGTTGTACGACCTCCAAAAGGGATTGTGACCCACACTAGAGAATCAATGTTGGGAGAAACTACTGATTCAGAAGTTGAAGTGGCTGAGGTCACTGTTGGGCGTTTTCCTCGGTCACTGTCCACCTTATTTTTAATTTTTTTTTGAGACAAGAGAACTGCCTAGCTTTGGCTTTCCTGGAACTCTCTCTGTAGACCAGACTGGCCTTGAACTCACAGGTATCCATCTGCCTCTGCTTCCTGAGTGCTGGGATTAAAGGTATGTGCCATCACTGCCCTGCATCTACCTTAGTTTTTGAAACAGGGTCTCTCATTGAACCCAGAGCTCACTGACCACCAGACTCACCCTGTCTTTGCTTCCACAGCACTGACACTACAGGTGGCTTTCATCTGGGTGCTGGGAATCTAAAGCAAGGCCCTCGTGCTTATACAAGCACTTTGGCAGCCCAGTCATCTCCCCAGCCTCGTAGCTCTGCCATTTTTGTGGGCTACACATCGCTGTGCAAATGATCCAGTTTGAGGCTGGAAGCATCAGACTGCTACACAGCTCAGCATTCTCCAAATGCCTGCTGGTTAAATAATGAATAAATAAATGGGGAATGTGACTAAGGTAACCCTTACTGTGGACTGTGCCTGGTAATACACTGAGCACAGACCACCATGTCCACGGAGCCATCAGCCACCTGGTGCAGGTTCTCACTGGCCACCACCAGGAAGCACTAGAACTGCCGCTTCTGGTTCTCTGAGACCTGGAACAACAACCTCTTGAAGTTGGGTCACCCTGCACCCAGGGGGATAGAACTTGAAGTTGACTTCATTGCTACAGCCCATCTCTAACACCGATAGCTTCCTGGCGGGCCTGCAAACTCTTGCAGTTTGCTGAAGAGCTCCCATCTCTTGCTTGCCATTTGTTCATTGTATATCAAGTGGACCTCAACAAGAAGTAGGGAAACCACGTTCTGTATGTCTAGTTCCAGAACATTCATCAAGCAGATAGGAGCTGCCAGGCTTCTGGCAACCAGAAAGAGCATAGGCTTGTGAAATGAGGGACAAATTAAGGAAGGTGGTGTTCTAGATCTAAGGGCAACCTCTGGGCCCTTAGATGAGAGAGGCTGGGAATGTCCACCAGCATGACAGATGTGTCGTTGATCAGCTCACATGGTGGTGTCTCTGTTATTGGGTCTTTTTGAGGGCTACAGAGCTCCTAGCACATCATAGATGCTTCGCTCCCCATTACTTAAGCACACAGGATGGACACTGTTGAGTCCTACTTTATAGATAAAGAAATGGAGTCTCACAGGGGTCAGCTATAAGGACACATAGCTGGGCTGAGACTGTATGAGTCAAATCACTGTCACCCTTTCTGCTGGAGAGCTGTGTGGCTTCCCCTGAAATAGCTTAGGGGTGCTCTTAGGGTGGAATGTCATGATGACTGAGACTAGAAAAAGCCCATACATGGGATAATCAGGTGTGGGGCATAGAGGAAGCCCTAAGTGAATGAAATCCCCAGTGAAAGTGGGCTATTGTCATGGGCACTGCTGTGTCTAGGTCCTCAATGTCTAAGACCCACAGGAATCGGCATAACCTCCTTCAGGTCATGCTAGGGAAGTGGTCTAAGTATAGATAAAGGTAATGTGTACTGAAAATGTTCCTAGCTTCTTCTGCCTCCCAAATATTTCGGCCTAAAGACTACTCCCCAACAGAGAATGCTCCCCAACAGAAAGTGCTCCCCAGCAGAGTGTTTCCCAACAGAGTGCTCCCCAACAGATAGTGCTTCCCAACAGATAGTGCTTCCCAACGGAGAATGTTCCCCGATAGAGAGTGCTCCCCAACAGAGACCATTCCCCAACAGAAAGTGCTCCCCAACAGAACCTGCTTAGCTAATCCTGCCTCCTTGTTCAGCTGTATCAGTGACCCAGCCTCCCTGCTCAATTGTATATAATAAACATGCTGTAGCTTCTCCATCAGAGAGTGAAGTACAGCCAATACCAACCTTTCCATGTCTGTGCATTTGTCTTCATTCCCTCATAACCCAGTTATGTCAATCCCTGGAGCCACGCTGGATGCAGCAATCACTTATAGAGAACTCGGGATTTATTCACCAGAAGCAGCAGGCAGCCTAACTTGTCTTGCACCACCTACTGTGAGCATCTTGAATATGTGTCCTTGTCTGCCTTTAGCTCCTTTTCCTACCACAGAGCTGGGGCTATTCCTTGTGTGCTCCAGCAGGTCTCTTAGGTGCATCCTGCTGGACCCTGCTCCACTGATTTGCATAAGTCTCTCGTGTTTGCGATCCCATCCCATGTGCCTAGGTCTCTCCTGTTGTAAACATGCCTTTATTTAGGCTTACTTCCTGCTTAAGTCACTTTCCTTTCCTTCCAAAGGGTCCTTCCGGAGCTGGTGATGGCTCGGTGGCTAAAGGTGCTTTTTTGAAAAGATTTATTTATTTATTTATTTATTTATCTTATGTGTATATGTAACTGCCTGCATGTATGTGTGTGCACATTGTGCATAGTTGGTGCCCATGGAGTCCACAGAGGGTGTCAGATACTCTGAAATTGGAGTTACAGATGGTGTGAGCCTCCCTGTGGATGCTGGGAACTGAACTCAGGCCCTCGGCAAGAGCACCTAGTGCTCTTAACCATTGAGCCATTTCTCCAGCCCCTGAAGATGCTTTTTTAACTCTGAAATATTTTGCTAATTTTCCCTGCAAGAGGAAGTGCCAATCAATAACCCCAGCAGCAAAGGACAAGGTTTGCTGTTACCTCCACAGCCATTCACATGGAATGCTGCTAACTTCAACTTCAGTCTTTGGTGACTTGACAGGCACAAAAGGATTTCATGTCTGAGACAGAGACTTGTTATGGAACTTGGACTGGTCCTCAGCTCACCATCCTTCATTGTCAGCTCCCACAGTGCTGAGGCTGTGCTTCCGGCTTCTATTCTTTCTCCCACCCCAATATGAGTGGTGCTGAGCAATCCTTCACATCTGCAACTCATTTTCCTTCTTACAGTTTACACTTTGCTTTATTTGTGGGGTGTGTGTGTGTGTGTGTGTGTGTGTGTGTGTGTGTGTGTGTGTGTGTATGCATATGCCTTCAGGTACTCACAGAAGTTGAAAGTCTTGGATCCCCTGGAGCTAGCATTACAGGTAGATGTGAGCCACCTGACATGGGTGCTGGCAACCTAACTAGGTGCTCTTAACCACTGAGCCATTTCTCCAATTTCCCTACTGTCATCAAGTATTTTTTACAAGTAATCCAGTGGTTCCAATTACTGGGACTTAAATCTTAGCTTTTCTACATACTAGCTGTGGGAGGCTGGGCAAGGGACTTACATTATTTGCACCTCCAATGTCTTCTCTTTAGATGGGGACAGTAACTGGGTTTGGTGACACATGCCTGTAATCCTAGTTCTTAGGAGAGTGGAGCAGGACCATCAAGAATCTGAGGTCAGCTTGGACTATGTGGTGAGAACCTGTCACCAAAGGTGGAGGGGAAAAGACAGACATCTCCATGTCACAGGTTATAGCACTGGGACAAAATGGTTCAAAAGGTTTTAACCAGACATATGTGCAGTAAGCACTAGGCTCACAGCAGCCCACAGTCTTCCTGTATGTCACACTCTTCTGGATGGTGATTTACAGTCACTTTCTTCTTAGCTGTCAGTCGCATTCTCCTTAGCCTTTGTCACTTACTTCCATTGTAGGTGCTATGCTCTGTGCAGAATTTTTTGTGTGCCACTATCAGAGATTGAGTGTAGGACCACATGCTGGCCAAGCATTCTGCTACTGAGCCACCTGGCCCAGTGGTCCACACAGAATGCCAAGTGGCTTTTAGTGTGGTTAGAAGCACTCACATTCCAAGACAATGGAAAAAGAATTTTTTCCCTTTAAGAATCAGAAGATATGGGCCTGAAGAGATGACTCAGAGGTTAAGAGCACTGGCTACTATTCCAGAGATCCAGAGTTCAATTCCCAACAACCACATGGTAGTTCACAACCATCTGTAATGGGATCTGATGTCCTCTTCTGGCATGTAGGCAGACATGCAGAGCACTCACACATAAAATATTAAAAAAAGAAGAATCATAAGGTGTATTTTTACATTTCTGAGCTATGAATAATACTTATGGATATTTCTCCTACTCAGTGGGAGGGACCACAATGTCCATGGGCCAGGATGGCAGGGGCCAGGTGTCCAGGTTGGGGTCTGTGGACAGAGGTAGGGCTAAGAACCTGGGTCCACTTCTGTTTGCTGGCTGTTGGTTCCAAAGGGTGCTTAATACAGAAGTCAAGAGAGTTAGAGGACAGGTGAAGTTTACACTTGGCTTAATGTGAATGAGTGTGTGTGTGTGTGTGTGTGTGTGTGTGTACACTCTCTCTGTGTGTATATAACAGAATGCTGTCACTGAGTTGGCAGAGGGCAATGGAGGAAAGAGTTTGTGGGGCTAAGCCAGGATCTAGCAAAGTGATCTCTGTGAGATCCAGCAGGAACACTTGTGTGTGTGTGTGTGTGTGTGTGTGTGTGTGTGTGTGTGTGTGTGTGTGTGTGCTTGTGTGGATGCATGCATGTGTGTGCCTGTGTGTGTATATGTCTGGGTTCAGATGAACCACTACACTGAACTCCTTGGGGCAAGAATTTGGTGGGAGGCTTCCAAGGCTGTGAAATCCGAGATGAGAGACAGAGAGAAAGAGAGAGATAGAGAGAGAGAAAGAGAGAGAGAGAGAGAGAGAGAGAGAGAGAGAGAGAGAGAGAGAGAGAAAGTGGGGGGTGAGAATGCTGCTGCTTTCACCTGACACTGAGTGGCCTCTCAGGTTGGCCTGGGAATGTGGGGGTAGGAAGAATCTGGCCAGTACTGGAGCCTTTAAGAATGTTCCAGGGAGGGGCAAGAGGCCCAGGGAAGATGTGAGGTAGGCTCTGGAATGAGGAAATATCTCTGGAGCCTGTGTGTGGTGGTTATGGGGGACTGAGCCTGGCATGAAGTGTCCAGACACCTTTCTCTTTGTAGTGTGCTTCCCAGCTTCTGTTAGACATTTGCCCTGAAGGAGCCATGGCCTAGGTAGGGCGAGTGACTTGTCTAGGTCATTGCACTTGCTGTGCCCTGCTAGGATGCCTCAGCCCAGCTAGAGAAAGAAGAACTTTTGGTGTGGTCAAGATACAACCTTCACAGTTAAGAATGGAGTGGGGAGGGGGAGAGGATGCAGAGAGGTACAGGGAGCCGAAGAGTTGATGAAGCGCTCTGAGGATTGGGGGTCTTCTTTGCCTGTTTAGGGGTTTCTAACTGAAAAGGCAAAGCAGGAAGAACATTCTATTCCTACCCTCCTCCACCCAGGACTTCCCTAAAGACTTAGTCAGCTCACCAGGTGGGGCTAGAAGTGGGCTAAAGGCTGACCAAGTGAGTCTGGGAAACTGGGAGCGGGGGGGTGGGGGGGGTGGGGGGTGGGGGTGGGGGTAGGGGGTGGGGGGATGGGGTTGGAGGGTGGGGGGGGAGGGGGGTGGGGTGGGGGGAGCACTCAGAGGTATAGTAAGTGTACTGGCACTGGCTGCTACAGAGTGAGAGCAGACTTGACCATTGATGCCCTTTTCAGGTAATGGGAGCCAGGACACACACGTGTGGACACCAGTGTGTTCAGTTGTGTATCCAGACCAGCACGAACAGACTCCACGCATGTATGCTCATATGCATGTGTCTAGGAGTGCACATTCGGGCATCGCAGCAACCCATAGAGTAGTATGAGTAGGGGGTGGGGAAGGTCCTCGGAACTTAGGTGGAATGGGGGAAAGTGTACTGCAGTTAGGGAAACAGCAGTGAGGCTCATTACCTTGTCAGGTTACTCAAGAACTGAGCGTCAGATCTCTCCAGGAGTAGCTGGACTGGGGAGGGAGTGTCTTAGAATGCCTTAGGCTTCGCTAGCCAGTGGGTGAGGGGTTTCAACTTTCTCAACTGGAGCTGAAGTTCGTCCTGCATTTCCTTTTGCAGCACTTGGCTTCCCAGCTGGCCTCAGGAATCTGGGTATTCACTCCCCAAGCCTGCTGCAGGAAGCCTTCCCCTGCCAACTGTAGTCTCTTCAAGATTTCTGAACTACAGGTGCCTGAGGTGGGGGTGTCCCAGGATGGCTTTTTTATTTTTTATTTTTTATTTTGCATCCTGCATACATTTCTGGCCTGGACTGAGAGCCTGGGCGGCGGCTGGGGGCGGCGCGAGGGCAGTAGGCGGCCCCATAGGCCCCTGGCGGCAGAGAATGGTGGCCAGCGGCCAGCCCCGCCCTGTCCCCACCTGTGTGTGCTCAGCGGCCTGTCTCGAGGGATAAAAGGTCGCAGTCTGCCTGGGGTCAGCTAGTTCCCTCTGCTCCTTGCCCGCTCTGTCTAGCCAGCTACGTCCAGCCGCTATGTCCATCCACTTCAGTTCTAGAACCACTGCCTTCCCCGGCCGTGGTGCCCAAATGCGCCTGAGTTCGGGTCGTGCTGGTGGCTTCAGCAGCAGCAGCCTCTATGGCCTGGGCACCTCTAGGCCACGCGTGGCCGTGCGCTCCGCTTATGGGAGCCCGGTGGGCGCTGGCATCCGTGAGATCACCATCAATCAGAGCTTGCTGGCACCGCTGAGGGTGGATATCGACCCTACCATCCAGCAGGTGCGCCAGGAGGAACGTGAGCAGATCAAGACCCTCAATAACAAATTCGCCTCCTTCATCGACAAGGTGAGGTCATGTGACCCAGCCCCAGCCATGGCCTAGCGGTTCACACCTGCATCTGTCCTGCCGGGAAGGAAGTGAGGTCACCCCTGCCTTTGGAGATAGGGGGAGATGGCCTGGTGAGGGATAGGGACTGGGTTGAGGGACCTTTGATAACAACCCTTTTGAAGGTATGCTCCCTAGCTGTCCATTCCTGCCATTCATGGGCTCCTAGGGGTGAGAGGCAGACTCAGAAGGGAGCCAAGGGGAGCTGAGGCCTGTAGTCCTGCCTGGCCCTCTGGCTAGGGCCCACTCCCCTGCCTCAGTGTCTCCCTTTCAATCCTCCTGCCTATACTATTTTGCCCAGAAAGTCCTCACCAGAAGCTCTTCCCCCGCCGCCCACTGCCCTAGACCCAGGTTCTTGCCTTAATGGTGGGCGGGACCATCATAACCCAGTTCCTGGTTCTCCAGGCCGCTGGTTTCGAAGCAGCTCCTCTTGCCTCCCAGCATCAGGCTGACTGTTCCTTTTGGTCCTGGGATGGTACCCTGAGGCCTGGCTGGAGGAAAGAGGAAGGAGAGAAGATACTGAGGAAGAAAGAGAAGTTCCAGCCTAGAAGGAAGGGGCAGTCCAGTTAATGGCCTAACACCCTCTCACCTCTAGTTTCAGAGAAGAAAGGGGCTATCTAAAGGGCAGAGGTAGAGAATACCATTGAAGCAAAATTGGCTATAAATCCTGATACACCACTGAACCAAGCCCACCTACTCCACCTCTCCCACTTGAAATAGGGTCCTAGAGGGAAGGAGTGAGCATTGGGGACCAATTGGTGGGTATGTGGGCTCTTCTGGGTGGCTTCGGACTGTTTAACACCTGTGGTGGTGTGGTCTGGCTGCTCAGGCGCCTCCTTCTCCACACCCCTCCAGGTGCGCTTCCTGGAGCAGCAGAACAAGATGCTGGAGACCAAGTGGGCACTGCTGCAGGAGCAGAAGTCCACCAAGGGCAACCGGCTTCCCCGGATCTTTGAGACCCAGATTGCAGGGCTGCGACAGCAGCTTGAGGCACTGCAGCTGGACGGGGGCCGCCTGGAGGTGGAACTGCGAAGCGTGCAGGACGTGGTGGAAGATTTCAAGAATAAGTAATGTCCCTGGTGTCACTTGGAGGATCCCAGCCTTGGGGCAGTGTGCCTCTTACTCATGGGCACTCTCCAAGTGTCACTGGTTCAGGGGTCAGAGTGCATAGCTGCCCAGGATTAGAACTGCCTGAGCTGCCTTTGCTGATACAGTCCCTGCTTTGCCTTTCCCTTTTCTCCCCAGGGGATGTTGCTGGGGCATTCTGGTCATTTTTTTTTTCTGGCTTAGTCAAGAGAAATAGCACAGTCTACCCTGACAGTCCTGGTTCCTTTTGGGTGCCTGGCTAAACCCCAAGGCCTTAGGTGCCAGAGGCAGAAGGTATCCCATGATGAATGTTTTAGAACTTGAAGCTCTCATAGATTATTCTAGAACAACTTTTTTTTTTCCTGTGCAGATGAAGAATTGGAAACCAGACAGTCTATGGGGCTTAGTCGAGATTGCTGCATAGTGGGTCATAGGAAACTTGGTCTTGAATTTGTGTCCCTAACTCCCAGATGTGGGAAGTAAAGAAAAGGATGGGGATGGCAGGGTGGGTCTCAGGGCAGAGCCAGGGAAGAGGCTGCCAGAGGCAGGAAGTCTGGGGCTTTGTGGACATGCCTTTGAATGCTCCTGTGGGTCTTCTTTTTTCACTGATCAGAAAGCAAAGCCTAAGGCTTGAGCCGGGCCCCACCCTGACTCCCTGCCACTAGGCACTGGGGGCAGCTGATGTGCTCTGTGGTTGTGTGACTAAGCAGAGCCAGGCATACCAGCTCTGACTGAAGAACAAACAGGACCTCTGGGGAGTGTCTCCCACCAGCTGCTTCCCTTGGGCAAAAGTCAACAGATTCATCTCATAGTGGGTAGAACCAGGTAGGCACAGGGCAAGGGGATTCTGGGTAGCCAACCAGCAGCCTATGTTGTCAGGCATTCAGCCTGCACCCATTTCCCCCCGGAGCAACTGGTTTCTGTGGAGCCAGGCTGAGCTCTAGGCAAAGGGTGAATGAGAAGCTGGCAGCAGGCACAAGGAAGGGCATGGGTGCTCTGAGAGCTCCAGCCAGTGCATTTGGAACCCAGCAGCCCAGCAGCCCAGCACCAAGACAGGACATCAGATAACCTTGTAGATTTGTAGCTTCTATGGTACTGAAGTGGCACTTTGCATACATGAATATCCTGAGCCTGGCTGGCACTCTGCTTCCCACCAAGGCTTCCAACACTCTTGGCAATTCCTGTGTGCTGTGGAGCCCTTGTTTCTTCACTGCCACCTTCCAGTTTATTTTCCCTCTGATTCCCCACATATACACTGGAACAAGCTAGTGCACTCTCCTCATCACAGAGGTCCTCCCAAAGCCAGATGCCAGCTCCTTGAGAAGAAGAGAGATTTGGGAGAAAGAAAGTTGTAGCTACCACCCAGCCTGGGCACTTCAAATGTGCTCTGTCCTGATTCTACAGGCTTTCCCCATTTGAACTTCCTCTTTGTACCTCAGGGGTCAGCCTAGCTAAAGGTCAAGGTGTGTGCAGTGGAGTCAGCTGCCAGGGGTTAAGCCAGGGCTTTGCCCCTTTGCAGTACAGTGACTGGGACAGGTGACCTGCCTCTGTATTTTCAGCTTTGACTATATTGTAGGGCTGTTGGGATGGGGAAGTGAGTTATCTCACAGGAAGTGTATGACAATGCAGGCCCCATAAAGCAGCCCCTAAGCATGGCTAGGCTTGCTTCTCCCACCAGTAGGTGCAGCTTCTGGCTTCCAATTTACATACATTTCCCTAGCCCCTTCCCGCCATGCTGGACTATCTGCATGGAAGTGAGTAAAGATGGGTTTTGTAGCTGTGCCACCTGCTCTCTCAGGTGCGTCACTGAGTGTTAGGTGTGACTGCTCCTAGGCAAAGCTGGGCCATGACCACGTGCCCCCCCCCATTTCAGGTATGAAGAGGAAATCAACAGGCGCACAGCTGCGGAGAATGAGTTTGTGTTGCTGAAGAAGGTGAGGTGTGGTGGCTCTGGGGTGCTGTCTCACACACCGGGTGAGACCAGGCAGGGGCCTTATACCCCAGGGCTAGGCCCATGGTCAAGGCCTGCCTTGGACTAAACAGAAGGGGATGATGAGCTTGGAGAAGTCTCAAAGCCACACTGGAGTAGTTCAGCCTGTGTCCACATGCTCTGTGTTCATGTGTGCTTGTATGTGCCTTTTCCTTTCTCTGTGCCTCTCTGTGTATGTGCTTCTCTCTCCCTCTCACACTCTCTCTCTCTCTCTCTCTCTCTCCCTCTCTCTCTCTCTCTCTCTCTCTTGTTCTGTCTGTCTGTCTGTCTGTGTGTGGTTGCCTCTCCCCGTGTGCTTCTGCGTCTGTGCCCCCCCTCAGTGTGTGTGTGTGTGTGTGTGTGTGTGTGTGTGTGTGTGTGTGTGTGTGTGTGTTTGTGTGTGCACGTATGCACCCGTGAACATCACATCTCTGGTGAGTGATTAGGGTTGTTCCCAAACCTGTAGGATTAGAACAAAGACCAGAAGATAGAAGTTTGAGAGGGATGTCTTAGCCTCATATAAGGAAGTGTCTTCTAGGGGTCAGAACTTTTTATCCCAGACCCCAGGGCTCCTGGGTGACCTCAGATGTTTACAGAATGAACAATAAACTGTCTTAAGTCAGGATGAGCTCTCTGTTCCTGGAGATGTGCAAGTGGCCTTTGGGAAGCTGTAGAAGTGTCTTAGAGGGATTTGTGCTATCTGCCTTTTAGAATTCCGAGTCCAGACCCTTTCACCAAGCAGCTCTGCATTCCAGGCCCTGCTGCAGGCATATACCCTGGCCACACATCAGGCCCTTGAAGACTCACAAGGTCAACTCAGAAAGTGTAGGTAGGAGAGTGAGATAGTCAGTCTTCCTTGGCAGCTTGACTGGACTTAGAATCACTCGGAAGTTGATGTGGTAGTACACACCTTTAATTCTAGCGCTTGGCAGCCTGAGGCAAAGGATTGCAAGTTGGAGGCCAGCATGGACTACATAGTGCATTCCAGGACAGCCAGGGCTACATAGCAAGAACCTGATTTTTAACTATTATTACTGTTAATCACTTGTAACATTTCTGGGTGTGTCTGAGAGGGCGTCTCCAGAGAGAGGTAACTAAGGGAGGAAGCTAGGGCCCTGGACAGAAAAAAAGGGATGGAGAGAGATAGAGATAGATAGATAGATAGATAGATAGATAGATAGATAGATAGATAGAGCACCAGAGCCAAAAGAGCATCAGAATCCCTCCTCCATCTGCTTCTGGTCAGCCATGATATGAGCTGCCATGTCTTCCAGGCTTTCTCTGATGTGGTGCACTGAGGCTTCTGAAACCCAGAACCTGGACAAATCTTTCCTCACTCACATTGTTTCTGTCGACATTGTGGTCACAGTGATGTAAAAGCACTAACAGAAACCTGGCTCCCACCTGGCTGTGACCTGGGCTCACTGGCCTTGGAGTTACCCAATGCTTCCAGCGAAGCAAGCCAGCTGGATTTGCTCATCCTTAGGAGGGTGAAGGGGGATCTGAATGGTTGATGCTCTGCTCTTACATGGACTGAGAAGTTGAGGCGTTCAGTATGGAAATGACTTGTTCTGGGTCACACAGCCAGTGTGCCTGAACCAGGATTGTGTCCACACTATGAAGCATTTGGGACCTGGTCACGTGTTTGGTTTGGGGCTCAGGGTCTCTGGGCTGAAGGTGTTGGGGAGGCAATGCTGGTTATGGGGTTGCATGGAAATGTCACCCATTCAGCTTGCAACCTAAAGGGTCATGGAATAAGTTTCTGGGGAGGCAGGGCTGTTTTGTCCTGAAAAACTGGGCAAGATTGACTGACTGACTGTTCTCTGTCTTGAGGACATGATGTCACTCTATCCCGTCTTTCAACCCCAGGATGTGGATGCCGCCTACATGAACAAGGTGGAGTTGGAGGCCAAGGTAGATAGTCTGAATGATGAGATCAGCTTTCTCAAGACCCTTAATGAGACGGTGAGTTCCAGGGTGGGTGGCGAGTCACTTTCTAGCCTTAGGAAGGAGATCCACTGACTATCATGTGGCAGGAGTTGGGCCATGACTAGGTACCCTGAGGGCACCTCACAGGAGGAACTGTCATGTGCACCACATTGTCTCTTTATTTCTTTTAATCCTACTAGAGTCTGCTATTTGAGATGCTAGCAGCTGGGCAGAACTATTCAGTGTGTGTTGCATCCGTGCCCCTACTGCCTGGCCATTCTGCCCACTCCAGGGTCTTCTTTTTCTTTTTCTTGGGTGGGTTCCATTGTGGTATGGGAACAGGGATGGATCATGTCCTAGACATGCATTCAGTGTCCTGTCTGGTCCCTGCAGGAGTTAGCAGAGCTGCAGTCCCAGATCTCAGACACATCCGTGGTACTGTCCATGGACAACAGCCGCTCCCTGGATTTGGATGGTATCATTGCCGATGTCAAGGCCCAGTATGAGGAGATGGCTAACCATAGCCGGGCTGAGGCTGAAGCCTGGTACCAGACCAAGGTGTGTGGCTATTTGGGGACATCTTTCTTCCTTCTGCTAGGCTCTGGGTGGAAGCTTCCTTTTTCTTCATCTTGTCTCCAGCCTTTGGGACCTGGCAGGTACCAGTGATTAAGGCCATGGTATGCTCTGGAGTTCAGGGTGAAGAAGGTTCCCAGGCTAGTTCCCTGCCTTAGGCTTGAGGCCAGGCTGACGGGGCAGAGGAAGAGGAAGGAGACACATAATGATAATAGTTCAGTGTCATAGAGCTGATCTGGCGGGGCACACCTCTTCAGGGCTAGGTCTTAAGTGTTCTGTCGCTTTCACATGTTTAATCCACAGAATAGCCCTTTGATGTGTGCACCACTGCGGCTGCTATTCTAAACACAAGGCACAGAGAGGTTAAGTGAGTTTTCCAGCTCTCACAGCTCACAGTAGGTGAAAGAGCAGGGACTAGGTCCTGAAGTCCATTGTTCCAGGAACGGGAGACTCAATTGTTACTGTAGAGTCAAAACAGCTGAGAGCAATGTGCTAAAGAAATGGGAAGGACATGGGCTAGAGCAGTGTCACTGAAGGAAGCCAGAAGCCAGAAGCCAGGTCTAAAGGGTGCTTAGGGTATGGAGCTCAGCAGTGCGCATGAGTAGAAATACAGCCTTGGACCCATGCTAGGAGGGGATGGAGATACCCTGTAGTTTGACCTTTTGGGGCAGGAGTGGGGGGTTGGGCGGTAGTGGTGGCTGGGAGGTGTCTGCCTTTCCTGGGAATGAGTTTCTGTGGATGGGGAGAAGGCTCCGGTTGCTGGCAGTAATGGTCCATCCTGCCATAATTGTGTTCATGGCCTTTCAGTTTGAGACCCTCCAAGCACAGGCTGGGAAGCATGGAGATGACCTGCGCAATACCCGGAATGAGATTTCGGAGATGAACCGCAACATCCAGAGGCTGCAGGCCGAGATTGACAACATGAAGAACCAGGTGAGGACCAGCCCTCCTGCTGCCTCATCCCTGCTTCTTGGGAGTGAGAGGCAGCTAGCCAGGTCAAGGTCGGGTGAGTCTGGGAGGCCTGGGCCCAGGTGGGTGCAGCTCACATCTCAGGCCCCTGGTGAGACCTATAGGGTGGAATCATTTTGTCCAGACCTGGTTTGGGGTTGAAAGTCAGAGTCATAGCTGGGCATGGAGCCTGTGGAAGTGAACTCAGGTCGCCTACCCAAGGGGAACCACTTTGACCCTGAGCCCTGTGCTTGCCCCTAGCTCTGGGCTCTCAGCACATTGATCAGAAATCCTTACATGTCCCACCCGTCTTCACTCTGGACAACACCCCTTCTTCCTTTTGCTCAGGCCATGCTAGCCTGCTTCCTGAATCTTGCCTTCACTATTCATGCGCCAAGGCCTCTCAGTCCCCCTGGACTGTGATTCTCCCAGCTCTGTCTATGGCCTTTGCTTTATCATCTACGGGATTTAGGACCAGAGTCCCCTTGTAGGGTTGCCTTCTTCAAACACCCAGTCACCACACCGGCAGCCCATCTGAAGTTTGTTGAAGCACCTTCTACTGTCTGGAGTGTTTGAGGTTATTAAGTTATTGAGTATCTTCACCCCACTGGAATTGCATGCTCCTTGAGAGTGGAAGCCATCTGTCTGGCCCACTGGTCCCATTTTCTAGAACCTGCCACACCATGGGACAGAAGTCTCAAAGGAGAGCCTGAGAGCACATGCATTTTGTTGGAAGTTGGAATTGTGGGTGTGGATGAGGGAAGGGTCCCCTAAGTCCTGGCTGAGATGCCAATGTGGTCAGGACAATTCAGCCTGAGCAGACGTGTGCAGTGGGAGTGGGCAGAGGATGTGTGCAGCAGCCTTAGCAAGCATTTCACTGAATTGGAGTAGGGATGGTGGAGTGATTTACCCAGGAGTAAATAGCTTTCCCGGAGCCCTGCAGGTGGGTTTATACACAGGGCAGCTGTTGCCTTCTGGCTTGGATTCAGAGCTGTGAGTAACCCAGTGAAGCACTCTGGACTCTTGGCCAGAACAGGAGGCTCAGATTAATGAATGGTCCTTTCTCAAACTGCATAGCCTTCACCACATCCAGAGCTTTCAGGTGCTATTACCCAGATGGTAGCCACCCCTGAGGGCCTCAAGGGGCTGGGAGGGGTCTCTAGAGGCAGGGAACCGGCCCTGCCTGGCTCAGGGGACATAATGTAAGAGGACTCCACTGAGTGGAGTAGAGACGTCAGCTGAGGGAAGAAGACCCTAGGATGGAGAGAGGTCCTTTTGAAGGGCAGAGAACCCCTGGGCTGGAGTGTGGGGGATGGGAGAGCGAGACAGCTCTTGTTAGTGGCTGTGTTAGCCAGTTATCTACCCATGTGTTAAAATGCCGTAGGGAACCAACTTAGTGGAGAAGGAGTTAATTTGGCTCATGGTTTTAGTCTCTGATCATTGAACTTAATCACTCCGAGTTGGTGGCTATGCAGAGAGCATCATGGTGTGGGGGTGTGGGTGGATGGTAGTACAAAATTCCTCATTCTTACCTCAGCCAAAATGCAGAGAAGGACCAGGGTTCCTCATTCCCCTTCATGGACATATCCCCAGTGACCTCAGTTCCTTCCACTAGTCCTGTCCCCTAATGGTACTGCCTTCTCCCAATAAACACCATCAGCTGGGGACCAAAGCTTCACCACAGCCTTTGAGGCATGTTCAAGACCCGAACTGTGATAGTGGGGAAGCATCCAAAGCAGGGAAGCCCTAATGCCAATAGTAAGTGGTAGCTGCTCATGGCAGACACCAGCCTGTGGGAACTGCGTCACCCCTGCTCCAACCACCTGATATAGTATTGGATCCAAGCCTTCTTTCTATTTGAACTAGTCACACCTGGTGCCCGTTTCTTATTTTTAAAAAATACCTTTTAATTAAAATGTAATCACATCACTTCTTCCCTTTCCTTTCCTCAAATCTCTCCCATGTCCTCTACTTACTCCCACTCAAATTGCTGGTTCCTATTTTAAAGGCATCTGGTTCTTGTCATCTACTGATATTTGTGACCCAACTGGGATCCCATGTCCTTGGTGCTCCGGCTAGGGGTGGGTAGGTGCTAGGCTTTACAAGTTATAGTAACATGGATTGAGCACCTCGTATGTGCTAGGAATCATGTCAAGACTTTGTGTGTCTTTTAAAAAAGACTTTAAAATTTTTATTTTAAATTTGTAATTTTTAATTACAAATTTTGACTTACATTTATTTGTTTTACTTTATGTGTATCAGTGTTTGTCTTGCATGCATTTTTGTGTATCATATGCATCCTGGGACTGGCTTTATGGATAGTTGTGAGCTGCCATGTGGGTGCTGGGAATTGAATCTGGGTCCTCTGCAAGAACAACAAATGCTTTTAACCCCCAAGCCATCTTTCCACTTTGACTTTGTGTGTCTCATCTCTCCTTACTCTCAAGTATCCCTATGGAATAGATGGTATAATCATTACTCTTTTAGAAAGAGAAGACTTTGGCTAATCCCTGCAAGGCTACTCTGCTAGAAAGTGGCAGATCCTAGGCATTGGACCCTCATATCCTTGTGTCTAAGCTTTAGGATTCCCTGGTGTTTGGGAGAGTAGGAAGGGCCATTGAAGCCATCATAAGCAAGATGGACGGGTGCAGCCTGGGTCAGTAGGAAGGTAGTGGTCAGCTGTCCCCTCTGCTCATGATTTCATTACCGCCCACAGCGTGCCAAGTTGGAGGCCAGCATTGCTGAGGCCGAGGAGCGTGGGGAGCTAGCACTCAAGGATGCTCATGCCAAACAGGAAGAGCTGGAGGTTGCTCTGCAGCAGGCCAAACAGGATATGGCGCGGCAGCTGCGAGAGTGCCAGGAGCTCATGAATGTCAAGCTGGCACTGGACATTGAGATCGCCACCTACCGCAAGCTGCTGGAGGGCGAGGAGAGTAGGTGAGAGATGCAGGCTGGCAGGTGGTCCTGGAGATCATTGAGGTCTGGACTTTTTGTTGATACACTTACAGGCATCTCCTAGGTGTCCCTTCTTTGCAGGGCATAGGGTGGGAGGGACAGGGTGCACAAAGTTTATGATTGCTGCTTAACCTTTTAGAAAATGTCCTTCTAGATGGTAAGGCCATGTGGCAAGTCCCTTCCTAAGCAGGGCCATTAGCAGGTCTATTAAAAATCATTTATTTCTTGGCATGGTGTATGCACACATGTGTGCACAGGTTCCCACATTCAAGCTGATGCTTGGAGGTCAGAGGAGGATGTCAGTGTCCTGCTCCATGATCATCCTGTCTCCTGCCTGCTCCCCATAGCACCGGGGTTACAGGCATGTGTGAGGCCACACCTGGCTTTTTATGTGGGTTCTAGGATTCAGATGCAGGTCTCCATGCTTGTTCAGCAAGTGCTCTTACTCACCCAGTCATTCTCCAGCTCCCAGCAGGGCTCTCTAACTGATCCTCAGCTTGTTTTCAGGGAGGCAGGTCATGAGCATCAAGCATCACTTCCAGAGGGACAAGCTGTGGTTCAGTTAACTGAGGGACAGGCTAGTGTGCAGCCCAGGCCTGCTGACTGCTGGCGAGACCGCTTTTCATGGCTAACTGGGCTACCCATGTAGCACTCAATGTGCCAGCTGGATTTCCTCTGTCCCCAGAGCTGTATGCATAAGGCTGGCAGGGGCCAGGCTGGCTTCCTGAAGGATAGAGCACCTCCATCTGAGGTTGGCTTTGTTCTTCATGGCTGCAGGGGCTGATGCGGACATACAAAGCTGTACCCTGGGGAAGTTTAGGGTTTGGAGAGGTGAGGGAAGCAACCATGTTGGCAAAAGCACTGGAGTAGACTTGTTAGTCTTCATTTGTTAGAACCCGGCATAGAGTCAGCTAATATTTAAGCCATTTTTGCCCTCAGGGAGGAAGTGCATTTACCATGGAGATGAACACCTGCAAAGGGAAAGTTCAGAAATCAGGAATCTTTACTTTTTTTTTTTACATTTATTTATTTGCACTTAAAAAAGAAACTATTTAAACACACACACACACACACACACACACACACACACACACACAGAGAGAGAGAGAGAGAGAGAGAGAGAGAGAGAGAGAGAGAGAGAGAGAGAGAGTATACATATATGCCACAGTGTGTGTGTGGTGATCAGAGGAGAGCTCTTGGGAGTAGGTTCTCTCCTTCCACCATGTGATTGGATTCAGGTTGTCAGACTTGGTGGCAAGCTCCCTTACCTGCAGAGCCCTCATCCTGGACTTGCACTTTTCAAATGCTAAGTTCATTGGAGAACCTCTCTCTCTCTCTCTCTCTCTCTCTCTCTCTCTCTCTCTCTCTCTCTCTCTCTGTGTGTGTGTGTGTGTGTGTGTAGGTAGGGATGTGTTGGGCAGGAGTGGGGGTGTTTTGGGGCAGAAAGTCTAGGTGGTAGGAAGAGGGGGAGAAACATGGTGGAGAATGTAGGCCAGAGGTAGACGAGGGCCTGTGTACCCTATTTAGTAACATTTATTACCTTATTTGTATGTACTTTTATTTACCTCCCTGGCTTCTTTGTGAGAATTGGAACTGAACATTGGAGGCATCTGGAAGACAAGCAGTCACACAGGCAATCACACAGGCTGTCCCACAGGCTGTCCCACAGGCTGTCCCACAGGCTGTCACACAGGCTGTCACACAGGCTGTCACACAGGCTATCCCACAGGCTATCCCACAGGCTGTCACATGGGCTGACACACAGGCAGCCCCATCTAAGAGGCCTCTCTGTACCTTCCTAGCAGCACCGCACCCTGATTCTTTCTGTTTCAAGTCTTTTAACCCCCTGAGCTCTTTCTGGGCATATCAGGAACTGTGGCTCTGAAACCTTCATAATTGTTTTGAGTTTGTAGTCTTTGAGATACAATGTTGCAAATATAGTCACAAGGTCAATATGTACTTAGAATTAAGGAAGAATTAAATGGGTCAGTATAATTTGGACATCAGGTCTGTTCCCAGTGAGTCCCAAGACATGGAATTGCTGCTTGGTGGCACCCTGCCCTTGACTGCTCCAACTTCTAGAAGTTCCCACCATTTGATCCAGCATCCTGGAAGCATCCTGAAAACCGGACTCTTTTTTTCCTTCAGTTTGAGGCTGCTGAGGCCAGCAGATCCTCGTTGTTCCTCCCCCATCAAAGTAAGGTGTCTATCTCCCCTGCCAAGCAAACCGAACCCCAAGGCCAAGAGCTTGGTGACAATGGGACTATGAGTCACCAAACAAACACACCCAGCTGTCTCAGATTTTTAATTTCCACTGCAAGACCTGTTTCAGGCCCATGGGTGCTGAAAGCCACCCACCTTCCCCCACCCTCGAAGTCCTGGCTGGAGCTAAAGTCAATCAGTCAACAATTCAGTAATTATTTTAGCACCTGTTAAGTAATTGCTAGTTCCAGGCCTCATGCTAGGGGCCGGAAACAGGAGTCCAAAGGCAACATCCCATTTTGAGAACTTCTGATGAGGAAGGGCAGGCCTGCTCACAAATAATAAGCATGGTAACCATTTCTTAAGCCCTAGGTGTTAATGGGGCTTGTAGGGAAATTGCATGCAGCAATCATCACAAACAAACCTGTCATCTTGGTTCTGGAGGTAGGCCCAGTTTAGAGGTGGGACTCAAAAGCTCTGGAACTTTGATGCAGGTCGTGTAGACAGTTGGACGAGGGGTCTCAGTGGGACTTCCCACTCATACTCCTCAGCCATTTGAAACAAGGCTAAAGACAAGCTGGGAATAAGAAGGAAAGGATGGAGATTCTGGTAGGGTCTGGAGGCTGGTGCCTAGCAGTGCTAGCTCCACCCTGAGGTAAGAAGCCGCCTTTTAGACTTGTCCTCTTCTTCCAGGTTGTCTGGAGATGGAATGGGCCCTGTGAACATCTGTAAGTTCTCAGCTACCCACTGAGCTGTGTAGACTTAGCTGGCTTTTTAGCATGGTAGACTGGCCCAAGGGTCCTGGCTTGGGGGATTGGGAGCCTCCCCTTCCACACAAAGTTCTGGCAGGTTCAATGGACCTTATATCCACCCAGCTCAGTCCAGAGTAAGAAGGCAGGTGTGGGTGTAGGGGGAAGCCAGGTAAGGGAAGGCTTTGAGCCTCTATGGAGGGGCCCTTGCCACTGTCAGAAGTTTCTTTTAGGTTGTGAGGGCTGGGGGGGGCTTTTAGGCAGGGTCAGGAGAGGGACAGCTGTGGCAGGAAGGTGGGCTGGGGGAAGGGTGGGTTCCCTGGATAGGGGAATATGCACTAATCAGACCCTCTTCTCATCCAGCTGTAGTGAATTCCACTGGGAGCAGTGGCAGCAGGCTCATCTTCGGGGGAACCATGGGCAGCAATGCTCTGAGTTTCTCAAGCAGTGGGGGTCCTGCGGGTCTCAAGGCCTATTCCATCAGGACCACATCTACCACCCACAGGGGCCCCCACAACTGAGCACATATAACCAAGCTTGTGGGCTTGGAGAGTGCCCATACCCCTTTGCCCACATACAGGAGGACCCCTCATGCCTCATGTCCCGGTCCCAAGACGGGAAGATGGTCTGAAACTGATGCTGGTTTTAATAAAGTTCTTCTCTGAGTGAGTTTCATTGGGTAGCCAGGAATGATGTGCACAGGGAGCAGAGGGTATGGTGTGCTCAGGGCTGGGGTTCAGACTGACAGGGGTGTGGCTCTAAGGTATTGATCCCCTATCCAGGGTACCACCTTGGCCCCTGTCTAGGCCAGGGCTGATTCCAGTTCTTCTCCTGAGGGCATTCAAGAAGGCCAGAGGGAACAAGTAGCAACAAGTGGATGTTGAAGTCCTTTTCCTACTTGGCGATGTCTGCCTGCATCCCGTGCCCTCTGTTGCCAGTCTATGGTCTTCTTGAAGTGAGGTCACACACGTTCAGCTGTTCCAGGCTCTGGACTTTGGTGGCCCAGCAAACCCCAAGACACACATCCTCTGCCATTCTTGGGATTTAGGACTATGTGTTCTGATTCTCACAAGGGGGACCTCTGCAGCTGAGATTCTCTTGGGAGTGACAGAGGGAGATCTGTTATAACAGAGGTCTCAGAGCCTAGGTTGTGGGTAGAGAGCCTGTGTGCCTGAATCCTTGGATAGAGGAATGGCTGTGTTTACATACCTAGGGAGGGAGGAGGGGCCCTCTGTGCTGGAGCCTCCAAATGTCTGGGTCTATGCTGTACAGGCTCAGGTGTCTTGAGCCTATGTATTGAGGTTTTTATTCAGGACAGCATGGGAGGGGCACTGGGGAGCTTTTTGAAAGTCTCCAAGTGTGAGGCCCACAGGGTAGGGGTGGAAGCAGCATAAGGTGGTTAAAATAAAGATCTACGAGTGAGCTTCATTGGGTAGCCAGGAGTGGGTGGGCATGGGGATCAGAGGATGGGGACCATCATCAAGGATGTGTTGACTTCTAAGGAGTTTATGTACTTGACCCTGTGGGGATGGAGTTTTGAACTTGGGTGTAGTGTGGAGCAGGGCATGGAGGAAGTGGACCATTGGTGTCTTAGCAGCTCTGAGTGGTGAGGTCCTCATCCAGGGGTTGGGAGTCCCTTTCCATGTAGGGTAGAGTCTGTCCCTCAGTGCCTTTGTGAATCCTTGGGTTTGGGTTTGGGGTTTCCCAGCCCATTCCCTGCGCCTTGAGCATTATGCTGTGTAGAGTGGATAAATATCCATTGACAGGGTTGTCTCCCTGGCTCACAGCCCTGAAACAGGAAACCTGGGCAGCAGGGCAAGGTGGGAGGCATGGTTGTCAGAATGCACCATCGGTGAATGGAGCTTTATTAGGAGGGCAGAGCTCAAGCGCAGGAAGCAGAGGGGGTCCAGACAATGGAAGTTGGACCCTGGCAAACTGGAATGTGGTCTGTCACCACAGATATGATTGGATGAAGGGTTAGGGTCCTGGGGTCAATTTGTCTCATAGAAGCCAAAAGTATCCAAGCTCCAAGGGCATCCTCATTCAGAACTGGGCCTTTGCCCAGAATGGTGAGGAAATGGACCAGTGAGACAAAGCCTTCATTGTGTGAACTGTTCTCAATAGTCTTATCTTCCAAGTGCAATGGAACAGCCCACTGAGCTCTCAACAGTTAATGTCTTTTCTAACCCAAAGTTCCAAAAACCTTCCACACTCTTCCACAAAACAACATGGTCAGGTCTATCACAGCAATACTCTACTCTCTTGGTACCAACTTCTGTCCTAGTGAGGGTCACTATTGCTGTGACAAAGCACCATGACCAAAGCAACTTGAGAGGAGAGGGTTATTTGGTTTATACTCCACATCACAGTCCAGCATTGGAGGGAGTCAGGACAAGCAGTGCAGGAACCTGGAGGCAGGAGCTGATGCAGAGGCTGTGGAGGAGTGCTGTTAACTGGCCTGTTCCTCATGACTTACTCAGCCTACTTTCTTATAGAACACAGGACCACTGGCCTGGGGATAGCTCTATCCACAATGTGTTGGGCTCTCCCCCACCAATCAATCAAGAAAATGCCCTATAGTGTTGCCTACAGCACAACCTTATGAGACATTTTCTCAACTAAGGATCCCTCCTTTTAGATAACTCTGTCTCTATCAAGTTGACATAAAACTATCCAGCACACCCTGTCTCAAAAGATAATGAGGAAAGTATGCAAGGAAAACACTTGTTATTGACCCCTGTGCATATATACACACACACTACACAGAGACACACACACAGAGACACACACACAGAGACACACACACACAGACACACACACACACATGTGCACATGCATAAGCATATACTGCACATACACATATACACACAAAAGCACACAATACTATGCATACATATGCACACACACACCAACACACACAAACACACATTCACACATATGCACGAACATACATGAACACATATACTACACATACACATGTACACATGAGCACACACATGTACACACACAAACACACATACATGCACACACACATGAATGTGTACAGACATACACTGCACATACACATGCACTCGCACATGCACATACACAAGCGCATACATGCATACACACTTGCACACACATGCACACATATGCAGCTCTTGTTAGAAGGCTACTAGAGCCCCAAAGTCCTGTGGTCCCACAAATTGATGCTGTGTTTTTGCCGCTGGCCCCAGCATATCAGAGGGAGAGGGTTACATCAGCTACACCCTTGTCTAGCTCAATCAGTTGACGACTCTTTGTACAGAAACATGGAAACATTAAAAAGCTTACTCATGTACTCCAGGTTCTGACCTTTTCGCTAGTCAGTGTGTGGTGTCACAGTTGGGCTTCTAAGATTACCTCTCTCAGGTTTCTTTGGCCCATATCCTTGTTGAGATCAAGTTATTTTCTCCAACGTGGACTCACTTCAGCATTCCTGGAGCACAGGATGTGGCAGAGCTGAAAAGGCAACCCTGCCATCTCAGGAGCCCTGCTGGGGCCCAAACACAGAGGTCACTTCTTGCCAAAGAGGCCACCAAGACCTGGCAGTCTAGCAATCTATTGCCATCGATTGACTTTTTAGCCTCTAAAATTTAATTCCTTGTAGATGAATGACCGGTCTTAAATGATGTAGTGATCATAGATGTGGTCAAGGCCCAGAGAGTCGGGATGAAGGAGGGGAAGTCAAGCGGCTTGCAGGAGCATGTCTGGGGTCACCTGGCAAACCTCAAATGAAGCAGCCAGCATTGTCCAGCTGGCTCATAATCATCCAGGCTTGAGGTTGGGCATCAGCGGAGTGACTCAGGTCTTACCTTCTACAAATGAGAGAGGTTGGGAGACGGGGATGGAGGAGAGGAGGGCCGCAGAGGGCTGATGGGCAGACACTTGCCCCATGCCAGTGATAGCTAGTGTGTTCTAATGCAGAGATGGCGGCTGAGGGAGCTGAGTGTCAATGGTTCCTGCCTTCTCAGTTTCTTGAGATCACTCTACCCATTGCAGGCCTTGCATGTCCTGGGCCCTGTCCTGGGACCTAGTGAAGGCTCAGAGTAGGAGACACTTTCTGCCCTCAAGAAGATTCCAGTTTGACCTTTTGACAAGGCCTGAACGATTGGAGGCAGAACCAAATATCTTCAGGATTCTACAAGCTGTGATGCAGAGGTATTGGCAACTGGTGAATAGAGAAGACCTGAGCACAGGTACAGGTGATGAGGGACGCAGGACTGGCCCGTGTGTCTGCTCTGGAAGGCAGTGAGGTGATCCTGGAGCCTCAGGAGGGCAGACTTGACTCCTTGTGGGGTGGCAGTCTGGGGAGGCTGCGCTGGGTGGGAAGTTGTTCAGGAATGAGGAACAGGTGGGGAAAGAAGCACATGCTTGTGACAGGAGTGATCTGAGCCCAGTGATAGGAGTGTGGCAGTGAACTCGGGGTGGGGCTCTGGTGGCTAAGCATGTGAAGGGTGGGGCTAAAGGACAGGGGTTCTGACTAGTTTCATGTCAACTTGACACAAGTTAGAATCATCAGAGAGGAGGGACCCTCAAGTGAGAAATGCCTCCACAAGGTTGGTTGGGCTGTAGGCAAGTCTATAGGATTTTTTCTTAATTAGTGATTGATGGGGAGGGCCTAGCCCATAGCGATCCGGGGTTCAGAAAAAAAAAAAGTAGGGTGAGCAAGCTAGGAGGAACAAGCAGCACTCCTCCATGGCCTCTGCATCAGCGCCTGACTCCAGGTTCCTGCCCTGTTAGAGTTCCTGTCCTGACTTCCTTCAATGATGGACAATGATATGGAAGTGTAAACAAAGTAAACCCTTTCCTCCCCAACTTGCTTTGGTTATGGTGTTTCATCACAGCAATAGTGACCTTAACTAAGACAGCAGGGTGGCTTATTTTGAGGGGAGGATGCTACAAGGGGAGCTGGAGCTGTGCTCCAGGCCTTTAGGGACAGATGAGGACACATGGATCAGGCTGTGGGAATGGACTAGAAGAAGAGGAGTCACAGGGATGAGTGAGAAGGTTACCCTGGGACATAGGATACTGGCTTTTCTAAAATGCTGGTTACCAGTGTGGGGCAGGCCTAGAATTCGTTGGCTGGGGCAGGCAGAGAAGAGGGAGTAGTGAGACTGGCACAAAATATCACACACCCTTGCATGGCAGCAGTATTTATTGAAACAGAGATGGGTCAACCCAGAAGGCAAGGCACCAACAGACAGAACCGGAAAGTGGCCTCATAGCCCCATCCCATCAGCTCTCCAGTGGGCAGTTCCCTTCCGCACAGGCAGGGGAGGCCTGGAGCAAGTATGGAGTCTTTGAAATGTGTAAAGGTGGCCTGAATGGCAAGACTTGTTCAAAGACCCCCAGCCAAGGACTGTAGGTAGCAGGGCTCCCCAGAGAGCAGACTGTTTTCTGGGAGGCAACTCAAGAAGTATGGCTACAGCATGTTGCCCCTGGGAAGGCAGTAGTCAGGGAGGTAAGCAAACACAACCAATGATAGGCAGGTGCTTGCTGCCTCTGAGGCCATGTACCTGGGGCCAGAAGTGGGAGCTGCCTGGGGAAGGTTCTCTCTGGTTTTTGGTGTTGGGAGGAATGACTGGTGGTTATGATTGTGCCTTGACCCAAAAAGGCCAAGCTTTATTGTCCAGCCACCCAGTATGACCAGTAGAGTCTCTGAGGGCTTGGTGAATGATACAAATCAATTATAAGTGTTTGAAGACAGACAGGCTGGACTTAAGGGACAGGTTGGGAATAACCTTCTAAAGTGAAGCCAGAGAAGAACTGATAACTCCCTAAAAGCAGAAGCTGGAGGAGAGTGGCCCTGAGCTCTTTCCTCCTATAGGAACATCTAGAATATTCTGGAAGCAAGCACACATTTTCCTTTCATACATCACTCCATTCATGGACAGACAGTTGGATGTCCTGGCACTAAGCAAAGCGCACTGAGCGGCTGCTCCCACAGCTAAAGCTGGAGGATCGTGGCTGGCAAGGAGAGCAGGAGTCAGGGGCCATCACTGTGATGCTGCCCCCGGTGGCAGAGGGACCAGAGGCAATCTGGCGCCCTGGGGTTGTGCCATATGTGAGGCCTCCAGATGTGACTCCTCCACGGGAGCTGCTGACACCTGTGGGAAGAGGAGTAGGGAGGGGTAAGGGGCTTGCTGTAGTGTTACCAAGTCACTACAGTTCCCTGAGGGATTCACATGCAGGGCCTGCCTCCTCCTCAAGGGATCAGTGGTTAACATGACAGTTTCTGTTCTTTCAATCTCATAGCCCATCTGGAGAGATGTGATGATTCCTGGATCTATTTCCCTGGACTGCAGTTTCTAATGCCTACCAGTAAGGGGAGTTCAACTTTTTGGACATCACCCCAACCTCCCACCCCCACAGGCAACCCTCCCCTGCATGCACTAAAGGAGGAGCCGGTGAAGAGTAAAGACTTTGAAAGTTGGGAAACATTGGAGGTCAGTGGGGTAGGCCCATGGTGCAGCTTTGCCCATCCCCCAAACCATTTTTCTAAGGGCATTTCCAGCAGATACTTACAGACATTCACAGAGCCCACACCCTCGCACAGCCTAAGGAGAAAAGAAAGTGCTATTACTTCCAAGCAGTGAGCTGGATTCCTTGAGACAGTTGCTTGGGGACAGACAAGGTCAGCTTTTGTTCTAGGTTGGCTCTATCTCCTGAGAGGCAGGAAGGACTCCCCAAATCTTCATGGATGTTCATATTCTTTCTTTAAAGAGTTCCTCATCCATGAAGACCAGCCCTCCTGCTTTAGAGCAGTAGTGAGCGGAATTGTGACTTCCACACACTGCCTGCCATCAGGGTGCTTGAGCCTGCTCAACACCAATAGTGCTCACAGTAAGGATGAGGCAGAGCTATGTGTGTACAGGGTACATCGTCCTTATTGCATATGACCCCGGCCTCAAGAGAAGCTATGAATGGGCTTTAGAAGCCCAGGACCTATTGTTGGGTGCCAGCTCTGCAGCTTAGTAATTTGGTGGCCATGGGAAAGGTGCTAGACATTGAGCTAACTGTCCTCTGTTTTTGGATAGGGAAAATGGTAATTACTTGCCAGGATGGAGAATTATAAACAGGCACTTGACATAGAGCATAGGCTATGTGATAGGTAACCATTATTACTGAAGCCTGGCCTGGAGTAGGGTGGTCAGAGCTGTGTGTCACACTTGTGCCCAAGACTGTTCACCAGGAGCACCAGAGTCTCTGCCACTTCCATACAAGGACTGACAGTCCCTAGCCAGCTTGTTTGTGCAAGACAGTTTTGCCCTCAAATGAATCCCCACATGGTTCTTCTCAGCTCACCTGTGCTCCTCGCCCTCCAGCAGGCGCCTGTAGGTGGCGATCTCGATGTCCAACCCCAGCTTGGAGTTCATCACCTCCTGGTACTCCTTGAGCAAGCAGGCCATGTCCTGCTTGGCCTTCTGTAGGGCAGCCTCCAGCTCAGCCAGCTTGCAGCGGGCATCAGTGAGGGCAGCCTCTCCCTGCTGCTCAGACTGGGTCACTGCAGCCTCCAGCTTGGTGTTCTGGGGACACAGAAGAGAATGAGATGGTCTATGGTTCCTGGGTCTATCTCTGTATTACCTGGATGTATCCAGTCTGCTACCAGCTGGGAAACATCCCTCACCCTCAAATAAGAACTTTTTCTTTATAGACCTGGTTCAATCAGAGTGGCCATGGGCAGGATTCCGCCCATATAAATAGGAAGAATACTAAATGGTAAGATCCAGGCAAGGCACATGCTGGCCCTATGGCACTGAGCAGGCACCCAGCCTCCCTGGTCCCAGCACAGCTGAGCCCAACATACCTGGCACTTGGCGTTCTCAATCTCAGCTGTCAGCCTCTGGATGATGCGGTTCAGCTCATTCATCTCCTCTCTGGTGCGGCGCAGGGTCTCCCCGTGCCTGATCACTGTGGCCTTCATCTCCTCACACTGGGCATGGGGAAGCAGAGATGCTCATGAGACACAGGATGCAACATCGACCCAGAGAGCGAGCACACCACCACTGAGTGTGCAAGATGCACAGCAGGTAGCCCGGTGCTCAGCCAGGGCTGCTTCCCCCCCTCCCCCCAGAGCTGACTGCAATCTTCTTGTGATTCTTGGGGTACAAGAAGCCTTTTCTCATAGATCCTGGAGTCCTTCCCACTGTCTTGTCTAAGGACAGGTGTTGTGACCTCTCACCTTGGTGCGGTACCAGGACTCGGCCTCTGCCCGGCTTCGGGTGGCAATGTCATCATACTGAGCCTTGATCTCAGCCACGATGCAGTCCATGTTCAGGTCCCTGCTGTTGTCCATCTTGACGATGACAGAGGTGTCTGAGATGTGGGCATGAAGGATTCGGATCTCCTGCAGGAGGGGAGGGAAGAAAGCTCTTTTTAGTTCACACCCCTACTCTTGGCAGTTTACCTTCTCCCAGTGTCTGTCTCCTCCCCTTACTCCCCAGTGGTCTCATTCTGGTGGCCACTGTCATGTCTGTGTTCCCCCTGTACCCTGGCACCATCCTTCAGTGCTCTCACACCATATACTACCGGTCCAGGAGGAGGAGACAGTGTTGGTTGGCATCTGTAGTCTCAGCATGGTGCCTTGGGCCCAAGAGCATGGTTTACCATTTGTGATCCCCATGGTTACAGTAACCAGGGAATCTAGCTTGTGTGGGGTGTGAGATGAGATGGCAAGCTACAATTCTTCACTTTGGGATAAGAAACCTGCCTCAGATCTCTACAGTATTTTGTACCCTGTATCCACTGGGGAGTTTAGAGACCAGCGTGATCTCAAGTCCATCTCAAAGTGTTACAGGCTCCTCCTGGCTGCCCCACTGCCCTGTGTCCCCTCACCTCCTCATACAGTCGCCGCAGGAAGTCAATCTCCTGTGTCAGTGCTTCTGCATTGGCTTCCAGGTCTGACTTACGGAGGTAGGCACAGTCCACGTCCTAGAGGGGAAAGGCAAATCAGGAGTCTCATGTGGGAGGTCAATAGATTGCCATTTTTCACCTCTCCAGATATCACACTGAACAACTCTGGAGAGGCCTTCCACTGACGGTCATCCAGGGTCCAGTGCCATGGTGTGAGCCATACCTTTTGTGTCATTGGTGAGGAGTGGGTATGGGAAGGGAGGGGGATCTGAGGATCCCAAGGCACAGCTTTGTTGCCACTGGGATGGGTCTTCTAAGCCCACAAGTGGCATGATCATCAAAACCTGGGGCCTAGAGTAGAAGTGTGGAATGGGTCATTTCTAATTGAGCTCTGCAGCTATGTTCTGGAACTTACAGAAGATCCGGGCCTATGTCAGAGCTGAAGGCCCAGGGCAAGCCCAGCCTGATCTTCTGCATCTGGGCCCTGGGGCTCACAGAAGTGGTTAGGAGGTGAGTCCTCATAGCTGTACTGTAGTCATGTTTAGGAAGCAAGCAGCACTGGGCATCTTTACCACCATGAGTTTCCCACTGTGGCTGTCCAAGGGTGCCATAGCAACTGCTGCTCTCTCTTTCATCACTGTGTATCAAGTGCCCACTCTATTGAAAGGCCCAGAGCCAAGGGAGCTATAAGCCTAGGCAAATGAGCATGAAATAACAGTGCCCCAAGTGAGGCTGGCCTGGGGCACTGAGGTCCAGGGCTATGCAAGGGTCAGTCCTGGAGACTCTGGGGAGCAGTGGCCTCCAGTGTCAAAGAAAAGGTGGTACATGTCATCTCTAACCGAAGGATGACTATCCAGAGTAACTCACCTTCTTCAGGTCCACAAATTCATTCTCAGCAGTGGCCCTGAGTGCCACTTCCTCTTCATACCTGGGGACAGAGGATACAAGGCTCAGATTTGAGGAGCGGGCGGGGGGGGGGGGCGGATAAAGGCCAGATGTACATATCCCAGGACCTGGATCTTTGGAGTGGACCATGACAGTTCCTTGTGGTCCTGTATTCTCCTGGCTGATGTGAGTCAAGGAGGGACCCTGCACCCTTCTGTGTCTGGGCTGTGGCTCGCTGGGATCAAGAAGCCTATCTGACTGTGGAGCAACCTTTGCCCAGTTTCCATCCAGGGCCTAGCCCAGTATTTAAAACATCACCCGATGCTCAACAAATCTTTGTGAATTAAGAAAATAAATAAGTAAAAAATGAGTATCTTAGAATCTCTACAATCTTTATTTAAGATAATATTTTGAGATTTTATTTATTTTTCTTTTATGTGTATGGATGTTTTGCCTGCACATATGTCAGTGAACTATGTGCATGGAGTGTCCATGGAGGCCAGAAGAGGGGGCTGGAACCCCTGGGTGTAAGCTGCCATGTGGGTACTAAGATTTGAACCCTGGTCTTCTGAAAGAGCAGCTAGTGTTCTTTGCTACTGAGCTGTCTTAGTCTTAGCCCCCTCTGCAATCTCTAAACTCCCAATCCAGAAGAAAGCACTCTTCAGAGCAGTGGTTCTCAACTTGTGAGTCTCGACCCCCTTGGGAGCTGCATCTCAGACACCCTGCAGAGCAGATATTCACATTACGATTCGTAACAGCAGCAAGTACAGTTGTAAAGTAGCAATGACATTATTTTATGGTTGTGGGGTCACCATGACATGAGGAAATGTATTAAAGGGTCCCAGTATTAGGTTGAGAACCACCACTCCAGAAGCATGTGCCATTGTCTTCTCTCTTTAGGGAGGATCCCTTTAAAGTCCAATCATATTTCACCTTGTCTCTGCGAGCATCATCCCCACCGATCTCACCTCTTCTTGTAGCCCTCCATGGCCTCCTGCACATGGTTGAGCTCAGCAGCCAGCCGCCCGCTGTCAGCCTCCACACACTCAGCCTCCCTCCTCAGGGTCTCGATGTAGCCCTCAAACAGTGGCTCCACGTTGCTCTCGCAGCACTTGCGGTTCTGGTAGAACTGCCACTTGGTCTCCAGCAGCTTGTTCTGCTGCTCCAGGAAGCGCACCTGCCATGGGAGAGGGAGAAAATCTGTGCCTTTCCCTCCTCAGGGCATAGGAAGAGCCACACAAAACTCATTGAAGACGTGTGAAACAGGTGGGCAAATGAATGTCTGTCCAGGTGGGTCTAGATGGGGAAACTGTGAGGCCTGTAGCTGCGCTGGGTGACTGAGTGACTGCAGGTAAGGGAGAGGCAATTAGGAAGACTTCCTGGAGGGAAGTGCACAGGGCAGTGAAAGGAGAGAGAAGGGAGCCTTTCACTGAGAGCTTCCTCAGGGCTGGTTGTGGCTTATGTGATGTCCTTAGTGGCCAGGGAGCTTGGCGAACAAGTGAGGACAGACAGGTGGGTAGGGTGTCCTGGGGGGTGTTCAGAGAGGCGGGAGTGAGTGTTCTGGGGCTCTTGCCATTAAGAGGCCTGCAAAATGATCCTGAACTCACAGGTCTTGGGAGACCATGTGGACGAAGATTTTTAGAAAAAGATGTCACCATTTGCATTCAGTCATGTAGACAAGGAGTTCGGATGTGGCCAAGACCCACTATGCTGGTTGAGTGCAACTGCAGCAAGCCAGACTAGCCCTGGGCCTCTAGGTTCCCAGGCCCCGAGACTGAGCTGGAGTGGAGCTGCCTGTCACCTGCAGGCCTGGTCCCCCTCTTACTGACAGGTCTGGCCCCTGTGTGTGCACCTGCTTCCACCTACTTGAACTGGAACTTGCAGAAATGGGGACTAGGGTCCTTGGTACTATGAGGGATGATTTTGGTGGTCTTAGCTGGTAGGATCCCATGGCTGTCTCGGCTCTACCTTCCCTTTCAAAGTCATGACCAGCTAACACTGCCACGGGTGGGAGGCTCTGAGATGGAGAGAGGAGGCCATGTTCCATGTCACCCAGTGAGCCAGAGGAGGAAGTAGGTGTTGGGCAAAGGCCACAGACTCATAGGGCCTGGTTCCTTTCTACTTGATTCTGTGGCCTCTTTCCCAGGGTGTAGCCTGGCTGGAGGGAACTGTAGCTGTGGGCTTTGGGCCATTTAACTCAGGGGCCTGTAGGAACGGGACAGTCCCTGCTTGGGTCTAATCTGACTCTCTGTGGTTGGACAACTCTGTTACTGCCACTTTTCTTCTCTGGGTACACAGCACTATGGCAGAGGCATCAGTCTTCAACTGCCCTGTGTTTTGAGGCTGGCTGCAGCTTGAAGAGGAATGACTCTTCTCATCCGCTAAAGCTACCTAGAAGCTGTCCCGTTCTACCTGCGCCTCTAAAACGATCTACTTGGTCCTTAGGCTCCAGGAAGGGGCTGGTCCAGGACACCCACCTTGTCGATGAAGGCTGCAAACTTGCTGTTGAGGCACTTGATCTGTTCCTTCTCCTCATGCTTCACACACTGAGCATTGGGGTCGATCTCCAGGTTGAGGGGTGTGAGCAGGCTCTCATTGACAGAGACACTGGTGATGCAGGGGGGTGTGGGCCCGCAGACTCCACCAGAGCGGTATCCGAAGCTTCTTCCACAGGAGCCAGAGCGAAAGGTCCCGCAGACGCTGCGGCTGCCGAAGCCCCCAGAGAGTCCACGGTAGCAGGAGATGCCCCGGTAGGGGGTTGCGGAGATGCAGCAACGTCCAGGTCTGGGGCCACAAGCTGAGGCACAGCTGAAGGCGCGGACCCCGCAGGAGGCGCCAAGGCGAGAGGAGAAGCAGGACATGATGTGTAGGCGATTCAGAGCCAGTCTGGACCCCAAGCCCTGCGCCGAGCCTTATATCGTGTAGGAAGGAGCCCGCCCGCCGCCCCGGAGTTTACGAGCTTGCCGGTCAGAATCAAAGCAGTCGGGGCTGCCTGGCAGCCCCCATAAAACGGCGTTCTTCTCCCGCCCTCCTGGACTTTATGGTGCCACGAATCGCCTGGTCAGCTCCGGGGCCGGGCACTCTGTGCATCGGGCGGGACCCTCCCGCCCTGCTGCTGGGACTCACTGTGTTCACTTGTCCATCCCAGGCTGTCTCACATCCCAGGGTCTCCCACCCTGAAGGCTAGGAAATCCTGGTCTTGAGTGTCTAGTGACCTTTGAGTTCATCGTATGTGTGTGTTTTGGAGGGATGGTGGTGGCGGGATGTGCGGGCACGTGTGATGAGGGGCAAGGCCTTTGAAGTTATAGGCAAATTCATGTCACGACTTTGGGTAGGTGAATAATCTTCCTGAGCCTTAGATGTCGTGTGGGGAGTAGGGATAAAGGGACAATAATTATAATATCCGCCCGAGAGCTGCTGGGAGTAACTAATGGGATAATGGACCCGAAAACCTCCAGGGCGGGACCTAGCACTTACTAAGAGCACCAGAACTGTGTGTTGTTTATCTATTTGTTCCACTATTATTAATTTGTTATTTCTCCTGTGTCCCTTTGGGCAGAAACTTTCTCATCTCCCTTTCACAGCTCAGGTCCTGCCTCCTCTCACCCTTCTCTATGCAGCTTGGAGAGCGAAAGCCAGTAATACCAATGCGGTGCCAACAACCTGACTAGCTCACTGTGGAGGGATTTCATTGCTTTTGGAGACAGGGATTCATATAGTTCTGGCTGGTCCCAAATCACTGCCTGACTACTACTATCCTTTAGTTCTTAATGTTCCTGCCTCCACCTCCCAAATGCTGGCATGACAGGTGTTAGCTAGCACATCCGCTGTGGACGGTTGTTTAACACTTGATTTCTCTTAACTCCTAAGGTTTTCTTCAGAGGTTGCTATCATTGTACCCATTCACCTGCTGAGGAAGATGAGCTCATGGTGGTACAGAGACTTATGTGGAAGGCTCCAAGGAGTGGACTCGAAATCAGAGTCCAGGGCTGCTCCATGCTGTCTCTGCAGGGTATGCCTGTGTGTCTGGGGGTTGAGTGAGGCTGAGTTCTTGGAGGCAGGATTTGGATTGCACTAGAACCTTCCCCAGCTCATTGATGGTCAAGGGCACTGAGTCTAGGAGGCCAGAACCATCACAAAGGAGGTTAATTATGTGTCCCATTATTAGCAGCGGAAACTGGAGTGTGTGCTCAGCAGCCAGCATTAAAGAGAAGCATGAATGTCACCCTCGCTTCCTTTGTTTTAAAGCTGTGCTATTATTGTGCATGCAGTAATTAAATCTGGGAACTCCAAGATCATCACGGTCAGCCCTGCCATCTCATTTCCAAGGAGTGTCCTTCCTATTGCCATCACTGCTGTCTTTTTTATTTTACATACTCTTGGGTTGGGTTTTTTGGTCCAGCCTGGGTTTGTTTCATATCAGTTTAGCCCAACCATGGTTCTGTGCATGAAATGGATCCTCAACGCCAGTGTCTTGGCCACAAGATTCTTTTTTTTTTTCAAAGTTAATGTTTTTATTTCTTTCAAATAGAGTTATTGTATCTTTAGTCACTTTAAAAGAAATTTACTTTCCCAAAATGAAGACACATTAGCCCCAAGTCATTCTATAGTGTACATGTTAATCAATGCAAAGAGGTAACTAATTTCCATAATTAAAAATAATAAAACTGGATAGGACTAACAATATTAGTAGTTGGGATGATTGTATAACATTAATAGTAAATATAAATCCTACAATATTAAATAATCTTTTGCAACTTAATTTTCTCCTTTGTCTCACTCCTCCCTCTCCCTCCATTTTTAATTTAACCACATTTGCTGTTGTTAAGCTCATTTTCTCAGCTGAAAATGTATTTAACTTCATATTGATTTATAGTGTGAAAGACTCACAGAAATAATTCTTAGTGAGTATACTCTAATATATATGTATTTATATAATATATTAATCCTGGTAAAGGAGATTGTTGTATATTTTCTTCAAGAAAAATTTTCACTGATTTAGATTACATTGAAAATTCACTAGTTATCAGCTACCATTGTGCAACTGATTAGAAACTAAATTTGTGGCCGTAAGGAAGATTCTCTTTCTTTCTTTCTTTCTTTCTTTCTTTCTTTCTTTCTTTCTTTCTTTCTCTTTGTCAAGACAGGGTTTCTCTATGTAGCCTTGGCTATCCTGGAATTCACTCTGTAGACCAGGCTGGCCTCAAAATCACAGAGATCCGCCTGCCTCTACCTTCTGAGTGCTGGGACTAAAGGTGTGCGCCACCACAACCTGGCTAAAACTCTTTTTCTTTTTGACAAGGTTTTACTCACAGTAGCTCTGTACGCTCCATCCTCATTCTGAAAGTATGTGCTATCAAATCTGACTCGTTTATCTATTTTTAGTCCTTTTTTTCCATTTATGTTGGGGATAAAAACCAGAACCTGTTCTTACTGGTAACTTGGTTCTCTAGTGAGCCCCACATCATTCCAATTTTCTTTTGGGAACTGTAGTGTTGAGGAGTCCTCCCTAAGGGCCTCCCTCACCAAAGGAGTCAGACTTGCTCTGACTCCTTTGTGTGAGTATTTAAACCAGATATGTGGTTAGGGCTTACACGGTTCTGGCTTGGAGCTGTTCTGGGTTTTGAGCAGACCGTCTGTGCTAGCACAATCAGTCAGGGTGTTAACATCCAGTCTCTCCACAGGAAATTTCGTGCATGTAAATCCAGAGACTGGGAGAGTGACAGACTGAGTACTGCTAAACACACAACCTGGGAGAGCTGCAGGCTGAGTCGAGACTGCCAAGTACACAACCTAAAAGGGTTAACTTGACACATAGGCTACCATGGTTCCCACAAATGTTCATACTAATTCTTGATCCAGCCTTAGGGAAGCATGTTCCTCAGGTCCCTATATTGTTCTGAGAACTTGGGAGGGAAGTAGGCTGAATCATGAGAAAATATCAGATGCAATCCAGGACTGACTTCTCATCAGAGGGTTAGTGGTGACTGGTGCTGGGAAGATGAAGGGCTTCCCCAGTCCCAGCCCTGGGAAGTATGTCCTTGGCCTTTCATCTCCTGCATTTGGGTGGAGTTAATGTCTTGTCTTGGTCATCATACCCATCAGAAACCAGGCTCAGAGTGTGAATGAGGAGGCTGCAGCTGGGACAGGGCAGGCACACACAGGTTCCGTATAGGAAGCAGTAGGATCTGACCTTGGAATCCCAAGTCATATGAATTTTTCACTGGGTGAGCCTCTCACATTGGGCTTTGGGGACAGGTTGGAGGAGATGGCTCTTTGGTTGGATTGGAGAATGGGAGGAGTTGGAAGCTATTAGTATGTGTTCATATATATGTGTGTGTATCTGTATGAGTGTGTGTGTGTGTGTGTGTGTGTGTGTGTGTGTGTGTGTGTGTACTACTTCTGATAACTTCATTTTGAAATATCTTCAACATTGTCTTTGGGGCTGGCTTACAGTTTCAAAGGTTTAGTCCATTATCATCAAGGCAGGAAACATGGTGGCATGCAGACTTGGTGCTGGAGAGGTAGCTAAGAGTTCTACATCTGGATTTTTAGGTAGCAGGTAGTGACCGTGAACCACTAGGCCTGGCTTGAACTTCTAAGACCTCAAAGCCCACCCCAATGACGCACTTCCTCCAGCCAAGCCACACCTACTCCAACAAGGCCATGCTTCCTAATAGTGCCACTCCCCATGGGCCTATGATGGCCATTTTTCAAATCACCACAGACATCAATACATCCGTCTCAGAAATACATTTCTTCCTTCTCCATGGCATAGTTGTCCAGTATGAAATCAAACACATTTTAGCTCTACCATTACCACTGACAGAAATTGTACATAGCACCCGGGCTTTGTTGCTGGCACTGGCATAATCACACTTGTCCAGGACACCATGAGGATACAGTGAGGGGTGTCTGTAGCAGGTTTTTTTTTTTTCTTTTGAGCCACCAACCAGCTCCCAAATCACAACACAGATACTTATAATTCATTTTGAATGCTCAACTTAGCTTAGGCTCATTTCTGGCTAGCTCTTTTAACTTATTTAACCTGTTTCTCTTTACCCACTTTTTACCTCAGGGCCTTTTACTTTTCTTTCCTTCTGTATATCATACTTTTACTGCTTCTTGTGTCTGGCTGCCTGGCTTCTTGCCCTGGGCATGTCCCTCATTCTCTCCTCTCTTCTTTCATTCTCTTGAGCCTAGATTTCTCCTCCCATTTGCTCTCTTTGCCTGCTAACCCTGCCTATCCTTTCTATGTCCAGCTATTGGCCATTCAGCTCTTTATTAGACCAATCAGGTGTCTTAGGCAGGCAAAGTGAAACAAATGCAACACATCTTTATATAATTAAACATAGCCCCTTACATCATTAAACAAATGCAGCATAAACAAATATAACACATCTTTGTCTAGTTAAAAAGATATTCCACAACAGGTATTCATATAGGGTCAGCACAACACCTGGTGAACAGCTGTGCCGTCAACACATTGTAGCTGTTCTTCTTTCCACTTAACTTGCTGCTCATCTAGGTACCTGTCCTGGTCATCACCAAGAGCCACCAACCCTCAGCCTCACCTGCTCTTCCAGGTCTGGGGAGGCCTCAGTTTCACCATCCAGCTCAGGGGGCTGGACCCAGAGTTTGTGAGGCAAGCTCTTGTGAAGGGAGTCCAGGGTAACAGAACCAATCCAAGAGCAGCCCTGGGCTTTTGCTCACATTGAGGGGAGAAGTGTGGAGTGAGGCTGATAAGTCTTGACAGCACATAGGAAATATGGAGGCAGGTGGGCAACTTGGGGTGCTTAAAGACACAGATATTTGGAACTCTCAAATCCAATGCTCACACAGGGTCACCAAGCCCATGGGTCCTCAAGGAGGAAGAACAATTTTGGCTGTGTTGGACCTCCATGGTCTGGTAGGGACTGACACATTCCCCGGGGCCATGCCAGGGTACAAGTGTGAAGAGAGATCAATCCACAGTCCATAAGGCTAAGGTTTCTTTATTCAGATAACATCAGCCAAGCGCAAGCCAAAGCATGCCAGGCAGGAGAGAAGGGAGAAGGGAGAAGAGAGTCTCCACATGTGTGCAGTCCCTTAAGAACCCTTCCCGAAGTCACCTTAGATTTCCCCTAACCATGCCCTTATGGGTGTGTCCCAGCACACCTGTCCAGGCTACTAGGAGGCAGGGCTACAGTGTCTCCCTACACAAGTGTCCCAGTTTTACCTTCAGAACTTGACCCTTGGAGCTCTACTTGGGGGGCTCCTGAGAGGCTCTTTGTCTCAAAGCTGCCAAGGATGCCTTGCCCTTTGTTCTTGGCCACAGCTCATCCTGCGGCCCAACTGTGGCCAAGGTTCTGAGTCTGGCTAATAATCCAAAGGAAGCAGCTCAGTGTGGTCTTCCTCTGCACCTCATCACTTCACGGAGTGCAGCATCCACAAGCCCTGGTAGAACTTGGCAGCTGGACACCCTCAGGCCCTCTACCGAGGAAGAAGCCTGCTAAGACTTTATAAGTACTAGAGCCTAAGATTCACTCACACTCCATCTTAAGGGGGAGACTCCTAGGGAAAGGGGAAATGGCCAACTTTCTCTAAGCCTGTAAATGACAAAATGGTCACTATATCTAGGGAGGCAGAGGACCTTTGTATCTGGCCTAGAATCTCCACTACAGGTGGGTGGTTTTGAACTCTGGCAGTGGAGTCTGGGTATGTCTTTAGCGCCGTTTCTTCTACACCCCATCTCAGCATCTCATGCCACATGTGGCCTCTTTGGGGGGTGGGTAGGTTTTTCAAGACAGGGTTCCTTTGAACAGCCCTGGCTGTCCTGGAACTCACTCTGAAGACCAGGCTGGCCTCAAATTCACAGAGATCTGCCTGCCTCTGCCTCCTGAGTGCTGGGGTTAAAGGTGTGCACCACCACAGACTGGCCTCTGGGAGGATTTTGCAGGCAGAACATCTATGGGGCCTTTGACCTGGCCTCCTATGGACATAGCTTTAGATTACTGCTGGCAGCATTGGAGGGCCCAGCTCTTCCCCGCCATATCATATCTCCTGGCAGCTTTCATTAGCAAGGTGGGTGTCCTAGAGCACTGTGGGGTGTAGCTTCTAGATTGACCATTTGCAAGGCTCTAGGTTCAGTCTCCAGTAATGAAAAAAATAAAGGACAGGGCGATTGTCCTGTCCTGCATCTTTTCCAAACCTTCATTCCATGGGAGGGGAACTAAGAGACAGGAGGCATTGGTTCAAGAACACTCCCAGTCTGATGGAGGAGGTGGACAGTCATCCAAGGGACAGACTGCTGAGGCTAGAGCAATGTTTTTTGTTTTTTTGTTTTTTGGTTTTTTTTCCCCGAGACAGGGTTTCTCTGAATTGTTTTGAGCCTGACCTGGAACTCGCTCTGTAGACCAAGCTGGCCTTGAACTCACAGAGATCTGCTTTCCTCTGCTTCCCAAGTGCTAGGATTAAAGGCATGCACCACTACCACCCAACTTAGAGAATGGTTTTTAAGAATGTTTTGTTTTCTTTTGTTGTTGTTTCTTGAGACAGGAACTCTTTATGTAGTTCTGGCTATGCTGGTACTTGATATGCAGATCAGGCTGGCTTTAAACTCACAGAGATCCTCCTGTCTCTGCCTCCCTAATGCTGGAATTGAAGTCACATGCCACCATACCCAGGAGAGCAGTGGTTTTTATGCATAACCTCTATAAAGCAACAGAAAACAAATAAGCCTCTTTCCCAGGCCAGAGTTCCATTCACAGCACCTACAGCACGTACCGTCCCTAACTGCAGCTTCAGGGAGTATGACACACTCTTCTGGCCTCTGCAGGCACCTTACATGTGTAAGTGTGGACACACACACACACACACACACACACACACACACACACACACACACACACACAAAGAAATCTTAAAATCAAGTTCTAGAAAAATTGGACTTCCAGTAGTCAGAGCAAATAGCAATTTTTCCCTAATGGAAAATGGAAGGGAGCTGAGTATCACTTGCAACATGTCTGACAAGATACTCCTATAATGGGCAAATGCTCCTGGGGAATCTTTCCTGATTGGTGTCCTACGGGAGGAAGCCTCCCCCTCCAGCCCTCCTAGCACCCTCACAGCACCCTTTCCTTCCAGCCTCTGCAGCTCAAAACTCCAATAAGAACTTTGCAACTGTAACCAAGTGAGGTCACAAAGCTCCCGGAAGGGAGTGTCCTTAGAGATGGGGATTTTGTGAGCTCTTCAGGTTGGAGCTAGGCTTTGGTGTTCAAGAGCTGTGGAGTAGTTAGAGCTCCTTTACTATGGTGAGGCTTGCCTATGGCTCATTACTCACGTGGGTTGAGGGTTCTGGACTCCACCAGGTGTTCTAAGTGCTGCCAGCCACAAGTCATCTGCTGTATCCCATTTACCTTGGGCACATGCGACAGGAAAGGGGACATGGAGCACAAGAGACATTTATGGGAGATGTTTTACAATCTGGTCCTGTCTCTTCCCCATGTTCTCTCCGTGAAACTTGCATTGTGTTGATGTGAACAGCTCCTCATCAGGGTGGAGGCATGTCTGGTTTCATCCCTCCTTCAGAGTGTAGAACAAATGGCCTGACTTAAAATGTAGTCTGGGCAGCTGGGGAGATATCGCCATCCATGAAGCAGTGCTTGTTGTACAAGCATGAGGACCCAAGTTCGAGCTCTAGAACTCATGTCAAAATCTGGGTTTGGTGGTGTGTGCTTGTAATCCCAGAGCTGGAGAGGCAGAGACAGGAGGATTCCTGGGGCTCGCTCTCTCCAGCTAGTCTAGCCTACTTGTCAAGCCCTAGACACCAGTAAGAGACCCTGTCTCAAAAAACAAAACAAAACAAAAAAACCACCCACAGCCAAGGTGACAGCTTCCTAAGTAGTAACACTCAAATCTGACCTCTGGCCTCCACACACACTTTCACACACATGTACAGACACACACACACACACACACACACACACACACACACACACACACACCTCAAATATAATTTTAAAATTTAAATTATGTATTACCATTGGGTTTTCTTAAATGATGGTCATAGGTGACAAATTTTAGTGCTTGATTCCACAGAGTTTAACTCCCCCTGTTCTTGGAATGAACCCCAGGTTGTCCAGTCCCTAAAGTCCCTTGACAGATTCCTGGAGTCTGCACCAGGCTCTCTCTACTGCCTCTCAGTCTGGTCCATCAAAGTCACTGAATTCTTTCAGGAACACAGAGAATCAGATGCCTGGAGAAGAGGGTCTGGCGGAGACACCCAGCGTCTGTTGGGTACTGGGGGTTGCTTTATTCTTGACTTCCTCTCTCCCCTTTCCTCTGACCTCTGCTCTGCTCTGATGCCCCACCCCAGTGTGAGGAGATGAAGGCCACTGTGCAGAAAGGTGTGCAGAGCCCTCGGCACAGCAAGGAGGCCCTGAACAGACTTAACCAAGCCATCCAGCAGCTGAAGACGGAGGTGGGCGGTGCTCAGTGCCAGGTGAGGTGTTGGTGGGGGTGGCAGCAGGGCAGCTGGGGGGAGGGGATAGGTGTCATTGCCTATGACACATTCTCTAGATTCCCTCATCCTTTGGAAGAGGTGAGTTTTTTTGTATGTGTGCGTGTGGTTGTGTGTGTGTAAGTGTGTGTGTTTGTGAGGGTGTGTGTATGTATGTGAGAGTATGTCTGTGAGTGTGCACCAGAGTGTATGTGTATAAGTGTGTGGTGTATGGTGTGTGCACATGTGTGTGTGTGTGGTGTGTGTGTGTGTGTGTGTGTGTGTGTGTGTGTGTCTGAGCACATAGGAGTGTTGGCTGTATGTGACACTCATGCTTCCCTTTGGGCTCTGTTTTATATGAAAAGGCGATTAACCAAGAGGATATGTATCAATGCATATTGCATGGCCTTCCCTTTATATGTGTTTGTAAATTTTTCAATCGTCTTTGGGTTTGTTTGTTTTTTGTTTTGTCTTGTAATAATTCTGAGCTTATGCTCAGAAGTAACAAGATTTACCAGAAACTCAAGTTTTCCTTAAGCGCATGAAAACCAAGGCGGGTGTGGTAGCACACATTTGTAACTCCAGCACCCAGATCTCAAGTTCCAGGCCACCCTGTGCTGTATAGTGAGTTCAAGAGGAGTCTGAGTTACACGGCTTATTAGAGCTTGAGTTCTGGCTCATCAGCAGAACGTTTGCCTGACTTACCCAAGACCCAGGTTTTCATACCCTTCATGAATGAAAAACAAACATAAAATAGAGCCCTAATCCTAGTGCTTGGGAGGCCAAAGCAGAAGAATTTCCAGTTGAGGCCAGTCTGGGCTGCACAATGGGGTTCAAGCAGGTCTAGAATAAACAGAGGGAGACACTATCCCAACACAAACAAGCAAACCCGCAAAAACAACACAGAGAAGCAAAAGCCACCCCCTCCCCTCCCCAAAACCAAAACAAACATATGAAGAGCTGGGAACACCTCACTATTCCTCACAGGACACAAGAAGCTCCCTGGTGGGCCGCCACCACCTCCACCACTCCTGACAATGTCCTCTGACACTTGAATCTAACTCTCATTGCTCTAATAGCACTGTCTCTGTTCTGTAGCTGATGAAGGGCTCTGACTCCATGCCCCTCAAGGAATGTATCTGTAGAGAAAGACTGAAAGCATGTAGGAGAAGTTCTGGCCTTTTCAAGTCCCTCTGGGAACAGGATTTTGTGTGTTAGGCACTTGGCCTTCATCTTTTTTATTTCCTCCAGGCAGATCCTGAAGGTGTTTGAGACTCAGGCTCAGGTCTGCAGGGGGAGAGTATGCTCATGGATACCTTCCTTCTCCTAGTCTCCTCTTCTCCAGCCTCCTCTCTCCACCCCTGAAGCCCTCTATTAAGTCTGCCTGGCTCACCCTGTGCCCCTGCCCAGGGCTTTCTGTTCTGGCTCTGGTCTTACTTTTTGCAGTTTCAAGTGTCTTAAGCTTGAGACATATTCTTGGGGTATGGTTCCTTGTTCAGGAACTGATGGCTTTGAGACAAATGGGCCAGTTGAGGTTTCAGTGGTGACAGAAAGGGTGGGAAGACCCACAGTGGTTGAGTCTTCTACTAAACACAGCAGCCCCAGTTGCCCAAGAAGCAGCAGGCACCCTATGGGAAAAGAGTGGTTCTGATTTGGGTGGTCCTGGGGGTAGGGCCCAGAGTCACTTGGCTACTGAGCTACTCCCCAGCCCTCTGTCCTTTTTCAGCATGAGGTGAGGTCTCCATAGGTTTCCCAAACTGGCCTTTCACTCTCTGGAGCCTGGGAAGGCCTTGAAATTTTGATCCTCCTGCCTCAGCAGGTTTGAACCTCCAGATCCTGTTCATTCCTTATGAAACACTAACC
Source organism: Cricetulus griseus (assembly GCF_003668045.3). Classification (NCBI taxonomy): domain Eukaryota; kingdom Metazoa; phylum Chordata; class Mammalia; order Rodentia; family Cricetidae; genus Cricetulus; species Cricetulus griseus. The sequence continues at coordinate 397,882,936 of NC_048595.1, forward strand.
CCAGTTTTCTTGATAGAGAGTGTTTGATACATCTCTAATCTTAACTCACGTGAGGAGTGCCATCTTGGACAGAGGTCTTAGCCATTCCAGTCGGTGGCCTCCAGTGTTAATCAAGTGCAGGAGGTAGGCAGTTTGTTTTATTTCATATTTTTTTTTTAATCTCATGGTCTAGATGTACTCAAATCAGTGCACAAATTTCAGAGCAGACCCCCACTTCCTCCTGGCCATGGATCATCTTCCCTCATTGGCCCCCAGGCCTTTGCGTAACCTCTGGACTTCTGAGGGCGGAGAAAATGAGGTAGAGAATATTTTTCTATCTATGGTCTTTGCTTCATTCCCAGCCCTGTGAATTAGAGAAAGCCAAAGACGTGGAGACCCTGCAGGATATGGCCTCAAGCAGCACTAAGGGCAAACTGGCCTGGCTGGAGGCTGCCCTGCAGCGGGCCAAGCAGGACATGGCGCGGCAGCTACGTGAGTACCAGGAGCTCATGATTGTCAAGCTGGGCCTGGACTTCGAGATCGCCACCTATCGCAGGCTGCTGGAGGGCGAGGAGCAGAGGTGAGGTACCATGAGGTCAGGGAATGAGTGTCAGGCTTTGGCTCTCCTGCAGCCTGTCTTCCCACACCTTGAACAAAAAAGGCCCCAGCACTGGTGTGGGCTGAGTCAGTGTCAGACAGTAGAGCCATTTGTCCATCAAGACAAGGAGACAGTGGTAGGAGCCAAGGCCAGACCCAAGGAGCTTGCAGGCTGGGGCTATCTAGTCTGGGGGCGTGGTAGTCGGAGCTGTCTGTCTTGAGGAATCTGGTAGGTGGACTGACTTACCTGTTGCTACTTTTTGCCACAGGCTTGGTCTGGGACTCGGGGCAGGGAGAGAGGGTAAGTGACTTGGGTAAGATGTGAGCTCTTCTGGCACCTTTTCCCCATTCCTCCAGTCCCTAGAGAAGGCAGAAGGGGTCTATCTGTGTCTCTGTGCAGATCGCGCTTGTGGTGGGCCGTTTTTTCTCAGGGGGTGATTTCCTGTGTATGTTATGAGAGAGGACTGTTATTTACCCTTATGTGGGAACCCAACCTCCTTCTGGTGCCGAGGAGCGTCTTGGAGAAGTCTGTGGGCCTCCCTGGCAGAGACAGGGCGGGAAGGCTTCCCTGAGTCCTTTGATCTCACCTCCCACGTGGCTCTCCATGCAGCTCCAGGCAGCGATGTCATTGGAGGTCCCGGCCTGACCTCGGTCTCCGCCCCACTTCGGGCACCAGGACTTTGTTCTCGTGGCCTGGACATGAGCGCCCCTGGCGGTGTTTGCGCGCTCTGCAGCTCCGCGGCCTGTGTCGGGGGTTTTGGCTGCCTTGGCTCTCGGGAATGTTGAACCTTTCCCTCCCGGCTTCCTTCCGGAGAAGACTAGGAAGTCGTGCATCTGCCCAAAGAATTGGCCCTCTTGTCTCAGATTCCCTCGCAAACAGAGCGGGCCCTTATCCCACCATCTCTTTTGCACCTCACCTGGGACTAGATAGGATGCTGGTGTCATCCTGTAGACACGGCCCGTGGCTTACCTGAACCTTGTTCCCTGCTCCTCTAACTTGCCCCATCCTTCCCCCCCCCCCAGGCTTCCTCCTTTAATAAAACTTTATGCAGTAGCTAATCAGCCAGCCTGTCTGAACCTGACTTCCGGGCAACCCCACAACCAAGGTCTAGCTCTGACCCATAGGCTCCAACCAATAATACTGCTGTGGAGGAATATGACGGTGTGTGGGTGCAAGGTAAATCCCATAATTGTGTGCCTGGGTCCACAGTCAATTATGCTGGCAGGCGGACAGGGGACACTTCTCTGTCCACTCACCGGTCCTTCACTCTCTCGGCCCTTGTTTCAAAGTTGAGGCCTGTACCCAGTGACTTGTACATACTAGGCAAGTGTTCCACTGCTCAACTACATTCCAGCACACACACACACCCCTTGTGAGGCAGGGTCTCACTATGCAACTCAGACTGGCATGGAACTTCCTGTGTGGCCCAGGACTGAACTCAAAAGTCTCCTGCCTCAGCATCCCAAGAGCTGGGGTTACAAGTGTGCACCACGACACCCAGCTCTACTGGAATGGTGGTCTAAGGTCCCATCTAGTTCTCAGCCCTGGGGACTTGACAGTAAGACACTCTAGCCTTGTTCTCTGGAGGCAGGACACTGGCACAGAAATAAGTAGGAATAAGGAAGAATGGCACGGGGAAGAAAACCTGCCCTCTGCTGCCCTGACATACTAAAGGCCAGGCTCAGGCCCAAGCTGGGCCGAGATAGACAACACTGGGTGGCTCAGGCCTGAGGCACAGGGAAAAATCCTCACCTTTATGTCCAGACCTGAGGGATAGTTTGGTCTGAGTTCTCACAAGGGACAGAAGATAGCCCAGTTATCTGAAGGAGAGGTGGCCAGAGCAAGGCTGGCTCTACAGGCTGGAGAGTGTTTAGAGAGCTCACATTCTTTTCCCTTGCGAAAACGATTACATCATCATTGTGTCTTGGGAACAATAGTTCCTGCTCTCCATGTCTGTCTCTGGGTGGGGTGCAGGTGCGTCATTAGCCAGAGGCTTGGCATTGCCTTTTAAGGAGCTTGAGTGCCAGAGTGTCTGCTGGTTCCTGCTTCAGCACCTGAGGAACAGGTATCCAAAGCGCTCCTTTCTTGGGTAAACACAACAGTCTCATTGAAAAGGAATGGATGGAAACTTGGCTTGCTGGTGACCACACACATCCTCGTCATCCCCAGTGGGTCTTCTCTGGTCCTTTCTAATCAGATACTCATTTTTTTTTCTGAGACAGTGTTTATCTGTCCTGTTCTAGAACTCATATGTAGACCAGGCTGGCCTTGAACTCACAGAGATCCGCCTGCCTCTGCCTCCCAAGTGCTGGGATTAAAGACCTGCGTCCCTACTGCCCAGGTCAGATACTCATTCTTACTGACTCCCCCAGTGCAAGGAACCCTGGGAGTGCAGGCCCCTCTGTGAGCTTCCAGTGTCCAGCTCTGTGTCCCCTTTGTTTTTCTGGGAGTAATGAGCTAGATATTCAAAGGCAGGTTTTTCTCTTCCCCCCCCCCTCCAGTTTCAGTGCATGTATCTGTCAGTGAGGGAGTTTTGAGGGAAGTACAGATAGAAACATCTCAGGGACTTACAGGCAGGACTCTTGGCCAGTGTCCTGTATCCTGGCTCCTTGGAGACCGACTGCCACATTTTCCCTTTCTAACCTCTAAGTTTTGATTTTCCTGGTGTCTGTCCAGAGATTCCCAAGGGCCTGGCCTCAGGTCTAGGGCTATTTGAATTACCAGAATATCTATGGTTTGGGACCTATTCTCTGAGAGGTTTCCCAAGCCATGGGCCACATTCCAGTGAGGGATGGGGGAGACTGGCTTGGTAGCTTTACCAGGAGTCATTTGTTCTGAGTTGAGGTGACTTCTGAAAAGAGCAGGGCTGTCCCCACTTCATTCATTGCTTCTCATTACAAGAGTGAGGTAGGAGAGGAAGATGGGAAATTAAGGGTCATGGGAAGGGGGAAAAGCCTCTTACCCTAAGACTTAATGTATATGTTTAACTGGCTGAATGTGTTTAACACACTGCCTGAATCAGGGAAGACGAACTAAAGAGAAAAAAGTACTTTGAGGGGCAATCAACAAATGTTAAAGACAGAGTGTGCAACTTTGAGTCTAATTTATGGGCATTCATTCTCTCTCTCTCTCTCTCTCTCTCTCTCTCTCTCTCTCTCTCTTTCTCTCCCTCTTTTTTTTTTCTCTGTGGCTTTGGAGGCTGTCCTGGAACTAGCTCTTGTAGACCAGGCTGGTCTCACACTCACAGAGATCCGCCTGCCTCTGCCTCCCGAGTGCTGGGATTAAAGGAGTGCACCACCACTGCCCCGCTGGGCATTCATCTCTCAATCCATACCTGAATGACTAATCTCACAAGCCCTCTACAATTTTTTTAAGATTTATTTTTTGGTTTTATGTGTACACATTGTGTGAATGTTTGCCACATGCATGCAAGTTCCTGAAGAGGCCAGAAGAGGGCATTGAATCCCCTACAACTGGAGTTACTGGTGGTTGTGAGCCCCTGATGTGGGTGCTGTGAATTGAACTCAGGACCTGTGGAAGAAGAAAAGGTTCTTAATTACTGGGCTGTCTCTCCAGTTCCCACAAGAGTGAATTCTTTAAGATAAGAGAAGTAAACTAGTGTATATATTACACACACACACACACACACACACACACACACACACACACACACACACCATGGTGCTTAGGTCTCCTCCTTTCTTCAAAAAAATATTATGTATACAATGTTCTGTCTGCACATATGCCTGCAGGCCACAAGAGGGTGCCAGATCTCATTACCAATGGTTGTGAGCCAGAATGCAGATGCTGGGAACTAAACTCAGGACCTCTGGTAGAGCCCTCAGTACTCTTAACTGCTGAGCCATCTCTCCAGCTCCCTCTCTCCTCCTTAGTAAACTGTACTCTGCTCACATGGATTTTTCAGGATCTCACCTGAGTGAAGGCCCCTAAGGAGAAGATTCCTTGGGAACTCCCATTCCTATCCCAAGAGGTCCATCCATGAAGATGGCTTTCTGTTGGCTCTGTGCACCCACTACTTTCCTGCCTCACACTTCATAGCACTCAGACCTGCCAGAAGCTGACCTGGGTTCATATCTCTATTTGAGCCCCCTGAAGACAGTGATTGTCTCATTCACCTGTCTTTAGGGCCCAACCGCATAAGTAGTTGTGGACAGATTGAGACCTTATGGTCTAAGTCGACTTACCCAGGGATATTTTGTGTGTTTCCCCACCATTAGCACGTCCCATCTCACATAATCCCTTGAAGTTATTTAAAAATATTTATCATGAAGGGACCAGCTCCCCATTTCGGCAGCTATGACAGTAACACGTGCTTGCCATGACCTTGCCTTGGTCACTAGAGGTTAGGTGCCTGCCTCGTGGCAAGGAACCAATCAGAAGTTAGCTGGTGGCACTATGCTTTACGGCTCTGGGTGTGCTTTACGGACAAGTGCACAGCAGTGACGCGCAGAGCATAGCAACCACCCTGGGAGCCTATGGGCCATAACAACCAATTGGCCAATCAACACAGGGCAAGCCCTCCAAGCCTGGAGGCACACCAATCCTGAGCCTGTGCGTACCCCTAGACACTCCCCTTACACTGCCCTACAAGATCTCTATGCAGCCCCTTTGAGCTGTCTTTGTTAGTCATCTACCATGGAGGGTGGGTGAAAGACCCGAGCTAACATGGGGTTAGCTCGTTAAAACAACAATAAAGCCTCATGCAGTTTGCATCAAGCTTTCGCCTCAGCCTGGTGATTGGGGTGGCCGAGTCCTGGGCTAAGATCCTGGAAGCCTGAGCTTTCTGGGGGTCTTACAATCACAGTGCTGGAGATTGAACCTAGGGCCTAGTGTGTGAAGAGTGCACACTATGCTCCAATCTGCACACTTTTAGGAGTGTTTAGAATACCTTCAGTAAAAGCGGTGCAAAGCCTAAGGCAGCTAACATCGCTCAACTACAGTTGGATCAACAGCAGGCAGGAACTGGCAGACAAGGTCAGGTGTTGGAACATCAAAGATTTTCAGAATGTTACTCAGCTGCATGAGGCTGTCACTATTTGACTCCCAGTGTCCTCCTGTGACATCTGCCTAAACAGCACATGTATGGTATTGAAGGGACCAGCCTCCCATTTCGGCAGCCATGACAGTTACATGTGCTTGCTATAACCTTGTCTTAGTCACTAGAGGTTAGGTGCCTGCCTCGTGACAAGGAACAAATCAGAAGTTAGCTGGAACCAATCCAGAAGTTATGCTTTATGGCTCTGGGTGTGCTTTACGGACAAGCACACAGCAATGACACAGAGAGCATAGCAACCATCCTGGGAGGGCCTATGGGCCATAACAACCAGTTGGCCAATCAACACAGGGCAAACCCTCCAAGGCTGGAGGCACACCAATAGTGAGCCTGTGCGCACCCCTAGACACTCCCCTTACACTGCCCTATAAGATCTCGGTCCTGTGGCTTCTCAGAGTCTTTTGCAAGCCATCCGCCATGGCTGGTGGGTGAAAGACCCGAGCTAACATGGGGTTAGCTTGTTAAATTACAATAAAGCCTCATGCAGTTTGCAGCAAGCTCTCGAATCTGCCTGGTGATTGGGGTGACCGAGGTCGTGGCCTGGGACCCCAGATACCTGAGTTATCCGGGGGTCTAACAGAAGTTTGGAGATACATTCTGCTATAAAGATGGATGTTCAGGGACAAGCCTTGAAGAGACCAGCTCCCCATTTCGGCAGCCATAACAGCCGAACATGTTCTTGTCTGACCTTGTCCTAGTCACTAGAAAGTCAGATGTCTGCCTCGTGGCAAGGAACCAATCAGAAGTTAGCTGGTGGTGCTATACTTTATGGCTCTGGGTGTGCTTTACGGACAGGTGCACAGCAATAATGCAGAGAGCGTAGCAACCACCCTGGGAGGGTCTATGGGCTGTAACAACCAGTTGACCAATCAACACAGGGCAAGCCTTCCAAGCCTGGAGGCACACCAATCCTGAGCCTGTGCGTACCCCTAGACACTCCCCTTATGCTGCCCTATAAGATCTCTATGCAGACGGTTTGAGCTGTTTTTCCCAGCCATCCGCCATGGTGGATGGACGGAAGCCCGAGCTAACATGGGGCTAGCTCGTTAAACAACTATAATAAAGCCTCGTGCAGTTTGCATCAAGCTTTTGACTCCGCATGGTGATTGGGGTGGCCTCGGTCCTGGGCTGAGATCCTGGAAGCCTGAGCTTCCCGGGGGTCTTACAGCCTTAAGGCCACAGGACAGACAGCCTTTCTGTTCCAGCCCCTAGTCCCAGAATCCTCCTCTGTAAAGGAGTGTAGTGATCCTGGGGATACAGATATTTCTCTCCATGTTTGTGACTTCTGTTCATGAATATTCATGTAAGAAGAGGCTGGTGGGCTCCTGGTCCCTGGAGATATTTTACCTTATATTCTACAAAAGAGCAATAACTAATAAACACAGATAGTGGTTGCTTGTGGCAGGTCCTGCCCAGCCATCGTACATCTGAGAAACTGCTTTTCACTCCCATGGAACCTGAGTTGTGGCCCCCTTTGTCATCCCCATCTTAGAGTCGTGCAAGCAGGCACAGAGAGAGCAAGCACACAGCCTACGTCTACTCAGCTGGGAAGACACAGAGCAGCCTGGGTAGTTGCTGTGTGCTGTTTATTGTGCTTGAGGCAAGGCAGCAGCTCTGGCAGGGCTCCAACCCCCAAAGGGACTCCATGAAGAAAGGACAGCTAAATCAAAGGTGGTTTTTTTTTTTTTTTTTTTTTTTTTTTTTTTTTTTTTTTTTTTTTGAAGCTTTACATCACATTCATGTACTCATGCCTTTAGGATTCCAGTAAATTACTCAGGTTTGAGTCTTCCCCACCTGACAGTGAACGGTGTTTCCTCAAGCTTCAGGCACTGGGGAATGTGATACTTATTGCCCATCATTTACAAAAGTGTTCTGGCTGCTTCCAGGGTCCACAAAATGAACACAAGACTCACTGCAGTTGTACCCCTCAACTAAGAGACAGCTGTTCCTCATCTCTTAGGGAGATGTCCTTTTAAGGTGGTGTGGCTTGGAAAACTGCACCATGTGTGAGCCTAGCATGGGCCTCAGCCAGGTCTAAGACCGATGGGAGCCCAGGGATAAAGACTGTCTTGGAAGCCCTGCTTTCAGTTCCATGTGATGCTGGAGATTTGAACCCTGACTCCTTAGGCTAACAGAGACACAGACAAGTTGTGTTGTCTACATTAATTTATTGGAAACAGATAAAGATTAGAGGGAAGGAGTGGCACTGTGACTCTAGCAACTAGCTCCCAGGTAAGGCAGGGTAGGTGCTGTCCTACCCCAGCCCCCACCGGATCCCCACTCTGTGGCTCTAAAGTGACATCTAGAAGCCATCCCAGTATTCACTTCTGAGAGCAGGGGTTGGTCCAGGGAAACCAGAGGTGCTGAGAGTGAAAAGGTCGCTTCAAACTGAGCAAGTCGCTGAGCCCCTTGTGCCAGGTCTTAATACCAAGCAGCCATAGATGGCTCAGAGGGAGAAAAGTCATGCCCGGGTCCAGGTGAATACACCTCTTAACATTTGCGGCCACAGGACACAGAAGAGCCGCAGGGTGCACAGAGGCCAGTGCTCACTGCCAAGTTTCCGCTGCAGGGGGCGCTGCAGACGCTGCCGGTCACTGGCCTAGAACCTGACACACACAGGTCGCCACTCACGACTCCTCCACGGGAACTGCTGACACCTGCGGATTCCAAAGAATGGGTCTGAATGAGGATGGGGCTCAGGGTCGGGGGTGGTAGGCCCCAGTTTGCTTCCTGGCCCTGAACTCTTCGGATTAAAAGCCAGACCCACTTCCGGTGAGCATTCTGGTTCTATCTAGGTCCCAAATCCCTCCTGCGGTGTGCATTTAACTCTCATCTGAATCCCTCCTTTCAGACTCTTCCTGCTGTCACAGGGAATAAATCTGCCCACACCAAAGCCCCCAATACTTACAGACATTCACAGCTCCTACACCTTCACACAGTCTGAGGGAAGAAAAAAAAAAGAAAAAAAGGGAAAAGCTCATGAAGCCCAACATAGGAGCAAACACAGTCCCCAAAACCGTACTCCACAAGCCAGAATTTGCCCTCAAAAGTGGGCCGAAACATGGCCCACTATGAACACAACCTCACAGGGCCCAGTGAAAGATTTTATCCCCAGGAGTCAAGCTTATTGGTCAGCCAAGGGCAAGATGGAGTTTGGTTCCTCTGGGAGGAAATCACCTCTGCTCCTCGCCCTCCAGCAGGCGCCTGTAGGTGGCGATCTCGATGTCCAGCCCCAGCTTGGAGTTCATCACCTCCTGGTACTCCTTGAGCAAGCAGGCCATGTCCTGCTTGGCCTTCTGTAGGGCAGCCTCCAGCTCAGCCAGCTTGCAGCGGGCATCAGTGAGGGCAGCCTCTCCCTGCTGCTCAGACTGGGTCACTGCAGCCTCCAGCTTGTTGTTCTGGGGACACAGAAGAGAATGAGATGGTCTATGGTTCCTGGGTCCATCTCTGTATTACCTGGATGTATCCAGTCTGCTACCAGCTGGGAAACATCCCTCACCCTCAAATAAGAACTTTTTCTTTATAAACGTGATTCAATCAGAGTGGCCATGGGCAGGATTCTGCCCATATAAATAGGAAGAATACTAAATGGTAAGATCCAGGCAGGGCACATGCTGGCCCTATAGCACTGAGCAGGCACCCAGCCTCCCTGGTCCCAGCACAGCTGAGCCCAACATACCTGGCACTTGGCGTTCTCAATCTCAGCTGTCAGCCTCTGGATGATGCGGTTCAGCTCATTCATCTCCTCTCTGGTGCGGCGCAGGGTCTCCCCGTGCCTGATCACTGTGGCCTTCATCTCCTCACACTGGGCATGGGGAAGCAGAGATGCTCATGAGACACAGGATGCAACATCGACCCAGAGAGCGAGCACACCACCACTGAGTGTGCAAGATGCACAGCAGGTAGCCCGGTGCTCAGCCAGGGCTGCCTCCCCTCCTCCCCCCAGAGCTGACTGCAATCTTCTTGTGATTCTTGGGGTACAAGAAGCCTTTTCTCATAGATCCTGGAGTCCTTCCCACTGTCTTGTCTAAGAACAGGTGTTGTGACCTCTCACCTTGGTGCGGTACCAGGACTCGGCCTCTGCCCGGCTGCGGGTGGCAATGTCATCATACTGAGCCTTGATCTCAGCCACGATGCAGTCCATGTTCAGGTCCCTGCTGTTGTCCATCTTGACGATGACAGAGGTGTCTGAGATGTGGGCGTGGAGGATTCGGATCTCCTGATGAGGAGGGAACAGCAAGCAGTCAAAAGCTTGTTGAAAATTCAGTCTAACCCCACATACTGCTGCTGGCCTCTCAGACTTCCCTTAGTCCACACAGGATTTCACAGCCATGGAATGACTGTCTTTAGGCTACTTGCCAGGCTTCCACCTGGCTGATGCTCTCACCTCCTCATACAGCCTCCTCAGGAAGTCGATCTCCTGGGTCAGTGCCTCTGCGTTGGCCTCCTGGTCTGACTTGCGCAGGTAGGCACAGTCCACGTCCTGGGAAGAGGACGTGTGAGCTTGTTTTCTCATCCATCCATGCAGCACAGGGGAGGGAGAAGGGGGCCAGTTTTCTTAGGTTTTTGGTTTTGAGTGAATGGGTGAGCCATCTCTCCAGGCTGGTCCCAATGTTCCTATGTACAAACCTAGGAACCTACTTCCCTTCCCAGCATGCACTTGGCAACTCTGTGGAGACTCTCATGCTTTGGAGACTCTCACTGCCTCCCAGCTCTGGCCCCAAGTGCTTCTGTACTGCTCCAGCAAGCCTCCAAGATGGGTTCCAGCTCTGCCCCTGGAGCCTGTCGTGCCCCTAACAATCAACCCTGTTTCTGTTCCAGTATTCTTTCTGGAGTGGGAAGTAGACCACACAGTTGCTCAATGGACAGAATGAAGCCCAGTGGGCCCCTCAGAGGCCAGCCACAGACTATAGCCTCTAAAGCAGGACAAGGCAGCAGAGGTCTGTTTAACCACCCACTACATCAGGGCCACTAGACATTCCAGGTAATTTGCCCTTTGTCACGGACCTGACATGACATTTATTGAGTTGCTTCTCAGGGAATTTCCCATCCTACATGGAAAGGTTCACACTCCTGCTCCCTGAAATTGGCACCAGTTACCCTTCAAGCACAGTGTGTCCCTCAGGTATCCACATTGCCCTGCCTCCCATATCCCTGCTACTTGCCTTCTTCAGGGCCACAAACTCGTTCTCGGCTGTGGCTCTTAGAGAAACTTCCTCCTCATACCTGACATAAAGAGAGGAGAGATCAGGCAGGGAAGCGGGGTCTCTGAACCCCACATGGCTAATCCTGCCCTAAGGTCCCCCTTGGAGAGAAATGAAGACTCAAAGTGCACATGATGCATTCTTGGGCATGTAGTCCCAGTTTTCCCCCACATACGCACTAGTTTTAGCCTAGCTGCTGAAAGCTCCGGAGACTCAGGACTGAGAACCCAAGGCTATGGGACATTCTGGGCCTGGGTTCTGGCCCTCCTAATGCCTTAGGCTGCATTTACTTGGCTGCCACAGTGCAGGGGACAGAAGTCAGGTGGAGCAGGTGGAGTGCATGAGAGTGTCCTCCCTCCCTCACAGGGGAGTGGGCAGAGTGCTAGACTGTTTCCAGCTGTGCTAGGTAGAGCATGACCAAAGATACCAGGCCCCTTTCAGGTGACTGTCTAGACAGAAATTTCGTAGATGGCAGGATCTGGCAATGCCACAGCCTGGGGACCACACACTTTCCTGGAAACAATCTTGCTTCCTGTGTCCTTGGTTTCCTTCTAAGTGAACTACTATGTCAGTTCTCACCCACTGTCCTCACCTCTTCTTGTAGCCCTCCATGGCCTCCTGAGCATGGTTGAGCTCAGCAGCCAGCCGCCCGCTGTCAGCCTCCACACACTCAGCCTCCCTCCTCAGGGTCTCAATGTAGCCCTCAAACAGTGGCTCCACGTTGCTCTCACAGCACTTGCGGTTCTGGTAGAACTGCCACTTGGTCTCCAGCAGCTTGTTCTGCTGCTCCAGGAAGCGTACCTGCCATGGGAGTGAGAAAGGGTTCAGAGGCAGATCTGGGGTGATGGTGGAGGTGGTGGAGGGGCTCTGGGAAGGAGCCAACTCTCCATTCCCCTAACTTGGTCCTGCCTCAGCTTTTCCACTTGGGGAGAATACAAGGGACAGGCTCGGTGTCCACACTCACAGACCCAGGTGGCCACTTCAGTGGCCTATGCTGGTACTATCCTCTGAAGCTAGGAAGGAAGGAACCCCCCAAGTAGAGCACCTACATTCATATCCCAGTATGAGGGGCTGGCATGGATCCAGGGAGGTGGTGACCAGGACATCTGGAGGAGCTCTCTAGGCTGGCCTCTGGCCCTCCCCCAGCAGTCTGTCTCCCTTCCTGTCAGCTGAAGTGCAACCTTCCTCATTGGGCTGCCCACAGCTCCATGCTGCAGTCCTCTGGGACTCCCTTCTGTCAGCTTGTGCCAGGGCAGCCTGACCATAAGCCCTGCTTCTTGGGACTGGCAGATGAGCCCTGTGGGTCCTTAGTGTGCCCATCTGGACACATCTCTCCCTTGGCACTAGGCATCAATATGAGAGGTCTTTCTGCCTCCTGTCCCCCTCAGCACCCAGCCTTGGCCATGTTTATGATGGGCTCCAGGAAGGGGCTGGTCCAGGACACCCACCTTGTCGATGAAGGCTGCAAACTTGCTGTTGAGGCACTTGATCTGTTCCTTCTCCTCATGCTTCACACACTGAGCATTGGGGTCAATCTCCAGGTTGAGGGGTGTGAGCAGGCTCTCATTGACAGAGACACTGGTGATGCAGGGGGGTGTGGGCCCGCAGACTCCACCAGAGCGGTATCCGAAGCTTCTTCCACAGGAGCCAGAGCGGAAGGCCCCACAGACGCTGTGGCTGCCGAAGCCTCCAGAGAGTCCACGGTAGCAGGAGATGCCCCTGTAGGGAGCTGCAGAGATGCAGCAGCGGCCTGGCCTGGGCCCACAGGCTGAGGCGCAGCTGAAGGCGCGGCCACAGAATCCTGATCCGCAGGTCATTGTGCTGTTGAAGATGGACTGCGGAGTTGTGGATGGGAGCTCTGGAGTCCTGGCGGAAACTCCAATGTGCTAGTCTAGGTGCCTGGGTCCTATTTATGGCAGATATTCAGGGGTTTGGCTAAGACGGTGGTTGAGGCAATTGGACTTTATGGGCTTGGGCGGTTAGCCCTGTCCAAGCCTCTCTAGAGTGTACCTTTTATGGAGGAGTGGCCTGCACCCTCCTCTTTGTAAAGTACGTAAGCCTGTGCCCGGGGCACTCAGCTGGGTTGCGCCTTCAAAGTCCTGAGGTGGGGCATGCGCACTCTGTGGCATCAGGGATGGCAGGAAAGACCCAGAGGAGAGCCAGGAATGGGATGCAGATCCCACTTGTGCCTTCAGTGGGTAGGGAGGAGGTCGGTCAAGCAAGGCTGGGGAATCCACACCCAACCGCCTAGGCTTTGGTCCAGGACTGTGGCCGTTCCAAAGCACAGTGGCCATCCCTCACTGCTTTGTCCTCTGAGAATTGCTCTTCCTGAAGGGGTAGCACCAGTGCAAGGCTTTGTATTTGTCTGTTTAGTCCTCTAAAACCTGCCTGGAGTTTCCAGAAAGTGTGACATACAGTCCTTAGGTACTTCAGCAACCCCACCACCAGTGAAACCCAGGGTCTTGAGGGTAATAGCAAGCGCTCTACCCCCGAGGGACACGACACTGCTTTCGACATACATTTCTTAAAAATACATGCAAGAAAATCAACAACAAATCCAGAAAAGCACTACAATCTCTTCCGGATTCATTTCCCCTGGTTGTTTTAGGATTATTTTAGAGTAAGGTTTTTTTATTTTTTAATTTATTTTTTTATTTAACTTGTCACTCTCGCCTTTATGCCCTCTGTATGGGAGGTCAGAGTTTTAGACCAATGGCTCCATATGGAACATCACAGGTATGCATAGCAACTGAAGTTTCAATCTTGCTTTTTTTTTTTTGCATTTGAGCCCTCATTACCTACTTGTGAGTGGTGCCCGGCACAGATGAGAAATATCCACCATTTGACAAAATTCTTGGAGACAGTGCTGGGCTAGAGGCTTGGCTCATTTCCAAGTCAACATTTGGGCAGAATACTTCATGATGAATTCTGGGTTCTTCTTATTGCCTCAGACTGGGAGATAAAACATATCAGGTTGTGGATTTGAAGTTGGATTGCATGAGAACTTTTCACTTTTATATGAAGTGAGGCCTCTGTAGGTAGTACACACCTTACTTTGATAAAGGGTCACCTACTATGTGCTCATCAGTATAAGCAAGAATCAATCTTACATCAGCCATCTGAGGGATACACCATTCCTCTTGTTCTGCAGAAGGGGAAATGGAGGCTCAGAGAGGCTGAGTAATGTGCCCAAAGTCTCCCAGCTGTCAAGTGATGAATTTGGGAGGTGCTAAGTCTTTGAGAGAACAACTTCCCAATTTACTAGTCTCTGAGAAAGTTCCAGAGGGTAGAGCATGGTGGCTCGGATAGATATCTATGAGTTAGCTCAAGGAAGATGGCAGAACCTGTGATTGGGATAGGTTGAACGGGAGGGGGCAGTGGTGTGTGTTCTCCCAGGGCAGTCTGGGGCCTGGCATGTGGCTGAGAGGTGGCTACATGGATGTGAGCATTAGTGAGGCCATGGAAAGAAACAGTTTTAGCTATTTGCTTCCTCTGGGGAAATTGCAATGATTTTGGTTCATTACTGTATCCTACTTGTCTACCAGCCATTTCTATTCTGATGATATCTTAGAAAAATCATCTGGGATATTACTGTGTCCTACTTGTATACCAGCCATTTCTACTCCAATAATATCCTAGAAAAACTGTCTTGGAAGGTACACAGGACAGCACAGTGGTATGGTGTAATGGAAGTCCCTATGAGTCCAGGCAAACAGAAAGATCTTAGGGAGGAGCAAGGAGTAGGCTTGGTGAAAGGGTAGGAAGGAAGAAACCTCAGGGCAGGGCTCCAGCATCTGGGCAACACATTCAGAGATTGATAGGATAGATGTGGGGGTCACAGGCTGTGTCAATGATCTGGTCACACAGCTGGGTGTGGCACCTGAGGCCACTTCATGTGTTCAGAGAGCTGGGCTAACATGTTGGAAGCTCTTTGCAACAATTCTGGGCACTGCCCACAACAGTGTCCCCAGACAACCAGCTGTCCCTGGAACCAGTGCTGAGTCAAGCAGCACCTTACAGGTGGCTTTTCCTACCAGGGGAACTCCCCATCAAAACACCACACACAAGCATGAGCCCATTACTAATGCCTAGCTCTTGCTAAGCAATTTTCAAGCCCCAAGAAGCAATTGGAACAAGATGCAAAGGAACTCAGCTATGACACCACTTCATTGGACTTCAGGGGCTATTAATTGCTGCTGATTTTTGAACACTTAATAGGACATTTAGCCTGTTTCTAAAAGGGGGAGGTGAGAAAGGTGTAAGAGAGACGGAGAAGGAAGGACAAGAGGTTGACTGAACCATGCCATTCTGATGTCTTAGCTCTGACAGTGTAAAGTCAGCACATTGCGACTACGGAAGTTAAAATCATTTTTATTGTGAACTACACCAACAGATAGGGAAAACGTCTCACTGGTGTGCCCTAACACTACAGTAAGAAACAAAACATGTGAACAGGTGTCCTTCAGAGCTCCTATAGACTGTAACTCCTTCGGAGATTGTACCTTCCACCCCATGGCCTAGGTGGTCCATTACTTGATTCTTGTAATTAATTATTCCTTGTTTCTCTTTACAGTTTTTAGAAACAGTGGTTTTAAAACCAGTGGCACATTTGCCCATCTTCCAGGTTTTAGATTTTACATACAGAGGTTCACACCACATGTCTTCCTTCATGTCTGGCTTCTGTTCTGTGTTGCCTTCTGTGGCTGCCCTGTGTTGTGTTCCCTTGGTGAATGCTCCTTGTCAAAGCAGACCCCACCCAGTCACCTCTCTGCCCAGGTAGGCTCATGGTCCAGTGTCCATACATTGAAGAGAGACATTGGGGACATCCTTCCCATTTTCTGACAGTGTAGCTGTACACCTGCCTTTCCAGAGTGTATTTTCTAAAACTCTCCCAACTTGTGTAATTAAAAATTTTGCTATATTTATTTACTGTGTGTGTGCATGCATGAGTGCTGCCCCCCACCCCCTGTGTATGTGCACAGTACAGTGTGCATGTGGAGGTCAGAGAACACCTTGTGGGGATCAGTTCTCTCCTTCCATCATCCGAATCCTGGGAATTGACAGGTCATTAGCCATGGTGGCAGACACCCTTGTCCACTGAGAAATCTTGCTGGTCTTTGTATAGTTTTTCATTACATTTTTTATTTTATGTGTGTGGGTGTTTTACCAGATATAAATATGGTCTGTGCACCATGTTCATATCTGGTGCCCATGGAAGTCAGAAGAGGATGTCAGATTTCTTGAAAGCAGAATGGATGGAGTTGTAGCTGGAGTTGTTGTGGATAGGGTTGTGGATGGAACTGTGGATGGTTGTGGAGCTGACTCCTCTTGTTGCTCTTGCCTCCCGAGCCACCGCACCAGTCCCCTCTCCTCCGCATCTTGTGTAATACGGTCTCCTCTGAGTCTAGTGTTCTGAAAAACTGAGACAAGGAAAGGTGGAGATACCTGCACTCCTATCTGCCCCCCATCAGCAGCACACGGGATGTGTTTGCACGGAGCACCTAACACACATGTTCTCTTGCCTCCTCCTCAATACCCTCTTCAGGGCCTTCTTTGCACATTGCTCTTAGGGTTCAGGGATGGAGGATGGAGGGGAACTCATCTTTGGTCTTGGTGAGCCTCTAGCTTTAAGAGCAAAGTTGGATACACACACAGGTCGTGAATAGTGAGACATATCCTGAAACACATAACTACACACAAAAATTTTGTTTGTGGACACATTTCAAGGGTTTGGCACATAGTAGGTGCACAATAAATGTCTGTTGAATGAATACACTGAGTGCCAGCTGCACATTAAGGACTGAGTAATGGGGTCATCAAAGCTTGGTGGCCAGTTGTACAAAGCTTTGTGGTCAAATGGGGTGGGGTCACACGAAGCAGACCAGGAAGTGGCCATTCCTGATGGTGGGGTGGGAAGAATGATGCTTCTTGCTGAGGTCTGAAGGAATGAAGTCAGAGAAATATGGTCTTGACCAAAGAGAGCCAGCCAGTGAAGGCGAAGATCCAGAAAGCCTGGGGCAGAGTTGATGGGGTGTGTGCCAGGTTGGGGGTGGAAGGAAGGATAGGAATGGGAGGGAATTTTTACGGTGAGAAAGAGCTGTGTGGTCTTAGATGATTACTTTTGAGAGCCACTAGCACGAAGGGAAGGAAGCTGGTGGGGTGCTGTTGGGAAGAATGAGAGGATGAAAAGATAGTAGAAGGTGGAGAGGGGTGGAGGATACGTGGGTGAAATCCAGAGCAGAATGGTGTGGTGGCAACATTTCAGCAGAAATGGATGAGGGGGAAGGAGGAGGAGGGCAGAAGAGAGAGTAGGGAGGAGGATGGGGATGATGATGATGATGATGATGATGATGATGATGATGATGAGCAGGTTGATGATGATGGTGAGACAGTTGTTGTGTTAGATAGGAAACTTCAGCCCAGATGCCTGGTGATGAGGTTTCACAGGCAGGCGAGGCGTCAGGGAGTGAGGCTCAGCAGGGGTTGGGCATCCATTCTTCTGATCCTTTAGCCAAAGATACTCCCTTCTTTGCATTCTGATGGATGCTTAGCTGATGTCCTGGGCCAGGGCAGGATAAGAAACAGGGGTTTGATGTGGAATGCCCCGCCCCCAACTTGCCTCACATATGCAGAGGCTAGACCTGAGGTCAATTCTCTCACTCAAGAGTCCTGCTAGTGTGTAAATATCCCACTTCCCCCAACTTGGAAGCCTCACTGGCCCTGGCTTCTCTATCTCCTCACAGGTGAGAAGGATACATCCAGCAGGTGGTGCCTAGGGTCCCATGGGCTACTTCAGTCTAAACTCCCACTAGTGTCTCAGGGATGAGACACTGCTTCCTAAGCCTTGGTCTCTGCTGGATGGAGGTCTCTCTTTCTGTCTCTGTTGTCTCTATCCCTGTTTCTATCCCATGTGTCTCTGTCTCTGACTCTGTATCTCTCTCTCATCAGCTACAGAATTTCACAATCCTTCTTTCAAGGACCCTCAGCCTTCCTGGCTTTTATCCCTGGCACTATCTCCCTGCTACCCACTCTCTGAGTCACCCCCAGTCTTCTGTCTTCGAAAGCCCATTCTTGCCCTCCCCAGAGAGCCTCCGTCCTTCCTAGAAGGACACCAGTCAGGCATTCCTCTGCACCCTCTGCCTTTCCTTACCATGGTGACTGTGTTTTCTCTGAGTCTATGTTTCTTTCTGTGTAGTCTCCCCTTTCCAGTCAGCACATGCTCAGGGTCTGCCTGCTCTGGCATATCAACCCCAGAGTGCCCAGATGCCCCATCTGCAAGGCACATCTGGTCTCTGCTACTTTCCGTCTTGAGGATCTGTTTCACACTCGATACTTTCCCCAGAAGCAGAATGGACTGAAGTGAGCTTTGAGTAAGGACTTCATAAGATGAAAATGGTCCAATTTGCTTTGTCACCACAAGGCCCACTTGTCCACATGGGCTGGAAGAACAGACCATACCACTTGGGTCCACTGTGTCTCCACACTCAAGGTGGTCAGTCCAGAAGGGATTTTCTTTAATATAAAGATTCCTGAAGTGCAAGAGTTCATGTCCTTTCTTTCTGCAGTATGGCTGGCTACCTGTTCTTCCCCCAGGAAATTCTTCCTCAACCCCCGCTTCCAGCCAGCCAGTGAGGGCTTGCCTGCTCTAGCTTCCTTTGTAGTTCTATTGTATTAGGGCAGATTTCCAAGGGCATTCCTCCAACAGCCCCATGGGGTTTCTGGCTACCAATCAATCAGGAGGTTTGGGGATTAGACAAAAAGCAAGATACACAAGCTGGATGCTGTTTAATTTATAACCAAGGATTTCTTTTTTCAAAATAATATTTAATTTTTTGAGGTGATGTAGTTACATCATTTCCCCTTCCCTTTCTTCCATCCAAACCCTCCCGTGCACCCCCTGACCCCTTTCAAATTCATGGCTTCTTTTTCTGTAATTGTTGTTACACATATATGTGTATATATACACATATACATTCTTAAATGCATGAATCAGACCCACTCAGTCTATGTAATGTTACTTGCGTGTTTGTTTTCAGGTATGACCATTGGGTATTGAACAATCGATTGGTGGTCCTTTCCCAGATTACCCTCCCCACTCTCAGCTTTCCTTAGTTGCCTATAATTCTTGTCTAGGGTTGAGGCCTTATGAGACTTCTCTGTCTACATTAATGTGTCTATTGGTGTCATCCTTCTTCAGCTTGTGTTTGGGCATCCATGCTAGTGAGGCTTTATGTAGCTTCTGATGTTTCTAGGAGACACAATATCCCAACAAATTTCCTATCCCTCTGGCTCTTACAATCTCTCTGTCCCATCTTTCCCATGATCCCTGAGCCTTAGGGGCAGAGGTTATTGTAGATGTACCAGTTGTGACAGGCGTCAACAACTCTGAATTTTGGTTGGTGTGTGGTCAACAATCTCTGATGCTTTTCTAAGACCAAATAAAAAATACAAATTTTTGAAATGTTTTCCATTTAATGACTTTTTAGATCATTTGAGCTTTTTTCCTGTTAGAGCTGCTGCCTAAGTATTGGCCAAGATAAGGGCTTGTGAGTGGGCCTTTCCTGCAGCAGCTGGGTTGGACTTGGGAGGAGAAAGACACTTAGCCTCTTTCACAGGGTAAAGGTCATAGTATTTTCTTCTCCTGGGATAGGCCCATATGGTAGAACAATAATGCACCCAATAATAACTGAGCACTTCCTATGGCCAGCTACTATATTAAATATTATCCATGTATTATTTTATTCAATTCTCCCACTATTTTTAAGCTAGGCCACATTACTGATAATTGAACATAAATAGTTTGGAAGGGTGAGTGAGTACACCCCATCAAAACTGTCAATATACCCACAACAGCAATGGCACCACAACAACAACCCACATCTACTTGTGCCCTTGGAGTGTATCAGGCTCAGTCCTAAGTGCTTAACACAGATTATTTCTTTAATCCTTACAACAACTTTACGAGGTGTGTGCCTCATTTTACAACCATAATGGAGGCTGAGAGACATTCAGTAGCTGCCCAGTGTTACCCAGTAGCGTGGTGGAGCTAGGATTTGAAACTAGCCACTTTGGAATCCGGATCTGTTTCCTCAACTGGTATAACGTGTATTTCTACTTTTTAAGAATTGCAGCTCCAGAAGGAATACTTTTATGCAATGACAGAATAAACACAAACCACAGATGGCTCAACCAGAAGGCCAGGTCACAGTGGTGATGCAAGCAAAACAATGATGTCCTCTATTCTGCTCTGGATGATTTTCTTCTAGTCTGTTCTGTGACTGAAAAACGATGGTTATTCCCATTAGTGGGTAACAACATGAACTCTGGGAAAGCACTGCCTGGAGCAATGGGAAAAGACTGGGATGCAGCTTACCACATGGTGCTCTGGAGTTCACTGAGCCTATCTATACACACCTCTTCACACTTCCAAGACAGCCAGGAGGGCAGAGCCTAGCACTTCCTAGCAGAATGAAGCACCCACTTTAAGAAGGTCATGTGGAGCTAGTCAGGGCAGTGCTCTGGCCCTACCCAGCTCTTGTGAGTTCAAGGTTTATACTGGATGGGCAGCACCAGATGGTACGGTTGTGTTTTATTGCCGATCAAAGCTACTGGCAAGCTGATGTGCAAAGTAGAATGTCATGGGTGTCGTCATTGTGTGGAAAGCAGCAGGAACTCAAGTGGCAGTTGGAGGCTGTATGTTCTCTTCATGTCACCTTACTGGAGTTTATAGTCTGAGCCATTCCTGTGTAGACACAAAACAGTGAGGCCACCCCCTGCCTTGGATGACATAGGATCCAGAGGTGAAATGACGACATTTCAATACTTGTTTTAGGCCTTTCTGCAAAATGTTGGGCTTTCCTGGGGCCAGTGAGCCAGTATGTACCCTTAGGCCTTGGGAAAGATACTTTCTTGGTCTAGACCAGCCAAGAAGGCCCAGGGATAGTGTGTGTGTGTGTGTGTGTGTGTGTGTGTGTGTGTGTGTGTGTGTGTGTGTGTGTGGCCTGTACAGGCAAACATAGACAAGAAGCCTGTGAGTGTGTGTGAAAGGCAACTTGATGAGGAAAGGAATGGACAGTAGGTCCAGAAGATGGAGGAGGGAGAAGATGACTAACTTAGAGATTATGTAGATATGGGGCCTTAGGGGGCACAGAAAAGAGCCACCTAGGCGAGGAATCCCACTTAGCTTACCAGTTCCATGCCACCTGCTTCCCTAGCCTGGCTGGGTCAGGACCATGGACAGCGGTGTCGCTATTTTTCAATTCAGCCCATTGGAGCTACAGCTCAGTCCCTTCTCCATTTTCCTTGCAGCCTGAATCACCTACCCTGTCTTTCTACCTCTGTTTCTGAGTATTGGGAACATGAGCAGAGGATGGAGGAGGTGAGCTGGCCCTTTGAAGAAGAAAATTGTACAGTTTAGGGTAAAGGACCATAAACATCTGGCTGCAAATGGGCACCAATTAAGCACACTTAAGAAGGAGCCACAACAGCTAACAAGCCAAGCTCATAAAGGCAGCTAATTGCTTTAGACCACGTGGTCACAGTCAAGGTCCCCACATATATAAAAGGCCAACAAAATCTAAAGAGGTAAACACCCAAATCCACGTCCACTGTTACCTCCACTTGGACGTCTCCAGTCTCATAGTCCCCCTTCTCCCCAGATAATCATGACTTGTGGATCCTACTGTGGTGGCCGCGCCTTCAGCTGCGCCTCAGCCTGTGGGCCCAGGCCAGGCCGCTGCTGCATCTCTGCAGCTCCCTACAGGGGCATCTCCTGCTACCGTGGACTCTCAGGAGGCTTCGGCAGCCACAGCGTCTGTGGGGCCTTCCGCTCTGGCTCCTGTGGAAGAAGCTTCGGATACCGCTCTGGTGGAGTCTGTGGGCCCACACCCCCCTGCATCACCAGTGTCTCTGTCAATGAGAGCCTGCTCACACCCCTCAACCTGGAGATTGACCCCAATGCTCAGTGTGTGAAGCATGAGGAGAAGGAACAGATCAAGTGCCTCAACAGCAAGTTTGCAGCCTTCATCGACAAGGTGGGTGTCCTGGACCAGCCCCTTCCTGGAGCCCATCATAAACATGGCCAAGGCTGGGTGCTGAGGGGGACAGGAGGCAGAAAGACCTCTCATATTGATGCCTAGTGCCAAGGGAGAGATGTGTCCAGATGGGCACACTAAGGACCCACAGGGCTCATCTGCCAGTCCCAAGAAGCAGGGCTTATGGTCAGGCTGCCCTGGCACAAGCTGACAGAAGGGAGTCCCAGAGGACTGCAGCATGGAGCTGTGGGCAGCCCAATGAGGAAGGTTGCACTTCAGCTGACAGGAAGGGAGGCAGACTGCTGGGGGAGGGCCAGAGGCCAGCCTAGAGAGCTCCTCCAGATGTCCTGGTCACCACCTCCCTGGATCCATGCCAGCCCCTCATACTGGGATATGAATGTAGGTGCTCTGCTTTGGGGGTGTCCTTCCTTCCTAGCTTCAGAGGATAGTACCAGCACAGGACACTGAAGTGGCCACCTGGGTCTGTGAGTGTGGACACCGAGCCTGTCCCTTGTATTCTCCCCACGTGGAAAAGCTGAGGCAGGACCGAGATAAGGGAATGGAGAGTTGGCTCCTTCCCAGAGCCCCTCCACCATCTCCACCATCACCCCAGATCTGCCTCTGAACCCTTTCTCACTCCCATGGCAGGTGCGTTTCCTGGAGCAGCAGAACAAGCTGCTGGAGACCAAGTGGCAGTTCTACCAGAACCGCAAGTGCTGTGAGAGCAACGTGGAGCCACTGTTTGAGGGCTACATTGAGACCCTGAGGAGGGAGGCTGAGTGTGTGGAGGCTGACAGCGGGCGGCTGGCTGCTGAGCTCAACCATGCTCAGGAGGCCATGGAGGGCTACAAGAAGAGGTGAAAATGGCCTGCTGTGGTACTGCCATAAGATGTGCCTAATATCAAAAGTCAGGACACAGACAGCAAAAGTCTAGCCAGGTTGAGGATATTGTGGGATCCTGCTGTGAAGTATCTTCACAGATGCTCCCTGGAGAGGTTTGGAGAGTGCCAGAGTGAACTGTTTCGGCCTCAGCTTTCCCTCTGGAGACAGACCAACAGCTCTACCTTTTCTGGGAAAGGACAGCCCCGAGACCCCCATGCACCCTTTCTGACTGTGTCCCCTGAACAGGGAAGCAGGAGGGCCAGGACCCATGCTCTTCTGTCTCCCTGTCTTCCTAATGAACCCTTGGGCTCTGGGTCTACTCAGCAGCTGGGCTGGGGCTAACATGCGAGGGAGGGGAGGCTGGAACTGCAGTACCCAAGACCTCTCCATTCCCAGATGAAGTTGGGCTTGGATCCTCATTTCCTTCCTGTGGTGACATCAGAACAGTAGTGGCATGTTCCCTTATAGCCTGATTCCACTCCCAGATAGCCCAGCTTTCTCCAGAAAGACCTGGTGGGGCCAAGAGCAGTGAGGGCTCATCTACTTCATCCCCTGGCACAGAGGGAAAGGTTTCTTCACACTGTCTCCTTTTCCTTTCCTCTCCTAGGTACGAGGAGGAAGTTTCCCTGAGAGCCACAGCCGAGAACGAGTTTGTGGCCCTAAAGAAGGCAAGTAGCAGGGATGTGGGAGGCAGGGCAATGTGGACACCTGGGGACACACTGTGCTTGTGGCGACCCCAAGGCTTAACCTCTGCAGAAGTTGTGACCTTTTTACAACAGTACAGGAAAATTCTCAGTGAGGTAGCTCAATGAATGTCATACCCAGGCTTGTGACAAAGGGCTATTGTCAAGGCAGCAGTCAGTTAGAAGTTTGGTGCCTAGAGGAGACTTACAGTTCCACTACCATGGAGCCACGTATCAGCAAGGTCTATTGCTTCCTGCCCTGTTGCGGGGTGGTGCCTATATTGGTGTGCCTTTCCCTGCTTCTGAGTGTATGGCTGGGGTAGCAGCAGCCACAGGGCTTCATTCAGCCCATTGAAAAGTGGTGTGTTCTACATCCCATTTTATATTCTGACCAGAATGTTAGGACCCAAGCCGGTAGGTATAGGATAATAGGGTCACTAGGAGTGGCCAGGTGGCCTCTCTAAGCCCTGCTGGTTCAGGTCAGGGTCAGATGGCTGATCTGGGAGCCACTGGCAAACTTTTTAGAGTAGAATGGGCCAAAGAGTGACAAGAGGGAAGATGTCTTGGGGGCTGAGAGGCAGCAAGTCTCCAGTCCTGAGAAGATGCCAAGTGCATGCTGGGAAGTGGGGGCAGAGATGGCTTGTACACAGGGATCTTTCTCCCCTGTGCTGCATGGGGTGGATGGAGAGAGAGAGAGGAGTTTGGGACATGATCATCCAAGTGATTCAGGTTCACATATCGCTGCTTCCCAGGACGTGGACTGTGCCTACCTGCGCAAATCAGACCTGGAGGCCAACGTTGAGGCACTGACCCAGGAGATCGACTTCCTGAGGAGGCTGTATGAGGAGGTGAGAGCAGCAGCCAGGTGGAAGCCTGGCAAGTAGCCTAAAGACAGTCATTCCATGGCTGTGAAGTCCTGTGTGGACTAAGGGAGGTCTGAGAGGCCGGCAGCAGTATGTGGGGTTAGACTGAATTTTCAACAAGCTTTTGACTGCTTGCTGTTCCCTCCTCATCAGGAGATCCGAATCCTCCACGCCCACATCTCAGACACCTCTGTCATCGTCAAGATGGACAACAGCAGGGATCTGAACATGGACTGCATCGTGGCTGAGATCAAGGCTCAGTATGATGACATTGCCACCCGCAGCCGGGCAGAGGCCGAGTCCTGGTACCGCACCAAGGTGAGAGGTCACAACACCTGTCCTTAGACAAGACAGTGGGAAGGACTCCAGGATCTATGAGAAAAGGCTTCTTGTACCCCAAGAATCACAAGAAGATTGCAGTCAGCTCTGGGGGGAGGGGGGGAAGCAGCCCTGGCTGAGCACCGGGCTACCTGCTGTGCATCTTGCACACTCAGTGGTGGTGTGCTCGCTCTCTGGGTCGATGTTGCATCCTGTGTCTCATGAGCATCTCTGCTTCCCCATGCCCAGTGTGAGGAGATGAAGGCCACAGTGATCAGGCACGGGGAGACCCTGCGCCGCACCAGAGAGGAGATGAATGAGCTGAACCGCATCATCCAGAGGCTGACAGCTGAGATTGAGAACGCCAAGTGCCAGGTATGTTGGGCTCAGCTGTGCTGGGACCAGGGAGGCTGGGTGTCTGCTCAGTACCATAGGGCCAGCATGTGCCCTGCCTGGATCTTACCATTTAGTATTCTTCCTATTTATATGGGCGGAATCCTGCCCATGGCCACTCTGATTGAACCAGGTCTATAAAGAAAAAGTTCTTATTTGAGGGTGAGGGATGTTTCCCAGCTGGTAGGTAATACAGAGATGGACCCAGGAACCATAGACCATCTCATTCTCTTCTGTGTCCCCAGAACACCAAGCTGGAGGCTGCAGTGACCCAGTCTGAGCAGCAGGGAGAGGCTGCCCTCACTGATGCCCGCTGCAAGCTGGCTGAGCTGGAGGCTGCCCTACAGAAGGCCAAGCAGGACATGGCCTGCTTGCTCAAGGAGTACCAGGAGGTGATGAACTCCAAGCTGGGGCTGGACATCGAGATCGCCACCTACAGGCGCCTGCTGGAGGGCGAGGAGCAGAGGTGGGTCCTGTAGTTTTTCATTCTCCCAACCCTTTTTGGGTCCTCAGCATTGAGAGCCTCTCACCTTGGGTAGCTGTCAACCTCGCTTCCTCATCTCACCATCCTGCACGTGCATAGGAGATCTGTGTAAGTCCTTTAACCTTGATCTAGCTCCATGTCACTTCCTCATGCTTGCCTGTCGCTGAGGCTGCCAACAGGGAAGTACTGGGTTTGCTCCTTGAGACTGAGCTGGAGTCCATCCTAGGATTTGTTTCCTCTTTCCCCAGCAAGGTCTACATGTATTTCTAGGATTCCATCTTCTTTCCTAACCTGGCCCTTGCTAACTCCACTCCAACCTTGGAATTTCAGATTTATCTCATTATAGCAGCATATTTATCTCATTATAGCAGATTCCACCAACTCCTGCTTAACTATTTGGCAATGAGTGCCCTAAAGTGCTCTCCCATTGCAGTTCAGACTGTGGTATGGACAGCTGAGGAACTTTGTTAGTTTTCAAGCTTTGGAGTTGTGTACTGGTGGAGGAACCTCTGGCCATTCTGCCTTCCTGGGGTGGATGACCCCTGGCAACCCAAGCTCTTAAGGACCCTACTCTGAACCAAGATCTCATATTGCACCCTTGCTTTCTGTTTCCTAGTCAGTCATTTGGTCATGTCTGGAACTTCTTTTTGTATAATGCCAGCCTCCAGGGTGGCACACAGATGGAGAATTGTGTGTACTGGGGTCATGGGGTCATAGGCTTGGTATCTGGAAGTCTGTGTTATCACATAGAGAAATCGTCCCAACACAGTGAAGTAGTTTGGGAAGCCCAGACACATAGGTGATGGCCCCTCAGGTATCTGAAAGTTGGAGAGAGATATAGACAGAGCGCTGGGAAAGGAACCACAGTTCCTCCACCACGTACTGGGAGAGAAGCAGTTACCTAGGAGACCACAGAGGGCGGGTTGTAGGATCTGAGGTTGAGTTTGCCAGCACCTTGACCATTTTGTGTTTAGGACAACTCTGCTTGGTTCTCTTCTGTGAGATAATGTCAAGTGGAAGAGATACAGGCCAGGTGGAATTGGAGTTTTAGCCATTTCCTCTCTGGGTGTCCAATGAGATGACTGTTGTAGGTGATTCAAAGCTGGCTCTAAGTTTCTAATGTCTCATTTTTTTTTTAAACTGGGGAGTCATTTATGAAGATAAACATTGTCTTTAGACACTGGGGTAAAAATTCTGGTTTCCTTTAGGCCCATATTGCCATGATGACAATCATATAGGATTTAGAAGGTCACATCTGTTCCCCTGGAATGCACTCACAACTCAGAACCAACAGGGCAACAGCAAGTGCTTCACCATGTGTGTCTAGGTCTCTTTGTCCCCATGAGAGCAATTGGATTATTCTGGGAGAAGACCTAGACCCCTCTGGGGAGGCTAAAACTCAGGGTGCACAGAGAATAAGCCTGGTGACACGGAGGCATGCCTTGCCTTCAGAACAAACATGGTGCCTCCCACCCCAAACCAGCTCCTGGTTTCCCAGTCTCTTCCTAGCAGGGCCCAAGATGTTACCTGTTCCACCCTTTCCCGTGCACTAATGTCTCGCTTTCCTCTCCCACAGGTTGTGTGAAGGCGTTGGCTCCGTGAATGTGTGTAAGTAATCCCAGCCTTCCCCTTTCCTGCGGGGTGATGTGAGTCTTTGGGGGCGGGAACACACGCGCTTGCTGCCCAGCTGCCTGGCAGTGGCAGTGGCTGACGCGGTCTCCCTTGTTCTCCCTGCTTTCAGGCGTGAGCAGCTCCCGCGGTGGCGTCGTCTGTGGCGATCTCTGCGTCTCTGGTACTGCCCCTGCTGTCAACACCCGAGTGTGCAGCGCCCCCTGCAGCGGCAACGTGGTGGTGGGCACCCCTAATGCCTGCGCTCCCTGCTCCGGAGCCGGCTCCTGTAGCGGAGGCTGTAAGAAGTGCTAGGAAGCCTCAGTGCTGCCACCGCGCACCCTGTGACCGCACAGAGAGACAGTGGCCTCAGCGCCTCCATCCAATTCTGTAGCCTTCCCTAGCAACTTATTCCGAGGATTCTTGCTTTTATTTCCCCTTCTGTTTCTTTTCTTTTTATTTATTTGCTGGATTTACTGGTCTTAAGATCTTGGAGGATCTGCTGCCCTAGGATCCTCTTTGTCTGCTGGGTTCCTAGCATGCTTTTGCTTGGGCATGGAGACAGGGACTAACATGGTTGCTGGTTTTCCTGTCACTCAGCCAGAGACCACGTGACCCAGAGCATCTCCTTTAGGGTCTGCCTGGCAGCAGGTATCCCCAACCCAGGGACTCAGCTGCCTGCACTTTTGCCTTTGTCTCCCTCTGCGTTCCCAATAAACTAATTGCAGTGAATCAAACCTGTGCCTTAGACTCTCCAAAATGCTGCCTATGACAGGGGCCTCTGCCAGAGGTCTCAGGACCCCCAGCTACCTGTATGTTTTCAGTAGACAAAAACATACAGTAGGCACCTTCTGTCTGGCCTGGAGAAATCAGGCCTTGTGGACAACAAAGTCAGATTCAAGACAGAGTCTTGTGCAGTGGTCAGTATTCTAACTGAGGTGTTCTGTCTCAAGCACTGTGCATTATGGCCTGGGGGACTGTCCCTGGGGTCTCCAGGGACATTTTATTTTGTAGCATCCTTGGGCTCTGTCACTAGATGCAGGCAGATATTTCTCTTCCCCTTATTGTGATAAGCAAAGATATCTTTAGACAAGGCGCAATGTCACTGAGGGCTTCTCAGCCACAGTCCATTTTGCTCCCCTTCCTTGAAGGACAATTCTGGGGTTCAGTGCTTGAGGAAGGGATGGGAGAATGGAGAAAAGGCAGTGAGTGGCAGAGGAGAGGAACTCCTGGTAGGTCGGGGCAGAAGACCTGGCATTCAGAGCGGTGACTGTCACCTGCTGTGTGGGTGAATGAGCAAGTTGCTTCCATCCTGAGTGTCCAGTTTCTCTGCTTCAGAGTGAGGAGGGGTTACACTGTTCCTAGTGTGGTCCCCAGCTCTCTGAGGAGAGGGGAAAGGGCTTTGTTAGTGGAGGCTGTATTGGAACAGAAGTCCAGGTCTGGCTATTTCCAGTTCCACCACAGCGGGCAGGTCTCCCATCCTCATCAGACTTTGGTTCTTCATCTGAAAAATAGATCTATGGTGCCTACATTGTTGTGGGGAAGAATGTCAGGCAGTGGTGGCACACAACAAATCTTTCCAGAGAGGTGTCATTTTAAAACTTATGCTTTTTTCCTCCTCGGTGTTGAGGACCAAACCCATGTCTTTACACATCCTAGACAAGTGCTCTCCCACTGAGTACGATCCTAGCCGGGGAGGGTTCAAACACAACTTCCTCACTCCTCCTGCTCCCTCCCAAGTCTGTGGGCTTTCAGGGAAGCTCTTGCTCGTTGCCTGACATCTTTCCGGGTACTGTGATGATGAGAGCTCCTTAGGGCCTTTCTGGCAAGGCTGGTCCTGGTGCTGGCTGCCAGCTGTGAGCTTAGGCAAGGGTTATCAGCTAGAGTATGTCAGCTAGGCTTGAATTCGAGGGAAATAATTGAGCAGAGGAAATTACCATAAATAATTATTAACTACAGTGGAAGACTGGGTGGAATGAGGGGTGGGTAGCAAACAGTAAACTATAGGAGCTGTGGTGATAGACATGGCTGAGGCCTGCTTGGTGCTATGGTTAATCTTGATTTTCAGTTCATTGGATGGAGAGTGACCTTAGGATAATTTGCAAAGCACATCTCTGTTTGTGTCTGTGAAGGGTTTCCCAGAGAAAACTAATTATAGGGGAGCAGACTCATTCTGAACATGGGCTTTCTCTCTCTCTCTCTCTCTCTCTCTCTCTCTCTCTCTCTCTCTCTCTCTCTCTCTCTGTCTCTCTCTGTCTCTCTGTCTCTCTGTCTCTCTGTCTCTCTGTCTCTCTCTCTCTCTCTCTCTCTCTCTCTCTCTCTCTCTCTCTCTCAGTGTGGTCCAGGCTAGTCTCAAACTCATGATAATCATCCTGCCTCAGCTTCCTGAGTGCTGGTATTATAAGCATGTGCCACCACACCGGCACAAGACAACCATTTTTAACTCTCTCTTTACCTGAGTGAATGTGGGTTCTATAGTCTTTGGTGATTCTGATGGAGATCCCCTGCCTCTCCTTGAGGTCTCAGTTTCAGCATTGCTTCTAACCCTGGCTACTGATCCTCCTGCCCAGTTCCCTTTCTCCCAGCCCTAAATCCCTGGGCTCTGTAGAGCCCCTTTGACTGTTTTCTTCAAATGCAAAAGCCCCTCCAGGAAGGAGGAGGGAGGCTCACAATACCTAGGAAGACAGTGAAGGCCCAGGTTCAGGAGGCTTCCCAGATTCATAGGCCCTGCTCAAGGTTGTAAAAGTGGAACTGACAGGGAACATACCTAGAGCTCCAGGGTGCCACTCTGTGTGTGTGAGTCACTGTCCATGCTGGCTGGGTGGGCTTTTTCATGATACAGCTGTCTTTGAGTCATCCACATTTCTGTACATATGGAACACCATAAGCTCATTGGTTCTTCAAATAGACTTAGAGACTTTACTTTTTTGTTTTGTTTTGTTTTTTAATCAGTGCCCTATCTGGGTGAATATGTAGACATTTGTTCATGTTTCCCCATGAAAAGTCACACAACAGGTGACTATGGTGGCGGGGAGGCAGGTCTAGAGACTCATCACTGTAGCTGAGAATACAATGTCAGCCTTGGATAGGGTGGAAATTGGATGACTCCCTGGGTTCCCCTATGTGACACTGTGATGAGCCTCCTGCGATTACCTCCCTTAAGGTCCCCTCCTCAAGTCCTTGGGAAGAAGTGTCAATGTCCCAGAGCAGCTTCCAAGAAGGGAACAACTGCAAGGGCCCCACAGAGCTTATGTCCATGCAGTTCAGGTGTTGACATCTGAGGCCCCCACAGGGGAGCAAGTGAAGGGCACTGGGAGACCTGAAAGACACCGAGTGGTGGGTCAGAGCCAGAGTGTGGGGTGCTAGTACACTCTTTTAGATAACCCGAGGTCACTTAGAGGGCAGAGGGAGCCACAGAAGATGGAGCTTGTGTACTGTGGAGGTCCCTGCTCCTGTGTGGTATGAGCAAGCTTCACCCTGCTCTGAGTTGTGTAAAACAGTGGCTTTTGAACTGAGCCTTGTACTGGGTGATTCCACTTTACAAAACAGAAGTTGGCTCCATTTGAGTACAAATAACTAGGCAGGCTCATTAACACTGCATCTCTTGTGTGCACGTGTGTGTGTGTGTGTGTGTGTGTGTGTGTGTGTGTGTGTGTGTGTTGACACTGTCTCGTACCTGCCATGAGGTGCACACTGATAAATGTACTCATTCATATAAACTAAAAAGTGTCATCGATGAACTTATCAGAGTAGATGGAAATACATGGATACAAGCAGATTAAAACTATATCAGAAAAATAGGCCTGTGAACTTATCCGACACACTAAGAACAGTGAAGGCTATTGTGTCCATACAGACCTGGCCTCGGACTTCACCTGACTGGAACACTGGTGGGTAGGCCTGGCTTTGCACCTTCCAGATGGCTTTCTTTCCTAATGGCCCACAGCCACCTGCATATGTGTTAGTTCTCTGTGCTCATTAAGATCTCTATGAGCTCTATGGCCTCTTGAACTCTCCTGTAGCCACTCTGTCACTTACATATATATTACTGTGTGAATGTGGTGTGTTATCTGAGGAGTGACATTAGTAACTTATCAGAATAAAAAGAACCTGAAGCTGGGGGCTTGGTGGTGTATACCTTTAATCCAAGCACTTAGGAAGTTGGGTCAGGAGGGTCAGGAAATCAAAGCCAACTTTGGCAACATAGTGAGTTGGAGACTCAACTACATGATGTGAGACTCTGTCTCAAAAAACAAAACAAAACAAAACAACAACAACAACAACAACAACAACAAAAACCCAGCCAACTGACCAACCAATTGTGATCACCAGTGGCCACAATATTTAGGGGGATCAGAATTACTAGATAAATTGCAGTCAAGAATACTGATACAGGGGTCTGGAGAGATGGCTCAGAGCTTAAGAGCGCTGACTGCTCTTCCAGAGGTCTTGAGTTCAATTCCCAGCAACCACATTGTGGCGCACAACCATCTATAATGAGATCTGGTGCATGCAGACACAGCATTCATATACACAAAATAAATAAATCTTAAAAAAGAATACTGATACAGCTAATTAATTTATTGCTATTCACTAATTCTAAGCTTGTTGAAAGACACAAACATTTATTATATGGTTTTGTGGCAGTAGGGAGAGAAAAAGGAACATTAAGAAAACTGTTTGGGAGGAAGACAAGAACAATTCTGGTGGCTGAATCCAAGGGCATCCTGGCCAGGAAGGATACTGGCTTCTGTCCTGGACAGGACTGTGGCCTCAAAGAGTGCTGCTGCTCTTTGTTGTGGAATATTAGTTAAAGATGTATTACATTTGTTTATGCTGTGGAACATTTATTTAATGATGCAAAGATGTGTTGCATTATTTTACGTTGCATTTGTTTAACTCTGTAAAGCTGTGTTACTTTGTTTGCCTAAAACACCTGATTGGTTTAATAAAGAGCTGAACGGCCAGTAGCTAGGTAGGAGAGGGATAGACAGGGCTGACAAGCAGAGAGAATAAAGAGAGAGAGAGAGAGAGAGAGAGAGAGAGAGAGAGAGAGAGAGAGAGAGGAAGGAAGAAGAGGAGTGAAAAGAGGAGAAAAGGAGGAGAGGAGGATGCCAGGGGCCAGCCGCCCAGCCAGACATGGAATAAGAAGGAAAGAAAAGATATGCAGAAATAGAGAAAGGTAAAAGCCCAGAGGCAAAAGACAGACGGATAATTTAAGTTAAGAAAACCTGGCTAGATTTTTTTTGGGGAGCTTTGTGGTAAGCCCTCAAGGAGTAAAGAGTAAAAAGAAAGAAAGGAAGCTAACTACAGTTCTTGGCAAAGTAGAGAGGAGAAAGAAGTGAGGAGGCGTAGGAAGAATCCAGGAGAGGCAGCCTTCAGGGCCAGGGTTGTGGGAGAGAGATCGCGTGTGGGGGGACGCAGGGCATGCTGCTGAGCAGTGAGGCCAGTGAAGTCTTCAGGATTCTGAGCATGGCCTCTAGCTTAACCAGGCAGGACTTTGAGCAGAGTGGGATCTAAGGTGGAGGCTGGTGTAGTGGTCCTGGGTCAGGGTACAATGGTAGAGGGGCTCTGAATGCTCAAGGTGAGGCTGCAGGGTGAGGGGTATGAGCCAACGAGTGATGCCATGGGATGAGTGAGAGCCTGTGAGGCAGGAGGGATAGGCTGGGGACCGAAAACTGTCAAGGAGTGACAGGGAGCTTGGTGTAA
The DNA here is from genome assembly GCF_003668045.3 of Cricetulus griseus. Classification (NCBI taxonomy): domain Eukaryota; kingdom Metazoa; phylum Chordata; class Mammalia; order Rodentia; family Cricetidae; genus Cricetulus; species Cricetulus griseus. Next base: position 397,915,764 of record NC_048595.1, read on the forward strand.
ATCCCAGACGGCTAAGACCTAAAGAGTGAGGGGTAGAACATCTTTCAAGAGGGGGTGGGGAGGTGGGAAGGAGGTCATGGGCAGAGGCAGGGCTGAGGAAGGGGGGAGTGGGGAGGGCAGCAGTGGTGGATGCATGGGGATGGAGTTCTTTTAAGGTCAGGCTCCTCTAGCCTGGGCTCAGAACTCTTCTGGCTCTTTTATTCTGGAGTATTCCCAGGACCGGTGAGGTCAGGCTGAGAAGAACAGAGTAGCTGTCTTAGAGTTAGGGATGAGACACTGAGGTACTGGGAACAAGGCATCGAGGTGGCAATGGTAACATGGAGTGGGGGCCAGAGCGACACAAAGTGGTCCTGGTGGCACTTCTGATGGTTGCTGCTGTGATGTGTGTGTGGTGTTAGGGTACAGGGAGTGAATATACGTGGGAGAAGAAAGTGGGGTATGGATGGAAGGGAGTTAGAGCCACACAGACAGACAGACACAGAGACAGATGGATAGCAGACAGACAGACACACATGTCCCATGCCCAGATAGATGGACCAACAGACAGACAGACACATACCCTAACTCCCACACCCACATACAGATACTGGATGGGCAGACAGACAGATACTCCCTCAATCTTCCACACCCACACAGACAGATGGAAGGACTGACCGACAGACAGACACCTACTCCCAACCTCCTACACCCACACACAGATGGATAGGCAGACAGACAGACAGATACTCCCCAGCCCCCCCCAAATTGATGGATGTACAGACAGGCAGACAGACAGACAGACAGACAGATATGCAACCCTGCTTTTCAGCAGAGCCTGTGGCCTCTGTTTCCTTCAGGATGGAGGCAAAAAGCCCATCATCTCACTTTACCAACCACAGGAATCGATGGAGAAGGTTACTGGTAATGAAAAAAGGATGTGTGTTTAGGAGAAACAACCATCTCTCTTTGGTGGGCAACACATGGACAACTACCTGGCCTAGTCTAAAGTGTGGTATAGGAAGCCCATGCTTTGAGCTCTGCCTGGTGGGGCTGGGAGGCAATTCTGTTTGGGAACAGGCCCTGGAGATGTCTGCCACAAGGACAGGCTCCAGTAGCCCCAGTCCTTTGGTCATATCACCAAGCCAGTGACAGCTGGGCTCCCTAGGAGACAGCATGCAGTCACCCCAAGAAAGTGCAACACCTTACACAGCTCTGAGAGTAGGCACAAAGTTTATTGCACAACAGGTTCTAGAGGCTGGAGGCATAGGAAGCAGCACTGGGCACCGCCAGGGCTGTAGCTGAGGCAGGAGGCTGGTAGCTGTCAGCAGGTGGCTGGACAGAAAGGCAGCTGCTGGGGATGGGAACTGTATTCTCAGAAGACAGGACAAGCTGGGGATGGGGACAGTATTCTCAGAACACAGGGCAGCTGGGGATGGGGACAGTATTCTCAGAACACAGGGCAGCTGGGGATGGGGACAGTATTCTCAGAACACAGGACAGCTGGGGATGGGGACTGTATTCTCAGAACACAGGGCAGCTGGGGATAGGGACTGTATTCTCAGAACACAAGGGCAGCAGACCTTGAGGTTACTGTGTTCAGCCTTGTAGGGCAGGCCACTTCCTGGCTCTCTCGTGACCTCTAACACCTCCCCTGGTAACAGGAGCCGCTTCCACAGGGCGCACACAGGCCAGTGCTCACTGCCACATTCCCACTGCATGGGGCACTGCAGACACTGCCTGTCACTGGCCGTGAGCCAGACACACACAGGTCCCCAGACACAACTCCACCACGGGAGCTGCTGACACCTGTGAGAACAAGAGAAGGGTCTTGAAGCCTGGCTGGTGGCCACCCCAGCTAGTCACCTTCCCTTGGTCGATTTGATTCCTCCAGCCCTCAGTTCTAGTTTGTAAACTGTGCAGGGAAGCCTCCCCTAGGGAGCCAGGAGACCTGAGTTATGGGCCTGCTTCTGCTCTATGACTCCCTTTGTGAACTCTGCTCCCTGACTTCTACAAGGCAGACATTATACTAACTGACTTCTTAGGTCCCTTGGATTGATATCTTTCCCTTTCCCACCCCAGCCATTCTGGGAGCTAACCCAAGTCTCTCTTTCTGTATGAGCAACCTAGTCCCCTTGAGTGGAGTTATTAGTGATATTTTCCCAGTGTCTATATACCACACTGGGAAACCTTAGCTGATGCCAAAGCCTACGATTTCCTTTCAGAGTCCATTATACTTACAGACGTTCACAGATCCGACACCTTCACACAGCCTGAGTGGAGGAAAGGCAAGGAAGGAAGAGAGAGGAGTCAGAACGAGGCATGTCTCCCTCAGACACCATGTTCCATTCATATTTATCTTTCTGTCACTTAGACAAAGGCGTCTGTGTGGTGGTTGTGGCCCTTCAGGGCACGCTACGGTGAGCAGGCTTCAGACTGGCTTCAAGTCTCACTTGCTTTTATTCAGCTGACTGCAACACGTAGCCCGAACAAGCCCCTGATGGACTTGGCTAGGCCCAGCTTTAGGAAGGAATGGTCTCTACAAGCTCAAGCTTTGAGGGTTGGTCTCTGAATGCTGGCTGTTTTGGAACTTTAGGAGGTGGGATTGAGCCAGAGAAAGTAGGTCACCAAAAGTGAGACTTCAAAGGCTACACCCTAGACTCTGGCTCTTGATCCTGCTGGTTTGCTATCATGTGAACCGTCTCACACCACATACTTCCACTGCTGTGAACAGAGCTGCCTTGCCACATTCTCCTTGCTGTGATGGGCCAAGATCCTCTGAGACTGTGAGCTAGAGGAGAACAAAGCCATGCCCCCACGCCCTGCACTTATGTTGTTCTGTCCAGCACTGTGGTCACAGCATTGCAAAGTAACCAAAGGTGTCCTCCTGGGCACACAGGCCAGGGGCAGAAGTTGGCCTGCAGCTCAAACCAAGAGCAAGACCTCATGGGCCTATAGGCAAGGTGTCCATCTTGTAAGAGCCAAGAGTAGGACCCAAAAAAGTTCTGACCCAGAGGTAGGGCACTTGGCTCTAATCCTATCAGTCTCCTATGATGGCTGGAGCTCTGGCTCTATGGTGGCAATAGCTTGTGCGATGAGGCCACCCAAAGCCAGTTCAAGAGCATTGGGACACAGTCAGAAATGGTTCTAGCTTACGTCGGTCAGGCTAAAACCGAGATTTGAAGGGCGGGAGACAGTCTAAGCAGGGAAAGTTCCCAAGGTAGTGGAAGTGGAGTGGGTGAGGGACCCACCTCTGCTCCTCGCCCTCCAGCAGGCGCCTGTAGGTGGCGATCTCGATGTCCAGCCCCAGCTTGGAGTTCATCACCTCCTGGTACTCCTTGAGCAGGCAGGCCATGTCCTGCTTGGCCTTCTGTAGGGCAGCCTCCAGCTCAGCCAGCTTGCAGCGGGCATCAGTGAGGGCAGCCTCTCCCTGCTGCTCAGACTGGGTCACTGCAGCCTCCAGCTTGGTGTTCTGGGGATACAGAAGAGAATGAGAGGGCCTATGGTTCCTGGGTCCATCTCTGCATTACCTGGATGTATCCAGTCTGCTACCAGCTGGGAAACATCCCTCACCCTCAAATAAGAACTTTTTCTTTATAGACCTGGTTCAATCAGAGTGGCCATGGGCAGGATTCCGCCCATATAAATAGGAAGAATACTAAATGGTAAGATCCAGGCAGGGCACATGCTGGCCCTATGGCACTGAGCAGACACCCAGCCTCCCTGGTCCCAGCACAGCTGAGCCCAACATACCTGGCATTTGGCGTTCTCAATCTCAGCTGTCAGCCTCTGGATGATGCGGTTCAGCTCATTCATCTCCTCTCTGGTGCGGCGCAGGGTCTCCCCGTGCCTGATCACTGTGGCCTTCATCTCCTCACACTGGGCATGGGGAAGCAGAGATGCTCATGAGACACAGGATGCAACATCGACCCAGAGAGCGAGCACACCACCACTGAGTGTGCAAGATGCACAGCAGGTAGCCCGGTGCTCAGCCAGGGCTGCCTCCCCTCCCCCCCCAGAGCTGACTGCAATCTTCTTATGATTCTTGGGGTACAAGAAGCCTTTTCTCATAGATCCTGGAGTCCTTCCCATTGTGTCGTCTAAGGACAGGTGTTGTGACCTCTCACCTTGGTGCGGTACCAGGACTCGGCCTCTGCCCGGCTTCGGGTGGCAATGTCATCATACTGAGCCTTGATCTCAGCCACGATGCAGTCCATGTTCAGGTCCCTGCTGTTGTCCATCTTGACGATGACAGAGGTGTCTGAGATGTGGGCGTGGAGGATTCGGATCTCCTGATGAGGAGAGAGAAGGAAGATAGGTTGTCTGGGCTTTTCTTCACCTGCCATTTCCTCAACCCCCATAACTCTCCTCATCAGCCATATTTGTAGCAGAACTACTGCCACCTAGAAAAGCTGCAGCTTTCTGTTTGTAAATATGCATTTGAAGCAGCCACAAGCATTTCTCAAATTCTTTCTTGTGGAGTTGCTTAGGCACAGTGAACCCAAGCTGTATCCAGATGGTTCCCTAGGGACAGATTGTGCCATGGGGCCTGATGCTCTCTTAGACCAACCTTAGGACCAGCAAGGCTGGGCTGTACCTGTTGGTCCAGGAAGGAATAGGTGGTCTATGGGAGGACAGCTCATCCAGTCTGCCTGGCTCTTCAGTCCCCTGCCCAAGCTCTCCAACCTCCAACCTGGCTCATGTGTCAGATTAGGTTCCTTATGGTAGGGAGCTTGGTGGGTTTGGGGATTCCTTCCAAGCCTCACGTGTACTTGCCATGGCTACTACCCTTACCTCTTCATACAGCCGCCGCAGGAAGTCAATCTCCTGGGTCAGTGCCTCTGCATTGGCCTCCAGGTCTGACTTGCGCAGGTAGGCACAGTCCACGTCCTGTGGGGTTTGCAGAGAGCAATAATGGTAGCTCTTCCTTGCCCTTGGGGCATCTGGGTGCTGAGTGCCAGGCCAGAGGGGACAGGGTGGGGTAAAACTGGGTGGGGACAATCTTTAATCACTCACCTTCTTTAGAGCCACAAATTCATTTTCTGCTGTGGCCCGGAGTGCAACTTCTTCTTCGTACCTGAGGCAGGAGGGAAAGGAGGCCTTGTTCAAGTGGCTGTAGACCTTGGCCTTGAAGCTGGCTCCAGAGCAGCCTGAACTCCAGGCCTCCTTAGAGGACCTGGGAGAAGCCAGGCTCCAGGCACAGGCCCGTGAAAATATTGAGTCTTTGCAGTAGAGACCGGATAGTGGTATTTAGAAGGTGAGCATTTACACACACACACACACACACACACACACACACACACACACACACACACACACTCAGAGGTGTGTGTGAAGTTGGGCAGAGGGTGATGCTGTTTTCCCTCATCTTTTGCTCTGAGCCCTTGGTCAGCATCCTGTCTATTATGTCTTCCTGGTATGAGCCAAGGCACCACTTTGTAGGAAGGCTTGCTCAGAGCCAGGGCTAGTGACCACAGGCCGTAGCAGAGCATGCCACTGAAGAAGGCTGGACCCTTTGAGAAGCACAAGCTTTCTGAGACTCAGTGCCCATCCTTCATGGCTGCGCCACATGGAACTGAAAGTCTCCATAGGTGACCATGCCATGCCTGCATCCCAGCAGACTGTAAACCCCCAAGGGCAGGGAGCATGCACGCCGATGGCTGCATTAGTAGCATCCTGTTGTGTCTGCCTGAATGTGGAAGTTTTGGAGGAGGAGAGTGGGGGAGGAAACCCTAAAAACAGCATCTAGAAGCTTAAGGGCCAGTTCTGGAGACCAGGAAATGTAGGTTTCCCCAGTGTTTGTTGAGGCTGTCTTGCAAAGGAAAGGGACTCTATGCCTGAAGGAAGGCAGAGAAAGGAGCTCCTTGATGGACGAGGAAGAGTGGGCTTCCTGACCTAGGCAGGCAGAGATCCCAACTACAGGCCAGATGTTCTGTACCCAGGGAGCTCCTGCTAAGACTCTCCACTGCCCTCACCTCTTCTTGTAGCCCTCCATGGCCTCCTGAGCATGGTTGAGCTCAGCAGCCAGCCGCCCGCTGTCAGCCTCCACACACTCAGCCTCCCTCCTCAGGGTCTCAATGTAGCCCTCAAACAGTGGCTCCACGTTGCTCTCACAGCACTTGCGGTTCTGGTAGAACTGCCACTTGGTCTCCAGCAGCTTGTTCTGCTGCTCCAGGAAGCGCACCTGCCATTGAGAATTAAAGTCTGAGAATGGACTCTTGCAGGATTAGAAAGCAAAGGGTGCTCATACATGTGCATGCATGCATGCCGTGTGTGTGTGTGTGTGTGTGTGTGTGTGTGTGTGTGTGTGTGTGTGTGCACATGTGCGCGTGATCATGCGGGCACACACACACATGCACATTAACAGCACCTGAAAGCCCATGTCCTCCTTGGTTTACATGTCATCTTTTCATAACTATACCGGGGCTGAACCAATTTCCCGACTGTAGCTCCTTCTTGAAATCTAACCAGTCAGTTCACCTAGTGTCACGGAAAGTGCTTAACCCATACCTTCTGGACTCAGCTGCCTTTTTTTAATACATGACCTTGGATAAGGTACTTAGCCCTCTGCAGCGTGGGGGTGGTTAAAGCACTTGTCACAAAGTGTAGAGAGGCAAGCTACCCTGAGAAGATAACACACACAGCAAAGCAGCTGTGACAGTCAACCTGCATGTGGACCGGTGGGCCTGTTTAGACTGTAAACTCTGGGGAGAGAAGTGTGTGCCAATTATGGAACCCTGAAACAACAGCACAATTAGAATAATAGGCACCTGGGATATGACTGCAGAAATGCCTTGTGTTCTGCCCTTGTGCTCAAGAGCGGAACTGAGGCCAGGGAACATAGCTGGCTGTGGAGAGAGACCCTTGATTTTCAGGAACTTTATCCCACTCTGATATTACAGATTATTGGGCTCATACATGTGCATGCATGCATGCCGTGTGTGTGTGTGTGTGTGTGTGTGTGTGTGTGTGTGTGTGTGTGTGTGTGTGCCACCACCAGGTTGGTTCACTCCCAGATGCAGACGCTATATCCCCAGTAAGTTCTTTCCTGTGCTAGCTTTAGTGTCTTACGTGTGCTGGCTCTGGACAGCTCTTCCCAGCCCAGAGCTGCTTTCTCCTTGGAGCCTTCACTACCTGTGCTCCAATCTCAGCTACATATGGCTACCTGGGTTCTATGAAGAAGGCTGCAGGCTCGAGTTTACCCTGGCTCTGCAGAAGCTGTCTGTGGAGCCCAGACCATATGTAGACTCTCTTCCCATAAGGTCCTGAGGATGGGGTTTGTGGCTGTAACTGAGGCCTGCATGAGCTTCAGTGTAGTAGCTTGCACAAAGTACCCTGGTCCAGCTGCTACATGGGATTAAAACAGCTCTGTGAGATGAGCTTCCAGTCAGTCTCCACAGTTACACTTTCTGCCCTCGATGTGGAGAGAACACCCACCTTACTGCATGAGCATCTACTTGGTCTTATGGACCGGAAAATCCCAGAGGGCAGCTCCTGGGGAGAGGCTGTGCCTGTGCTCTGTAGGTCGTAGTTCCACTTTCAGTTTGTTTCCTCTTATCAATCTTTTTCTGTCTGTGCCCCTTTAGCCTTAGGGGTTCTACCTGTTTGTACTCACTCTGAATCCCCCTCAGCACCCAGCCTTGGCCATGTTTATGATGGGCTCCAGGAAGGGGCTGGTCCAGGACACCCACCTTGTCGATGAAGGCTGCAAACTTGCTGTTGAGGCACTTGATCTGTTCCTTCTCCTCATGCTTCACACACTGAGCATTGGGGTCGATCTCCAGGTTGAGGGGTGTGAGCAGGCTCTCATTGACAGAGACACTGGTGATGCAGGGGGGTGTGGGCCCGCAGACTCCACCAGAGCGGTATCCAAAGCTTCTTCCACAGGAGCCAGAGCGGAAGGCCCCACAGACGCTGTGGCTGCCGAAGCCCCCAGAGAGTCCACGGTAGCAGGAGATGCCCCTGTAGGGAGCTGCAGAGATGCAGCAGCGGCCTGGCCTGGGCCCACAGGCTGAGGCGCAGCTGAAGTTTCCGGTTCTAAAGCCACAGGTCATGGTGGAGGAAAGGACACGTGCAAAGAGGAGAGAAGTTGACAGTGGATGGAGCTGAGGCCGTGTGTTCCCTGGGTCATTGAAGGCCCTTTTATATGCCTTCAGTAGCTGGCATTAAAAGAGGCCAAGAAGAGACAATAGCTGTGTTTTATTGGCTTGGCAGCGCCTGGCCTCTTAAGCTCCAACTCGCTTGCCTCCTAGTGTGGTTGTGTCAACAATCCCTGGCCACAGGCCTGTTTCATCTTCAAAGCCATTTACAAGCTTCCAGCTGGCCTCTGCCCCTCCCTTGGTCTCTTGGAGAGAAGGGCAAGGGAATCCCTTGGATCATGATCTCTGAACCCTTTTCAGGAAGGGTCTTACCTGGGCTATGGATCCTGGAGATCCGACCTGGCTTTGGGCAGAGTGGCTGATCTGTCCTACCTATGTCCCTAACACCTCCTCCTCATCTGTCCTCATCCAAAATGCCGATAGATAAGGCCCTGTCTTCATTGTTACGGTGAACATTTTCCAGCCCCTTCTTTCCTGAAGCCTGGCCAGGGTAGAATGGGGGTAGGAGCTTAAGAGATTAGAGTGGGAACAGGGTTTGGCCTCTGCATTTGGGTATTCCCAGTGCAGGCGGAGCAGCTGGCCCATGGGAGAAGGCAAATTGGAATGCTCAGCATAGACTTGAGGATAGTGGTTCTCAACCTTCCTAATGCTGCCACCCTTTAATACAGTCCCTCATGGTTTTTTTTTTTTTTTTTTTTTTTTTTTTTGGTTTTTTGAGACAGGGTTTCTCTGTGTAGCTTTGGAGCCTATCCTGGCACTCGCTCTGGAGACCAGGCTGGCCTCAAACTCACAGAGATCCGCCTGCCTCTGCCTCCCGAGTGCTGGGATTAAAGGCGTGTGCCACCAACGCCCAGCTACAGTCCCTCATGTTATGGTGGTCCCCAACCATAAGGTTATTTTGTTGCTATTTCAGAACTTATTTTGCTGCTATTATGAATCATATTGTAAATTCAGGATACCTGATATACAACCCCCAATGGATCGCTACCCACAGGTTAAGAATTGCTGCTTGAGTTCCAGATGTCATTGCAGGTAGGATCTGGAGCAAGGCTTAAGAACAGGCTCTCCAGAGTTCCAGGTGTCTTGGTAGGGAGTGGAAGGTGGATTTGAAAAGGACTGGGGGGGACACAGAATTGAGAGGACCCCAGATACGGTAGTCTGGCTCTGATCTGGAGACTGTTCATTCCTCCATTCTCCAGGAAATGTGAACTCAGTCACCTTGGCTGTAGCCACAATGCTGCTCTCTGGGGATTCAGCCAAGACCTGGGGTTTTGGAGGTGGGTGGTGTGGAAAGAGCTTGGGGAAACCAGTTTTTGTTCAGTGGTTCGTGGAGAAGCTGCAATTGCGAAGAATTTTCTTCAGTGTCCAAGCTCAGGACTTGGGTCTGACAAGGTCTCAGTGACTGTCTTGGTGTGCCTATGCCCACCAGGAGACAGGAAAAATACTGTGTGGGCTCTACAGGGTCCGGAAAGGGGTCTATTGCTCCCCTAAGGAGGACTCACTAAGTGGCCTAAGGCTGGGACTCAGGGAACTGTCCTTAAAGCCATGCTGTCTTTATTTGGCCTTATCTTAAAGCGCAGGTCACATGATGACTGATCCAGGAGGGTTCCCTAACCTGGTGTCTGAGCCCATAAACCTCTCAGGCACACGTCTCTTGATGGCCTTTGAGAATGATTCCTTTGATGGTTCCATTTCCTGAGTAAGCTACAGTCTGAGCTAAAAATAACCCTCCATGCTTCCCACAGCTCCTCACCTTTTGCCCCCCCCCTCCTTTCGGTGTATGGGGCGTGAACCAAGTACATCCCACATGGAGCTTTTGGAATGAAGAGGAGCCTGTCTGCTGTGGGGAACTTGTCGGGAAGCTGGATCACACTTACCAGGGAGGAAAGGTCTCTTCTGGACCCCACACTCAGGTTTCCACGGTTTCAGGCCAAGGTGTGGGCATGGGACAGGGGCATCTGGTGTGAGAGACCTACCATGGCATTGGCCTTAAGACTTGGGCCTGGTAGGATATCTGCAGCTGCTGGAGGGTGTGGCTGACTGGTTCTGTCATGCTAAGTCTTAGCAGGTTCACAACTGTTAAACATCTGAGAAAGACCCTTTTCCCCTGGGCAGAGGGAAGCATCAGGAGTGGCTTGGTTAAGCGGTCACATAGGACAAGGTCTTTGAAGTGCTGAGGGGTGGAGAGTCTTTCCCAAAGCTCACCTTCCTCACTGCCCCATAACTGCCCCCACTGCTCTCTGGCTAGCTCATCTGTCACAGTCCCGGGGCTGGAATCAAGAGGGTCCTTTCTCTGAGAGACTCTGTATAGACACACAGAGTATACTGTATATGACTTAAGGAGCCATAATGATGTTCACTCCTGTCCAGCCCTTGTTGCACAGACTCCTAAGATTCATTACATCCTTGGCAACTGGGGCCTCTTTCCAGCTCTGCGAGAGGCCCAGGCTACTCTGGCTCCCTTATGTGTAAAATTGGAATGGCAGTGGTACGGCACATGCTTTGCTGGCATAGGATTAAGTGGTCCCAGCTCAAGCCATAGGAAAGGCCACCCCACCCCAACTCCATGCTTACAGGGTGACTGGGTCTTGGTTGCAAGCAGTCAGCAAGACCTGGCAAAGGGACAGTGTCACTGCCAATGAGATGCCAAGCACCACACCTTGGGTCAGCAGCAAACAGCCATGGATTTATGAGGCGACCATTGTCGCCACCTCAAAAAGCCTAAATTAGAGCTCACACATGTAAAGTGCTGAAGAACAAAGGCACCTGGACCAAGGATCCCCTGAAAACAGACACAGACAGGAAACTGACAAAGAACCCTAGGCAGCTCTCCCCACCAAGGCTGGCTCTGCCCACCTGGGTTCCAGTTGTGGTTGGTTCTGATTTTGACCACGGCCTTATAAAGGCTCTGCTGAGACTATGGTTCAGTCATAAGGCCTGCGCTCTGTGCCTGCTTTGGGATGCTGCTTGCTGCCTCTGTTGCCTAGGCACTGGCCTGTCCCAGCTGCCTGGGCCACCTGCTGGCCCTCCTTAACCAGCTTCTGAGTTCTGTCTGTTGTTCTGGGCTGGTTGCTCCTATTTAGTCTTTCTCCTAACTGTGTTTTTCTGGTCATGATCGTCTGAATACCTGGTTTCTTATTCATGCTCTCTGGCTTTACTATTTCTTATCTTTGTGTCTCAACATGGGCCTTCCCTTTTGTTTTCTGTCCTTTCTTAGTTGAATTTTGAGAAACATCCCTGTGGCAAAACATTAGTAGGTGCATCTCCGTACCTGTCCTTCCGTTTCCTTAACACAAGTTGTTCAGCGTGGGCCTGTGGGACTAAGGGGCTTGCCTGGCTGGGGCCTACCCGTCTGGTGCCTGGCTGCTTGTAGAAGTGATATTTCTTTGGGGGAAGCTGTTTCTGGGAAGTCAGAGGGCCTAGGAATCAGGAAATGTAGGTACAATATCTGAGTTGGATGTGGAATGAAAGGGTAGTTGATCTCGGCAAGGTTTCTTTCTTCAGCTATAAAATGGTGGTATGGCTGTCTGGGCTTTATGATGAGCTAGCCTGGGCTCTGTGATGAGCTATCCTGGGCTCTATGATGAGCTAGGCAGCTGATATATGTGAAGTGCTTCGATTCACCCCATTAGGGGGCTTTGTCGCAGGCCTTTATAACTTCTCTTCTTTCAGCCGTGGCATTTCTAGTTTTGCCTTCTGCCTATGAACCCACAGTGCATGAAGGTCAGTGGGCCCTACCACATACTTGACAACTGCATATTGCAGAAGTACCATGCTCCTGATGGGACAAAGAGGTATTTATTACAAGCTGTGTCCTGCAGGGGTCAGCTGGTCAGCTGGGTCAGTTTGCAGCTATGCCCCAGTTAAATGGAGACTGGGGAAGCAGGTCTTCAAGGCTGGTGTGATAGGTACACCTGTCTCAGCAGCTCAGAGGAGATGCAGCAGCCCGAGGCTCGGAAGGACGGAAAAGGTACTTCTCAGAAAAGCACAGGAACGCAGCAGGTGAGTAGCTATGCTGGGTGGAGTTCAGAGGATGCTACACCTGAAGGATGAACCTGGGGTCCATGCCAACAAGAGATGCTCATAAGATTAGTTACGTTTATTTCATTTTGTCAATGTGACATAATGCCTCATAGAAACAGTCCAAGGGAGGAAGATCTGTTTTGGTCACTGTGCAAGAGACACAGTCCACCATGGGGGAAGGTGTGGTACTGGGACCACTCATTTCCATGGCAATGGGAGCTTGGGGCTCTGCTTGCTCATATCTCAGCAGTCCAGGCAGCACAGAGATCAAGTTATATCCACAAGCTCTGTCCCAGAGTTATACTCTGACCAGCTTGATACGTGTCCACAAAGATGCCACCAGTTGGGACTGAACATTCTAAGCAGCCTGTGGGGGCCATTTCATGCTCAAACCATAACACACATTTTCAAGGTTGTGCTGAAACATAACTGGAGTTACTAGCCAAAAAAAGAAATTAGGGCCCCAGGGGTATGTGTGAGCAACCACAGTTGCTCAATGGGCCAAGAGTGTTTCCCATGTAAGCATGGGGACCTGAGTTTGGAATAGCCAGCATCCATGTAAAAAGCAGAGTGTGTCTGTGCCTCCTGTCACCCCCCCCCCCCGCCTCCCTGGGATCTGGAAGCTCACTGGCCAGCCAGCTTAGGTGAGTCAGGAATCTTCATTGCATGTTCCTCCCATACCCCTATGGTGAGGCAGCCTTAAAACCCAGTCAGTTAACTATGCTGTTTGGACTTTCTTCCTCTAAAAATAATGAGCTGAAAACCTTGTTTTCTTTTATTCCTTCCTAGCCTCAGACATTTTGTATTGTGACATAGTAATGTAATATGGATTGACACACCCAGAAGTCCCACTCTTGAGAGGATCACAACCTCAAATCTGAGAGTAGTTAGTTCTCTTACAAGAACAAGGTCATTCACAGTGGCATTATTTCTATAGTCGCAGGTTAGAGGCAACCTCAGCTACCATGGGTTGGCCAGAGATGAGTACATGATAACAAATCATGTCAGAAAGTGTGAAGGTAGAAGGTGACCAGAAGGTAATATGACAAGGTTGATGCACTTACAAGCCATGTGGTACTGAGGTATGAAAGACAGAGCAGAAGATGCAGACAAGGGCAGGAGCTGAGGACCAGAGAGGAGGAGCTGGGAAACAGAGGAGAAGCTGGGGACCAGAGGAGGATCTGGGGACTAGAGCAGGAGCTAGGGACCAGAGAAGGATCCGAGGACCAGAAGAGAAGCTGGAGACCAGAGAAGGAGCTGGGGACCAGGGTAGGAGCTGAAGACTAGAGGAGGAGCTGGGGACTGGAGCAGGAGCTGGGGACCAGAGAGGAGGAGCTGGGAAACAGAGGAGAAGCTGGGGACCAGAGGAGGATGTGTACATGGATGCTGTATACACACTGCAGCACCATCACTATTTGCTTCATAGTGATGCATCCTACATGTTGCAGAGGGATCCTTTGGGGCTGAGGAGAGAGGGAAGAAAGAAAGAAGACAACATAGATAGCCCTAGGCAGAGGATGAGCAGAACGGCCCACTTGACTCTGCCATGTCCAAAGGAAACCTGGAAACTGGGTGGGAGGAACATAGGAAGTCAGTTATAGAAGCTGGGGGCCAGCCTGGGGCCTGAGCCTTCGTCTTCACTGGAGAAGTGCAGCTTGGAAGGAGACTTTGGGGCAGCTCAGACTGTCACAGGAACTGGAGGCAGGAAGCCTGAGCTCTGTTTTGGAGTCAAGTGTGTTGGGCATGGGTTGTGGCTTCTTGCTGCCCAGGCTGGTTCCCATGAACTGAACCCACTCAGGGATGCCACTGGAGGAAAGAAATCACACATGAAAGAGCTTGGAGAAGCCATTCCCATGTTTCTAAAACCGGGGCCAGGGACTACTTGCAGGCAAAGGGTTTTCCCTGATGGTATCCTAAAGAACTGGCTCAGGGGAGCTGACTCTGGGTGAGGGAGCCCTCTAGTGGGAACATTGAAGCAATCCTATTGCACCTTTTAAAGATTTTTGGTGACACACACAGCTTCCCTGTCCTCCCCTTTCCCAAAGATAAGGGTGTGCGGGTGTGGGAGTGTGAAGGAAGGGGTTTCAGTGTGGATATGGGTGTAGGAGGGTGTTGAGTCTGTTGAGTAGAGGTATAGTGTAGCTAGGAAGCCCCTAGAGGGAGTCAGGGAAATGGCCATGGAAAGTGTTTTTGTTACCTGAATATTCTATCCTGTTCCTACTCCCCTGGATCCTGTTCTTGTAGGATCCAAGACAAGAAAGCTCTGGCTAGTACAGCCTGGAAGCAGACCTCAGGTAGTGTCCAAAGCCCAGTCCCTGTAGTTTTAGTCCATTGGTTGTCCACGTCTTTGGGGACACACTGGGGCCTTGTCTCTGTCTGTAACAATAAGTCTTTCCGCCAAACTGCCTGAGTCTTGCTGCCACGTGGGTGCTTTCCGCCAGGCCGCCCAAGTTTTGCCCGCCACCACGTTAAGGTCCCAAGTAACACAGAGAGACTTATATTAGGTACAAATGCTGCTTGGTCAATGACTAGGATTTCTCATCTGCTAGCTTAGTCTTAATTATCATAAATCTATATTTTATAAGACTTATTGGATGCCAGCAGCAAGCATCCTGTCTTCCCAGGCTCACATTGCGACTCTGTGCTTTCTCCTACCTTTCCCAGAATCCTCCTTGACTCCTAGTCCCACCTACCTTGTTTTCCTATTGGCCAGCAGTACTTATTTATCAACCAATAAGACAATCATATACACAGAAGGACCTCCCCCATCACCTGTCCCCTAAGGGCCTCCACTCTGCACCTCCTATGACCACCCCCCAGAGCCTGCTTTCTTCAGGACCTCTCAGGGTGGATTCCAGAGCCTCAAGTATACCTGAAATCCCTCTGGGTGCTGTCTGGGCCAGCCAGTGTTCTCCGGGAAGTTGATTCTTCCTCTCCTGGGGACTGAGCAGCAGAGGGCTTTTGATTACTGCTCTGGACACAGGCCTGTGTGAATGCCTCCTAGTATAGGCAGAAGGTGAAATGTCCCTTACTGGGAACTTTGGGAGGTGGGGCTAGCTGGAGGAAATGTAGGACAGGCCTTGGTGGTTCTAGTCTCATTCTCTTTGCTGCCTGTAACCTGTGACCTACTGCTGCTCCAGCAGCTACAGATCTAGCCACTCAGCAACCAGGCCTTTTCCCACCATGGTGTATGGTGGTGGTGGCCAGATGCACAGCTCTTGAAGTGCTGTGTGCTCTGTGTTGGGTCTCAGGTGCAAACCCAGGGTCACATGAAACAGCCACTCCCTCTCCCAGCCTCAGCCTGTCCCACAGTCAAGATTCTGGTTACTCTGCAGATGTCCCAGCATCTAGATAAGGCTAGCTTATTTTAGAAATTATGACTCTGTGTCCTAGGCCCATCAGATTCAGGGACTTTTTAGGGAAGCCCAAGTCCCCTTCTTCAGTTCAGAAGTGGGTGCTCTCTTCTGATAACCCCAATTCCAGAGACTAGCTGATTGGGAGATGGCTCAGAGAGATATGTGTATTACCTCAATTAGTATCAGCCTGAGATGGATCCAGCTCTCTTCTCAAGACTCCACATAGGGCAGGTCCTTTGGTCCCAGGTGCATGTGACCCCCCTCCCCCAAGTGCTGTCTAGGTCCAGGGCAAAGAAGCTGTTGCAGCATCTCACAGGTTAGGACACTTTGCCTCTGAGCTGCCCAAGGAGCACCACCCTATAGAGATATCAAAGCAGATGGAATCATTTGTACCCACTCTAGAGGACCTTGTGGTCAATGTACTTGCAAGTATACTGTCTAGGTTACTGTTCTATTGCTGTGATGAAACACCATGGCCAAGACAACATATAAGAGAAAGTATTTAATTGGGGGCTTGCTTACAGTTTCAGAAGTTGAGTCCATGACCACCATGATGGGGAGCATGGTAGGAGGCAGGCAGGTGTGGTGCTGAAGCAGTTGCTGAAAGCTTACATTGACCCCCACAGGCAGGAGACAGAAAGAGAACCAGACTGGAGTTGGCATAGTCTTTTGAAATCTCAAAGCCCAACACCAGCGAAACACTACCTCCAATAAGGCCACACCTCCTAATCCTTTCCAAACAGTTCCACCAACTGGGGTCAAGCATTGAAATATATGAGCCTATGGGGGCCATCCTCATTCAATCCACCACACCTTATAAAAGTAGGATTCTCAGATCTTTTTCTGGCACACTGGCAGTCTCATCATCTTGGTTTCCTGCTATCCAAAGGCTTTCTGCTGACCAGGGTATGCAGAGACCCTAGTGTTGTCTCTGGATTCTTGAGTTTGTTTGCTGTGTTTTACTTACCCTTTGGAATGCCTGTGCCCATCCAGGTTCTTAGTTTATCCCTTCCCCCACTTTGTATGAATTCCTGGAGAGAAGCTGTCTGCACAGGCTGATAGACTGATAAAAAAACTTCAATGACTATTAGGGTGTTTGAAATGTTGCTTATCTGATAGCCTAATTATAAATTCCTTGCCCACCTCTGTATCAAACATAACATCTTGATAAACAGGATGTTTATTTGGTATTAACAAAACACTATTCTCCGCCAATGGAAGAACTAAGTGCTTCCAGATAGCATCTGAGGCCTAGAGTTGAGATTCATCTGCTTGCTATAGATGACCAATTCATGTTTCCACCAATGTTATTTTTTTAAATGCCTTGATTTATAACTTTCTTTGTTCTGTTACTAGAAAAATTCCATGAAACTGCTTCCACATTGGAACATAGAACCTGGGCTCTAGAAGTTTCACCAGGCTTTTGTCTCCTTACAGTTTTTTTTTTTTTTTCTGAAACAACCTGCTTTTTTCCTCTTTAACTGTTTTTCAACTTGGAAGTGAGGATCATTGCCTGAAGAGCTCAGTCTCCTGCTAGCTTGCTCCAGACTCGGAGCTTATGCCTAAACCTCCCCCTTGTATACATTAAATAATATAGTTTTGTGTCAACAACATGCTACGGAAGTGCTTTCAGTGTATAAAAGCACACAACAAGCAGGGGACAATGGCGTGGTGTTGTGATCCTAGCACTCAGAATATGGAGGCAGGAGGATCAAGAGTTCAAGATAAGGCTCAGGGGTGTAGTGAGTTCAAGGCCAGCCTGGGGTACGTTAGACCCTGTCTCAAAAACCAAACAAACAAACAAACAATGACACACACACACACACACACACACACACACACACACACACACACACACGGAGTCTTTGACTCCTGGAGGATAGGAGGGGACTCTGATTTCCAAACATGGGGAATGGGTAGTGTGGAGAGTCACCAGACAGTCAGTTTGTTTCAGATTGGGTAGTAAAAAGACACACAAAGAAAGGAGCTATTTTGTTTTGTTCCTTCAGCCTCTGTGCTAAGGACTGGGAGTGTGTAGAAGAGATGGTTGGTCCTGGCAGGCTGAGGCAGGAAGATGACAAATTCAAGGCTTGCCTAGGCAAGGCAGTAAAACCCTCAAAATGGAAAATGAAACAAAAACAAAAACAAAAACAAATGTTTAGGGGTGTAGCTGGAGTGGTAGAGTGCTTGACTCGCATATGCATGGGCTGGGGTTCAGTTTTCATCCCTACAAAGCAATCAATCAATCAGTCAATCAGTCAAGCAAGCAAGCAAGCAAGCAAACCAGCAGTTAATGGGAACAAGCGGTAAGCAGCACTCCTCCATGGTTTCTGCATCAGCTGTTGCTTCCATGTTCATGCCCTGTTAGAGTTCCCTCTCTGATGAATGGTGATATGGAAATACAAGACAAATAAACCCTTTCCTCCCCAAGTTGGTTTGGTCATGGTGTTTCATCACAGCAATAGTGATCTTAACTAAGACAGCAGGGTGGCTTATTTTGAGGGAAGGATGCTACAAGGGGAGCTGGAGTTGTGCTCCAGGCCTTTAGGGACAGATGAGGACACATGGATCAGTCTGTGGGAATGGACTAGAAGAAGAAGAGTCACAGGGGTGAGTGGAGAAGGTTATCCTGGGACATAGGATACTGGCTTTTCTAAAATGCTGTTACTAGTGTGGGGCTGGCCTAGTATTGGTTGGCTGGGGCAGGCAGAGAAGAGGGAGTAGTGAGACTGGCACAAAATATCACACACCCTTGCATGGCAGCAGTATTTATTGAAACACAGATGGGTCAACCCAGAAGGCAAGGCACCTACAGACAGAACCGGAAAGTGGCCTCATAGCCCCATCCCATCAGCTCTCCAGTGGGCAGTTCCCTTCCGCACAGGCAGGGGAGGCCTGGAGCAAGTATGGAGTCTTTGAAATGTGTAAAGGTGTCCTGAAACCAAGACCTGTTCAAAGCTCCCCATCCAGAGACTGTAGGTAGCAGGACTCCCCAGAGAGCAGACTGTTTTCTGGGAGGCAACTCAAGAAGTATGGCTACAGCATGTTGCCCCTGGGAAGGCAGTCAGTCAGGGAGGTAAGCAAACACAACCAATGATAGGCAGGTGCTTGCTGCCTCTGAGGCCATGTACCTGGGGCCAGAAGTGGGAGCTGCTTGGGGAAGTTTCCCTCTGGTTCTTGGTGTTGGGGTAATGGCTGGTGGTTATGATTGTGACTTGACCCAAGAAGGCCAAGCTTCATTGTCCTGCCACCCGGTGTGACCAGTAGAATCTCCAAGGGCTTGGTGAATGATACAAATCAATTATAAGTGTTTGAAGACAGACAGGCTGGACTTAAGGGACAGGTTGGGAATAACCTTCTAAAGTGAAGCCAGAGGAGAACTGAGAAACAACCCCCTAAAAGGAGAAGGTGGAGGAGAGTGGCCCTGAGCTCTTTCCTCCTATAGGAACATCTGGAATATTCTGGAAGCAAGCACACATTTTCCATTCACACATCACCATCACTCTATTCATGGGCAGACAGGTGACTCAGTTGGAGGTCCTGGCGCTAAGCAAAGCGCACTGAGCGGCTGCTCCCACAGCTAAAGCTGGAGGATCGTGGCTGGCAAGGAGAGCAGGAGTCAGGGGCCATCACTGTGATGCTGCCCCCGGTGGCAGAGGGACCAGAGGCAATCTGGCGCCCTGGGGTTGTGCCATATGTGAGGCCCCCACATGTGACTCCACCACGGGAGCTGCTGACACCTGTGGGAAGAGGAGTAGGGAGGGGTAAGGGGCTTGCTGTAGTGTTACCAACCCACCACAGTTCCCTGAGGGCTTCACATGCAGGGCCTGCCTCCTCCTCAAGGGATCAGTGGTTAACATGACAGTTTCTGTTCTTTCAATCTCATAGCCCATCTGGAGAGAGGTGATGATTCCTGGACCCATTTCCCTGGACTGCAGTTTCTAATGCCCACCAGTAAGGGGAGTTCAACTTTTGGACACCACCCCAACCTCCCACCCCCACCTGCACACCCTCCCCTGCATGCACTAAAGGAGGAGCCGGTGAAGAGTAAAGACTTTGAAAGTTGGAAAACATTGGAGGTCAGTGGGGTAGGCCCATGGTGCAGCTTTGCCCATCCCCCAAACCATTTTTCTAAGGGCATTTCCAGCAGATACTTACAGACATTCACAGAGCCCACACCCTCGCACAGCCTAAGGAGAAAAGAAAGTGCTATTACTTCCAAGCAGTGAGCTGGATTCCTTGAGACAGTTGCTTGGGGACAGACAAGGTCAGCTTTTGTTCTAGGTTGGATCTATCTCCTGAGAGGCAGGAAGGACTCCCCAAATCTTCATGGATGTTCATATTCTTTCTTTAAAGAGTTCCTCATCCATGAAGACCAGCCCTCCTGCTTTAGAGCAGTAGTGAGCGGAATTGTGACTTCTACACACTGCCTGCCATCAGGGTGCTTGAGCCTGCTCAACACCAATAGTGCTCACAGTAAGGATGAGGCAGAGCTATGTGTGTACAGGGTACATCGTCCTTATTGCATATGACCCCGGCCTTAAGAGAAGCTATGAATGGGCTTTAGAAGCCCAGGACCTATTGTTGGGTCCCAGCTCTGCAGCTTAGTAACTTGGTGGCCATGGGAAAGGTGCTGAACATTGAGCCAACTGTCCTCTGTTTTTGGATAGGGAAAATGGTACTTACCTGCCAGGATGGAGAATTATAAACAGGCACTTGACATAGAGCATAGGCTATGTGATAGGTAACCATTATTACTGAAGCCTGGCCTGGAGTAGGGTGGTCAGAGCTGTGTGTCACACTTGTGCCCAAGACTGTTCACCAGGAGCACCAGAGTCTCTGCCACTTCCATACAAGGACTGACAGTCCCTAGCCAGCTTGTTTGTGCAAGACAGTTTGGCCCTCAAATGAATCCCCACATGGTTCTTCTCAGCTCACCTGTGCTCCTCGCCCTCCAGCAGGCGCCTGTAGGTGGCGATCTCGATGTCCAACCCCAGCTTGGAGTTCATCACCTCCTGGTACTCCTTGAGCAGGCAGGCCATGTCCTGCTTGGCCTTCTGTAGGGCAGCCTCCAGCTCAGCCAGCTTGCAGCGGGCATCAGTGAGGGCAGCCTCTCCCTGCTGCTCTGCCTCAGCCACAGCGGTCTCCAGCTTGGCACGCTGTGGGGTTGAGAGGTTGTTAGAACAAGATGGGGGTGGGGTGGGGCCACAGCTGGGTTCCTTCTAGTGCTTAGAGCAAGGGAAGAGGGAGCCCTAGGAGGGTTCATGGCAAGTAGTTAATAGGGCTGGCAACCCAAGGAGGAGATGGTTTTTCAGCATATCTTCTTCCTGGTGGGCAATGGCTGAGAAAGAGGTTACAGCTCTCTGAGGTCAGTGGTCCTCACCCCAGCATGACCACTGTATGGTATGGGGGAGTCCTGGCTTTGCTCTGGGTCCCTGTTTCCTCTCCATCTTTATTAGAGATAGGGGTTTCATTCTTGTGGGCAATGTACCTGGTGATATTGCCTGCCTGTGCTTACAGCTTATGAGTCTGCCCCATGACCCACCTGGCACTTGGCGTTCTCAATCTCAGCCGTCAGCCTCTGGATGATGCGGTTCAGCTCATTCATCTCCTCCTTTGTGTGGCGTAGGGTCTCCCCGTGCCGGATCACAGTGGCCTTCATCTCCTCACACTGGAAGTCAGGGTGCAGGGGACAGATGCTTATGAAGGAAAGTAGGACAACCACCCACCCCTTCCATATAATACCAAAGTGTGTGCAGCATGTGCAGTGCTCAGCATGGCAATATTTACACAAAGCAGCCCTGGCTGGCTACCCCAACCAGAGCAGTCAGCTTTTCTCTTACCAGTCCTAAGGGGAAAGAAGCTTTTTCTAGTAGACACCTTGCAAGGCTCCCACAAGCATGTCTAGGAGGCACTCACCTTGGTGCGGTACCAGGACTCGGCCTCTGCCCGGCTGCGGCTGGCAACGTCATCATACTGAGCCTTGATCTCAGCCACGACACAGTCCATGTTCAGGTCCCGGCTGTTGTCCATCTTGACAATGACTGAAGTGTCTGAGATGTGGGCTTGCAGAACACGAATCTCCTGCAGAGTCAACAGTAAGAGCATTATACTTGGTGCCTATTTTGGGCCTGGTGTCCCATTCCTGGGGACAGTGTTTATTCACTGGTGGAGCTCTGATGAGGAAGGTCAGCGCATCCTGCAATTCCACCTTCATTCACACACAGGCACAATATAAAACCACAAGGCTAGAAGCCCTAAACATTACCCCGGGGTCAGCCTCTGAAAATGGGTGAAGTTTAGGAAAGGCCTGACTGGAAGTCTCAGGCAAAGTGGCTGGGTTTGGATGCAAATAGTAACTGGTCCATAGTGAACCTCCATAATGGTATCCCCACATACCTTCATATCTATCTATAGTCTAGCATGCAAACACACTCTAACATACAGAGATGCCCACAGGCACTGAAGCTAAATACATATATGCACTATTATCCTGATATATGTGAACACAGATGCGCTGAAGATATGTATACCCAACACTCTACACCTATGTACTGGGGACTTTTCACACGTGTGGGGTGATAATTTTATAAATGTGGCATATTACTGAGCACTTGCAGACCTAGGACCCTGAACCCCCACCCCCCATCTCTGTCCTCTTTTCTCCAGCCACGCTAGCACAAGAATAAGTGTCTCTACCTCTTCATAGAGACGCTTCAGGAAGCTTGACTCCTCCACCAAGGCCTCCACATTGGCCTCCAGGTCTGATTTCCGTAAGTAAGCACAGTCCACATCCTGGGAGGAGACAGAGAGGAGGGAAGCACACATGGAAGGGTTCAAGGGAAGGTGGCCCAGCCACTATGGTGACTGCCTGGCGGCCACAAGGGTGGCTCCCCTTCCTCCCTGCCCAGTAAGCAGAACCTTACCTTCTTTAGAACCACAAACTCATTCTCTGCCGTAGCCCTCAGAGCCACCTCTTCCTCATACCTAGGTGTGGGGAAAAGACAGAACTCAGAGCCTTGGATCCTGCCTCAGCTCCTAGTCAAGTTCTTCCAGGGGTTGTAAAGGGGATTAAACCCTTTGTGGTGTGACTGTGTCTTTGTGTGATCTGCTTGTGTATTGCTCTTGGCTAGGTCTTGTCTCAGCTGGGCTGCGTTCCCCATCCCTTTCCTCTGAGGTGGCTTCCTGATAGCACATTCCACCCCAAGTTTGAGTCCAAGAGCACTGTGCTCACAGGGAGAGCGCTCAGCCCAGCACCCAGAGCAGGAAGGCAGGCAAGGAATGGGGAAGACAGCCCTGGGACTTCCATGTGGATTCTGATCCTAACTTCCTGGGAGCCAGTTCTCACTCGCACAGCTAGGTCCTGCTGCCCACACCCTCCGAGGCCCTGGAAGCCCTATGGGATCCTGAGAAGCTGCAGCAGAGGTTTCCCACCCACGTAGCTCTGAGATCCTGTGGGCATTCACACTCACTTCTTCTTGTAGCCCTCCATGGCCTCCTGCACATGGTTGAGCTCAGCAGCCAGCCGCCCACTGTCAGCCTCCACACACTCAGCCTCCCTCCTCAGTGTCTCGATGTAGCCTCCAAACAGCGGCTCCAGGTTGCTCTCACAGCAGCGCTGGTTCTGGTAGAACTGCCACTTGGTCTCCAGCAGCTTGTTCTGCTGCTCCAGGAAGCGCACCTGCCATTCAGGGGAGCAAAGAGACTTAGTGGGAATTTAGGAAGTGTGTGTGTGTGTGTGTGTGTGTGTGTGTGTGTGTGTGTGTGTGTATGCATGTGGTATATGTGTGGTGTGTGTGCATGTGGACCTGTGTATATGTGGTATGTGTGTGATATGTAATGTGTATATGTGTGTGTGTGTGGTATGTGTGTGGTGTGTGTGCATGTATTGTGTGTGGTCTGTGTGGTGTACATGTGGTGTGTATGTAATTGTTGCATGTGTGTTCGTTGAATTGTGTATGTGTGGTGTGTTACATATATGTGTATATATATGCTTGTATATGTGTTGTGTGTGTGGTATGATATGCGTGTGGTGTGTGGTGTGTGGGTGTGTGTGGCATTTGGATTGTGGTATGTGTGATGTGTGTGTGTGTGTGTGTGTGTGTGTGTGTGTGTGATGTGTGCATGGTGTGCTTTGCTAGAGCTCTTTGCCCTTTCATTCTGGCTGAACAGCTTTATCTTGGCTCAAAGCCAGGTCCAGCTCTAATTCCAGCTCTGGGACTGTAGGCGGGCAAGCTGCTGAGCCTCTTGGAGCTTCTCACTCCGTGATAGCAGTGCTACAGCTGTGAAGACTGAGCCAGTTCATACATGTAAACTGTTCAGAACAGTCCCAGCTGGAGCAATGACAGCAAGTCAATAAAGCTACTTTAATTACTAGTGGTCCTTCAGTCATTCTTTCCCAATAAACACATGGCCAACATTCACTCTGTGGTACCCAGGTCTGTGCTAGGACACGCCCACACACCTGTGCACACTCCCATACCTCACATGTGTACACACACAACACATACACATACTATATCACACATATACACACACACACTGCATATACATACCACACACACTACACCATACCACTCCACGCAATACACTACACATACTCACAGATCACACCAGACCATACCATACAGTGTCACACACACACATATCACACACTGCACACACACACCACACACACTACGCCACGTCACACCACACGCACACACACCACACCAAACCACAACATACAATGCCACAAACACTACATACACTCTCACCATGCCACACACCACACCACACACACACACACACCACACATGTACACACAAAATATCATACCATAACACACCATATCCGTACCACAGCCTGTGCACCACCACATGGACTGCACCACCACCACACACACACAATACTCGGATGCCGATCTGTTTATGTCTGTGTTTAAGACTTTTTCTATGTCCATGTCTTTGCTTCTGCCTTTGCTATATCAATGTCTTTGTTTACTTCAGTTTTTACGTCTTTGTCTGCCTATCTCTAAGTTTTTGTGTCTGTGTCTTTATCTGTGTCTTTGCCTGTGTCTGTATATTTGTGTCTATGTCTGTGTCTTTGTCTGTGAAGCTCATTCATTTATCATGCCTCTGTGTGTGTATGGATGCAGATGTCGTTTCCTCCACATTATGGATGGGGAAGCTGATTCCTGAGGATGAAAAGGCAGCTCACACTCACTGATAGAGTGATGACTCCATCCACTGCCTTCACTGGCCCACAGTATGTCTGAGCAGCCCCAAGCTGCCTCAGCTCCATTTGTCATTACAATATGGATATGAAGATCTAACCATCGGGTGATTTTGAGGATTTATTAAGACCACAAAAAAAAAGTATCAGCAATTTTAGACTCTGTCCTCACAGCCCCTTGGGAGGCAGCTGCCCAACTTTGACACTCTGCCAGCATTGATGGGTGTCCTTCAGGCAGGCCTCCTCCCCATCTCTCCTGCAGCCCCCCTCCCCACCCCTCGGTTAGCTGTCATACCTCCTTTCCACTATTGTCTTTGGAAAAGAGACACCATTGACATTTATTGAATGCTTGCTATTGGCCTGTGCTTTCCAAAATCAAGCTTCCAAATCCTCATATAAACCCATGAGGTAGGTCCTACTATTCAAGGTTGTATCCTGCTTGGAGTGTCACACTGTTGAGTGTCACAGCCAGCCCATGAGGAGGCAGTGTGACCTAAGCAGTTTCCCTCCACAGCCCATGCTGCCTAGGCACAAGCCAACCATGGCTTCTGTTGGTATTGTTTTCCACTCTTCTATCCTCAGCCCTCAACTAGGCTTGGAGGGACACCCTGCCTTTTCATATTGTCCTCAGATATACACACATGCACACGTACATGCACACACATTAAACCATAGACTCGATTTTAGACTACATAATGAACTTTCTAAGTACCAAATGAAGGCAATGAGTCCATCACTTATGTGGTCCTGCATTTCTTCCCTAACCTGACAGCCAGTTCGTCTTCCCAACAGCCTGGGACCTTCCAAAGAGAAGTCAGGGTTGGGGTCTGCTCTGGGCCATCACAGGCCACACTGACCTTGTCGATGAAGGCTGCGAACTTGCTGTTGAGGCACTTGATCTGTTCCTTCTCCTCATGCTTCACACACTGAGCATTGGGGTCGATCTCCAGGTTGAGGGGTGTGAGCAGGCTCTCATTGACAGAGACAGTGGTGATGCAGGGGGGACTGGGCCCACAGACACCTCCAGAGCGGTATCCGAAGCTTCTTCCACAGGAGCCAGAGCGGAAGCCTCCAACAGCCATGCGGGGCCCACAAGGGCTCGGGTTACAGAGGCTTCGGCTGCTGAAGCCGGTCAATCCCCTGTAGCAGGACACTCCTCGGAAGGGAGCAGCACTGATGCAGCAGCGGTTGCCAGTTTTGGGGGCCACAGCCGAGCAGGAGCTGAAGTTTCTGGTAACTCCACATCCTGGGCTGATCCTGTAGGAGCGACAGGACATGGTGTGAGCTGGATGCCGGCGTCTAAGTGGCTGTGGGGTTTGGTGTAGGCTGCAGAGTATGAGGCTTGGAATCCTTTGGGTCTCTCTGATCCTCTGCAGTCCTTTTATTGGTGGGGAGAGCTGGGGTTGGCTGTGTAAAAGCAGTGAAAAGCCATTTTATGTTGTTTATGGGCTTGGGGAGGTTGCCAGCAACTCCCCAAGGACTCATCTTAAAGGTGAGCTCAGAGGCGACTCGGGCTCTGTAAAGAGTTGAAGATGTTATTAGGGACACCGCACTGCACTTTTCATCTTCAAAGCTCTTTACATACATTAAGTAATTAATTTTCACACAGTCTTTCTGAGATGGCCTCAACCCACACCCGAGGACGGATTTGAACTCCATAACAAACTGGGGGCGACTAGGTTTGGGGTACCAGTGGAGGGTTTTAAGTCACCAGAATCCCAGGTTGGCTGAGACACAGGAAGACCCCACTTTGTCCCCTAGCCCCATCCTCATATCCATCACTGTCCCTGGAGTAGTTCACATGCCCAGACAGCTTTCCTGAAGGAGTCGTTTTGACCATGTGTTCTCAGGGACATCGGGCTGGAGAAGACAGTCCCTTGGAACTGTCTGGATTCCAGCCCAGAGAACTCTGGTCCAGAGCCGGTCCTTCTCACCCAGCAAAAGTGCAAACCACTGAAGTTTCAGTGGCCACATAATGACCATTTGTGGGTACCGGGGAGACTCCTCAGCCACTTTCTTCCATGTGGCCACAACAGGAAAGTGTAGCCAACCTTGAGGGAACCTGTGTTTGCGCACCAGCTTACTCTGAGCCCTTTCTATTTGCTCCTTAAGAAGAAACATGTTCTTATGAGTGTATGTCCCTTCCAAGACTACCAGCCAGAGCAGTAAATCTGTTCATAGACTGTCCTAGCATTGTTACCTCTCAAGGTCTGTTTAGAGCTTGCACTGAACGTACAAAGATGGGAGTGGAGTGGTGGCTCACTCTTGCCAGAGGACCCTGGATTTCTGTCTCCTGGGGGCCTCTGGGAACCATGGCCTTCTAACATCACTGTTACCTGTGTGTCCCTGGGCCACTTATTAGGATAATGATGCCATTCCTCTAATGTTTATGGAGCACAAACACCAAGGATGTGGTCTCTGCCCCAGGGAGGCTCTGCAGACACCTGAGGAATTAGGACCTTAAGGAAGGAGAGCTGGTGAGCTTGCCTGGAGACTAATTCTTTTGTCAGAACCAAATATTTCCACCTAAACAACCTTTTTTCTCTGTCCTGGGTCTGCCCTCATGTCCATGGCCTGCTGACCTAAGGGCTTCACCTGGTGTTAGACCAATGGATATATATTTTGTAGCCTTCCCTGATTCATTAGGGAAGGTGGACAGACTCTGAGCGGCTGGTGGGGGAAGCCCAGGTGCTCACCAGCAGGTGAGGGAAGCCTAGGTGTTCACCAGTTGGTGGGCAAAGCCCAGGTGCTCATCAGGTGGTGGGGGAAGCCCAGGTGCTCACCAGCTGGTCCTAAAGGACATTTCAACACTGGTCCCTCCAGGGAAAGCAACAGGGATTAGCAATTGGAATAGCTGAATCAAAGCTGTAAGACCGAGATCAGCTTGGACCCTTTTTAGTTGTGTCTTTGGGAGTTCACCTTTCCCTACCAGAATTTGTTTCTATTCTAATTCTCCTTGTTGGAGGCAAGTGGCAAATACATGAGACTGTGTTTGGGGCATCATTAAGGTCTGTGGGAAGGGAAGAGTGGCTGTCTTCCATTGAGAACATCCCACCCCACCCCCAGCTGTGTGGGCTTCCTGTTGGGAATATAGCCCCCGCCCCCCCCCAGCTGTGTGGGTTTGTTCCGGCCCCACCCTTAGCTTTCCCCTCTGCACCTTCACAACTTCTTTACCCTTTCAAGGCTGTACTTAATGTTTCCTCAGCCTGATTTCACTCTTATAAAAACTTGGGGTGGAGCCTGGGGGTGGAGGGTGAGGCTGTTTGGGGGAGAACAAGTGATGACTCCCAGCTCCTAGCCCTGTGTGGGGCCCTGCTCTCAGGGGCTCAGGGTGTATTGCAGGGCTTGGACAGTAACCTCATTGGCTATCTTTTCTGTGGACCTGGAGCTTGTGTTGAAGGCAAAGGGATTCCTGTGAGGCAGCTGAGAACTGGCAGGAGGGTGCTTGAAAGCCCACTTTAACCCTGGGATGCCTCCTGTACTCCACTGCTTGAATCAGGCTCACCTGCTGCTGTCCTTGAGGCTGCAGGCCCGAGGGACACTCATCTCCTCACCAACACATGCAAATTTGTATGCATGTTTCCCACCTTTAGCCAGCATTGGTCTGGGCACCAAGGCTAGGGAAGGCTTGGTTGTTCACTGTTTCAGGGCGGAGGTCCCGGGGCTGGATAGGCAGGGACAGAATATGGGTATGAATTGGGCAGGTATGCAATATTTGAGATCTTGAGGTACAGGAAAAGGATGGCTGTCTCTGCCTCAGGGTTAAGTCTGCCCCCTGCCCCCCAACCCCACCCCCTGCCATTGCAGCACTGAGCCCCACTGGCAGGCTACACAGGGGAGTTGCCCCCACAAAGCTCTGGTTGGATTGCCTGGGTAGAAGATAAAGGGCAGAGGGAGACCAAATCCTCAGTGCTGACCAAAGCAAATGAAAAACTGACAGGCCAGGCCAGCCTGGCTCAGCTGTCCTGGAGACATTTGTTGTGTGGGAGGAAGAGGGAACCCAGAGCTGCACACTGGTCAGTCTCTACCTATCACCCCAACACCCTTCTGGGGACATCCAGGTCCCTGACCAGGATCTGTCCCAGCAGGAGCTTTGAGGACAGGTGGGGACAGGTCTTCTTGTTGTTCACCCATCAGTCGCTACCCACCCCTGTGCTGTTGTCAGTATACCATACCCTCGTCTCTACTTCTGAGCATTCTATGCAGTTACACCTTTGCCTGGAATGTTCCAGAACAAATACCTCTTCCAGGAAGCTGTTGTGAACTACTCATTGGGAGAGAAGCTGTGATTTCTCTTCCTCTACACCTCATAAAATGCCTGTGTGGGGTGTCCCAGGTCACTCAAACCGTGTCCTTCCGTAGCCTCTTATACCTGCCGCTGTCACTCATCATGCCTTGTGGTCCAGTTACCTCCTGGTCTTACATCTTTTAAGACCCCACCCAGTGTTAGAACTTCCACTCAAGAGTCCACGACTATCTCTTAATTTGAAATGCTTCTCAGTGGCTGTTTCTAGGAAGCCTTCAAAAGCTAACTGGATGAAAAAGGCCCCTGACTAGCCTGGAGTCCCTAGCTTCTGAGACACTCTCTGAGTCACCCATAGTCTGCAGCACACACGGCTGTGCTCTTTGGAGGCCCAGCCACTCATACCCCCTTGCCCTGCTTTGCCTTCTTCACCTCCTCTGTACCAAGGTTGGGTGCTCTGGGCCAGTCTGATCTTCCCTACACTAGGCCTCACTGCCTCCCATTCCTTTGGCCTTTTCCTCTGGGCTTGGAATCCTCCGCTTGCAGGAAGCTTTCTTGGATTTATCAGAAGGCAGCAGAGCACTGATACTTCACTGGTCCTGCTCTGCTTGGCCCTGGAGGCACCTGCTGACCCTACCTGTTCTATATGTGTATCTGCCTGGCTGTCTTTTCATCCAAAGTATGGTATAGGGGCCCTGGGGACATCTGGCTCACCCCAGAAATGACTTCCTAAAAAATTTTGCTGGCCACACTTTTACTTTGACACCAAAGCTGTGACAAATGCACATGGCTGGGGCTGCTCTTTAAGGGGATTCTTGGTCCCCTGACTCTTTCTTCAATATTTACAGATCTGGGCAGGTCTCCTCAGAGACCCAGAACAGGGGAAATAGGGGTCAGAGAAATAGGTAGAAGCTGGAGGAACAACCATCCCTCCCAGGGATATCACAGGCTAGTCCCGCATCTGCTGGCTAAGCCTCCCTGCCCTGGCCCCATTCTTTCCTCATGGTTTTCCCTCCAGAAACCCCAAGAGACTCCATTCTTTCCCAAGCTGTCCTCACATGCTGTCCCCCACGCCCCCAACCCTGTCCCAAAGTCCTCCCAATAGTGGCCTTCCTGGTCCTGCAGCTGCTGTGGTCAGAGAAGACGATACTCCCACAGCAGAGCCTCTGGTCTCAGAACTGAGCCACATTAGTGGTTCTTAAACCTTTACTTTCTTTTTAGCAGCAGAAACATATCCTAAATCATGAGAGGAAGACAGTTATATAATGCCATGAAATCATTCCTGGATATCCATGGGAGATTGGTTTAGAAACCCCAAGGATGACAAAATCCAAAGACTTCAAGGCCCTTCTACAAGATGGTGTTGAATTTGATTAGAGGCAACACAATCGTTTTGAACATTTTAAGTCATTTTTAGGTTAACCTCAGTATCTGATACAATGTAAATGCTATATAAATTGTCACACTAATGTACATAGGGAACAGGAGAAGGAAAAGCCTATAACATCCAGTGCAAGTACTGTTTTCTCTGCTGTATTTGGCTGAACCATGGACCCAGAAAACAGTCGTGTGTTTACTTTTGTCTTTATCTAGAGAACATGCAAGCTGTGCCACTGGTCTCTCTGCTACTGTCCCTGGACTCCCAGTCCCCAGAGTCCTGCTCCTCTTAGGTTAGGTTGGATTATGCCACTTACCTGCTCTAATGTCCCAGTGGCTCCTTAGTGAACCTGGAGTCTGAAGCGTAGGTGACAAGACCTTGCTCTGTCCATTCCTTTGTCTTCTCACATGTCTCTTTCCTTTGCTCTCGGCACCTACACTGGCCCTTGAACATGCCAGGTACACTCCTGTCTCAGGGCTGTCCCTCCTGCTCAGTGTCTTCTTCTTACCTGAAAAGCTTTCTCCATTGCTTCCTGTGGGTTTTTTGCGCAAAACAAAAGTAAAAAAAACTTTCTGATTCTTCTTTCAAAAATGCTAATCTGCCATTCTATCCTACGATCCTACGGCTGCCTCTATCTGGCTTACCTTGCCTTGATTTCTCTCTCTCTCTCTCTCTCTCTCTCTCTCTCTCTCTCTCTCTCTCTCTCTCTCTCTCTCTGTGTGTGTGTGGTAGCTCATGCCCATGTGTGAGCCTGTGGAGGTCAACTTCAGTTGTCTTCCTCAACTGTTCTCCATATTATTTTCTGAGACAGGATCGCTTCATTCAACCCAGAGCTCTCTGTTTTGGCTAGGCCAGTGAGCTCCGAAGATTTACCTGTCTCTACCCCATTGCAATGGGGTTAGAGATATTTATGACCACACCCTGGTTTTTACATGGGAGATGAAGATCCAAACTTAGGTCCTTATGTCTATATGGCAAGCACTTTACTCAGTGAGCCATCTGCCCAACCCTTCGCTACTTAAAAAAAAAAAATCTTTTAGCACTTAAAATCCTTCTAGTGCACTGTGTAATCCATACATTCTACAAATCCACCATTATGTTTCTTTCCTCACTCCAAAAGAAGTGTGTAATGGGTACAGGCATTTTGTCTGTCATTTGCAAACACTCTGAGAATTTAGTAGGTGCTTATGTGTTGGCCAACTACATACACATACAAATGACTAGCTATCTCAAATACTTGAAGGTGGGCAGGAAATGCTACCTGTGTGCAACCCTAGACCCCCAGCCTGGAGGATCACTCCAATTTTGAAAATGGTAGGACTTAGAAGCTCCCCATCATGGCTCCTTCTTGCCCCAAGTGCCCATGAGCACCCAGGGGAACAAAGACTGCCAAGGACACAGGACTTTGTAAATATGGCCACATGAGGTTGGGGAGCATGAGATATGATTCTTATATAAAATTTTACTGATTAATATAAGGTTTGGATCCTAAATACAACTTTGATGGAGAAAAAGAATTTTGAAAGATGCTGAAGTTTCCAGCCATCTAGATGCCTTGGACTCTCTAGCAAGCGCTCTGAAGTGGGTGGCCAGCAGAGGGCAGCAAACACCATCAGTTGGCCAGAAGCTTGGGGATGAGCCTAGGAGGTGTCTAGGGAAGGCCTAGGAGGTGTCTAGGAAGAGTTGCCCAGAATGCTCTAACCCTCTGGGAGCTGGAAGCTGCCCACAGATTCCTGTGCCTACCTGGCATCCACCTTGGATGGGATAGCAGTGGTGGGGCCACTGTCCCTAACTGTCCCTTGCTAATAATGCAGATGTAGTCTCTATTAAAACAACTCAAGGGTTTCTTGTATAACACCTACTGTGTGCCAGACTGCAGGCTAGCTAAGCACTTCAAGTACATGGCACATGAGTGTGATCTCCACTGAGTTACCATGAGCGGCTCATTAAGGTTCAGGGATAGGCAAGCATATATCCCCATGTGGGAGATGAACCTCTTGGACCTTGGGTTTGCCTCTGTCAACTGGAAACACAAGAGGGGAGTCCATGCCCCTGGCACTGCAATTGGATCTCATGCATCATAACCAATTATTAATGTGGGTCTGTTTAAGTCTATGATTTTATTATTTGTTTCTTTTTGGTCTTTCTAATGTTAGTTTCTATTAATATTGTATTAACTATTCCTTGAATACTTAAAAATATTTCTTTGGGGGGTAGTGAGATGGCTCAGTGGTTTTCTGTACAAGCTTGGTGACCTGAGTTTAATCCTCAAAACCCGAACCCATGTAAAGGTACAGTGAGAGAAAGCTGTCCTCTGACCTCCACAGGCCAACCCCACCATGCACACACACCATTATAATAAATAAAAATTAAAAATGTTATCTAAACTTATCTAAAACTGTAATGTATATAATAAAATATTTCCAAATCAACTTAGAGCTAGAAAAACACACACACACACACACACACACACACACACACACACACACACACTCTTATACATAGCCTAGGTTGGTCTGGAAGTGTTTATATAGCTTGGGTTAGCCTCAGACTTACTTCCTCAACCTCCTAAACACTAGGGTTGCAGGCATGCACCAGCAACCTTGGAATATAGCCACAGTTTTATCACTTCCATTCCCATCTCCTTTCTCTTACAAGCTGTCATGGATAGCACTTCTGGGTCCATGGCCACCTCATCTGAGGAGGCAACCATTTTTGTTTTCAACAGTTTGCATACTTTGAAGACTATAAGGGAAGCAAGACAGTCATTTATGTCTAGTCAGATACTTCCTGTCACCTTGTCTTCATTTCTGCATTGCACGGTTCCCTGCCATGTCACTTCCCTTTACTTTGAAGAGCTCAAGCTTCTGTGTCAGAGCAGATCAGTTCTCATTGAGTGTGTCTGCCTTTTTCTTCCTGCCTTTGTTCCGGAAGGATGTGCTTGTTGGCTATGGGGTCTTATATTTTCAGGGTTGAGGTGCAGCTCCATGGAGGAGGGCGTGCCTGGCACACAGGAGGCTCTGGGGTCCAGCTCAGCACTACACACATAGAAACACAACTAAACAAAATAGCAACTGACATTCTTTCCTACTCAACCCTCAGCATTTGCGATGCACTGCTCCACTGTCTTCTGTGCATCTGATGAGAAATCTACACTGATTTAAATTATTATCCCCATGTGCAATTATTGCTCCCAAGTGCAACCTGCCGCTCTTTTCAGCTTTGTTTTTCCGTCCTTTTCTCTTTGTTCTCTCGGTAGATGACGACTATTACTCTGGCTCCAAAGTA
This sequence comes from Cricetulus griseus, assembly GCF_003668045.3. NCBI lineage: Eukaryota > Metazoa > Chordata > Mammalia > Rodentia > Cricetidae > Cricetulus > Cricetulus griseus. The sequence continues at coordinate 397,949,340 of NC_048595.1, forward strand.
CTGGCACTTTCCTCCATCTCCTCTTCTCACTGTGAAGTAATCACTGTTTTTGCTTTCCAAATATTCTACTTTTCAGTTCTCAAATGTCTACTTGATTTTGTCTCTTATCATTTATTCTGCGCTTCTGAGAACTCTCTGTCTCTGTCTCCCTTTCTTTCTCCCCCTTCCTTCCCTTTCCCTTCTCTTTCCTCCCCCCTCCTTACCCCCACTCCTTTTCTCACTGTCTTGAGGATTGAACTCAGCAAATGCATGAATACACTGGGCCAACACTCTACCCCTGATCTACATTCCAGGCCCTTGTAAGCTTTCTACTGTGAGGTGGGGTCTTTTTGCTAATTTGCCCAGGGTGTTCTTGAACTCATTCTATAACCCAGGGAGGCTCTGTATTGAATTTGCAACTTTCTTGCCTCAACCTTCTAGATTACAGGCCTGAACTACAATAACCAACTTATCCTCTTATTCATTTCAGAATAAGAAATGAATTCCCTTCTAGAGCATGGTGACGGTGGCCCTTTGTAGTCTCTATGTGATAAAGCTCACAGCTGTATCACCAATGATGAGTGTCTGTTGACTCTCCCTCCCCATGAGAATTGCTCATGTTTTCTTGACTCCTTGAACCTCAACATAACTTTAGTTTACACACACACACAGACACACAGACACACACACACACACACACACACACACACACACACACACACAAAGAGAGAGAGAGAGAGAGAGAGAGAGAGAGAGAGAGAGAGAGAGAGAGAGAGAGAAATTGGTGATTTGTTGACTCAGGGTCCTGATACAGTCCTTATGTTTGAGTTTGGTTTGCTCTGTTTTTAGTGGGGAGTCAGCCCAGCCAGTTTCAGGCTGCATGCTCCAGCCTGTGCTGGCTGCTTAGTGACTGTTCTATGCCATGTCACTCTGGGCTTTGTTAGAAATGTGGGTGCAGCTATGAGTCTAACTTCAAATCTCTAAGCTCTTGGAAGGTTGCTTTGGGTTTTCCATGACAGAGAAGTTCAAGGCGAGCCTAGGATGTTGGTGGATTCACACACAGGCATTTCCTTCTCCAGTTGTTCAGCTTGACCCCACCAGCCCTTTTCCAGAACCTCTTTTCCTGGTTCCTCATGCCAGAGCCACCAAATCACTCAGGGTTTTCACCACAACCCTGCTACAAAGTCCTGCCAAGTCCTGCAGGGCCTGGCCCTCAAGCAAAGCCACAAGAGAAAACAGAATGTGGGCTTTGCTTCAGTGTTTTCCAACTCATAAGAGTCCCTTTCCTTTTCCTTTGTGTAGAAAGGTGGGCTTTTCACAGGGATCTCAGCTGTCCAAGCCGATGCTTTCCTGCTCCACCCTCAGCTCTAGGCCTGAGGCAGGGGCAGGGAGGGATAGAATAAACACTTGATCACTTCTTAAAGCCTTGCCTTCTGCCACCATCTGCCTGTTTTGTTTACTTTTCCGAATACTCAAACAGCTGCCTTTGAATTTATCTAGAGTGCTACATTTTATTGTAATGTTTTTAAAAAATCTCCACATCAGGATTGGACCACAGGCTTTGCTTGTGCAAAGAACACACTTTGCTACCGAGTTACATCCTCAGCCCATGGGCTTGTTTTCCACAGGATCCCTCTGGCTACTCTTGGAACACAGACTCAAGGAAGGCAGATGAAGCAATGACCAGTTTCAGTTAGGAGTTGACTGTAGTTGTCCAGTTTGGGTGTCAGTACCACACAGGGAAGTGGTAACACTTGAGTGCTAAGCTGACAAGATTTTCTGATGGAGAGGGAGAGAGAGAGAGAGAGAGAGAGAGAGAGAGAGATTTGGGCATAGACAGTAGAATGGAGCCACTGGTCCCTAAGTGCCACATTGCCTGGCACTTGCAGGCACCTGACGCTATAGACACCACCTCTGCTGCAGGAATCCAGCATTGGAGAAGCTGAACAAGAGCCTCTGAGAGAGCAAAGGGAAGGAAAATTCCACATTCCTGTGCCATTAATGTGCATTGAGGTGTCTACCGGCCAATCTTAATGTTGTGTCAGGTAACACAAACAAAAAGGGCCAAGATGAATTTTTGAAGAACAGGTAGCTAGAGGTCAATTTGGAGCTGGGACAATAAAGAAATAAAATTGGTCACTGATATGGGGTGGTTGTTGGTCTGGTTGAGACAGACAACAAGGCCTCTTGGGGCCGCTTCCATGCTGCTGCCTCTGAGGGATGCATGTGACTCAGCATGTAGAGATCAGGAGAATATTCAGGGGTCCTGGAGCAGAGGGCAGGGGACTGGTAAATCTTGAGTCTGAGAAGGGTGACATGCAGGTGTTCAGGCTGCTGGCTGGGATCTGGGAAGGCAGGATGTATGAAGAAGCTAGGTGTGCTCCTGTCTTAGATGTGTGAGGAAGCTAGATGTGTTCCTGCCTTAGATGTGTGAGGAGGCTAGATGTGCTCCTGTCTTAGATGTGTGAAGAAGCTAGGTGTGCTCCTGCCTTAGATGTGTGAAGAAGCTAGGTGTGCTCCTGCCTTAGATGTGTGAAGAAGTTAGGTGTGCTCCTGTCTTAGATGTGTGAAGAAGCTAGGTGTGCTCCTGCCTTAGATGTGTGAAGAAGCTAGGTGTGCTCCTGTCTTAGATGTATGAGGAAGCTAGATGTGTTCCTGCCTTAGATGTGCAAAGAAGCTAGGTGTGCTCCTGCCTTAGGACTGTGCTGAGTTTGGCTGAGATCTGGGCCCTGTCAGCTGTGCAGCCTGATGGCTGCATCCTGTGCTCATGGACTCCTGCCCTCCCCTTGCTGTTGTGTCTTGACCTCTTATAACATTCTATCCAGTTCCCAGCAGGTCCCCCTACTATCATGCTATCTACAGTCTCTAGGCTTTTGCACATACTGTGGCCTCTCTTGGCACCCTTTGCCCCACTTAGATGACTTATTCACCATCCTTTGCATCTCTGCTGAGTACCACATCCTTTAGGAAGCTAACATCGCCCAAGTCTGTGTTGGTCCTCCTCCCATACACTGTGACATCCGTATTGGCCTTAGCACAGCATTCAACCTCCCAAGTCCCAGTTATGTGTCTATCTTCCTCTGAAGACTATACTGGAAGCCCCTTGAAGACAAGGACCAAATTTTATTAGACACTGGACAGATGGTTATTAAGGGAATGAATGAAAATTGGCAAGTTGGAAGTAGGCTGCAGCTGAGGGAATGGCTGGGAGTAGGGGTATGTGGACAGATTCCTCAGGACCAAAATGCCCTGCTAAGGGTTACTTCTGGAAGGCAATGGGATGCCATTGAAGACTTTAATCAGGGCAGCTGTGGTAAGTTTTCTGTGTGGAAAGACTTCTCTAGAAGCATTGTGCTGAGTAAGTGGAATGGAGACACGAGTGAGGACAGAGAGACAAGGATGTCATTGTGGTGATCTCAGGGGCTTGGTGGTGGGGTGGGAGTGGCTGAAAACGGGAAGAATTCAGTGTGGTCAGGAAGAGGGCTCGTTGACCCGGAGAAGAGTGGGTGGGTTGGCCCTTGTTTTCGGAACCTTCACTCCTTGTCACCTCTGCCTTACAGACCTGTAAGACCCTCCCTGGAAAGGCTTGTATCATTTCTTTCCATGGGTCCAGGACACCAGCCCCTACTCTAGTCACACTCTCATTAAGGTAAACTAGTGAGGTCTAGTAGGCCACCTCCTCAGTGAAGTTAGGCAGAGTCCTTGTGAAGTTAGCTTGGCAAGTTTATTGAAAACCCAAGAACACAAAGAGTAATACAAACAGGCACCCACCCACCCCTCCACCACCCCTCCTGGGGCTTGGGGACACAGCCCTGCTTCAGCAACAGGGCGCAGAGTTGGGCCTCATGTCACCACAGGACAAGGCACACGGAGCTGAAAAGCCACCTCTCCATGTGCACTCCACCTGCTAGGCAGAGTCACATTTCACAGATAAACCAACAACCATGAGAAAAATGGCGAGGATGAGCCACTGGCAGAGCCATCACGGGGACTTAGGAATCCCTGTGGTCACCAAGGACTGTGCCCTTTGAGGCCAGGGAAGGGAGAAAGAAACCTCTTCTGCCAGGGAAGGGGAGAGGGAGGGGCAAGAAATGGCTAAGGATGCCTGCAGGCCCCCGGGGTCTGTGCTCATGCTGCTCAGAATGGTCCCTTTCTCCAAGGCACAGTGCGGTCTGTAGTAATCGCTGAAAACACATTTACTGTGTCTGAAGGCTGAGGGGGATCCCCACAGGAAAAAAACTGGGAGTTAGGGAGAAGCTAGTGCCACTGGGGCTGTGGATGCTGTGTCTACACAATGAAACGTCCTTTAAGAGGACATACGCTAGGGCTGTGTACTGGCAGGAAGAGTGGCCGGAGGTCCCTCAGGACCAAAGTTTATGCACCTCAGGGGACAGAAGCAGGGGATGCTTGGTTGGTTCTTCTCCAGCAGTAGCCATCTGGGGATAGGTGCTTAGTACCTGGTCCTGCGAGAGGTAGTGGTGGATGAGAAGCGGACACTTGAGCTGCGGTTGCCACGGCCACCACTGCAGCTGCTGAAGCCACCCTCAGTGGGAAGTGGGCAGGGGATGCTAGGGGCGCAGGTATCCGACACCAGGACTGAGCCTCCTCTGGCCCCAGAGCTCAGCAGGTCCCCACCAGCCCTCAGGCATGAGGAAGTCAGAACGCCTCCAGTGGTACGGATGCCACTGCTGCTGGAGAAGGTGACCCCACAGTTTCGGGAAAGGCTGGATCCCGAGACCAGGGACTCTGGGCCACACAGCACACCTCCCCGAGAACTGCTCACAGCTGTGGAGAAGAAAGGAAAGGAATGTTGACTCCAGGACTCATTAGCCACTTGCCTGAGTGGCTCAGAGACTGAGACTATGTGAAGAACAGCCATCCAGGTGGAAGTGGGAGATCTCTGCCTTAACCCCTGGGCATTTGCCCATGCCCATAGATCAACTGCCATTAATGTCGGCAAACTACCACTTATCTGTGGCCCACGCCAGGTGGATTTAGGAGGTCAAGTGTGAGATGTACCATCCAGGGAGCAGTGGTCGTCACAGAACCACAGGGTGGTTTCTCTGTGATTATACTGGTACCTCTTGCTTGTTCCCATGTATCTATCAGATATCTGATCCTGCCAGCGCCATTTCCGGGCCGGCCATCTCTGCTCCACTGATGACTCTGCTCTGTAGCCCCGCTGGGCTTCACTGGACATCACCAATCCCACAGGGCCGGGATCCAGCTAAGCCTTACTTAAAGCGGCCCTGCTTGTAAGCTTGACATCTCTGTTTTTGCACCAGCGTCTGTGCTGCCCCCATGGCCCCTGGGCTTGACTTTCTGGAGAAGAGCTTTGCTGTCTCTTGGCCTCCCAGCAGATCGGGGTTCTCTGGGAGTATAGCTGGTGTGCTCTGCCCTCCCCCACCTGGCAGTGTCTTTCTGGGATTAGCATGGTACTGGCTAATACTCCCCTTCTCCAGAAGACTGGAATTCTACAGAGCAGGGGTGCAGTGACAGTGCAGTAGCACACTTGCTTGGGGAATAGGCCATACTCTAGAAGCAACAGGAAGCTGCTTAGCATTGTTCCATCCCTGCAATCCAGATATGAGTCACCTCTTTGCTTTTCCATTCCTTCTAAGTCTCTGTGATGGTGGCCTATACGGCCACTAAAAGCCAAAAGTCTCTTTCCAGGAACTTTCTCCCACTTTGAAGGCTCCATAAGCCACTGTCTACTCTTTGTTCCCGAGCCTCTGCTGAGTACACGCTCCCAGTCCAGGGACCCTCCTGGTCTGCTCCCCTGACAGTCTTGGCCAGACCAGCTAATCTCGGGAGCTTCCTTAAGAAATGGTCTGAGAAAAGGCTAGATACTTACATATGTTTACTGGCCCAACACCTTCACAGATCCTGGAAAGAGAAAGAAACAAAAGTATTCACATGTGTTATGGGCCTGCTTGCTGTCAGAGGGCTCCTTGTTTGGGTAGATCAGCATCCCCAACTGTTAAGCGCATTTTGAAGTACACCATGTTTCTAGAGATTGCCTCTAAATTGTTGAACTAAACTATTTGATGACCTATTATCATTTTAACCAATTAATCAGCTAGGCAAAATGCCTATGACCTGGTGCAGCTCACTTGTAAACAGAGTTGATGGCCTAGCACCTCCTAATCCCGTGTCAAGGGCAACCGACTAATATTTTTGGAAAATGTATTGTTCTCTCTAGAGACTGCTCATCCCAGGTTTCTTGGTCTGGCTCCCCTCCCTTGTTTTGTTAATCTTTCTGGATGTTTGACCTCACGCCTTCCCGCTCTCACCGGATTTCCTCGCCCTCCAGCAGCTGCCTGTAGGTGGCGATCTCGATGTCCAGGCCCAGCTTGGCGTTCATGAGCTCCTGGTACTCTCGCAACTGCCGCGCCATGTCCTGCTTGGCCTGCTGCAGGGCACCCTCCAGATCTGCCAGCTTGCACTTGGCATCATTGAGGGCCGCTTCACCCTGCTGCTCTGCCTCAGCCACAGCAGCCTCCAGCTTGGCGCACTGCAGGAAAGGGAGTCTGCAAGTGGGCTTTGCTAGGGACACAGGGTTCCCCCAGTGGGGTTGGCAACACTGCCCTTACTGATAGGGATGAAACCCAGTGTCAGGTCTAGATTGGAGTTCTCGGTGGCTGCTTTCCCAGGGATGGTGGTTGTGGTCAGCAAGGGGTGGGGTATTGCTTTTCCGAACTCTCCCTCCCCACTGGGTTTTCACTGCCTTGAGACAGATCTAAGGATTCCAGAGTCTTCTATTCTTTCTGCCTCCCCTATCTAGGCCTTCCTTCTGGTCCGTATTTCTCTCCTCCAGGAAGTTTTTCTGGATAGCCCTCTGGTTTGTGTCCAGGTCTTGGTGGGTCTTTTACCTCACCAGACTTGGGGCTTCTCAAAGCCAGGCACCCTGACTCTCCTCCCTCTGTGGTTTTCTCTCCTTTCCTTTCCCACCTGGGCCTTGGAATGCTCGATCTCTGTTTTCAGCCTCTGAATCAGCCGGGTCAGCTCGTTGATCTCATCCCGAGTATTTCGTAGATTGTCACAGTGTTGGCCAGCCGTCACCCGCATCTCCTCATACTGGGGACAGAATGCATCATTTTGACCATACACAGTCTGGGTTGAAGACCTCAGACCAAAGTCATCACCCCAGGGCACATGTTCCCCTCCCCCAGTCTCCTGTTGCCTTGCTCTGGTACCTTGGTCTGGTACCAGGCCTCGACATCAGCACGGCTGCGCCTTGCCACCTCCTCATACTGGGCCTTGACTTCAGCTATGATCCCATCCAGGTTCAGGTCCCTGCTGTTGTCCATCTTCACAATGACAGATGTCTCTGAGATGTGTGACTGCAGCAACTGGATTTCCTGTATTGGGGAAGCAGCAAGGCAGAGGGGCTCAGTGGTCCACCAGCAGCTGGGACTCTGCCACAGGGTCCCCTGTGAATCAGACACAGGGAGCATTGCTTCTTGCTTTATGACATTGCAAGACCTCTCCCCGATTTAGCCTGGAGCTCAGAAAAAAGGCATTCTCTAGAAGAAATTGAGTCTGACTTTAGAACCCTTGCTGTGTGCTTAGTGCATACCTCCAGTTGCTTACTCTAGCTTAAGTGACTGTCAGAAACAGGGGTACCTCAGGTGACTGGTGACAGCTGTGTAAGTTCACGCTGGTCTACCCACAAAGTGACTGGGCTGTTCATGGTCCATTGAGAGGTTAACAATATTTTAAAACATAGTAGATCCTAGAGATTCCTAGATCTGGAAGCTTCAGAGAATCAGGGTCTCCAATCTGGTGAGATATTCCCCTGTAGCCTTGACTGACCCCTCTTCAGCCTACATAGGCGGCTTGGAAGCACATGGCATTGGTTTGGCTAGCTAAATCAGATGCACTTCTTTTCTTCTGGCAAATCATTTGCCAGGCATTCCAAACCCTAGCCTTTAGCTTGGCCAATGAAGGTTTGGATCTCACATGACAGGAGGTCACTGTCAGGCTTAACATGGCTGTGGAGGTGTTCTGTATAGTCCCTGGCCTTCCTCACTCCCACACACTCTGACAGAGAGCACACAGGTCTGAGTGGGGGAGGAACTAGATGTATGAAACCAGTACCTGGAAACCCAAAGGCCTGACTCAGCCTTTGTGTGTGCATACTGAGCAGTCTCATCCTTAAAGGCTTAGAGAAGAGCCTCACCTCCAGGTACAGAGCCTTCAGGAATTCAACCTCCTGGGCCAGGGCATCCACATTGGCTTCCAGATCCGATTTATTCAGGAAAGCTGTGTCTACATCCTGCATAAAAAGAGGGATCAGCTCACTGCCTATGCTGTTCACCCTTCCTACCTAGAGGTTCAGAGATGGGCAGGAGGAGCCATCAGTTCCTTGTGTGATTGTCCTTCTTCCCCTATTGTAACGTGGAAACACGCATGGGCTGGACTTTATCCATGCTTGTTTAAAAGCAAAGAAGGGGGGCCATAGAGATGACTCAGGAGGTGAGAGATTGCCATGGAGACTGAAGACCTGAGTGCAATCCTTGTGTCCCATATGGTGGAAGGAAAGAACTGACTCTTTCAAGTTGTTCACATACGCACCGCAGTATACATGTGCCCTTCCTGTGCACACCAAATACCAAATATTTTTACAGGTAAAAATAAAGGAAGCCTTGGTACTTCATGAAACCGAAGAGTCCATCTTTTTCAAACTCACAGCACCCAAACTCAATCTGTGGTCCAGTCAGAACTTTGAAGGGAGCCAGATGTGATCTTTTGAGTTCTGCTGTTTGGGTGAGCAGTTTCAGCCACCACAGGGCTGCCTGGGAAGTTTCTGGGGCTGAGATTGGGGTTCTGGAGAACATGGCGCCTCCACATAGACCTTCCCTTGGCTGCTTGCCGCATCTTACCTTCTTCAGAGCTACAAACTCATTCTCAGCATTGGCTCGGCATCCCACCTCCTCCTCATACCTGGGGGCATGGAGATGAAGAGGGTAAGCCCTCACTCACTCGTGATACTCCCAACCCCTCACTAATCCCCCAACAAGATCCTGGTTTATTGAGGCACATGGTTCTCCATTGCTACTCACAGATTAGCGTATCTCAGTCTCCTCTTTAAAACTTTCTCTGACCTAGTGGCCCTCCAAATCCTTCATTTTTCTCAACTTGTATTTAGGGTTTGAAAATCTGGACCATTCCTACACATCTCTGGGAGAAATAACTCAGGGGCATTACAACTGAGCACAGAGGAAATAGGGCCTGGCACAATGCTGAGTGTGGGAACTCCTTTCAAAACTAAAGGCTTCTCTCCCAGAACCAATTTATGGGCAGTGCTAAGAACAAGCCCCTCCCCATCCCCAAATTTCTTTTTCCTCACAGAGGGCCTCCGTATCCCACTTCTCACATCACTGTCCGCCATGCATCCTGGAGCTGGGTTTCATAGCCAATAACAATAGTATCTCATCTGCATTGGCCGGCTGCTTCTGGAAATACAGAGCCCAGGTGTGGGCAGCCCAGGTATACTCACTTTTTCTTGAAGCCCTCAAGGATGTCCTGCATATGGTTTCTCTCAGCCTGCAGCCGAGCTTGGTCACTGACTAGTACTTCCAGCTGCCTCCTCAGGCTGGTGATATAGTTATCAAAGAGAGGGTCCAGGTTGCTCCGGGCACATTTCTGGTCTTGGAGGAAGCTCCACTTGGTCTCTAGGAGTTTATTCTGTTGCTCCAGGAACCTTACCTACATACAAGGAGCAAAGACAACATATAAAGGGCTTGACAGTGCACCTATGTAGGCCAGTTTTTCAGATGGCCTGTGAAGACTCTATCAGGTATTATCGGTGTTCTTCTTTCTACTGGCTTTGGTTGTGCCTCTAACTCATCAGAAGGTCTGTGACAGGTCTGTGACCCTCTCCTAACACCCAGATAGACTTTGCCACTAACAAAGATGTTTCAGTATCATTTCTCCCCTCCACACCTAAGCAAGGTGCCAGCCAATCATGAAGAGGTTTGAAGGATGGGGCTTCTGCTGGGCTTGCCTGTGTCTGAGAGTAGATACGGGCCATTCCCAACAGGGTACACAGGGCAGTGACAGTACATTGGGGGTCACTGTGGTACTAGGAGGTGGATACCTGGGACTGTACACCATGAACAGCATCTCCAATATTCTATCAGCCAAGCTCCTTGGCTCCGAGACAAAAATGAGCTTACAGAGGTTCTTTTCCCTCTGCAGAGACCAAGCCTCATCCCCGTGCAGACATGGCCAACCAGGACTTTTGGAAAATTCACACTATTATTTATCTATGCCAGCTATTGGTGGCCTTCTGTATTACCCTCAATCTTAACCATATCTTGGTAGCCTATGTTGGGTAAATGAATTCTTTGTCTTTTACATGAAAATCACTCCACTCCATTCTCCTGAGACTGAATGGATGAGATTATCTGCCTCAGGAACTATGATAATTAAACCATGATCTTAAAGAATGAAATATTTTAAGCATGAGTCAATTGAACACCTGGTTGAAGCCTCCACCTGTGTCGGAGACATTTCTAAGTAACCAAGAAATAGGGCTTGGTTTGCCTGTATGCCCATAGATTTGGATGGATCATCTTCCCTTTCTCCAGAAACTGACCAGCATCTTAGTCTGTCGCACCTTGCAGCAGTTCCTCTGGTGTGTCTATTCTCCGTGTAGAATAATCTACAAGATATCCATCCCTCAATGCCTTTGTCAGATGCCTTAAGTACTTGGGATCAAAACCAATGGCTCAGACCCAGGTCAGCTCTTTTTGAAGGTAAAGAGCATCCCAGCACCCCTTAACTCTTAGTGCCTATCCCAGGGGTCAGCCAGCAAGGTACCTTGTCAATGAAGGAGGCAAACTTGTTGTTGAGGGTCTTGATCTGTTCCTTCTCATCTTTCTTCACCCTCTGAGCATTGGGGTCAATCTCCAGGTTGAGGGGAGTCAGAAGGCTCTGGTTAACAGTCACAGTTGTGATAGAGGGGGCTGATGGACCTCCAATTCCTCCAATTCTGTAGCCAAAGCCAGGACCGCCAAAGGCAGGGCCGCCAAAACCATAGCCAAGGCTACTGCCAGCTCCAAACCCTAGGCCAACACCACTGCTGGCCCTAAATCCCAGACCAACTCCACACCCGTCACCAGAGCCAAAAGCCATTCCATTGCCAGCTCCAAAGCCAACTCCATAGCGGATAGGACGAGAGCATCCAACTGCTATCCTAGGTGAGGATGATCCAAAGTTGACGCTCCGACTACCAAAGCAACCCAAGCCACGGAAGCCAGACCCACTCCTGCAGGAGACAGAGCTGGCCTGGAAGCGGTTCAGATTCTGAGGGGTCATTGCTGAGCAAGAACTGAAACTGCCAACCCGATGACCAGAGCTGACTCGGTAGGAGCGGCAAGACATGGTGGCTTTGTGGGTGACAGCTGAGGAGCAATATGAAGTAAGTGAGCTGGAGCTGGGAGTCTCTGTGAGGCTAGTGGATCCCTCTCATCTTTTTATGTGTGTGTGGACGTGAGGATTGGCCTCATAAAAACAAAAAAAGCCATTTAAAGGCATTTATGAGCTTGGGTAGTTAGCAGAAACTCTTGTCTATAACGTCCTTCACAGTGAACTAATTTAGGCAACACCTATTCTCATCAGGATACGGGCTGGAGCAGGCAACCTATAAACATTAAAAACATATAAACACATAAACATTATAGTCTTATTTTCCCTCTAAGTCCACCACAATTGCCATTATGGGGACATTAATTTGCTTTGCTCATAAATTCAAAGGCTCCCCTTGCCACTCTAAGTGTGGCTAACCACACTTAGAGAGTTAGAATGCTAACAGTTCCAGCCAGAGGCTCTGGAGAAATGTGGATACCCAAAGCTAATTCTCTCAAGGCAGGAGGGGGTGCATAGGGGACACGGCATGCACAGCTCCAAGGAAGAAATCCTGCAGGGAGAAAACAGCTCGATGCATCTCTGCAGATATATTCAATACTTAGAAGGCCCTTTGCTGGGCCCTGTCCACACTTCATGGTCTGGCTGTTTACAGGGGCTGATGCTGACACATTTCTGATTCGAGACTCTAAAAGGACATTTATTCTCCAGTCTCTACTCTGTCCCAGATAGTATGTGTAGAGTTATGCACATAACTTGGAGCCTCCACCTTCAAGTTCCAGGCATACCCTGGAGCTGAGTTACAGCCCCATCCTCACAGGTTCCTTGAACCATTCATAATTCCTTGGTTGGGTTATGGAAACAAAGCAGTAAAGACCTGGATACAAAATGAAAAGTCCTAAGCCAGTGAAGATGATCACAGTTGGCAATATTACAGATACTCATGGCTCCAAGCTGCTGCTCCCTTTTTACATTATAGTGCATAGCTTTGTTTTATGCTTGGGGAAACATTGTTTGCATGAATGCTTGGGGAATATTTGTTATAGATATACATATTGATATATGAATGGCACATATATCATATATGGTATAGTATATATGATATAACACACATATATATGCATATATATATACATACACATACACATACATACATATTTATAAAGTTATACCAGTGCTTTTTCTATGAGAAACCTACTCAGGTGAGCATTATTTTTTTCTGTCAACTGTCTGTCTAAAGAAGGAGAAGGAAGGGCTGGAGAGATGTTTCAGCCTTTAAAGGCTAGGTTCACAACCAAAAATATAAGGAGAAGGAAAATAAACATCAGGAAAACACTTCCAGTAGAGATCACCAGAGACCTCTGTGGCTGATCTCCATGCTCTCCTCAGTCCTCACTCCTGCTGATCTATCAGCAGTGTTTGACATAATCCATACACCTTCACCTTCCAAGCACAACCTTCTTTTCATTCTGGATACTGTATTCTCCCAATTCCTTTTGGATCTTCTTAGCCAGTCACATCTCCGAGCTCTACATACCCAGTGTGCATGGGCCAGACCTCTGACTGTTTATCATCTTTGCCTATGAGCATTCCTTGGTGATTTTATACAAACTCAGGGCTTTAAAGACCCTGCCTGTCAGTGAGCACCAATGCATAGTTGTACTTGAGACTACCCTTGTACTCTATGTCCTCTTTAAGATTTATTTTATTTTTAATATGTGCCTGTGTGTGTATCTCTGTGTGGAAGGTACATGCATGAGAGTTCAGGTACCCCCGAAAGCCAGAAGAGGACAATGGGATCCTTTGGAGCTGGAGTGATAGCGGGTTTGGAGCTCAGTGTAGGTGATGAGAGTGGAACTTGGGTCCTCTGGAAGAGCAATGCATACTCTTAACCACTGCACCATCTCTCCCGATTCCCAAGCATATATTTTAATCAGTATCCCCATTTAGATATCAAATAGGCACCTCAAGCAATGCATCTTCCCCTAATACTTTCTATTTCGTATTTCTCATTTGCCAGTCTCACTGTCTGTGTGATAGCTCATGCGGTAGTCTTGGAATCATTCTTTTCTCTGGGTTTCAGTGTTTCACTCCGTCCACCACAGTACACTCACCATAACCATATCTGAACCCCACATGCTTCTTAGAATATTCCATGCTGCTGTGCCAGCTGGAGCCCGTTGTTTGCTCCTCATTGGGCCTACTGACTCATGCTCCTGGGACATCTCTGGCTTTTGTCCCTGTTCCTTCAGACCATTCTCAACACCATGGTCAAGGGGTCCTTCAGAGACCTTTTAAACCATGCCACATCTTTGCTGAGGACCTTCAGAGCCAATGCCTCTCTGCAGTGACTCTGCAGTCCTTTGCTGACTGCGCTTACCTCTACTGCTCCATTGCTCACTCGGCCCCAGCCACTCCTGCCTGTCTACCACTCAGGAAGGACTCTCTTGCTGCATTTATTGTTTGCTATTTTTGTTTGTTTGTTTGTTTGTTTTTAAGATAGGGCTTCTCCATGTAGCCCTGGTCATCATGGAACTCACTCTGTAGACCAGGCTGGCCTTGCCTCCGCCTCCTGAGCACCGGAATTAAAGGTGTGCACCACCACATCTGGGCTTTCACTTGTTGATTTTATTGCTGGGGCTGTTTCACCTCTAACACCTTCCTCAGCTTTTTCAGGTCTTTGTTCATATGCCACTTTCTCACTCGCTTTGGGGGGTTCCCTTCCCGCTAGCCTGCTTCCTCCTCTCCTGAGCACCCCTACCACCTGAGTCACTCTCTTGCATGGACTTGTCTGCTGTCATCTGTCTGCCCTGGATGGAGAGCTAGCTCTTGGAAGCAACACCATCATGAGTTTCCGCACTGGATGCTGGGAGGGTATGGGTAGACATGCTGTTGGGTTTTGTTGAATGAATGAATGCATTTCAAGGGTTAAAAGCAGAAAGACAAAGCAGAGAAAGGAGAGAGGGGTGTTTGGTTGTTGTGCAGGTATTTTAGGAACAGGAGCCTCAGGGCATAGACAGATGCGGCCCTGAAGACAGTGGGGTCACAGAAATACAAGAACTCTCAGGATGGAGCCAGATCTTTCTCCTGCTTTGATTCTTGGAAGAAAGGGATCTGCATAACTCTAAGGTCAGACAAAGAGTCACAGGAGATTAGGGAGGGGACAAGAGAACCCCACTGGAGGTGGACAGCGGAGGAGTCAGAGGGCAGCAGGAAGGACACCAGAGAGGGAGGAAGGCTCGAGTCAGAAGGTGGAGTTGGGTGGACCAGGTTAATCCCACTTTCACCTCTCTGCAGCAGTGTGGCCTTGCACAGCACAGTGTGTTCTGGGCAGGTAGGTACGGTAATAGATGTGTTTGTGTGCAGAGAACTTAAAAACAGTAACATTACCAATTAACCACCCCTTCAACACTATCACACCCTAGCCATTCTAAATAGTGTTAGTAGTCAAACATCACCTTGATACATGGTTTGCTAGCAACCTTCAGGGGCTTCGTATGCCTGTCTGAGTCCAATTTCCTTATACTTGCTCTTGATGTTAGCCCTCTGGCCCAATCCTCGCCCCCACTTCTGAGCAGTCCCCCTTCCTGGTTCTGTACTGTACCCCACAGGTCGATGGCAAGATGCTCATTGCCCCATTAGGCCTTCCTGAGCTGTCTCCGTCTGGGCTTTCCTTGCACCCTGAGCAGGAAAGGTGGGAGGGAGTGACTGGGGCCAGTCAAGCGTAACCCTGTCACCATCAGCACTTTATAGCTCTGAGACATTATTTCGCCAGATGATGCACCTGAGCAGTGTTCTCAGGGGGTGGTGGGTGGAGGCAGCAGGAGGAGGAGTTTTTGCTGCTGCGACAGTTTCTTTTGTCAGGAAGCCTGGGTGTAATCCCAGAGACCTGCCTCTCCTCAGTGGTGTGACTGAGTCTGGATTGCTGGGTCATCATGATACTATCTGTGGCATGGGAGGAGAGGGGAACCCCCTCCTAGCTAGCCAAGCAAGGTCCAGGAACCCTGGGTAGGCCTGACTGGGTCTGTGGGTGTGTGTGGGAAGGGCAGCAGGGGAAAGCCCAGGTGCTGAGGAGGCTTTACTGAACTCCACCTTTTTCAAAGTGCTTCCTTTTCGCCTGGGCATGAGTTTGTGCTACCATCAGGCTCTGGCCAGGAGGTTCTCATGTTGAGACCTGCTCCTGCCTGGAAAGCAAGTTCTGAAGGTTCCTTCTCCCCCGAAAGTGGCTGGGTGGTTTGGAGGTGGAAGTCCATTGTCCAGCACCTTCTTGTCTGTGCCCTCCCAGACAGAGGGCCTGAAGGTCTCCCTACAGGAGATAAAGTGTCCCTCTTTTATTCCCCTACCCACCAGAGGGATACGTTTTTCAGGTTGTGTTCAATTTCCTTGCCTACTCAATATAACCTGCCCAGAGTGAAAATGTTGTCCCTGGCAGGTGTGGCACTCAGACGGCTTCCACACAGCTGCACTGTTTTCAGTGTGTTCTGACAGCAGTGATGCTGGCATGACACCTGTCAGTCCTGGTGACCCAGAGTCCCTTCCTCTGCTCGGAGTCCTTCTCTCCTCTCCTCTCCTCTCCTCTCCTCTCCTCTCCTCTCCTCTCCTCTCCTCTCCTCCTCTCCTCTCCTCTCCTCTCCTCTCCCTGTTGTACTGGGGGTCGAGCATAAGGCCTTGTGCATGTTAGGCAAGTGCTCTACCACTGAGCTATATTCCCACTCCCCATTCCATACTAAGTTACCCAGGCTGGCCTAGAACTGTTTGTACTCCATGCAGGTCTTGACTTTGTAAACCTCCAGAGTCACAGTGCCATTTTTGAAGCCATTGTCCCAATCAAAGAAAGTTCCTCTTTTTCCTTCTGAATCTCTGGTAACCCTAGCTGAAGAGAGGCAGCAGTGAGTGAGCCTGGGGCTAGGGAGGTGATGGTACGAGGAAGGGCCACTGAGGCAGGAAGTAGAGGATTTTGGGAACAGGATCATGGAGCAGGAAGCACTTGACAGCCAGGGCGGGGAGAGGGACACAGGCTTGTGAGACACTCAGGAAGGCAGGCACAGGAATGTAGAGCTCACTTCCCGGTCCTCCCACCCTCCACACAGCTCTGCAGATTGCCCCCCACCTGTCTTTACTGGGGCTTTCAATAAGGAACTAGGATTAGAGATTCCTGCCACCTAGCAGGACTGGCATTTCCTCTTCTTTCCCAGCACCCAGTAGGGCTGCACAGACAGGAGGTGTTTCCTAGTAGAGTGGAAGAACTGTTAGGTCACCACCAGGAGGCACTTGTTACCTGCCTTGAGTCACCTCCCATACACTGGAAGGGAGAACGGGTTACTGTAAGACAACATGAAGTGTGGAATTGCTGGATTCTGGAGAAGGTATGCTGAGCCACCGAGATGCCACCAGGCCTGAGCCGGGGGTGTCCACAGCTAGTGTGGGTCATACTTGCTGGGGACCTCAGTCTCCCAGCAAACACTCTTAGGAGCCCCATTGACCTGGAACCAAAGTCTCAAAGGGCTGGTTGCTGACTCCAGGCGAGAGCATTCCTGTTTCCAGAGTCCTGGCTTACTAAGTCAGCAGAGTGCTTGGCAGGCAAGGACTGGGGCAGAGATGGAGGCGCTCTGTCAGTATGTGAAGGGAGAACCCCAAATCCCAGCTTCTGAGCCTCCCACTAGGGGCTTCTCTCCCCTCACAATCCTGCAGACCTTTGAGGGTTGGGCTTGCCTGCCCCTTGCTCCTCTTCCCAAAGAGCTTTGGGTAATGTTGACTAAAGTGAGACCCTCAGTTCTGTCTCTCATGTCCCCACCATCCCAGCTCAGCCACCGCAGGTATAATCAATCAGTGCTCCAGGTCTGTGTCCCACAAAGCTGCCCTGGAGAGCACCAGAGGTCAATGCACAGCACCACGCACATGCTCATTTATGAGGACTGGGTAAAGTTTCTATCTATTCACGGATTTTGCAGCTGTCGTTACTATTATGGAACACTTCCACCACATCAGAAAGAACCTGTTAGCTGTTTCCCCAGTTCCTAGTCTCCTCTATGGCTGGTCCTGAGCAACTGCCCTTCACCTTTTATCTCCATGGATTTCTCTATTTCATTGCCTTCAAAGGAGTCAAGTCACATAACTATCGGCCTTTTGTGACCAGCTTCTTTCTGTTTGCATGTGTCATGATCTGCCCATGTTGTAGCATGCATTAGTACCCCTTTCCCTTTCAAGAATAAAGTAATATTACACTGTTTGGGTGTATCATATTGTTGATGCATTTTTGCTTATTTGTGGGTAGATGTTTGAGTAGTTTCCAAATGTTGGTTTTTATGAACATTGTAGCAGTGTGTGTGTGTGTGTGTGTGTGTGTGTGTGTGTGTGTGTGTGTGGCATTTGTGTGTGTGTGTGGGGGCACAGGCATTCACTTCTTTTGAGTATGTACCTAGGAGTAGACTTGACTAGGTAACTCTATTTGTAATATTTTCAGAAACCAACACCCGGTTTCCTGCTGTGGTTGCCTCATTTAGCATCTTGTGACCAGCCCTTAGTATTGGTACTAATAGAGAGGGCTGTCCCCTTCACCTCTGCACTGTCAGCACCTGGTAGCCTGACTCAGGCAGGTGCTTAACGTCTGTTGTTGGCTGGGTGTGGTGGCACACACCTTTAATGCCAGCACTCAGGAGGCAGAGGCAGGAGAACCTCTCTGAGTTTGAGGACAGCCTGGCTTATATAGCAAGTTCCAGGACATCCAGGACCACATAGGGAGACCCTGTCTCCAAAAACAAAAGCAAAAGCAAAAATCTATTACCTGAACGAAAAGCAAATGAGTGGCTTCTTCTAGACATGCTGCCCAGAGTCTGCAACTCTTGGCTTCCCATCACATATGGTCCTGCTGTCCCTGTAAGCCTCTCTACCTGGCTCTCAGCACAGTCATTGACTTGTCTTGAGCATTATTTAGGGCTCCATAGTTTGGCCCAGAGTTCTTGGGATGGACAGGGCCTCTTCATCATCTCAGTCACATGGCCCTCTAGCTCTGTGCATGGCTGTGGGAAGGAGGAGGCTTACTCTGACTCCAGCAGGAACAGAAAGCTCTTGGGGTGAACTCTGGGATCAACATGGCCAGCAGGAAAGGGTACTAGTGCCTCATGGTGTGTGGAACTGCTAGGGTACAGTCTGTTCTCCAAGTCCTGGGCCTTTCTAAATGAGGAGAGGTTGGGGAAGTGAGCTGATCTTCCCTGAGTCCAGCTGTTACTCATTTCCAATGCTTTCCCCAGGAGGGGGCCACCAAGGTCATGGAAATGGTGCAGAGGGAAAAGAACCAAGGGCTTGCGAGATGCTGAGTATTGACATGATGGGGGTCTCCTCTAGATTGTGGGGAGGGTCCATGGAATGGGGAGGCCTGTGTGCAATGCATGCATTGCTCATAACATGGAGAGGCTCTTGCAAATGTGTGATGTACAGGTTTTAGGTATGAATTGTATGGCACCATATATATTCCATGGTCCAATTGCATATTATGTATACAGGGTTTTCTCATGAATGTAACTCCTTCATTTCTATCCCTAAACTGCAGTCCTTGAAGGCTGCTAATGAGTTCCCTTTGCCTTACTTATCATAACCATACACAGAGCAGGGTGAGACATTTTGATTCCTAATGTGAGCAGAGTCAGTTTATTGGAAACAGTTCAGAGGTTCCTCAAAGGTGGGCAGACTTTGTAGGTCACCCTAGCACCTCCTTTCTCCCTTAGACCCTAAACAAGTCACTAATGATCAGGGCAGCCACACTCCACTGTATGGGTGAACCATGTTCCTATTTGACCCAAGGCCCAAAGCTAGAGGGACTAAATGAGAGGGAACAGGAAGCAGTGACTATGTACAGAGGGGGACAGGGCTGGGGCTCAGGTACACTAATGAAAACCAGCTCTTCACTGTCTGAGCAGCGGCTATGCCACAGGCTGTCACCTTTGTTTTGAGCATGTCTCTCCATCAGCTGCCAATGAGAGCTATACATAATTTTCAATTTGAGTCCAGCATGCTACCCAAAGATCATTCTTGAGCCTCAGTACAGTACTAGGAAGCCACCAGCAATGCCCAGTGACTCAGGGGCTCTAATTCTGGACTTTGGTTTTGGAATTCAGGATGGGATTTAGGGAATCTCCTTTTGATTTTTTTATAATAGCGCATGCTTCAGGTGGGTGCTGTAAGTTCAATTTTCTTAGGTCTTTGAGAGCCAGAGGGAAGGGAGATAGGAAGGTCTGGGTAGGGGATGGACAAGGTAGGGATGGCTGTGTGAGGAAAGTGTCATGGAGCCTTCTACAAAGTAGAACTGTGCTGTGCCCAACTGGCAGTCTCGCCTGGGAGAGAAGTGGTTAGACTGTTGATTGCCCTTCTCTTGACTGTACTAGAGTTGACCATTGCTACTCCAGGTGACAGGAGCAATGCAGCCTGTAGCCCACCCACTCTGGGTCCAGCTTGGGGTCTGCATCCAGACACATGAAGGGTGGCTTTGAAGATTAGAGTTCGGGTGAGAGTAGCTCAGCTCTCAGGAGTATCCTAGGTCAATGTGAAGTTGGTGTGGGAAGGGAGAATTTGGGGATAGTCTAGTCTTGAGCCCTGTGGAGATGTGAAATCCAGGGTTTCCAGATTCTGAGGTAGTGTTAACACTAACGACTGCATGAGTTGCTACCTGCCCCCATCTTCATGCTGGAGCTCCTCCCACTTCCACAGCCCATGAGCCCTTGCGGCTCACAGGGGATGTAGAGTTCACCGGTGCCCACCACGCTGCAGCCCCCGCTGTTCCTGAGGACACCCGTGGTCCCCATGCAGTATTCGGTTCTCAGCATGGGTGTGCCTACCACACACGGCTCGTAGAGAACAGCACCCTTGGAGCTGCTGACCGCTGTGGGGAGAGGAAGACGTGCTCAGGCCTCCACCCTGAACCATGCCAGTTGGAACTCTGAACTTCCCAGCACTGCTGCCTGCCTCCAAGGACAGCCATTTCAGCAGCTGACTTCCCTGTCTCCCCTATCCAATCACACCTGGTGCTTAGATGCTCCCCATATATTCACCCCCTCTTTCCTGGAGCCTTTGAAGTCAGGCCTGATGCCTGATTCCCCTCAGACTCTCCTCACCCCTTGTACCTCTCTCCTGACTCTGCTGCTAACCCTCTAGCAAAGTATCCTCTTTGTGTAGGTGGTGACCTGGGTGGGGCCCCTGGACAGTCCTGCTGGATTTTTCTCCACCTGCCCAGGATACTCGGCAGGCAAGCTCTTCCCATTGGGGCGTGAGAGGCTCCAGAGGGCTGGGTGGGATGTGATGGGCTTCTACCTCACTTAATCAAATACTAAGACCCAGAGTTCGCGATGTACGACTCAGCTACTTACAGATATTCACAGGCCCGATGCCTTCACACAACCTGGACAACGAAGGGAAAAGAAATCAGGCATGCTCCTTGAAGAGAGTCCCTCACTATGTTGAGGAAGTGAGATGGCAGATCCAGTTTTGTTTCCCTGGATAGTGGGATGGCAACTGGGGAGGCAGGATGACAGCCACCCTGTTTCCCATGCTTCATTCAGCTCACCTGTGCTCCTCGCCCTCCAGCAGGCGCCTGTAGGTGGCGATCTCGATGTCCAGCCCCAATTTGGAGTTCATCACTTCCTGGTACTCCTTGAGCAGGCAGGCCATGTCCTGCTTGGCCTTCTGTAGGGCCTCCTCCAGTCCTGCCAGCTTGCACTTGGCATCACTGAGAGCTGCCTCACCCTGCTGCTCTGCCTGGGCAATGGCCCCCTCGAGTTTGCAGCGCTGGGGAGAGGGCACAGGAAGGTGTCACTAGGCCTAGATCAGCAGAGGAACACATGGCTGTTCCTGCAGGCCCTAAGATTGTACACCTGGCTCATGCTGGGAAGAGGGCTCTCCTTCTGGGGAGAGCTGAGATTTTCTACTTGGATGTGTTTAGTAACTGCAGCTAGGGGTGGGTAGGGGTGGGCTTGTGGCTAATAGATATTAGTGCCTGGCTGTTTTTCACTAGACTAGGAGAATTGAGTAGGTCTAATTTTATGAACAACTTAGTCACATTTAAGGTTAGGATCCCAGGGTTAGAGCCTGGGTTTGAAGTCTACTGCCATGCTACTTCTTTCACAGCAGGCCACCTGAATTTGTGGGGCTGCCCATGTTGTTGGTAGGCAGCTTATAGAGAAGGGCTTGTTTCTTGTGAAACAAGGTGGCCTGAGCTTGTCTCTCTTCAACCCTGATGACCAACAAGGTTTGTCCTGCCCTGCATGGCCCAGCAGGACCTCTGGATGGTTCTCCCGCCTCTCAGGGGGTAGGTTCACCTGGCCTTTGACTGTTTCAATGTCTTGCTGCAGTCGCTGGATCAGCTTGTTCATTTCCAGGATCTCGTTCTTGCGGTTGCGTAGGTTGTCACAGTGGTTCCCAGCTGTCAACCTCATCTCCTCATACTGCCAGGAAAGAGGGTGAGACCCCAGGCCCTCATCATGGCATCTCTTGCCCCTTCCTCACTGCCCCCAGCTTCTTCCCCAGGGCTTCCTAGTTTAGTTGCTCCATGCTCACACTCATCCTGCTTTCCATTCCTTTTCTGGCTCTCACCAACGTCAGGGGCCTTGTGTGGCTGCTCCTTATTCCTATGTCATGTAGCCCTGGGTCTCTGTCCCCTAAGCTCCCAGCTCCCTTCTTTTGCATCTGGTCCCTTTTTCTCTGCCCCAGAGCCTGAGTTCTCCTGAGGGCTTTTTCCATTTTCCATGTCCCTCTGGACATTAGAAGAATTGTATGTTCAGTCTGGGGCTAACCAATCAAAAAATGTGCTATCTTGCTTTGGCTAACAACAAACAAACAAAAATCCCAGAAATCAGATTCAAAGTGAAAAACAATTTTTTTTTAAGTTAGCCACCCTTTCCCTGGTCTCTGCTTATGGGCATCACATGTCCTTTGAGAACATGTCAAATGCCCATGCTCCTTCTTTTCTAGATGCCCCCCTCATCAGCTGTGGAAACCTGCTTCTTGTCCTTACAAACGGCTGAGTGTTCCCATGGAGCTGGGTGTGGCTGAACCCATGTCTTTCCCAACAGGACCTTAGACAGGGACAGTCTGGTGTCACCTCCTCTTTCCCCCACTACTGTATTTAAGGAAAATGACAGAAAGACAGGCCTGATGGCTATCCCAGTCCCTGTTGCAGCCGCAGGTTGGTGCCCTGTGCTCGGCATGAGAGAAATGCTCAATGAGCAGTCACTGAACATGGGAGACAGTACGTGAACACACACACCGCATTACAGACAATGCATTGAGGGTGAGATGACAGGATTGTTAAATCCAGCTACCCAAGAGCTCTCCTTGCCCTCCCAGCAAGCCCCTAATTACTAAGTCTGGGACACCCTTAATCACCATTTCTGCTCCACCACCAGTAACACCCAGGCCAGCGGCCTCCGCCTACACTGTGAAGCTTAGAACCCTCTTTGCCATCAACACCAATTACACTGATTGCATGCTGCTTAGAGGGTCACTTGTGAGTCTATGGGTAAACAGAGCTGGGGACCCTGGTGACAGGGCTGGCCTGTCTGTGGCATCCCTCTGCTCTGTAGAGACCTGACCTGGCAGAAATAGAGCTTGGGTTTATGGGGTTCCTTGGTGCTGTGGAGTGGCCCAGACTTGTTAAGTCTTTAGCTATTCTTGGGGTACAGAGCACTGGGACCCTCTTCTGCTTCTCCTCGCTCCCTACTTTTGTTCCCTCCTCTGCTCTGATGTCCCCGTGCCCCAGCCCCATTCCTGCCCCTCTGTATCCCAGCCTCACCCGGCTCTGGTACCAGGCCTCTGCTTCTGCTTTGCTGCGACTGGCAATGTCGTCGTACTGGGCCTTGATCTCAGCTATGATGCCGTCCACATTCAGCTCCCTGCTGTTGTCCATCTTCACAATGACTGAGGTCTCAGAGATCTGGGACTGCAGCAGGCTGATCTCCTGAGGAGGCCAGGCACAAGTGAACACTGAGGTTCCAGCCATGAGAGGAGCCTTCTCCGGCCTCCTGAGACCTGTTCCTGCTCTTCCTGGACCACAGTCCCCAGTGTGCTGCTTGCCTTGTCCCTGTGGTGACCCAGAATTACTCTAGGGGAGAGCCGACAACCACCGATCTAAATAATATGATTTTGGGGAGTCTTGGTCCCTGAATGCATGAGACATACTTTTAGTACTTGCCTTGGTGTCCCTGCCTACCCCGTCCCTCTGTAACTGGCCTGTTAGGTCACCCAGAAGACTAAGAAACAGAGAGTACCTCCTCAAACAGGGCTTTCAGGAACTCAATCTCGTGTTCCAGAGCCTCCAAGTTGGTTTCCAGGTCAGCCTTTACTAGGAAGGCTGTGTCCACATCCTGTAACACAGTGACAAAGCCGTGACCTGGATCAATGTGTGCATAGCCATGTTCATCACCAGCCAGACAGTCCCTAGGCAAGCTGATGGCAAGGGCAGCCATGGTCTCAGGGCTCTTCTCCAAGCCCAGATGGAGGCAAAGGGAGATGGGGCCAAGGTAGGAAGGGGGAAAGGCCTGGGCCTGATCCCCTGGGAGGATATGTGTAGACCAGGTCAATCCCTGTTTCTATGCAGTGTAGGGCTGAATGGGGTATCAGGCTTGCTTTCTTCCTTCCGAGGGTCAACAGAGCCAACACAAGAGATCAGGAGAGGATCTGATTTGGGAAGTGGGCTTGGGAAGGATGCAGCAGGAGCAGGGCTAGAGGCTCCCCAGGGCTCCTGTGCAGAGGCATCTGGAGCCGTTGAGTTCCCAGTTGAGGAACTGGGCAGTTGTCTGCTGGGTTTGGATCAGAGTTTGTCTTGTTTCTGACTCGTCATTAGCCACGTGGGCGGACAGTTGCTTGGGCAGGTGGATTGGCTGCCATCCCCAGCCCTGACCGTGTGAACTGGGGAGGATGTGTGGTGACCAGGCCAATCCCTGTTTCTATGCAGGGTTGAGCTGAATGAGTGTAAGGCTTTCTTCCTTCCCAGGGTCAACAGGGCCAACACAAGAGATCAAGGAGACTTATTTGTGGTAGAGGGATTGGGTGCCAGTCTAGGCTGGTATCCATGACCTTTGCTTCACTGCGTACCACCTCACCTTCTTCAAGGTGACAAACTCATTCTCAGCACAGGGGCGCAGGGATAGTTCCTCTTCATACCTATAGGAAGGTGGAACATTGCTTTGGTTAAGGTATAGAGTTTGGAAGAAGCCCCTTAGGGGGTGGGGGCTCTGGCGGTGTCTGTCGGCCCATGTTTCAGCCTTCCCTCTAGACCCTTATAGCTCCTGTCACCAGAATATCTTCTCATAGTTACCAGTCACTCTACCCTTTCCCACTGCCTGGGATTCTCAAGGCTACTTCATTCTCTTGCTGTGGAGGAAGCTTCCTCATCTAACCATTTCCTCTGGAAATGGGAGAAAGGTCATGTCGCTGGCATGTCATCTTTCCCAAGCTGTTCTGAAGTGGCTATTGTTCTAGGGAGATTCCCAGCTGACCCCGTGCCTCTTCCTTGCCTGCAGGGTAAGTCTGGCCCCCACCTGAAGCCCAGTGGTAGAGGTAGCAATTACCTACTTACTAGAGCACAGAAACAGCCTAGGTGCACCCCTCCCACTCCCTGGGGGCTCCTCATCCCACACACTATACCCAAGGCAAAGAGAATGGGAGTCGGGGTTTGGTATGGCTAGAATGACTGTTTAATGGACAGTACCAATCCATGGAAATGTCCCTGTGCTCTGATGCCCATCTCTCTTTGTTCCAGCGAGCTCTGTATAGCCTTAACAAGGAGCTCTGGAGCTACTCCATTCTGTCTCACACTAGACATAACCAAACAGGGCAGGTGATGGCTTCTGTGGGCCTCATTATTCACAGGGTATCTCCAGGAGAACAGGGGCAACCCAGGCCTGCCTCAAAGGGCTCTTGTGAGTTAGTGATACCTGTGATGTCTCATGACAAAGCACTGGCTAGGACAACTGTTGTGTAAGAGTTTGCCACGGGTTGGTGTGCTAGAAGGACCTCATATTTAAAACTCCAAAATCTCATTTTGAGCGGCAAACCAGTCTAAGCTTGCCTGGTTATGTACTTCTCAAGGAAGGCATTGCTCCTCTATGCCTGGCTTCTGCCCACTCCCACAACCTGCCTGCCTGTCACCCGCTCCCCTCCCCTTCATTTTTTGAAGTCACTCTGGCTTCTACTTTAATTAATTAAAAAGATTTTTTTGAGACTATCTCACTCTGTAACCCTTTTCCTGCCTCAGCCTCCTGAATGCTGGCATTATAAGATATGTACCATTATACTAGGCTTTGGGTCTCTTTTAGAAGAAGAAGTATAGTGGAAGAAAACTTATCTGTCAAGGTCATGGTCTAATGGTACCTCCTCCAAGTATATCCTACACTCTTGTCCCCTGTCCCTTCTATCTTCTACTGTTCTTCATGACACCTATTCACAGGTGTTTAAAGGATTTTGGTGCTGTGGGATAGGGGTGGGGCATTAATTCTTAGCACAGTGCCAGTCACCAAGAAGACCCATAGTTGACACTTAACAGTCATGGCTCCACTCCATGTCCAATCTTCTTGTACCATTTCTCCTCAATGGAAACATGTTCTCCCATCCCAAGCCCCATATATTCTCTCAAGGCTCTGAGCAAACCCACCCATAACCTTCCAGGTGACAAGTTCTCTGGTCCTCCTGCAAGCTGGGGATCTTCTTGCCTGCCAGCCTATTCATTAACACCAGCCACGTACTCCACACTGAAGGGCAGGCTCAGAGCCTGTCCTGTGAAGAGTGAGTGGGATGGTACTAACAACAGAAACCCACAGTCCACAGGGGAGGACAGGGAAGCCAGATATCAGAGGAGAGAAAATATGAACTTCGGATGGCTGGATGGGAGTGTGTGTGTGTGAATCCTGAGAGAAGGCTCATCAAATGGGAGGTAGAGAAGCCACAAAATCCCAGAGGAAAGAGCCCCGGGGATGGCTAGTTCTCAGTGTGCAGAGGGATTGGTGAATGGAATGCCAAATAGGAATGCAACTGGAGCAGAGACTTGAGGCTCCATAAGTGGCAGGTGGCGCCAATTCAAGCTGGGTGGTATGAAGGGAGATGGAACAGACACACATCTCAGGGCGTCTGCTGCCAATAATAATACAGATACTCTGTGCTACTTAATAGTTTTGCCATCAAGTTCTCTGTTTTGTAGATGCGGTAACTGAGGTCTAGGTTGCTTCTTCTCTAGTCCCTTTGTATGGGGAAGGCAGAGGCCACTTACTTTTTCTTGTAGCCCTCCAGTGCATCCTGGAGGCTGCAGAGCTCAGCCTCCAGTCTCCCGTGGTCCCCAGACACACAGTCCAGCTGTCGCCGCAGGGCACAGATGTAGCCCTCGAAAAGGGGTTCCATGTTGCTCTGGCAACTCCTCTGCTGCTGCATAAAGTTCCACTTGGTTTCTAGCAGCTTGTTCTTCTGCTCCAGAAAGCGTACCTGCCCGAGAATGGGTGTCACCATGCAGAAGAGACTGGGAGGCCATGCTTTGTAATTGCCAGGTCTCTGCAGAGGCTGACACCTAGAGGGGTGCAGCTTTGTGTCTCCTTTACCTTAGGGACCTTAGAGGACTCTCACCTTCCCCGCAGTGGTCCATGTTGGTGTGGAAAGAGTACTGTCCCAAAGGCCTGGGCACATGCAGCTCTTTGGCTGGCCGCTTGGTAGCCCCATGACCTGGACCATACCTTCACCTCTGGGAGCCTCTCCTTGCCATAAGCACACCCACACATAAATGTCTCAGCCCAGGTCAAGGGTTGTGACCCAGCACTGCTGACTCTGTCTGTCTCTGCTACATCTGAAAGAAGCTTGAGTCCCAGGCAACTGTGGGCCACCTCTTTCATTTTTATACATTTGAATCAAGATTGGAAGCAGCCAAGAGAACTGATCTGGTCACCAGCCAGTCATAAGCACACAGAGCATAGTCTGCAGTTCTGTTATGGGTTTTCCCATACCAGGTTTCTTAAGATAGCTGCAGAAGGACTGCCGCTCTACTCTGGATCAAGTGTCACACCAGCAGGAGGCTGGCAGCCTCGAACTCTCCATGGGATGTTTAGAATCAGAACTTAACAGGCTTTAAGAGTAAAACAGGGTTAATGGACCAGCTCCTTTCACTCATTTGTGTGTGTGTGTGTGTGTGTGTGTGTGTGTGTGTGTGTGTGTGTGTGTGTCAGAGGACAACTTGTGGGAGTCAGTTATCCTTCCAACATGTGACTTCTGGGGATCTAGCTCAGGTTTTTAGGCTTGGAACAATCGACTTTATCCTTTGATCCATCACTGGCCTGTGTTTTCTTGATGGGGGTAGGGGTAGTGATTGATCCAAGGTCTCGTGTAGTTCAGGTTGCCTTATAGTTGCTATAGAAGCTGAGGCTGGCCTTGAACTCTGATCCTCTTGCCTTTACCTCCCAAGTGCAGTTGCAGGCATGTACTACCATGCTTGGCATCAGACGCACTTTTTCTTTTGAGTCTCCCACTGTATCATCTGTCTATTTCCCAGCCAGGCAGCAAATTCCCTGAGGCTGAGCTGTGAATGGCCTACATAGGGTAAGAGGAGTGGCCCTGCCAGGACCTAGGGCTTCTGGCTTCACTTAGGCATGCTTGCCCTAATCTCTGGGGTCTCCAGAAACAACAGCCTGGCCCTTGGCATGGATCCTGACTCCCTAGGGTATGGGGACAAATTCAGGTGGCCTGGGGGATGACAGGCCAGCTCAGTGCTTCTTAGCATGTCACTCTGCCTTGTAGCTTTTCAAAGCTTTGATTTGGGGCCTGCAAAATGCAGGACTTGGGTCACAGCCGCCTTGTGCCTTGAGCTTTGCTCCACTTTTGCCTTGCCTTAGTCAGTCCTAAATAGATGGGAAACTTGAGGTTCAGGGTGTTTATCTCTGCCTTCAGGCCTAGTCCTGCACAGCCTAGGCACACAGGAGACAGTTTTATTCCTCATGTGGAAGGCCATTTGCTACTGAGTCTTTCGTCGTCCCTTTCATATGACCTCGGAAGTCCCTCTGACAGTCCACTCTCTGACAACCTTGATAATTTGTCAGATGTTATCTGAGAAAGCTTATATTCTTAAGTGGCCAGGGTGGGGTGAGGGGTGGGAGTGTGTGTTGGGGGGGAGCTTGGATTGGAGGTGGTTATGCATGCCTGTAATCTCAAGTACTCGGAGACAGAGGTGGGAGGGGTGCTTCAGTTTGGAGCTAGTCTGGACTGGGAAGCAGGATTTCTAATGACAAGTAGTCATGGAATGCTCAAAGACACATAGACAAATGGCCTTTTTCTGCCCCCCAGGATGCACAGATCCAGGACATGCTCCCCAGAAGCCCAGCCCATCCCACCCTTGCTGCCCCTACCTTGTTGATGAAGGATGCGAATCGGTTATTGAGGCACTTGATCTGCTCCTTCTCGTCCCTCTTCACCCTCTGCACTGTTGGGTCGATCTCCAGCTCCAGGGGGACCAGCAGGCTCTCATTGATGGTGACAGGCGTGATGCAGGCGGGAGGTCCACAGGCGGCTCCCGCTCGGTACCCAAAGCCCGGCATGCCACATCTGGAGGCTACACGGGGCCTCCCGAAGCCCACATTGCACAGGCTCCGAGAGCCAAGGCATCCCAGAGCTCGGAGGCCCCCGGCACCCCCAGGCCGGCAGGGCCCCTTGCTCACTTCATAGTGGGTGACCATTCGGGGCACAACGGCT
Source organism: Cricetulus griseus (assembly GCF_003668045.3). Lineage (NCBI taxonomy): Eukaryota > Metazoa > Chordata > Mammalia > Rodentia > Cricetidae > Cricetulus > Cricetulus griseus. The sequence goes on from NC_048595.1 coordinate 397,978,398, forward strand.
GAACATGAGCTGAAACTCCTGCTGCCACATCTGGAGCTCAGCTGGAAGTTTCGGCATGACATGGCTTGAGTGGCAGAGATAGATTCCTGGAGAGGAGAACAGTGGTGGGACTGACCAGTGGCTCAGCTTTTCCCCTTTTATCCAGCGGGGGCAGGGGGACTGAACTGGTTCAAACCCCTAATCACTACTAAATCAGGTTTATGAGCTTGGGATATTGGCAGCTGCTAGGATCACGGTGCATAATTAGGGTAAGCAAAGAGCAAGAAGGATCCAGTGGTCAATGCTGGGGGGGGGTGTCCCATAAAAATCCCATTTGTCCTTCTTCCTTGTTTATGGAGATAATGAAAGGGGCCAACCAGGCACTTATGGATGCTGTATTCAGTGGCTCAGCCTCCAGGTAAAGAAGAGTGGGACTTGGGGTTGTTCATAGAAGGGGACTTCCCTGAGATGGAGCAAGCCTGATGCTCTGAAGACATCTGCCACAGCATTTTATCTAGATTCCCCACTACTCTGTGGGCTCCCAGACACCCCTAGATATACCCATGGAGGAATAAGCTCCCTGTGACTGGCCACTGTTACGATAAATCTTTCCAACAAAAGCGGCCTGAGCTCACACCGCCACGTGTGAGCTTTACGCCAGCCGCCCGTCTGAGTTAGGGCCCAAATGAATACACAGAACTTGTATTAGGTACAATGCTGCTTGGCCAATGACTAGGATTCTCATCTGTTAGCTCAGTCTTAACTATCATAAACCTATATATTTTATAAGACTTATCTTATAGGACGCCTTATTGGCGTCCCTCCTTGCCGGTGGATCACATTGTGCCGCTGGAGCAGGAGCAGAGGGGAAAAGAGGGACTCTTTCTGTTTCTCCTTCTTTAAATGAGTCTCCTTGCTATGTCACTTCCTGCCTAGATCACCACTTCTCTACTACATTTCCCAGAATCCTCTTTGACTCATAGTCCTAACTTGCTGTTTCATTGGCCAAACAGTATTTTATCCAATAATCAATAAGATAAACATACACAGTACATTCCCCATCAGGCCACATACTGCCCCTGCTCAGGACTGGTAACCCCCTTGCTCCTGCACATCTGTGTTACAGAATCCTTCAGGCACAGACACTGGCCCCGCACTATTCATCCACACAGGCCGCAGGGGACTCAGGAGGAGAGACCCGAGCATGAAGATAGGGGAAGAAAAGGTATCTTACCCTCTGTGCCCAAGCAGGGCAGTGTGGCATCTGCCCTGACACCAGAACATCCCTGCTCCCCCAATGGTGATGCAGCCTTATCTGGCCTGGGGATGTCTGTGCAGACAGGGTTGTCCTTGAGAATGTCCCAGATGGATTCAAGCCTTTTTCCAGCATGGGGCTACAGATGCAGCTCTCTGGAGATGCTCAAAGCCCTCTCAACCTCTTCACTCCTTTCTAGCCACCTCCACAGATAGCCTCTGCTGCGCCAAATGGCCTTCCCTCTCTTATTGAGATTGTGTCCAGGTCACAAGCCCACAATGAGGCAATGTTGATTATTGGAGCTTTGCTGCAAGCCAGGGCCTTTTACACCTAAGATCTCACAAAGTAAGGAGCAGAGTAGTGGGGGGTGGGGGTGATGAGGCTGGGATTGGAGCCCATTCTCTCTGTCCTCCCCAAGCTCCAGAGCTCCAGAGGAAGAAGCCTGGGTTCAAAGCCTTGATCCAGCATGCTTTGTGTTTCTTGACTTGCAACCTACAGATCAGCAGACTGGAATGTAAAACTGTCTTGGGCCTTGGGAATTCTTATCTAAGTGGGCTGTTTCATGCTGTTCTCTTAGCTTTGGGTCTAAGAGTGATGTGTGTAATTAGAGGTTGGGTGACAATTGGGAGGCAGGTGGTAGAGTGGGCTGGGGTGTTGTTTGGACACGGAGTAGGGAGTAATATTTTTATTCTGCCAAAGGCCCAGGAAATGGTGTGAAGAATGGTGGTCCTGAGAGGGCAGACTGATCTGGGGATGGGTAGTGGGCCAAGCCATGAGGACAGGGCTTGCTGGAGCCATGTAGATGACACAAAGCCACAGCCCTCCCACTGTGTCCAGGACAGATGATGGTCAGTAGTCATGCTCAGCTCCTGGAACCCCAGGACTCAGGAGCAGAGGGCAGGATCGATCATCACAGTTATGTGTAGAATCACCTACTCCCAAAGTTCACAACTCTAAGGTTACTGCTTGGTGTATGGCACAGCACACTCAGTGAAGGCCTAGGGTGCTCAGTGACATTTTATTGAAGCAGTTCTAGGAAATAGGCATGCAGAAGAGGAGTGGGCAGCTCGGGAGGTTGGGCTGCTACTCCGAAGCTGTTAACTTCCTTTACACACAGCACAGCAGTGGTCAGCCTAATTGCCTTTGGGAAATATTTTGGTCTTGAACTCATAGTGGATATTTGAGGGCTCACAATTCTTCAGATGAAACCACCGTGAAGATCAGCTTCTGAAACCCTCTACAAATGTCCCTTACACTTCCCCTCTGCTACCTGTGTCCCTGTGCCCTGGAGCAAGAGAAAGCAACAAAGATCTGCCTTTCTCCTCTGGCTTCCTGTCTGGCTCTGACCTGAGTGCTTAGAAAGCCAGGACAGCTCAGAGTCACCTCAGAGGCTTGGAAGCACACAAAGAAAGTGACTTTGGGCCACCAAGGTCAAGTTCTCATGGATTATAGAGCCCAAACAGGTTGAGGAGGACTTCCTGTAACTGGAGGAGGACTTCCTGCAACCTCTACTGCTTAGGACAAGGTTGAGTCAGTGTGGGTAAGGGAGGACTTTGAGATGGGCATCGGGTGGGGTATCTCTGTGGAAGCCTGTCTGGAGGCAGAGGGTGGACAAGGTAACCTTAAAACTAGAAGGCCACTTGGTGTCAGTGTTTCTTGCTGGGGATTGTGAGCATGGGCTAAGCATCAGGCCTTGGTGCTGGGGAGTTGGGGGCCTGGGGATGGTGCCAAGGCAGGTAGCATTTTAGCTCCTGTAACTCTTCTTGCTGGATGATGTCTTGGAGACAATTCTCATGCTCGAGCTGCTGCCACTCATACTGCGACCGCTGGTGGAGCTAAAACTGCCACTCCCTCCGCCACCATAGCAGAGGCCACTCCCACTGTAGCCACCTCCACTGTAACTGCTGCCACTCATGCAGAGGCCACCACCTCCACTATAGCCTGTGCCCCCGGAAGAAGAGACCACAGCTGAAAAAAGAAGGCACAGAATACATGGTCAATTATCAGTCATTCCTCCCATGCTCGCCTCCAGGCTGCCTCTTTTCCCAAGGAAGCTCGGGTGACAGATAGCTATCCCTGGGGGCAGCGTGAACCCCATAAGAGACTCAATGATTTTCAAAGCTCCCACAGTTGTGATGGTACTGGTCCCTCAAAAAGATGTCACCATGGCGGTGACCTCCAGTGTAGAGATGAAAAGATGGAGGTGCAAAGCACCAAGCAGTATGCAAGGTCACTCCTGCCGGAGACCACGTCTTAGGCTCCTAGGCTGCATTGTCCCTTTCTCTTTTGGGGCCCTGGATGGGATACAAGGCCTCAAATTTTGGAAGGGTATTTTGGACTTCCATATCAGGACAGATCCAAAGGCCCCCTGGGTGAGTCTCCTTGCTAAGTATTGGAATTTTGTTACTAGACCTGGTAGTGTCTGCCCCAATACTTTGACAACAATGAACTCAGTCCCACAAGGAGGACAGTGTTCCCAGCCTGTCAGAAGCTGTGGCCAGCCCTTCCTCTGGGAGTCTGCTCCTCCTGTGAGGCTTCTCCTGAACTTTTCTCTAAACACCACAGGCTTTGGCTCCCCTGATGTTCTCTGACCTAGCCGAGGCCCAGGGGCTCTCATCTCCATGACCAGAACTCAGCGCTGCCACATCACCACCTAAGACACCAGGAGATCACCCCTTCTGGTCTCCTGGATGTCCAGGCAAAGTTGAGATGTCTGTTTTACTTGCTCAGCTGATTTGCTTCAATTCTACATATAGGTCTTTAAGCTGTTCCATATTTCTGCCAGAGTAGCTGAGGGCTGGCTGCATGAATAGTCCTGTCCTAAGCAGAATCCTCTAGGGCTAGACCAGACATGTGACCACATTGCAACCACCAGAGGGTAAATGGTTCCCTGCAGCATCTGAGGACACTTTCCCAGAATGAGAAAAAGTCCCTGGACTTCTTCCACAGGGACAGGGGAAGTTCATCACTCTTGACATCAATGGGGAAAGAAACCAAAAAAAAAAAAAAAAAAAAAAAAGGAGGAGGAGAGGGGTTTGATATTTGCCTCTGTTGTTCATTTTCAAATCTCAGTGATGTTAGGGCATCCCATGTTGCCTTTCCTTCCCCACCACTCTTCTATCTTCCCAAAACATTTACTCACAGATGTTCACTGCACCAACACCTTCTCCGGTGAGCCTGTGGCAGGTGGGAAGAAAAGGTGTGTCATTGCCGAGGACTTAGAGAGCTCCAAGTCCCCTGCATGTGAAGCCATCAGTGCTGAGCATACGCTGTGAACTTTCCCTGTGTCTAACAAGCTTGGCATCTGTCTCACAAGCTCTAGAATCTAACAAAAATACAGGAGGGGAACCTTAGAGGAAAACAGGGATAGAAACAGGAAGTGAGACCCCATGCAGATGAGGCAGAATGGAGTGTTTAAAGTGCAGGACATCTGGGGCCATGTACTACTGTCCCTGAGGTTGATGCCAAGGGCACTTGTGTGTATTATAAAGCTCAAGTCACAGTGTCCCTTCTTAGGGCCTTCCAAGAGTTTGTGGCTGCCTTTGCCTCACAGCTTTGACCGTGACCCAGGCCCAGGCCCAGAAGAAGCTATAGGAGGGAATTGCTACTTCTCCATCTGACCTTGGCTTTTCTGTGTAGGGGCATGGTGGTAAGTGGCTCACATGGCCTCTGTAGCATACTATCTTGTTCTGGTGGCATCTGTCTGGGCCATCGTGGGAGCTCACCTGCACTCTTCGCCCTCCAGTAGCTTGCGGTAAGTGGCGATCTCAATGTCCAGGGCTAGCTTGACGTTCATGAGCTCCTGGTACTCGCGTAGCTGCCGGGCCATGTCCTGCTTGGCCTTCTGCAGGGCCTCCTCTAACTCTGCCAGCTTGTGCTTGGCGTCTTTGAGAGCCAACTCCCCACGCTGCTCAGCATCAGCGATGGAAGCCTGGAGTGTGGCGCACTGCCCACAGGAGAAAGGAGAAGTTTGTGGCACGGAGCACATGTGGGTTAGGTTAACTTCCCGGAAGTGTGTCAATGCCATGGAAGTCAGAGCACTGAGTTTGAGAATAAGATTGTTCTCTGTCCACATGGGTAGAGTTTTCTGGGTGAGAAAATGGCTTTCTGAGATCTTTCTCTGAGTAGTGGGTATGTTCATAAAATAAGACAAGCTTGACCATGTGGTGGCTCCAGAGGAAAGGGCCTGTCCCAGGAAAGTGCATCTCCATTCCTTGTCTGAGAGATTTCTGTCTAAGCCAACTGAGTTAAGCCCAAGGGCTGGATAGCTTTATGTCAATTTAATACAAGCTAGAGTTATCTGAAAGGAGGGAATGCCTCCATAAGATCTGGCTGTTGGGCATTTTCTTAACTAGTGATTGATGGGGGAGGGCCTAACCCACTGTGGGTGGTGGTCCTGGGTTCTACAAGAAAGCAGGCTGAGCAAGCCATGAGGAACAAGCCAGTAAGCAGCACCCCTCTGTGGCCTCTGCATCAGTTCCTGAATCCAGGTTCCTGCCCTGTTTGAGTTCCTGTCTTGACTTCCTTTCATGATGAGCTGTGATGTGGAAATGTAAGCCAAATAAACCCTTCCCTCTCTAAGGTGCTTTGATCATGGTGTTTCATCACAGCAATAGAAACACTAACTAGGACAGCCCAGGTCCAAGTCTTCCTGGATGCAGGGGTTTGGATGAAATGGTCTTTGAGATATCAGTCCTACCTGCTTCTTTAGGTTATCAATCTCAGAACGCAGTCTCTGCATGGCCCTGTTCAGCTCAGAGATCTCCATCTTAGTGGAACGGAGGTCGTCCCCATGCTGGCCAGCAGACCGCTGCAGCTCCTCATACTGGAAGGAAGAAGAGGCTTCAGGTGAGGGATAGTCAGGCTCAAGGAGGGAGGGTTGTAGCTCCCCAGTGCCCTCCAGGCTTTCAGTGAGCACTGCTCAGAGGGCCCTGGGTTGTCTCACCAGGCCCATTGTGCCCATTGGCATCATCTCCTGCTCTGAATCTGCTCCCCTATCCACCACACACTTCAGCAACAGCCAGACAACTGTGGCCATGCTGCTTCCCCCTTCATTTGCTCCTGGTCTCTCTTCCCTCTCTGTGTTCTCCATGCATCTGACCCTCCCAGATCAGCATCTCTCTCTCTCTCTCTCTCTCTCTCTCTCTCTCTCTCTCTCTCTCTCTCACACACACACACACACACACACACACACACACTCAGAGAGAAAGAGAGGGGGAGAGAGAGAGAGGGAGAGAGAGAGAGTTTCCAATAGAGATCCTCCTTCAGATATATTTGTACTGTTTCCCTGACTCCCAGCTCGGAGTATCTGCTCCAACTTGGGAAATGTCATTCTGCGATCTATATCAAGTCTTTGTGCCCAGAGCCCTGGCCCCAACTAGCTCCAGCTCTCTCCTTTGCATCCTCTGGCCTCATCTAGAAGGCACTTAGACCTTCCTCTCGACACCACTCCCCATTTGCATGATAGCTGCAACTGACCACTTACGTCCATTTCTGATATTAAGTGTTGGAATTTCTGCCTGTGTCTGACTATTCCCCTTGCTCCTGATGATATTGGCCCTGGGTGATGCTCAGAACACAGGAAGCTCTAAGTGGACCCAACTAGCCTGGGACACTGGAGAGGATGGGCTCCTATCTCATTTGCTCATGAAGCTTTCAATCCCTGTGCCGGTTTAATTGGTTAGATCTTGGCACCTCACCTTGGTCTGGTACCAGGATTCAGCTTCTGCCCGGCTGCGGTTGGCAATGTCCTCGTATTGGGCCTTAACCTCAGCAATGATGCTGTTTAGGTCCAGGCTGCGGTTGTTGTCCATGGAGAGGACCACAGAGGTCTCAGAGATCTGAGCCTGAAGCTGAGCCAGCTCCTAGAGCCGAAAGAGAAAAGACAGGGTGTTCACGTGTGTACATATGTGTGTGCACATATATGCAGGTGTGTATGTGAGTGAATACATATGCTTTGGCATGGCAACCCCCTGGGACAGGTCTTGACATGGAGGGTGTTGTGCTGTGGAGTGCAGCCCCCTCTCAGGTCTGAAGGGTTGGGAAGGATATTTGGGAGGCCACTGAGATTACAACTGTTCTTCAGCATCAGCACTGAGCACAGCATAGGTAACTCCAGCTAGATTTCTCCATAAGCCACTCCCATTGTCAGGGGAGCCTGCTGACTGTCAGAGTGTGATGTATCACTCTCTGAAGAGGCCCAGCCCTTCACACCCAACAGCCCTTCTCACCTTGGGCAAGAAGCCTGAGTCAGAAGGGACCAGATACTTCTGAGTCCTGTCTTGTTCCCGACTGTGCTATGCTCCTTAGGGATGGGGCACGAAGATTAGCTAGAAACATCAGAAGGGGCCCCGGAAGAAAGACCAAGAACTGAGGGTCTTGATTATGTCTGTGGCACTGTGCCTGCAACCCACAGAAAAGTATCCTGGTGCTCCATAAAACAATGTCTTCAGGAGGGCCAGGCAATTGTCACACCCAGATAGAAAGCATCTGCAGGCTGTGTGACTGCTGTTGACTTGTATAAATGCATCAGTTTGAGGTGTTCCAGAAAGAATAGTGGGGCTGGGTTGGGCTGGGCTGGGCTGGGGTGTGAGCCATAGGGCTTGGACAGTTCTGCAGGAATCCCCTGAATTTGGTGATAAACAGATATTCTGTCTGCTCAACAGAACATGTTTATTTTAATTAGCCAAGGTAGAGTTTTTCAACTTTGAAAACTTCTTGTTACCCCCAGGAACCTCATTTTCCCCCTCAAAGAGAAAGACCTGCCCCATGAATCACAATCTATCTACAGGTGGATGAGAAGCAGAGAGGTCAGAGCCAGTAAAGAGACGGCAGCTGTGTGCCTGGGTGGGTGGTGGGGTGGGGTAGGGTGTCCCAGCCTCCAGTCCTCCGGACAGGACACCAGGGTCTCTCACCGCCTCATAGAAAGCTCTCAGGAAGTTGATCTCGTCCATCAGGGCATCCACCTTGGCCTCTAACTCCACTTTGTTCATGTAGGCAGCATCTACATCCTAGGCACAGAACATGAGATCATTCTGGGTCCTACCCTCCAGGGTGCACTAACAGCCTCTGGAGATTATCTCTGGAGTTAATGGGGCAGCTTCAGCTCCCCAGGGAGCACATGCTGTTGCTGCATGCTGTCCAGTGGAACTGGATAGATGGCGAGGTCCACATAGTATGGCCTTCAGGAGTCCCTGTCTGCTGCTCATCAGCTAGTGCCATATGAAAGGGTCTCATGTCACCTTCCATGGTGAGGACACTCCAAACTGGGTCATGGGATCCCATTGCCTAAGAGCCCTTCAAGCCTCTCCCCAAAGACTGTAACAGGCGCCCATCCTCACACTTCTGCCCATCCTGCTTCCCTTCCTTTCTTCTCCAAGCTGCTACTCCATTTTTCCTTCAGTTTAAGCCTTGGTGTTTTTTCTTCCCTCTGCTAGACATCCAGACCTCTAGGCTTCCACCACGTGATCCTCCTATGGCTCTGCCAAAGACTGTCTCTGCATTCTGTGTTCTGAGCTGAGGACCAGGCCCATTTGGCTTCCCCTCACCCTATATTGCATCGTGCAAGGAGAGGTGTTGGTGCTCACACAGCTTGGAGTTGGGAGTCTTGGATCTTGACCTGCTTCTAATTGCCTCTGCACAACAAACTGAACATCGTGGACTCAGTGTCCTCATGTTTAAAGTCAAATATGTCTCCAAGAAGACCTAGGGCCTCAGTGAAAGTTCTGTCTCCCCCAGGAACCTGCAGTCATTGAAAGTGTCTTTGCCACTTACTTTTTTGAGTACTACAAACTCATTCTCTGCCGTTGTGCGCCTGTGGATTTCCTCTTCATACCTGTGGAAAGGAGGAGAAGGGTGGGTGTTGGGAGGAGGGCTTGAGAGTGAGGTTGGAATTGTTCTATCTGGCCCAGTTCTCGAAGCCCTCCAGCACACCCTGCATATCCTTCAGCTCAAGGTTATGGCAGGTGGGCACACTTGTAAAACATTCTGTTGTAGTGTGGCTCCCTCACACATATGTGACTCCAAATTCCAAATCAAATACCCCTACTCCTGCCAAAAGAAAACTCAAACTGAAAATAGCAGAATAGAATCAACCCTCTTCCTGGGATGCACTTCCACACAGCCTGGACCTCTGAAGAAGTGTGCCCCTCCCTCAGCCCCTCCTCCTCTTCTACTCCTTCTTGACTGGCGGGCCCCGACCTCTAGCCTGGCTCCTGCCACCCTGTGCTGCTGCCATGTCCCTCAATGTCTCAGCCACACTGAACCCTATCTTGAGCGGTGGACTCTTCAGGCTATAAGATCAGCCTCAGCTATCTCATTCTTCAGTTTGGCTGTACTCCCTCTGGCACCGATGGCATGCTATAGTACCCCCTTCCCACTCTGAGAAGGGAGCTTCCCTTCCATTGCAGTGGCCCACTCTCCACCCAGGCTGCCTCAGCAGCAGGATATTCCACACTCCTTCATGGAGTTATTAATTGTGGCTGGGAAACCACATGGGGTTCCAGGAGAATCTTTTTCTTCTCTATCCCTCCAGCCTCCTACACACGAACCCTTAGTGGAATAAATAGGAGGGGCAGAGTCTCTGGCTTTAATTCTTAACTAACTATTGAGTTGTGCTTTGTATAATCTTGGGTAAGTGAGTGACCATCTCAGAGCCTGTATTTGCTGTTCTCAGAGGTTAAAGGTTGTTACATATGGACAAGCCTTTGGACTCGTATGGTCATTACCTTGTTAACTTCAGCCCTTCCTTCCTTAAATCCCAACATTCTGTACCAAAGACTTTTGTTATTTTTTTTTAACTTTTGTATCTGATTCCATCTCATGTCCCAAGTATATGTCCTATTCCTGTCAGATGGGGCAGTTTTGAAGAACAGTGCATCCTCTTCCTTTTGCCTGACCTCCCCAGGAGCCCCAGGGCTGGGTTCTGGACCAGATAGACTGAGTGGCCACTCACTTGTTCTTGAAATCCTCCACCACGTCCTGCATACTCTTTAGCTCTGTCTCCAGCCTGCCCCGCTCTCCTCCAAGGCACTCCAGCTGGCGCCTCAGGTTGGTGATGTAGGCTTCAAACATGGGCTCTAGATTGGTCCTGGTTGTTTTGTGCTCTTGCAGGAGGCTCCATTTGGTCTCTAGGACTTTGTTCTGCTGCTCCAGGAACCGCACCTGTCCCAGCCAAAGGTAAGAGATTGTGAGGGCTTCCTTGCTTCAGTTTTCCACATGGTCTTCAATGTAGGACCTCCCATTAATGCAGGGACCCTGCATGACCTCATAACCCAGGTGGTGGCTTCCCCTTCTGCTCCTGAGCTGCAAGGAGCCTGGGTGCAGAGTGCTATGTCAATGTTGGTACAATGGAGTTGGGAGTTAAGTACTAAGTCCAGAGGAGCTGGAGGCCATCTGATACACCAACCATGTTGACATGCGTTAACTCAGGAAAATAGCACTGTAGTTGTCTGAGCCCAAACTGATTCCTATTACATGGGTGGGAGGTTGTGACAGAAAATTTTGTTCATCTTTTTCCTTTCTTGGAGGATTTCTCAGGATCTGGAACTTGGACTCAGATGCCTGTGTGCTTTAGAAATGTTAGTGTGGATCACTGTGGAACTACACTCAGGGGACCTGGGCACAATCCCAGCCATGTCTCTCACTAGTCATGTGGACTTGAGCAATCACCTCCCTTGAGTTGCTTGTTGAGTCCCTTGTGGTCTTGAGCTGTTATTTGGGTTTCTGGACTTAGCTCCATCAGATCCTAATTCTGGGAACCATGAAGAACTTTCCCTCATCCTGAAGTCCTTCTACTAGGAGGGCCTGGAGTGTCACTTAGTCTCCAAGAATGAAAGAACAATACCTCCACGACTTCAGAGGCAGCAGCATCCCCAGAGAGATCTTTAGCAAGTGTGTCTTTCCCTTGTCTCCCAGGATGTGGGAAAGAGCACATCCTGGCCCCCTGTACCTGTCCAGTCCTGTCCACTATTCCCACATCCCCTCTAGATAAACAAGGAAAAAGCAGAAGCCCAGGATCTCCCCTTCTCCGTCAAGCTCCTGGAAGTCACACCTGTGTTGGGATAACTCATGCCAGGTGGAGTGACACAGGAGACAAAGCTTAAGAACTGGTGTCTGAGCAGTGTCTTTGGTTGGGTCTCTCCACCCAGTGATCTGCTCTCCATGAGGAGGCATTCATAATGTAACAAAGCCAGAAAGGGACCCAGGAGTCCATCTGTTCCACCCCACCAGGGCTTGAGAGGAGTGGAAACTCTCCCCGCAGTAGAGTCCTAACTGGGGCCTGAGATGAACGTCTCTGGACTCCACACTCTTCTTCATCCCAGAGATGTAGCCTGAGTGGCCTGGGGCTGTGACTACACTCTTTCCCAGCTGAGGCATGACATGGTGCACAATGGCATCATGTACCAAGAGGCTGTCTCCCAGAACTGGGAACCTCTAGGATCCCAAGTCACACAGCTGTTAGGACTCTGAAGTCAAATACGTCCTCTCAGTGCCCTTTCACTCAGCTTCCTAGATATACCCTATCACCAAGGTGTGTCAACAGAGAAATACCTCTACCTTGTGAGGACACTAGTGTTAATTAGCTGGAAGACAGAAAAGGACCCAATACATTTCCCCACACTTTTAGCCTTTGTTCCTTTATTGCCTTCCCTCCAAACTATCTAGCTGACCCATGATCACTGACCACCAGAGTAGCAATGCCCTGGTTGTGGGTCTGAGAAGTCTAAGGCTGGATGGAGATGGGCACTTTTCTGCTCCTGCCCTATCAGCAGACTGCCTAGGCCCCAGGTGCATGTGTCCTGGGAAGACCTAGATGACCTCAAGAAAACCCAGATAATGAAGATTCCAGACAACAGTGACTTTAGTAGTGGAGACCCCGCTTGCCCCTCACCTTGTCTATGAAGGAGGCGAACTTGTTGTTGAGGCTCTTGATCTGCTCCTTCTCCTCCTTTCGAACTCGCTGGAGAGATGGATCAATCTCCAGGTGCAGGGGGGTGAGGAGACTCTGGTTGACAGTGACTTCATGGATGCCTCCAGCTCCAGGGGCCATCCCACCTCCAAATCCATACCCACCATAGGCTCCCCCAACTCTGTACCCTATGCCGCTGACACCTAGCCCACAGGCAGCACCTCCAAAGCTGGCCCGGCTGGAGCGGTAACCCCCACCGATGGAGATTCTCTTGTTACCCCCAAAACTGTGTAGGCTTCTTGTCCCAAAACCACCCCCAAAGCCGCCTCCAAAACTCTTCCCGCTCTGGGACACAGAAACAGAGCTGAAACCAGGCCGACAGCCAGGAAGGAGACTGGCTGAGGAGGCACTGAAGTTCCGTGTGCCCCCAGACTTGATGGTTACAGAAGATCGCTGGGTCATGGTGGAAGCTGGTGTCAAAAGGCAGCAAAGCAAAGGCAAAAGCGAAGAGCCTTTAGATTCTGGCTTGCCTGGACTCACCTTGAGTTTTATCCCTTTCAAGAACTGGGTTTGGCCAGAGTAGATCAAAGACCACTCTTGTGTTCACCTCAATGGCATGTCTGGCCACAGTCCATCTTCCTGCCCGCTAATCACCACGGGGAACACCCTACCCTGGGCAGGACCAGGCCTGGGGAGTCCAGCCTGAGGCAAACCTGGCCTGAAAGCTCCCCACCTGCTCAGGTGGGACACACACTCTGGACAGCCTCCCTGCCTCCCCCACTTCCATCTGCAACTCTCTCCTCCCAGACTCTAGACCCAAGCATCTAACTGTACCCATCTCTCTCTCTCTCTCTCTCCCTCTCCCTACCTCCCCCTCTCTCACACACACATTAAAAACCCATGTACCAAGTGTTGAGTTTGCACCATACTATGTGATAGGTCCACCATAAATATTATTACATTTTATTTTTATAACTTTGTGAAAATAGACCATAAATTGTTGCGGATGTTTTCTGATCAGTATCATGGGAGTTGAACTCCACTTGCTCACCTTTCAACATTGGCTATTCTTGCTCTTGGTTTTTAACCTGCTGCCGTTGGCACATAGGTCACACAGCAAAGGGATGCTGGGACGATGCTAGAACCCAGTGGCGGGCTGGGCTACATGCTCAGAATCTCCGAACTTGTCATAGCTGGGGAAAATGAGATGTCTTGTCCTTCCTAAGAAGCAGTCAGAGGTCATCTCAAATCCCTGCCCTCTGCTGTTGTCCCCCCTGGTCTTAGTGAATTTAACAATTGTTCTCAGAGTCTTTTCTCGCCAGTCTGAAATCTTTATATCCTCTTAACCCTTCTAGATGGTGGTCCCTTATTTCACATTCCTCTCTCCTGACTCATATGTCATTGAACTCCTTCCCTAGCACCAATGGTTTCCACAGCTCTGGTTGGCAGCTTCTATCAGTTCTGAAATGAATCCCTATGGGTCGAGCCCACCCTTTCCTAACACACCTGAGCCCCTCTCAGGTTTAGTGCCATCATCCCCCTGAGGTCCTGAGGGGAGGGGCCCAGGAGACTGTAAACTCAGGAATGTGCAGCCGCTTCCTGGGTGTCTCCCCACTGCCTGCAATTATAGGCTCATTGGCTCCTTGGCTTGGCCCCGGGGCTGACTTTTAACTCCTCTCCTGCCCTGTCATTTCTCTGCTCAGGGCTGCAAGTTTGAAGCTGTCGGGGAACAATCAGCTCCTTTGCTGGCCAGTGCCTTGACCACCCATCCTACGTCAGTGTTGTCCCAGGAACACAGGCTGATGTGGGGAGGGGATGGCCTCACCCTGCATGACATACTGAGCAGGAGGCTGGGCAGGGCTTCTGCCCAAGGGTTGAGACTTCCCAAACAAGCATCCCAAAGAAAAGTGAAAGGAAGTAGGAGCCCCTTAAGGAGGAAGGCTGTTGGTCTGCTGCCCTCTCCATACTCTCCTCTTAGCTCCCCGGGAAGGGGCAACAGCTATTGTGCCCCGAGTACTGCTTGTGTGGAACCCTGGCTGGGGGCTGCCTGAGAGTCAGAATTGCTGTGGGCTCATCACCACTGCACACAGAGGTCTGAGCCAAACACATGACACATGCATTTAATAGGCACATTCCAGGAGGAGACAGAGGAGCATTGACTCTGGATGGCAGTTTATAAGCAGCCAGAGAGGGACAAGACAGCTATCACAGACTTCTCCATTGCTGAAGCTGGAGGGAAGGAGCTGAAGAGTCATTTGCAGATCTGTTGACTGTGAACTTGGGAAGAGAGTGGGGTCTGGGTTTGTGTGTCTGGCACAAAGAAATGCCAGGAGCAGGCTGGGGACTGTTGGGAGGTTGTCATAAGTCAGGGAATAGGTTTAGCCTGGCAGCACAGGGGACCCCCCTGTGAAGAAGAAATGGCATAAGGGCCCAGACATCCAGTTGCAACTGAAAGGAGGCTTCGGGGTAGTGGCAAGGGAGACTGCAGGCTGGCCACCTTAGTGCTTGTAGCTCTTCCTGCTGGATGACGTAGTGGAAACAAACTTGACGCTGGAGCCACTGCCCACCAGGCCCCGGTTGCTACTGGTGGTGAAACCAGAGCCTCCCAGACCTGAACCCAGGCTGTGGCCACCGCTGGTGGTAAAGGAGTAGCCACTGCTCCCACCAAGACCCAGGCTTCCACCTCCAATGTTGCTGCCACCACCATAGCCACTGGAAAGGGTTGAAGTGACCACCGCTGTGGAAAGAAGGGACAGAGTTAGAATTGCAGGCGGAGAGAAGGCACTGGACAACAGAGCCTGTGCCCTGGAACATCTGCGGTTGAGATGGGTGATCTCACAGACAGATGCTGGCTTTCCCAATTCCTGCTTGCTCTGTGAGCTCCTGCCTTAGACCTCTGCCTCTGCTGCTCTGTGCTGTCTTCTTTCTCCAGGCTTTCTGCTTCTCCTCTACTACCCAGTGCTTCTCTCCCACAGCCTACTGGACACTTCTCCAGGAAGGCACTTTCCTCTCACCTCTACTGTACCACCTCTATTGCTGTCCTATCCCCCTCCCTCTTTGGGTTTGTCTCTGGCATCTCCTTCCTTCTGGAAGCTCATAGGAATACATATGTCCTTCCCCTGGAGTCCCCCTGGTGTGGCACTCTAAACACAGATGGTGGGTGTCCTGTAAAGCCCAGAGCCTTCCTGAGGCGATGCTCTGCAGAACCGAGGCAAGCAGCAGGCTCTCCACAGACTGCTCAGACAGGGCAGGGCTGCCTCACTGGTCATGGTTTGGCGTCTAGTGTAAAGGGTTCTCTCCAAAGGGCCCAGGCAAAACCAGGCGCCTTCCTATGTCCCGTCTATGTCAAACGCTCATCTCTGAACTCTTGAAACTGGGATACTGGGAGGTGGGAGATATGGCTGGGGCTTTTTAACCTGCTGTAAGACAACTTCAGGATCCACCCCCACACGTACGGGGGGTTTTGTACTCTCCCTCCAAAGGGAAGAACCGTGAGCCTGAAGACTCATCTAACTTGGGAACTAGAGGCAAGAGGGGCAGGAATTTGAGGCTAGCTTGGATTGCATGAAAGCTGTCCCAGAAAACAAAACTCTGTCTAGTGCTGTATGCACACTCACACAGGTGGCTCAGGTTAAACTCAGTGTGAAACACAAACAAAACACAGAGATATGCACGGGGGCAGGCAGGGAATGGGGGGAGCTTGTTGGTATGAGGTGGGGTGAGTATCCAGAACAGGGTAAGACAGGGTGGGAATATGTGAGAGTGGTCAAAATACACCAAGGCCTCAGGTTCAACTCCCAATACTACAGTAAATAAGTAAATTACACAAGATCCTCTAATTCACTATGGTTTTGTCATCAACTCAAGCTCCCAAACTGTCTCCAACTGAATTCTGCCTGCAGGGTTCTCACGGGTGCCTTGTATCTGCCCCTTTTCCCGACCACATGAGCTCCAAGCCACAGGGGTCATACTCACAGATGTTCACTGGGGAAACTCCCTCTCCGCTCAGCCTGGTTGGGAGGAGAGGAGGGAAGGTTACTTACTGTCCAGGTTTTCGCCTGGCAGGTATTTGCAATGACAAATTTTCAGATTGTTTTAAGTGCATTGAGAACCCCTTTATTATTTTTATGTAGAAGTCATGCTGGTTAAAACTCTAAAATTATATGAAGTACTAAAAATAGTAAGGGTCTAATGAATGCAGTCTTGTGGAACCTGAGGTTTGGAGGCCTGGTTCCTGTGACCTCAGAGGCATAGTTTGAGTTTAAAACATGCCCTCCCACCCAGGAAGTGAAAACCAATCAGATTAGAGTCCATCAGAAAGCCAGGATGGTCCCTATAACCAGGTTTTCCTCTCAATAAGAGATTCTTGCCATGCACCGAGGCTATTATAGGTGTGGAGAGGCATCCGAATACAAAAATAACAGTAGTCACAATCGGTCTATTATTGTCTTGGCAAGTGGCATTCATTCCTAAAGGCTCACTCAGCGCTAACATTAACATTTATTGAAAACCTGTTACACTCATCATGTCATTTAGTTTTCCCAACAACCCTATTAGGTAGGTATTATTATGTCAGTTTTACAGTGGGAAATTGGAGATCAGAGAGACTAATTAACTTGCTCATGGTCACAAGGTTTGAAATAGGATACATCTGCCTTCAAAGTCCATTCCTTTGACCACTAAATTGAAGGAGAGCAAGATTTTTTTTAATTAAAGTAAAACATTTTTAGGGGTGTAGTGAGATAGCCTGTGGCTAACAGCAGTCGCTGTTCTTACAGAGGACCCAGTTCCCATGACCCACATGGTGGCTCACAATCATTTGTAACTCCAGTGCCAGACTTTCACAGGTACCAGGCATGTACTCAGTGTACAAGCAGGCCAAACACTCATACATGTAAAATAAATAAACAAATCTTTAAATTACTATTTTTTAAATTATATATATGTCTGTCTGTGTGTGTGTGTGTGTGTGTGTGTGTGTGTGTGTGTGTGTGTGTGTGTGTGTGTGTGTACATAAATGTAAGTGCAGGAAGGGGCCAGAAAAGGGTGTTGGAACCCCAGGAGTTGGAATTACAGGCAGTTATTAGGCACCCTATATGGGTGCTAAAAACCAAACTCAGCCCGATATGGGTGCTAAAAACCAAGCTCAGGTCCTCTGTAAAAGCAGCACTTTTTTGTCATTGAGCCATCTCTACAGCTCCAAGAGCTAGTTAAAAAGAACAAAAACACTTGTTGAATGGCCTGAGCTGTTCTGAGAGTCATGATATTGCCTTATTTTAAGCCTTTAAGCAATAGCAACATCAGAACTATCATTACCCCCCATTTTATAGATAGGAACACTGAGACAGGAAGGTTTAGTGACTTGCCCTTAGTGGTAACTGGAGGAATACCAAAATCCTATCAGCTTTGGGGATCACAGAATCTGGTTCCTTTGTTATGCCCCTGAAGATATTGAGGGCTAAGGGGAGACCAACTTTTAGTAATGAGTGGAGACCCATAAGCCCAAAGCTAGGACAGTTTCTTCTTAGTCCAGGGTCTATTACCCCATATTTTCAGGCCTACTATGGAACCAGCCTTCTCCTTTAACAGAGCATGACCTCTTAGACCCACTCAGGCCTTAGATTTCCATGGGGTGCACCGGGATGACTTAGCACGGCATTCTTTGTCATGGCTCACTGGCCACAGCTCAGGCTTCTGGGTTAAGTCCTGTTTACTTGAGAACAGACCTGCACTCCTCGCCCTCCAACAGCTTCCTGTAGGTGGCGATCTCCACGTCCAGTGACAGCTTGACATTCATGAGCTCCTGGTACTCTCGAAGCAGCCGGGCCATGTCCTGCTTGGCCTTCTGTAGGGCGTCTTCAAGGTCCACCAGCTTGGCCCGAGCATCCTTGAGGGCTAGCTCTCCACGTTGCTCGGCGTCAGAGATAGCAGTTTGCAGACTAGAGCACTAAAAGGAAAGGAGGTGTCACAAGTCTTTGGACAGACCCCAGAGGTGCCTTGATCCGTGTAAGGAGTCCTTGGAGTTGGTGGGATAATGCAAAAGAAATGGGAATTCTTGCACTGACTGAACTGTACCTGCTTCTTGACAGCATCGATCTCAGATCTCAGTCTCTGGATCATCCGGTTCACCTCCGAGATCTCTTGCTTGGTGTTGCGGAGGTCGTCGCCATGCCGACCTGCTGTCACCTGCAGCTCTTCGTACTGGTAAAAGCAGGCACGGGCACTTAGTCAAAAGCCTGTGTGCCAAGCAGGCCACTCATCCCTTCCCTCATTCATCTTTCCAGGTGGTTTTTCTTGAGCCTGTCTGCTCCATGAGGAAGCAGCAGGCTCTGGGAACCACACATAAATGCAAGCTGATCCTGGTTCCCAGGTACTTACGTTATGCTCAGTTTGTACCCCAAAGACAAGTAGCCTGGTAGTAGAGTCCTTCAGAGTGCCACAAAGGAGTCCAGGTTAGGTTTGAAAGTGTGTGCAGTGCGGTGGGAGGGTGGAAGGATGGCCTGTGTATACAGCTTAGAGAGAGACTATTCCAGACTAGAAAAGGGGACTTAGGAGATAACACTGCTGCAGGGGGAATAGTGGCAAGGTGTGAGAGTGAGGAAGTAGTTCGCTCAGTGTCTCTGTGGGATGGGGAGTTCTTGGTCTGGCTTGCATCAGGATCGGCTATGATAGGCCCATGAATTTAGGTAGCTCCGCAGACAGCAGTGTTGGGAATCAGAGAGGAAAGGCAGGAAACAAGTGGATAGCGCAGAGGCTACAGGAGGCACACTGGCAGAGGCCCTGGTCTCGGTGCTCATGCTAGATGTATCCAGGGCATTTAGGAGGGTTTGCTTCACCCTGCCTCCTCCAGGCCACTCTATCTGAGTCAAGATCCATGCTGTTTGGAAAGTGCTAGACAGCTCAGTTTCCTCTGCTGCCAGATACTCAAGACTAGAAGGAACAACACCCCAACAACACAGGGAGAAGTCTGCTACCATTTTCACTTCCAGTTTGGGGTTAAGTGAACCCTGTCTTCTGTTCACTGCCAAGGAGCTTCACTGTGGACCCCTGACATCAGACAACTCCTTGTTGGCTACACTACCTACTGGAAGGGACTAATGCAGTGCACAGGGCAGGACAAGGTGTGTGTGGGGAGTCAGATGCCCCCGTGAGGGGCCTGGGTTTGGCAAGGGGACAAGTTGGGGTTTGCTACACTGTTTTAGACAAACCTGGCCACCCAGGCTTTCAGCTGTAGCTCTCTAAGGTCCTTCCTGCCTCTCTTGCTGCACATGTGTGGTGTGCCCGTGCCTTCTAGCCTCTCACTCAGCATTAAAATCCCTCTTGTTCCTTCAGTCACTGCCGGACTAAAGACCTAGATCTTGCTGGGAACTCTCTGGTGATGCTCTTCTCCCCTTCTGTGATGCCCATCCACTTTCTGGCCTCTGGACTTTGGGTTCTCTGGTTGCAGCTTCTCTATTCACAACTCTAAAGCCACATTTAGCAGAGTGGGGGACCCCAGAGCTTATAGAAAGAATTTACAGGCTCTTTAGGACTTTTATGCTTACTTCTTGGTCATTTTGTAATCTCACCCAGTTGACTCCATTGAGAGAAATGTGGGAACCATGCATATCCTTCTGAGCACTTAACACCATCTGGACAACACACTAGTATATGGTTAGACCTCTATAAATATTTTAACCTAGAGTTTCTTAGTACCAGAACTGCGTTTTCCAAGTGCATCCCCAGAACACTCACCCGAGTGTTATCACCTCACCTTGGTCTGGTACCAGGACTCAGCCTCTGCCCGGCTGCGGTTGGCAATGTCCTCATACTGGGCCTTGACTTCAGCGATGATGCTGTCCAGGTCCAGGCTGCGGTTGTTGTCCATGGAGAGGACCACAGAGGTGTCGCTCACCTGGTTCTGCATCTGAGACAGCTCCTGCAGGGTATCAACTCAGAATCAACAGCAACAAGAGGAAGGGAACTTGAATTTCTGAAGTGACTAACTACTTAGTCTAGGAATCCCTTCTTTGGTGTCCCTGGCAGAAATCCTTTCAGGCAACCCCCTTCTGGTACTTCTAGTCATGATCATGTCAGGGATCCCAATCCTGTCCCTGGAAGTTTCTAGACAACTGGTGAGTGTGCTGGTGGAACCATCCTCTCTGCATTGCCTCTCAAGGCTCTCATCCATGTTTTCCATGGAGGGATGCAATTACAACAATTGGGTCCTATGCCACATAGAGGCATTCTTTAGGTCAGGCAATCTTGCTAGTCACACACACCTCCTCAGTGTGACTTTATCCCTCTGTCTCTCCATAGACCCAGGTATCTGCTTTTTATATGGCAGAGCCCCAAATAGTCCTCTTCAGAGGCCAAGGAGCCACCTGGCTAGTGAGTTGAGCTATAGCAGAGGCTGGGGAGCAGGTGCAGTATTTATTCCTAGAACATGGGAACCAGCACCCCTCCTTGCTAGGGCTGTCTTGCCATTTGTGGGGAGAGAGGCCTCAGAGTTGAAACAGTTTCATGTGTCAAAGTTCCCAGCATTCCTTCCTGGCACCATGCCAGCTCGACTCACTAAGTGAATGACACCCTGAGCTTCCTTTCCTCTCTAGGCTCTGGTACCAGAAGCAACAGAAACATGTGCAGATTCTTACTGCCTCGTAGATCATTCGGTAGAAGTTGATCTGGTCCGTCAGAGAGTCCACCTTAGCCTCTAGTTCCACCTTGCTCATGTAGGCTCCATCCACATCCTAAAATGACCCCAGATCCAAACAGCATTTCAGAAGAAGCCAAGCAGAATCTAGCCTGGATTTCAAGGGTTGGGATAGGTGTTCACTGAGACTGGGGCTTAAGCTTCCTGGGCAGAAATAGCGAGACCTTCAATACGATGGTATATTCTGGGAGGTTTGAGCTCATCACATGTTCTCATCATCGATGTGATATTTCTTGGGTGATCCCAGGACCAGAATATCTCATACTCCAACATTTAATGTTAAATCTCAATCTCTTTCTCTCTTCTCTCCCCTCCTCCTCACATCCTTCTTCTCTTAGAAGCGCCTCTGCTCCAACTCTCAATGCTAAATCTTTTTTTTTTTTTTTTTTTTTGGTTTTTCGAGACAGGGTTTCTCTGGGTAGTTTTGGAGCCTATCCTGGCACTCGCTCTGGAGACCAGGCTGGCCTCAACTCACAGAGATCCGCCTGCCTCTGCCTTCTGAGTGCTGGGATTAAAGCTGTGCGCCATCAATGCTCGGCTCAATGCTGAATCTTAACCAAAGGGTGTATGGTATGCTGGATAAGCTATAAGCTCTGCCCCTGATCTGTGTACCCAACCCTTCTTTCTTTGAGGCATGGTATTACCATGTAGCCTAGGCTGGCTTCAGACATAGCTTCCAGAGTGCCGGGATGACAGGCTCAGAACTGGATCTCATTTAAGAGACATCCCTACTCACCTTTTTCAGGCCCACAAACTCGTTCTCGGCAGCGGCACGCTTGTTAATTTCATCTTCGTACCTGCAAGGATGAGGACAAGGGGGTGTGAGATTGAGCAAGGCTCCCACTTAACTTCTCCCGACCTTCCTTCCTTTCCAGCTCTTTGGTGACCTGCACATGACTTTGGATGATTCATTTAACCTCTATTTCTTCCTCTATAAAAGGCAGATAATTTCTTCTGCCAGTTTAAATAAAACTTTCGTAAGATTAGAAGGTGACCAATGACTTATGGGAATAGAATCATGCCCTTAGTCATCTCCATTTCTTTGTAGATACAGAGTCCTAATCACCTAAAATATATGCTGCCTCAGTAGTGCCTGCTGAACCTGCACAGAAAACTTTATTTGTTCAGGACAGTCTCTCAGGTATTTTTTGAAATATTTTCCCTGGGCCTCAGGGTGATCACTGAGCAGTGTACTTTTGTGATTAAGTAGAGCTCAAGCTAGCTAATGGACTTGCTAAATGCCTTTACACTGTAGCCCAGACGATAAACAGTGTTCACGAGGAACATTCCACGAGGAAGATGAGAACCGCTCCTTCTGCCTAGTTATCTTCTTTCACCTGGGCTCATGCCATCTGGGAAATTCAAGCCATCTCAGTCCCTGGGCTCACATCCAGTGGATACAAGCAGCATGCTGGATGGAGGTGAAGCAATGCTGTTTACCAGAATGAGTGCCAGTGTTTCTTTCGTCAGATGATGCTGGTGCCCATTTCAGTTGTGTAGACAGATAAGAACAGGCCCCTTGTGTTTGTTAGCCGTGAGGCGGAGACAGAGGTCCCTTGCTACCCTGAGTGTGCCGTCTTTGTCTTCTGCTGCACACCCAGCGATCCTAGCTCACGTGGCATTCACCTCTTTGCACTTCTCTAGACCTCCGAGGATGGCTCTAGACACCCGGGGATGGCTGTGTGTAGTCAGGTCTTCTACTCACCTGACTTTGAAGTCTTCGACAACCTCTTGCATGCTCCTCAGTTCAGCATCTAGCCTGCCTCTTTCTGCAGTGACGCCATCCAGCTGCCGGCGGAGGTCATTGAGATATGCATCGAAGAAGGGCTCCAGGTTCTGTCTGACAGTCCTGGAGCCCTGCTCCTGTAGGAGGTTCCACTTGGTCTCCAGGACCTTGTTCTGCTGTTCCAGAAAGCGCACCTACAGGGGAGCAGAGAGAATGAGCCTCACTTGAGAAACCAGGGAGGCAGAACCACACACTCCAGCTAACAGTGGAGACAAGAACAAAGGGCTTTTACCCCATGCTCAACCAGCAGTTGACAACTCCACTCCCAAATGAGAAAGCCCCTGGAGACATGCAAGGACTCTAGGATTTCCCTGGACTGGACATGGGGGAGAGCATAGCCTCTATGGTGAGGGTCACAGACTCTGGGGTGAGTTTCTCAATGCTGCTTCTCTGGGTCAGGGTGGAAGCCCTCCTCGAGGGTTATCCCAGAGAGGACAAGTAGGGGGCATCTCTACAAGGTCCTGTGGGCCAGCTGGCCTGGATTGAAAACGTCTCTGTCCATGGCTGGTACTGGTTGATGAGTGTTCTTCTCCTGGGGACCCTGTATTGTGCTGCCTCCAGAGCTCAGCCTTCTCCACCTAGTCACTCCGTGCACTGGTAACTTGAGGGGTTGAGCACAGGTCCTACCTTGTCAATGAAGGAGGCAAACTTGTTGTTGAGGGTCTTGATCTGCTCCCGCTCCTCTTTCCGAACCCGCTGGATGGTGGGGTCGATTTGCAGGTTGAGGGGAGTCAGGAGGCTCTGGTTGACAGTGACTTCTTGAATCCCTCCAGAGGGACAGACAGGGAAGCCAGGGCCACCAAAGGCCCCTCCAATGCCACCACCATAACCAAAGCCACTGCTGACCCCAAACCCACTGCTAGCCCTGCCACCAAAGCTGCTCCGGAAGCCACTGCCAGCACACCCACCAATGGAGACCCGCTTGGTCCCCCCAAGGTTGTAGAGGCTGCGGCTTCCAAAGCCAGCACCAGCACCAGCACCACTGATCCTGCCCAGTCCCCCACTGTTTCCTGAGGAGCGGGCCACAGAGACAGAGCTGAAGCGTGAGCGGCCAGCAGTTGGGGTGGTGGCAGAGGCTGTGCTGAAGCCCCTGCGGCTGCCAGAGTGAAAGGTGATGGTGGACTGCCGAGACATGGCGATGAAGAAGGCAGGTGGCAGGAGCTCCTGAGGTAGATGCGTGAAGGGGATGGATAGAGAAGCCAGGCAGCTAGGGAGGTGCAGGCCCTTGGGCTTTTATACCTCTATAAAGGGCGGGGCTTGATTAATGAAGGGGGCACTGCTGATGGCATCCCCTAGGCATCTGCCAACCCTGAGCTCACCCTGAGTACCCCTGCAGGAAATGACATTAAAAAAAAAATAAAAAACACTGGTTGGTTTGCTGCGTCCCCTCCCCCACATGGAAACTTCTTACTAGTTGTAACTTGATCAGCAGACCAGTGAGAAGCAACTTAATTGCTTTTCAGTCATGTCCTAATCATGCATCTCCTAATGGACTCAAAAACACTGCCTCATTTCTGAACCGCTGTCTTAGGCCCGAGACCAACTCCCTTCAGTCCAAACATCTTGTATCAACACAAGGGCGGGCAACAACACTGTTTCCCATTCCTCTGTGTGCGTCTTGTGCCTGAGTGTTTTCTCAGCACCTATTGCCGGCTTTCCCCAACCCCATCAAGCTGGTCCTCCTGGTCAGCATTCATCTTCCTTAAGCTTGCAACAGCATTGATTGCCCTTTAATTTTGCTTGAAACCATCCATGTTTTCTGGGTGACACATGCAACTTCCTGGAGCATGTATGTTGGTATGCACATGCCTGTATGCTATGTTTGTGCCAATATTTGACTTTGAAGGCCATTTGGAGTTCTGTCTTCTGTGGACAGGAGTAGGAAAAGAAAGACTTGGGTTTGGATTCTAACCCCTGCAGTGGCCCAACCATGGGACCCTGGGCTCATCATATAATTTTTCTGAGCCTCATCATGTATCTGCAAAGTGGAGTTTATGGAGAGTATTCATGTATGAAAAAAACGTTCACATTACCTCTACCATGTAAGTTACAGTAAATGTTGCTGTGTTATTCTCCTGCAAATAGTACAGGAATTCATGTAGGGCTGGCCACATGCCCATCCTAGAATGAGTCCTGTGAGGATTCAGAAGAAATACAACACACATTCTTGATTTTTAGCAATAATTTCATGGTCCTGCTGGGAAGACAAAACTGAAACATGCTGGGTAATTGAACAAGATGATACACAATCACACTATCTTTGAGAACGCCTTCTTCCACAAGTCTCCCATCCTGAAGACCTATATCCAGTGGATAAGCCCCCGTTCTCATTCATCTTTTCTTACAAATTAAAAATTGTTATTATTATTATTATTATTATTATTATTGTGTGTGTGTGAGAGAGAGAGAGAGAGAGAGAGAGAGAGAGACAGAGACAGAGACAGAGACAGAGACAGAAAGAGACTCCGCTGGCATACACATGACACAGCGTATGTGTGGACGTCAGGTGACAATTTTTAAGAGTTGGTTCTCTCCTTCTATTATAGGACCCAGGGATCAACCTCAGGTCAGGTCATCAGGCTTGCACACAGGGAACTTTTTCAGAGCCATGCTCATGGCTCCCCATTCCCTTCTTGACTGTGCCTCCATTCTGAACTAGAGCATGGATTGACAGGGGTTTCCAGTGTGCCTCGGCCTCTTTCTTCTCGAATTCCCCTCCCTGTGTCTTCTGTGATGTTTCTGGCAGATGGTCAGGTCCTCTTTGATCTTGTTGTCGGATTGCTTCATGACTTGGTTTTGAAGGGTGGGTGGGCAAGTAGGAGAGGAAAGAACAGCAAGGTGTTCAGACCCCATAAATGGATAAGGAAACAAGGCTCATAGCAACTCATTTAGAGACAGGCTGATACAGCCTGGTAGATGGAAAACAGAGCCAGGTACTGTGGAACAGGTGTCCTTTGGGAGGCCCACAGTGTCTGGCTGATGTTCTCACCTGCCTGGAATGGTAGCTTGGCACTCAGAAGGCTGGTCTCTGTCCTGGGACCATCTTTTACCTGGAGCTCTGACGAAGGGCTGGGCCCCTCTTGTTGGGGTTGAGACTCCTTGTTTCCATGGAAGCCTGTGAATCACAGCTTTTGTTGAAGTGGCCAGACAGAGTTCAGGTCTTTACTCTGTTGCCAGTGTACCTAGGTCCTGGCTAGGTTGGTGCATGCTTGTCTTTGCCCATAGAAAGAATAAACATCTTTGTGTTCTTTGCTCCTCTTTATGTTAATCCATCTCCCAGAGGAAGGGACGCATGTTTGTTTCCTGAACACTGAGTAAACCGCAGAGCTCTCTGCAGAACAAAGGCTGGCTCAGGCAGTTCTCAGGATCCCATCGTGGCACATGCCTGTGGTGGGAATGCAAGCAGATGGCTTGGAGCTTTCCCTCTGAGCTACCTATGGCAACTAGAGGTTGGCATCTTCCTGGCCACTCCTTCCTTTCCCACACAGCCTCCTCCTGGCACCCCATTTTCTGTCACTGTTGTCTTACTGTTTCCTGTCCACAACCCCCTCTTCTCCTGGGTAGCTCATTCACCTTCCTCTTCCCTCTCTGATTTCCCACCAAAGGCGGTCATTGATCACACTGGGTGGTCTCACTCACTTACATTGCAAACTAAACTGAGGCAGATAAATCTTTGACTTCTCTTTTTCCTTCACTGGTCTGTGACTTTTCACATGCACTATGACCTTCACTTAAATAAATAGCAAGTGCCCAGGATAGCCCACCTCCCAACACATAGGTCATTATCCTCTCTATTTGTATTCAGTGTGTGTGTGTGTGTGTGTGTGTGTGTGTGTGTGTGTGAGAGAGAGAGAGAGAGAGAGAGAGAGAGAGAGAGAGAGTTGGAGATCTTGTGCATGCTAAGCTTGCCCCCTTTCAAATCTCAAAACATATTAACCCTTTTATAAAATAGTATTTTATTTATTCTTTGAAAATTCTATTCATACATGTAATGTATTTTGATCATACTCCATACTCCTACTTACTCTTTTTTTTCTGAATTTTTCTATTTTAATTAGAAAGAAGATTATTTTACATGTTAATCCCAGGTCCCCTCTTCCCTTGCCCCCCCCAACTAACACCCTACCTATCCCATACTATTTCTGCTCCCCAGGGAGGGTGAGGTCTTTCATAGGGGGTCTTCAAAGTCTGTCATATCCTTTGGGATAGGGCCTAGGCCTTCCCTAGTGTGTCTAGGCTCAGGGAGTATCCCTCTATGTGGGATGGGCTCCCAGAGTCCATGCTAGGGATAAATACTGATCCACTACAAGGGGCCCCATGGATTTCCAAAGTCATACTCGTTTTTTTAATGGAGAACAAATTTTATTCTGAAAATAGATCTTAGTAATAACGAAGTACTAACAGTTGGCTATCATAATAGAAGGAAAGGGCACCAGGAGTTTGCTTTAATGTTTTTTCCCGAAGCACCTACCTACCTACTCTTAAAACTTTTCTTCTTTGCTTTCTACCAAGAATGTTTCTTTTAGTAATTGATTTATTTGGTAATTAGTTTATTCATTTACTGATGTGTGTATGTGTGGGTAACATGGGCATTCACAAGTGTGTGTGCAAGTGCACATATGTATGCATATGTGCACATATGTGTGTGTGCTCAAGTGCATAAATGTGTGCTTATGTTCATGTGGCAGTCACAAGCCAACACTGGATGTTGTTCCTGAGGCACCAGGCACCTTATTTTTCAGACAAGGTCTCTCACTGGGACCTGGTGCTCACCAATTCGGTGATTAGGCAAGGCTTGCTGGGCGGCAAACTCCAGGGGGTTCACTTGTCCCAACTTCCTCTGTGCTGGAATTATAAGTGTGAGCTTCCTTATTGGTCTTTTTTAAGTGGGTTCTGGGGATTAAGCTCAGGTCTTTGTGTTTGTTTAACAACACACTTTACAGATGGCACTGTCTCCCAGGCCCTTGCTTTCTAATTTCTTTTGCAATGAACTAAAATCCAACCTCTAAGAAACCTTCCCAATAAGCCAGGGCCCAGCGCTAACTCTTTCCACCTGTCCTGTGGAATGCTTGCTCTTCTATGTATTAAGCTTTAGTGGTCTGGGTGTGTCTCTGACAGGTGGGTGCTTGATGTCCTGTATATATGTTTCTCTTATTGTTTGATAAATGAAACTCTGATTGGCCAGTGGTCAGGCAGGAAGTATAGGCAGGGCTTCCAGACTAGGAGAATTCTGGGGAGAGGAAAGGCAGAGAGATGCTGTGTAGCTACTGGGAAGATAGGATGCTTGGGCATCCTCCAGGAAGCCAAAGTCATGTGGAAATACATATATAATAGAAATGGGTTAATAATTAAGAGAGAGCTAGCCAATAAGAAGCCTAAGCCATCAGTCAAACAGTTTCTAATTAATATAAATTTCTTTGTGTTTATTTGGGGCAAAATTGGCTGTGGGACCAGGTGAGACAGAAACTCCATCCACACGTACTTTTCCCTGAGATGTGTTTCCTTAAATCCTCAGTGAGAATGACATCAAGAATTTATCTGACAGAAGGGGTCTGACAGAAGGGAAAGACCTACAAATGCCATTTTGCTCTCTGGCCATCTGGGCTTATCCGGGGCCTTCCTTGTGCTCTGGGGGTGTGGTAGGCCTGAGGACACTGTGTATTCTGGGATCCAGAGCTGAGACAGTTGGACCCTGTGATTTCTTTCTTGCCTGCTTAGGCTGATTGCTGTCTTGAGGTCCTTGGCAGTGTTGATTCCATTGACAGCCAGTGGGCTGACAACTAGGGATGAGTTGGGGAAGATGATAAGAAGGCAAGGAGACAGGCCTCCCAGGGGTGAGGAGTTGGGGGTTGTACTGAGAGTTTTGGCCTCCAATCAAGTCAGAGCAGAGGAGGAATATGGGCAAGATGCCATTGGACAGAGGAGACTTCCTCCCCCAGAGCAGGCCGTTCCTGGGGCATCAGAGGGCCCAAGCTATATAGAGACCTACCCCATTGCCTTGAGTCTCTTCTGCTCAACAGAACCTATCATGTGCTAACTGCTCAATAGCACCTATCGTGTATTAACTGCTCACTGTTATAGTCATGGTAGGAAGAACTTGGAGTAAAGCAGACAGACCCCCGTACCCCCAGGAACTCATGCTGAAACAGGAGGGGAGCAGAGGCAGTCTGACTGAGCCTCCCCGCTGGTGTACTCTGCAGGATTGAGTTAGGAGAGCGTAATTCTGCAGTACATCTAGACTTGAAACATTTTTCTCGCTTGACTATGCATGAGGGTGGCTACATGTTCTCAATATTTGGTGTACCTACTAGGTGCCACCAGATTGCCTGTAAAGGGTTCAGGCCATACTTGGTCCCCTTTGCACCTGTGCTCAGTGATGATAATTGCTCTCTTACTAGTTGTGTCAATCGACCTCAATGTTTTGATGAAGCTCAGTGGTGAGATTCACACCTATGTCTAGCTACACTCATTGTCTTCTCCTTCCCACAGACCCTTCATGAGGCTCATGTGATCGGCAGTGCAGAGTCCTCAAGATCCCCAGGAAGTTTCAGCAGCAAAATGATGCACTCTTTCCACCTGAAATTGTACTTCTAAGAAGCAAGTTGTCCCTTACTCCATGATAAAGAGCATCAGACACACCCAAAGAAGGTACCTATGTGGAATTTTACAGATACACTCATCCTAACACTCACTGAACAGCAGTCTACATGGGAACATGATGGTGACAGGACACAGCTGCCAAGAAGAATAAAACAAAGGAGCAGGGTTTTAGAGCCTGGAGGATCTGTGCAGATGGAGAATCTTGAGATCCCTGGAGAAGCTGTGCAGATGAAGGATCTTGGGGTCTCAGAGAAGGCAAACCTGTAAACAATCATCCAGTCACAACACCCAGCCACTGGGCAACTAGGATACTTATTTTTTTCTGCTGTCCCACATATTCCTTAGCCTCCCTTGCCCTTGGGGACAAACTCTCTGTTGTCTGTAACACACAGTTAGATCCCTTCCTGGGGGCAGGTGGTGGATAAGATGCCAGCATCTCACTAAGGGATTTAGATGAGGCAAGACTTAAAATGTATCTTGGTGAGGGGAAAAAGTGAGACAAATGAGATGCTGCTCTGGCTCTTCCTTGGAGGTGGAAACTGGAAGTCCTCTGAATAAGCCAGGAGCACATTACCTAGGAACCTGGTGTGTTGAGCATTGACATGGAGACACAGCCTGTGGGCACAGTCTGGGTGGGCTGGGTGATACTGGTGTACTGAGGGACGCTGTTGACACAACTTCATTGGCTTGCAAATGGTGTGGAGGTGGCTGCTGAGCCTGTGTATGTGTCACAGCTGGGGAGGGAGATCTAAAGGCAGTCACCTCATCCCCATGGCCTGGCAGGTTCTGTCTTACTATTCAGGAATGTGGAGGTCCTGGAAACCAGTTGCCCCTTTCTTTCTGGTCCTCTCTGATCTCAGTTACCTTGGAGACACTTCAGATCTTGATCCTTCTAACAAGCTGCATGCTTATTTCATTAATTCTTTTTTTTAATAAATTTTACTTTTTATTGAGCTATACCTTTTCTACATTCCCTTTCCCTCCTTCCTCTCTCCCCTCTCTTCCTCCCCTCTACCCCTCATGCTCCCAATTTACTCAGGAGGGTTTGTCTTTTTCCCCTTCCTAGGTGGATCCATATATGTCTTTCTTAGGGTTCTCTTTGTTAGTTAGGTTCTCTGGGGTTGTGGCCTGTAGGCTGGTTGTCCTTTGCTTTATGTCTAACATCCACTTATGAGTGAATACATATTATATTTGTCTTTCTGGATCTGGGTTATTTCTAGTTTCATCCATCTGCCTGCAAATTTCAAGATGTCATTGTCTTTTACAGCTGAGTAGTACTCCATAATGTAAATGTACCACATTTTCCTTATCCATTCTTTGGTTGAGGGGCATCTAGGTTGTTTCCAAGTTCTGGTTATTACGAATAATGTTGCTATGAACACAGTTGAGCAAATGTCCTTGTGGTGTGTGTATCCTTTGGGTTTATGCCTAACATTAGTATTGTTGGGTCTCGAGGTAGATTGATTCCTAATTTTCTGAGGAACTGCCATACTGAGGAGGCCTGTGGATACTATGTACTGGAATACAATAGGGAGGCACAGTCACCCCAGAGGACCACAGTGGTAGGATGTCATTTTAGGGGTAGGACAGGATGTGCAGGGGAGCTTGGAGATTCCTGGGAGAGCACCCTCTCCGTGGAAGCCCCATTTTTTATGAGTGAAGAGAGTGAGTTCCAATGTCCTCTAGGAAGTTGAGAGTAAAACTGGACACAGTACTGTTGTCTTCTGTCCCTCAGCACAGTGCTTTGCTTCTGTGTTATTACGCTATGGGCCCAGAAGGAAAGTGATTGTTTTCTGTGGTTCCTACTCTCTTTTGGCTTTCTGGGCTATGAGGAAGACAAAAGGAACATATAGAAAACAATAGTCACATGCAATGGTATATGACAAATTAGAAAATTTAGTATTTAGACAGTGAGTAGATTGGCCTGTTCATGAATAGGCCTTGAGGACTTCAAATGAGCCTTGCTCTTCCTGGTGGCTCCATATGTCATATTTTGGACAAACACAAGAAGACAGGAATCAGTGTCTGAGTGGAGGAGAAAGGCTTGAAGGGGGTTCAGCTAGCTGGGGTTAAATAAAGGCATAACCACAGAATTAATCCACCCAAGACACTGAGGATGGGACTATGTTTACTTTCTGAGTGTTTACCCACCCTCCTTTCTGCATCATACCTTTGTGGGGTATTGCCCACCTGAGTGCCTCTGGATGTGGGGGCTGAGTTTTTCCATGTTCTCCTGGAAGGCTTCTCTCATGAAACACTCAGAATTGTGCTAGGAATTGCTGTTCCCCTTGAGATTGCATGACACCCATGTGAGCTGCTGGCACCAACTCAGTAATACTGATCACAAAGACAATGATGACGGTGGTGTTGGAAAACTGAGAGATGTTAAGCTGGGAATGAAAAACTGAAGGCTCCTGGAGAAGGGGAACCAGTCCCTGTACTGCTTTTAGAGGGTACGAACTCAAAAGCCTGATGCAGAGAGATAGATCAGGCTTGTGACTCATCACTGCCACAGAATTCGTGTCTTGGAAAAGGACCTTGGGCCCTTTTAGTCAGACAGCTCTCTTGGTGTGCAATCGGCGTGCAGTTGATTGACCTGCAGCTCCAGGGTGTGAAACAGACATGTCACTGGACTCAGAGGGGAGGGACCATGTCCACTGAGCAGAGCAGGCTACATCTGAGCCACTTGGACATTGGTCTCCTTTCTTCATGGAAAAGGGTAAAAGGGCAGATGGCCTATGGGCAAGGCTCCCATGCTCTCTGTGTGATTCCAGCCCGTGCATAATCTGGATGTGCTCCCACCAGGCCAACAAGAGACAAATTCCACTGAAAGGAAACACCTGGGGGTGTCTCTCCTTCACCCTGAGCACCACCTTATTAAGCAAGAGTTGGGCAACCTCGAGTGAGCTCAGAGACTCATGAAAAATGATGAATGGATTGGGAAATAACAGGCATGAAGAAGGAGGAGGTAGTTGTGACAGGGCCCAATGTATTTCTTTGCTGTGGCTATGGAAACAAACCAGTAACTAGCTTAAGGATTCATGGAACTTCTAATGGGCTTCTGACTAGCACCAAATGGGGGAAGGCTCTTTCTCCAGAGAGGTTGTAGAGATTTCTGGAATGACTGAGGGAATGTGATTCTCCAATGGATGGGAGTGGGCTTTTGTTGTTGTTTGGTTTGTTGTTGTCTGTTCTACTCCTTTCTATGAAATAAACACCTATGTTCTTGTCCTGATAACGTTGTGAAGGCACTGTGGCATTTTCTATATGTCCCCATGAAGTGCAAGTACGCGCTTTGCCTCTCAGAAGTTGAGCACACTATTGTTCACATACGTCCACACTTTCCACCCCCTTGTTCTCTTGGTCTATGCAGCATGGTGGCAGTGGTGGTGGTGGCAGTGGCCTGTGTGTATGCGCTTAATTCTGGATTTCACAGGTTAGAATTTTTCAAAAATAGACACAAAAGTCAATTAAAGTCAACTTTCAGTATTTAGTAATGTGCCGAGCTTATTTTAGATTGTTCTTCAATGTCCAGAGCCTTGCTGTGCCACAGGCAGCCTTAGCTGTGTCTATGAATGACCACTGGACCAATAAGCATCCAAAATACAGAAAAGCAAACAATGAGGGTTTGAAGAGATTTTTGGAAGCAAAAAAAAAAAAAATGTGGCAACAGAAGCTGATGACAGACACATTTTACGTCTTATCTCCAAAGAGTAAAGATGAGTCAGACCAGGGGAAAGTGGTTTCAGAGGTACCAAAGAATTCTTGGAAAATAATGGACAGAAAAATAAAGCTTGGCTAGAGTCCAGAGCTGAGGGAACAGAGAGTGGTAATAGAGCTAGCTTGGGAAAAAAACTCCCATTCATCTTCCTCCTGGGGCAGGCTGGAATTACCAAGCTATAGAGTAAGCATTGCTTAGCCTTTGCCCTCAGTGTAGGCGTATCTGTCACCAGCTGACATCATCACCCAGCATGGCCTTCTCAGGTGAGGAGCCTGCTCCCAAATTCCTCTCTTAGTATCCTAGGACAACTGGATCTCCACCAGAGGGCAAGCAAGGCATGGAAGGCTGGAGGGGAAAGGCACTGGCCAGGTCCTCCCATGGTCAGAGGAGTGTGTGGTGAAACCAAGCCTTCCCATGGAGGGAAATTCCAACATAGATTCCACAGTAATAAGCCCTGGCATCTTATTCTGCCTATGCACTTTTCTGAGGCTTGATTTTTCACTCTCATCTTTAAGATAGAATCGAGCACAAGACCAAAGCACAGAAATCAGTCCTTTTTTCTAGGGACTACCGTGGAGAAAAGAAAACGATGTATCTCACAACTTGTATCTTGTATCTCACAACACAGAAACAATGATATACCCAGGGATGCACAACAACAATGACAACGAAAACAGCCTGAAAGCACTGTAAGTTAGCAAGGAGGACCTGAGTTATTTGGAAAGCTCTGGCAATGATGATGATGATGATGATGATGAGATCAAAGGGAGAACCAAGGAGAAACAGGAGTGGCAGATCACAGAAGTGGTGCTCCACTGAGAGGGAGGAGGCTCCTCTTCTCAGAACAGCAAAGTACAAGGAGCAAAGTAGCAGGCACCCCTACTCCCATTCCTGAGAATTCATTGCCACTCATTGTGACCTATTTGCCTCTGTCCTGTTTTCTCTTGCTAAGATCATTGAACAATCTACAAGCAGAGTAAACACAGTGAACTTTAAAACAACCCACGGTTACCAAAATGGGCCACCAGCTGGTGTTGCTATCTCCCTGCTGCAAGGTCAGGAGACATGGAAAGGTGTGTGTGTGTGTGTGTGTGTGTGTGTGTGTGTGTGTGTGTGTGTGTGTGTGTTTGTGTGTGTGTGTGTGTGTGTGTGTGTGTGTAAACAGCCCAGGAGAATCCATGACTGGTGTCTCACCAAGGCTGGGTTACCAGTGAGGGGAAGGTTCTCAGGTATCAGGGTTGGCAGCTTGACTGGATTGATAAAACATACCTGTCCTGTGCCTGTGAGGGGCATATGAGACAGTGACTGGGGGAGAAAGACTCTGGCTGAATGGGGGTAGCACTAATGGCCTGGTGGGAGGATGGTGGAGAAAAACAATGCTCTCAAGCCCCTTTGCTTTCTGAATGATTGCTTTGTGGCCACGGCCATCAGATACCAGCATCTTCAGCCTTTCGATGTAGCCCAAATACCAGCTACTTGCCAGGGTGTTTCAGAGCATTCAGTAACAGATTGGAACTGCTAAATGTCCAGATTCTTTTTTTTTGTTTGTTTGTTTTTTCGAGACAGGGTTTCTCTGTGTAGCTTTGGAGCCTATCCTGGTACTCGCTCTGGAGACCAGGCTGGCCTCGAACTCACAGAGATCTGCCTGCCTCTGCCTCCTGAGTGCTGGGATTAAAGGCATGTGCCACCAATGCCCGGCTAAATGTCCAGATTCTTGCATCATGTAGTTACCATGATTTCTACCCTGTGGTGCCATTGTTAAGGCACCCACGTCCTAAGGTGCCAAAATGATCTAATATTCCCCCTTGTAAGTTATGCACATTTCCTATTGAGTCTGTTCTTCAAGCAAACCTTGACCTACACAGCGAAAAACGGTCTTAGATGTGGTCCAGACTCACTGTCTACCCTTTTGGTAGAATCCCAGAGCAGCAGCCCGACTAAACCACCCTGTCTGCAGTGCAGCACATACAGGATACTCCCTTCCAATGAACAGATATATTGTCAACATATAATGTTACTGCAATACTTGAGGCAAGGTAAATGCCTTTGTTGTCTATCTGAAATTCAAACTTAGTTGGACATCCTCTCCTTTGCCCAAACACCCCTTCTCACAGGCGACAGAGGTGGTGAG
Source organism: Cricetulus griseus (assembly GCF_003668045.3). NCBI lineage: Eukaryota > Metazoa > Chordata > Mammalia > Rodentia > Cricetidae > Cricetulus > Cricetulus griseus. The sequence continues at coordinate 398,013,471 of NC_048595.1, forward strand.
GACTGCTCTAAACATCAACCCACCTGTGGTCTAGTTGGCCTCTTTACAACTGGGTACTCATGTGGCCCTCACTCAAGGCTGTTGCTTTAAATTAGCCTCCCTTAGTTAGGCAGTTGAAGTCTTTGGGTAGAAGTCTCTCTTGGTGCATATTCTTTTTCTCATTTGTATATTTTCTCATTCACTGCTCCTTGTGAAGTGTTTGGCCAGAGGGACTTCAATATACATGTGAAGCTGGAAGGTTGTCTGTCTCACTCGGTCTCACTGGACCTGTTTCTCTCCTCCATGCCTTCTCCAGCTGTCACCACACCTCTCCGTTGTGATATAATGGCAAATCAGAGCAAGTTTTTCCTTCCTCAAGGAAGGGCATGAATGAACCATTCTCAGATCAAATCAGACTCATATGGGTGGGGGCCACATTGTGTGACAATGGCTGCTGATGTTCTGAAGTTGACCACCAGGGAGAAGGATAAACAGAGAAACACTGAAGGCACATGATCTTTTCTGCCCCAAACCAGAGAGCAGAGGCAGGAGGTCACTGCAGGAGAAGCCCCTGAGCACAGGGCTCTGCAGCCAGGGGACTGGGGATCAGGGACACACTCTGGTGGCAGGGACTTCAGTGCCTGTAGCTCTTCCTGCTGGAGGAGGTGGTGGTGTACTTGATGGTGGAAGAGCTGCCACCAGAGGAGCTGAGGCCACCACTGATGCCTCTGCCACTGCCAGAACTGAAGCCACCTCCAAGGCCATGGCTACTGCTGTAGGAGTAGCTGCTGCCTCCTCCCAGGCCCAAGCTGCTGCTGGCACCACCTGCACTGCCATAGCCGCTGGACACGGTGGACTGCACCACAGCTGTGAAGGAGGCAAGAGGGGACAAGGGTCACCGTGAGCCCACTCTGTCCAGTGAGCCAGGCACAAGGCAGGGGTAGGATAAGCGGGCTAGCATAGTACTTACAGATGTTGACTTGTCCAATACCTTCACCATTCAGCCTGTAAGAGTAACAGAGCAGGTGAGAACTTGGGAGCCATGACCTCAGTTTCCTTTGGAACCCTCAGTCTGGTGACAGTTCACAGAGAATCCCCTTGTTGAGTGGTTCCTGAAGGTAGCCATTGTGGCCACAGCTGGTGCTCCCTCATCTTGTGCTCAGTGCCTAGAAACATGGAGGTGTCCTCAGGGGCTGGAGGAGGGGTGAGCACTCACCTGCACTCCTCTCCTTCCAGCAGCTTCCTGTAGGTGGCGATCTCCACATCAAGGGCCAGCTTGACATTCATGAGCTCCTGGTACTCCTTCAGCAGCCTGGCCATGTCCTGTTTGGCCTTCTGCAGGGCATCCTCCAGCCCTTCCAGCTTGTTCTTCTCTCAGAACTATGATTACAAATGTGTACTACCGTGTCCAACATCACATGAATTCTGGGTATTCAAATTCAAGTCCTTGAGCTTATGTGACAAGTTTGTTGTTCACTGTGCTGTTGCTCCAGTCCCCAAGGACTATTTTTGAGGATCACACCACACTTTCTTATACCATTGCATGCCCATATGGAGAGAGTGGTGGATGCTCAGAAGATTGCCAGGTCTGTGACTTCCTCCCATCTCAGAAACCCTCATAACTTTGTGTTCTTTATTTCTCTGCTCCTTCTCTGCTCTCAGTCCCCTGGAATCTCCATCAGATAGGTGGCATGTTCCTCACCCGTTCTGGTCCAGTTCTTCCTTTCCAATCAGTTACTGTGTGAAGCTCCAGTCCTTGAATCTCCCATTATAAAGTTCATCCTTAGGATACAACAGCTCTGAGCAGCTGGGATTGGTTCTGTTTAGGTGATGGGTCCTTTGATTAGGTTGGATGTGTCTTGCTTATCAGCTTGTTTCTTAAGTGTGGGGATCACATGCCCCCGTCCCTCTGTGCTTTTTTCTCCCAGCAAATATTTCCAAGTTGGTGTTGATGCTCAGGCCAAGTTGTGATATTTCCTTCCATACTGCCCATAGCCCAGTGGCTTATTGACCTGGCTGATCTCAGAGCTCACCTGCTGTGTCGTGTAGTCCTCAGGACTATCTTTCCTGATGGCATACAGATCATCTCTGTGTCTGTTTTCTGTGACCTGTGGAGATTCATGGTGTGATGCACAAGAGAGTCAGTATATGGATTTTTCCTGTGGACATGTTTTACTTCTGAACCCAGCATACGCCGACCTATGACTTCTCGAGACTTAGAAAATTTGGTGTTTTGGATTTTTAACACTCTTAATTAGGAGATAACAGATTGGGAGTTCTCTTAGAACGTGTCTACCGTTTCCTGAAAGTCAGCGTTGAATCAGGCTTAAAGTCTGCCCTGGTCCTCTGTGTATATTATGGCTTCCAGTTTAGTGTTTTTATGGGATTCCTGAGAGTACGAATGAGTGGATCTCTGATTCTCATGCCTTTGCTTGAGCTCTTTTCCTTCTGTTTGTTTGTCTTGTCCAACTCCAATGTGATAGTTTTTGTTTTATCTTATATTCTACTATAATATAATAGAACTCTGTTTGTTTTCTAATGAGAGACAGAAAGGGAGTGGATCCAGAAGGGACGGGAGTAGAGGAGAGCCTAGAAGGAGTAGAGGGAGGGGAAACTAGTCAGGGTATATTATTCAAGAAGAAAATTTATTTTCAATAAATTAAAAAGTATGCTGGGGAGACAGAGAAAGAAATAGAAAGATGGATGGATAGATGATAGATAGATAGACAGACAGATGATAGATAGACAGAGAGATAGAGACTTGAGAAAGTGTGTCTAGGTTCTTTTCTGTTCCACTTATTCTCCTGCCTCTAGGTTCTTTGCTTCTTAAAGCAGGGTCTAGCTGTGGAGTGCAAGTGCAGGGCAATTTACTGTGAGAGGATCCAAGCTTCTTTTCAGAGCATTTCTAACTCCCAATGAAGTCAGAAGCCTTCTGCAGTTCAGGAAATAGGCCTAAACATGCTTCTGCCATTTTATATAAATAAACATTCAGCCACGATTTCACTCATGCCAAAATAAACAACTGCATTCATCTCAGTATGCAAATTTGGTTTGTCTTTCATGAATGGTAAAACAATGTGCATGCCACTAATGAGCAAATTGCTAGAGAAGCACAGGCAGAACAAGCACAAGCTGAACACTATTGCCAAAGAGGCTACGGATGTGGGGGTGAAAAGCAGTGAGTTATGAGGGTCAGAAAGGGATGGCTCTGAGAACAAATGGCTGCCCCTGCGGAAGCCACATTTGGAGACAGACCCTACAGTCCTTTCTCCTTATTTCCTTTGAACTAATGCCAACTCTCTTCTTCTTTAAAAAAGTGTGTGTGTGTGTGTAATTTCTCAAGGCGAGCTACAAGGTTGAGTTACATCTCTAGGAATCCCCAGGTTTGCACCTGGGGCCAGGAGCAGCCTGTTCTCAGTAATCATTCCCTTCTCTGACCCTGCTGCACCTCACTCCATTTCTGGGCTGGTTTCCCATGCATGTGGAGTCCCTGGATTTGCCCACTGTGGCTGGAGTCCACAGCCTCTATTCTGGATCAAGGGTGATTCAAGTAGAGTGGACGACTATAGTATGCCCTTGGGCTAGCACAAAGTCCTTAGATTTCAGGGTGTCACTAATGCTCCTTCATTGTCATTTCTGGTCGGAATGCCAGAGTAGGGGATTGGCTAGCCTCCTTCGGAGGGAATGAAATATCCAATCTTGCCTTTGAGGCACCCTTCTGCACCTCACATGTGTCTGTGTCATTGCAAAAGGACTCTTGCTTCACCCTGCAGTCCTCAGTGGGTGGAGGGATGTTGTACAATGTTTCCTCTCAATGGGCCTTAAATTCTCAGTCTAGATCCTAGAATCCTTTCTCCTGGGTAGTAGAAAGAGTAACTAGGTTTCATCTCAGATGGTCTACAATTACAGCATGGCCTGGAAACTATTTCTAATATCCTTCTCTGTGTAAAAACATTAAAAAGACAGGTTCCTATTATGTAGCTGAAACTGACCTTGCATTTGTGGCAATTCACCTGCCTTAGTCTCTTAAGTGCTGGGACTATAGAAATGAGCCACCAAACCTGGCCTATTATACCTTTCTAATATAAGCTCAATATTAAAAGTTTAAGAAGAGCCAGGCATGGTGGCACATACCTTTAGTGCCAGCCAGCACTCAGGAGGCAGAGGCTCTGTAAATTGGAGGTCAGTTTTGTGTACATAGCGAGTTCTAAGATAATCAGGGCTACACAGTGAGACCCTGTCTCAAAAACTAATTTAGACAGAACATAAATTTTAAAATGTTACAAGTGAGTTGGGCTTACGCCAACTTGAGATAATTGGTATTTTCATGTACACTGTAGACTTCTTCTCTTCCTCTCCCTTCCTCTCTGCTCTCTTCTCTTTTTTTCAGCACACCTCACACTCTTGTGTGGCATTGTTTTGTAAGTCAGCTTACAAAATTAGAGTTAGTTAAAAATACAGAAGCCATTCCGAGGCAGCCTCTGAGCTTGATTTTTTTAAACCCTAATTTGGAATCGGTTTTAGATACAAAAGACTGGAAAACAGCTTGGAGGGATGCTGTGTAGTCAAACCCAGCTTCCTTTAATATTAATATACTTCACATTGACATCTTCATTCATTACTGTTATGAGCAAACATAAATATGCTCGAAAGGAGTCCAGACTTCTTAGTTTTGGGCCTTTGTCCAAAGAAGGATGCCCTAGTCCACTTTCATCACATGTCTTTGTCTCCTCTTGCTGGAGACAGTTTGTCAGGTTTTTGATGCTTTTATGGCCTTGAAAGTTTTGGGGAGCAGAGGCCCTGTGTTATGTAGAATCTTTTAGTAGTTTTTTTTTTGACATTTTCCCTGATGATTTCAGTGGGGGTTCTGAGATTCTTGGAGGAGACCCAGAGCTGAGGCTCCTTCTGATCATGTGATAGTGTCAATAGGTCACTCCACAGTGGATGGATCTCTGAATCACCTGGGTAAGGCAGCTCTCCAGCATCTTTGCTGTACAGTTCCCCTTCACCTCCTTCCCACACTGCACCTTTGGCAAGAAGTTCTTCATTACAGCCCACACCTGGGGAGGAGTTGCACTCTGCCTTGAGGAGGGAGAAATACTTACGGTTTGCAATCCCTTTATGTAAAAGTTGCCAATCTTGTGTCACTGATTTATTTCGTTAGCCATTTGTTTGTAATTATGTAGGCTCAGGAGTATTTTCCTTATACTTTGGGTCATAATCCAATAGTTATTTATTTGACAAATGACTTAAGTTATTCTAATTCAGCGACTGGGAGCTCAGTTCACTGTGGGTTTGTTTTAGGCCTAACATGTTATTTCTTCCTTACTTTCTGTCATGGCCTGATGCACTAGGAGCCTAAAACCAGTCATTTCTCTGAAAGGCTATCCTTCCTGGTTGTATCAGTCAGGGTTCTTCAAAAATAAATAGCCAGCAGGACAGTCATGCATGAAGACTTTGACTTTAAGGAACTATCTTGCCTAATTACTGATCAGGAAAAAAATCTCAGATCTATAGAACTGAAATGTTGGTTTGAGTCTGAAGACCTGGAATCCTAGTTTAAAGGCCTTGGTTGGAAAGCCCTCTCTTACTCAGAGGAGGGTCAGCCTTTTATTCTACTCCAGCTTTCCTTCTGCTGATGGAGTGAAGGCCACTCACAGTGTGGAGCAATGGGCTTCACTCAGCCTCCTCTCCAAATGCAAACCTCATCCTAACACAACCTCAGACATCCAGAATAATATTTGATCAAGTATCTAGGCACTCTGTGGTCCCTTCACACTGATGTGTGAAACTCACTGTAATAGTGATATTAGGCCATAGCACTAACAACAAAGATCTAGACACTAAATATGTTCAATACAACTAAAGTGTCACAGTTTCTAGGCTCTGTGAGGTAACAGAGATGTGTATGTACATAAACAAAATACATATATACACATACTTATACAAAGAACCGTTTCCTGTAGTTTTACTCATTTCCAAAGCCCAGAACATCAGCCTTTGTCCCCCTTCATTCATATATATATATGAATTCATTTTTACATATGATATTTATTTTATATGTGGTATTCATTTGTAAATATGGTATTCATTTTTATGGTGTTCATTTGCTTTTGCAGTGCTGGAGATTGAAGCCAGGGAAGGTCTTGCATGTGCTAAGCAAGCACTCTATCACTGAGCTGCATCCACAACACTGTGTGTTTCCATAAGCAACCATCCTATGCCCAACTCCAAATCATTAGCATCGTGGTCCTTTAGCCCCTTCCCCTGCTTTCCTACAGAAAGTGGTGAGAAAGGTAGCTCAGACCACCTGTCACCTATTTTCTTAGATGTCCTATTTCACAATCCACATTATAATGATTAATTTTATGTGACAACTTAAATGGAACATAGGTGCCCAGATATTTGGGTGTGGCTGTGAATGTATTTCTTTGAGATTAACTCTGCAATGATAGAGTGAAGCAAACTGCCCTCAATAACGAGGATAGGTCTGATCAAATTAGTTGAAGGAACTAACAGAACAAAGAGGCTGAGTCAGAGGGCATTCCCTTTGCCTGGCTACCATTGACAGGACATTCCATGAAATCAAATATTGGCTCTTCTGTGTCTCCAGCTTGGTAGATGTAGATAATATTGTAACTTGTCAGCCTCCCGAAATTACACCAACCAAATATTTAATACTATATTGACCCCTCTCTCCTTCTATCCTTCTTTCCCCTCTGATAGGATAGATGAGACTGTTTTGTCTGTTAGATACTGACTAATACATATGTACAGTGTGTTCAGAATTCCCAAGCCATGTCCCCATGGGATCAACAAAGTGCTCCAACAAAGAGCCTTTTTCTGTAATCTCACTTGTTTCCAAAGCCCACAGGTCAGCCTTTGCTTTCCTTCCCCCTTCAGTGAGATACGTAACACAGTTGGATTATTCTATCACATTGTGCATTCCCTTATAGGTTACCTCAAACTTGTAAGTCATTGTAGGGAGGAGGTTCTGGGGGAGACAGCTCAGTCAGTAAAGAGCTCATTGCACAACCTTGAGTTTGATCCCCAGCATTTGTGTACAAGTCAGGCCCTGCAGAACATGCCTTAGACATTGAGCTTGGCTGAATCGGTGAGTGCCAGGTTGAGAAAGAGATTCTGAGAAACGATGTTTTCAAATAATTCATTGGTAATTTCATACATATCTACAATGTATTTTGAGCACACCCACTCTTGACTCCTCCTACCAGATCCCCCACTGCACACTGTCTCTTTTTTGCTTTCCCCTTCTCTCACCCACAAAGTATAAATTGTACTTCCCAAATACGCATGGCTCTGGGGCCCTCCATGGTTGACCTATCAGGAACCACATCCTCAAAGAAAACTGACTCCATCTCAGACTTTTAAATCATCAAAAGGAGGGGCTCCTGGGGAATGGCTCCATCATATAGTACTTTTTGCATGGGCACCAGGGCTTGAGTTTGAGCCCCAGTATCAACTCTCAGTAGTTCCTCAGCTATAGGTGGGAGCTCATGAGACACTCTCCCAGCCATGCTGGAATGTTGACTTGTTTCATCTCCTGCAGCTATCTTATGCAGCTAACCACAGCTGCTGTAAATTCACAAGTGCAGCTGTCCTATCATATACAGAAGACACTATTTTGTTCTGGTCCTCCCTGACCACTGACTCTTATAGTCTTCCTGTCCCCTCTTCTGCCATGGCTCCTGAGACTTGGAGGGAGAGGGTATGATGGCACAGATGTCCCATTTATGACTGAGCACTTCGTGGACACTTATTCTCTACACTTGGACCAGTTGTGAGTTTTGTTTGATGCTCTAGTTGCCCTTTAGACCTTATGTAGTGAAATTTTATTTACTTCGACTTGTAAGGGTGTTGGATTGTGTGGTCTGCACCTCTTCTGCAGTGCTGATATGATCCTATATGGCTTCTTTTTTGGTATTTTGAGATACCGGACTGCAGTGTTTGCTTTTGAATGTTGAACTAGTCTTATACATTTGGAATGAACCCTGGTTAGTCATGATGTAGAATTCTTTGTATATGCCACAACTTTCTATTTAGTACCATTTTGTTGAACCCTTTTATGTAATGTTTATGAGAGGTGTTAGTTTATGGTTTTCCTTTCTTCGAGTAGCTTTCTCTTGTTGTGTTGTCAGGGTGATATTGGCTCGAGTAGAGTGAGTCATCCATTGCTTCCTCTATGCCTGTTTCCTAGATGTAGTTGTAGGTGCCATTTCATCTGTCCATGTTGGCATAATTAGACAATGAACGAGTTTCATGGGTTCTCTCGTATGTTTGACTGCTTTCCTTAGTTGGTGCATGGCTATCCTGACCATTAAGGTTTGGATACATATCCTCAAAGTTACTTAATGTATTGACATATAGACATAATTTTACTTTATGATACTTTAGATTTCTAAGTATGTTGAGATTTTAACTTTATCTAAACCCACATATGTAATAACTTGAACATCTATACACACACTTTGTGAATCATGTCCCTTCCCACTTTTCCTTATGGATATAGACTCACATATGGGGTGCATGGGCCTTGATCAGCCATCCCACGCCTGGTGTTGGGCATGAAAGTGAGACAGCACCCATGTAAAGGGGGGGTGCCCATTTTAGCAGGGGAAGATTAGGAGTGAACACTTGAGGATTCCTATATGTCAGGTTCCAGAATTACTTTACATAAAATAATCAATATTACATTCTAGAGGTCTGATTTCTCTGACAGCTAAAGAATTAAAAGGCAGGAGAAATCTGAGGGCTACAGGCAGCAGCAGGGGATATCACAGACAGAGCAGAGATATTCATCTCAGAAAAGAAAGGGTTTGATTCCGGGTGAGGACACACACACACACACACACACACACACACACACTCATCCAAGTCTCTCACACACACTCACTCACACACATACACATATGTGAAAGTCTCTTCCTGTCTGTCTCTGTCTCTGTCACTGTTTCCTCTCTCTCTCTCTCTCTCTCTCTCTCTCTCTCTCTCTCTCTCTCTCTCTCTCTCTCTCTCAGCTTTTGCTCTAATTAGGCAGGGATGTGATTATCCAACAGATGTTTTGAGTTAACACAGGTGCAGCGAGACACACAGTCTCAGAAAACCAGTCAGAGGAACCAGGCCATTGGGTTTGCATAGTTAGAGCAGTCACTATACACAGGCTCACATGTGTAAATTCAAGCATCAGTGGGTGGGATTTTTCTAGATATAAAATTTACTGAATTGGTGCAGATCTTATCCTTCTGTCTGTCTCCAGTTACTGCACTCAGAGATTTTAGATGGAATCCAGGGATAGAGCACAGCTTACAAAAGTCATAGACAGACTTATCCAAAAACTGTGATTTTTTTTTAGTTTTTAATTTTTTATATATTTGAATTACAAACAAGATTGAATTACTTGATGATCCCAGTTCCCTTCTCCCAAAACTGTGACTTTTTATTTAAAAAAAAAAACAAAAAACAAGAAGCACCAGTGATTTTTGTATCTGCAAAGGTCACATAACTAATATGGTGTGGGTACCATGTGAGAACTGCACACAATATGGCAGACCAGACACTGCCTGCTCTGTTGGATCCAGATGGAGATGAACTCAGCTGGGAAGGGAGGCCCAGTGCTAGGATGCCATAACACAGGTGTGCTGACCTTCCACAGAGGCAGAGAATGAAAACATTAGGGTTTCCATTTTCTTTTTTTATTCCTTTTTAAAATTTAAATTAGAAACAATCTTATTTTACATATCAATCCCACTTCCCTCTCCCTTCCAGAGAAGCAACAAGGACTCAGCTCTCAGCCCTACCAGAGAGCAGAGGTGAAAGGCCAGCAAGGACAGCCCCTGAGCACAGGGCTCTGCAGCCAGGGTGGCTGGGGATAGGGGTCAAGCTCTGGTGGCAGGGACTTCAGTGCCTGTAGCTCTTCCTGCTGGAGGAGGTGGTGGTGTACTTGATGGTGGAAGAGCTGCCACCAGAGGAGCTGAGGCCACCACTGATGCCTCTGCCACTGCCAGAACTGAAGCCACCTCCAAGGCCATGGCTACTGCTGTAAGAGTAGCTGCTGCCTCCTCCCAGGCCCAAGCTGCTGCTGGCACCACCTGCACTGCCATAGCTGCTGGACACGGTGGACTGCACCACAGCTGTGAAGGAGGCAAGAGGGGACAAGGGTCACGGTGAGCCCACTCTGTCCAGTGAGCCAGGCACAAGGCAGGGGTAGGACAAGAGGGCTAGCATAGTACTTACAGATGTTGACTGGTCCAACACCTTCACCATTCAGCCTGGAAGAGGAACAGAGCAGGTGAGAACTTGGGAGTCATGACCTCAGTCCCTGTGGGAACTCTCAGTCTGGTGACAGTTCACAGAAAATTCCCTGGTTGAGTGGTTCCTGAAGGCAGCCATTGTGGCCAAAGCTGATGCTCCCTCAGCTTGTGCTCAGTGCCTAGAAACATGGAGGTGTCCTCAGGAGCTGGAGGAAGGGTGAGCACTCACCTGCACTCCTCTCCTTCCAGCACCTAAAAGTAGCACGCTGGATTGTAATTCAGTTTAGTGCGGCTGGCATGATTCCCAAATTGCACAGTAGAGACTTCTCCCTCAGTACTGTTGTCTGTGATGTGAGGCCTGAGCTCATCTCAGCCCACCTGAATCAAATACCCTTATGGGGCCACCTCTGGAGGAGAGGAGCTCTGTCCCTGATTGCCAGCTGCTAGTCTGACTAAAGAGACAAAGCCAGGACAGAGTCAACCATAAACAATGGCAGTGTTTGGGCAAAGCCTAGAGTATCTTCCCTCCTCCTTTGCCTTTGGCTTTCCCTCCAGAGCCTGCTTCTGCATAGGCTGCTCTACAAAGTGCCACGTCTCACCTTGTCGATGAAGGAGGCAAACTTGTTGTTGAGGGTCTTGATCTGCTCACATTCCTCAGTCCTCACCCTCTGGATGGTGGGGTCAATTTGCAGGTTCAGAGGGGTGAGGAGGTTCTGGTTAATGGTGACCTCTTGGATGCCTCCAGGGGACACACAGGGAAACCAGGGCTCCCATAGCCACCACTAAAGCCCGGTCTACCACTAAACCCAAAGGCACTGCCTGCTCCTCCAAAGCCAAATCATCCTCCAACTCGGCTGTCATAGCCTCCCCCAATGCCATAGCTGCTCCCTCCAATGGGGATCCTCTTGGAACACCCCAAACCATAGAGGCTCCTGCTGCCAAAGCCATATCCTCCACACACAGCCCCAGAGCCACCACTGCCCCAGGAGCTGAAGCCATAATGGTTGAGCCCTGGCTTTTTGGCTGAGCTGGCACTGAAACCACAGTGGCTGGTTTGACTCCTGATGGTGGTTTTGGTAGACATGATTCCTAGAGATGAGAAGTCTGTAAAGTGGAGGTACTGCAGGGCAGAGCTGGGCAGATGAGGGTGATAGGCTCTGGGCAGCTGCTTATATATAGTGTAGATGGTCTTGCTCGTTCCTAAAGGTCAGCTTGCAGACTGGTAAGGCCAGGACTTTACACACTGTGAGTTCACACTTAGATTATCCAAAAATGTTATGAAATATTGAGGTTGTGATTTGGGGTTCCTTTAGTCAGCATAAATGCTCCAGCCTCTAGTTTTGACTTAATCTGAGTACAGTAAATCAGTCCTTAGTTACTCACCAAATTTGGCTTTGCAGGTTCTGTTGAAAGTACTTAGAACCCTCTGCTCCCTGCCTGCTCCTCTCTCCCATGGAGATATGGAGACCAACTGTTGTCTTATGCTATCAGAAAGTGTCTTATGCTTACAGAAAGCTCTTCGATGACATTCAGTGATTAAGAACATGAACTATAAGTTGTTTTTTCTTTAGATCCCATTTCAAACAGACAGAAAAGTCAACCACATATTTGCCCCACACCCCTGTCACTAGCTTTACGACAAACAGCTCACATCCATTCTTATTGTTTTGATGTTTCCTTCAGTTCACTCAGCAACCCTATAATATCTGAAAGCAGATCTCAGAAAACATGATTTCTTCAGTGATTATTTCAATATTATATCTAAAGATAGGCTGCTTTGTACATATGTAGAAAATTACCATATATATATATTATTCAAGGGACTGTAAAGACTGGGCACTGGTGAACAGTACTTGTTGCTCTTGCAGGGGACCTGACGTTAGTTCCCAGCATCTACAAGGTGGGTCACAACCATCTATAACTCCACTTCCAGGAAATCCCATCTCCTTTTCTGACCTCTGAGGGCACCAGATGCACATGTGTTACACATATTTACATACATGAACATAGTCCTATACATGAATAAGATAAATAGTACTACAGAAATGGTTGATTTTCCAATACCCTTGTTAGCATTATTTTTAAAACATTTTGCTTGTTTAAAATTGTAATTACATTTCATTCATGTTTTTTGGGTCATAGACCTTAAATAGTTTAACAGAATCTATTATTATCTCATAGTCCTTTTTCTCCTAGTCACTTAAAAATGTATGTAGGTGTTTTGCCTGAATGAAAGTCTGTGAGTCACTTGTGTGCCTGGTTCCCCTGGAGGCCAGAAGAGTGAGTCAGATCCCCTAGACCTAGAGTTACCAGAAGGTTATGAGTTATGAGCCACCATGTGGGAGCTGGGATTTGAACCCTGTTCCTCCACAAGAGCAGACAGTGCTCTTAACTTCTGAGTCTCTCCAGCCCCTCTCCTAATACCTAGTTTGTTAAGGAATCCAGATTAGCTGTCCTTCTTAGTGTTTCAGATGGTCTTTTCTACTTGATTGTTCCTGGTGTTTGCTGTAACAGGCCACTGTGTCTGCCTCATATTCCATAAACTAATATTACTTAAATCATGGACCTTAATGAGAGATATTCATGGTTTTAAAAGTAGGTGCCCCAGAATGCATGTTTAAAACATGCACAACATACATGTTACTTATCTACAAGTCGAGTATGTAATACATGTTTAAGGAACCAGATGCATGCCAATGTCATTTCCCAAGCACCTAGTTCCTGCATGTGGAAGCAAGCCGTGTTATTTGTTCCCCGTGTGCCCTCTGAGCAAAGTCCTTCACCCTGTTTTTGTGCTTTTCCTATGTATATTGTTTGTGTGTGTGATATCAATAGGATGATTTGTAATTTATGTTTATACATATGTAAATATGTTTTCTTATGGACAACATGTGCTGTAGCCTTGTTACCTTCCATTTCTGTTTTCTCTGAAATCCCCTTTTTTTACACTCTATGATCCTTTCCAAAACCAGGTGTTTCTAGACCTCCTTTCCTGCACGCCCATTAGTGGCCCTCCCACTGCACTGTTTGTGCTGATCTCAATTCACTCTTTATTTCTATCAAGTTTTTATTTGGTTGTTTTTTTTCCTGTATCCTTTCCTGAATATGGCAATCTTCTATTTCTTATAGCCTTACTGTGTTCACCCCTTAGTCTGATTTTATAGTCGATTTACTCAAATTCTTGGTAACCTTTCAGTGTGCCTTCTTTTCTGTTAGTATTAGTTGATTTGGTTTTCCCATGTTTTGTTTAGGGCATGTATCTCCTGTGGATCCTGCAAAGGTCCTTTCTGTACCTGTCTTTGGATGGATGTGCCATTTGCATCAGCTTCCTAAGAGGAGCCAGGGGCATTTCAGGGAAACAGGAACTCTTGCTGACTCTAAGAGAGTAATTCTTTTATCCTTCAATTCAGTCATCCCAGAAATGGTCACCAAAGCACAGGCTTTATGAACCATAGGCTCTCTGCTTTCTTCTTCTCCCCACCAAAATGATCATTAAGCAATAAAATGCTCAACTTGACTGACCTCACACTGCCTATCTATGTGGTTAAATATTATTCTAGAAGTGTCTGTGAGTTTCTGGGTGAGATTAAAAACTGAATGGGTTGACTGAATAAAAACTGAATAAGTTCAGCCCACTGTTTGTCCCTCATGGGTTGGCCTCTTCAGTCAGCTGACATCCTGAATATAATAAAAGGCAGAGTGAGTGGGAGATGCTCTTCCTGGTTGCCCTGGAGCTGCTGTTGTTTGTCTGTTTAATTTTTCCTGCCATTAGACTCAGACTAAGGCATCAGCACATTGTGGGTCTCCAGCCTGCTGTTTTGAACCAGAACAAAATAACTGGTTGTATGGCTCCAGCCTTAGGACTGGCCTGATCAAGGCTATCAGCTCTTCTGGGTCTCTAACTCACTGACAGTTGGAAATTCTCAGACTCCAAGCTTATGTGAGCCAGTCCCTAACTCCCCTCTGTCTGTCTGTCTGTCTGTCTGTCTGTCTGTCTGTCTGTCTGTCTGTCTGTCTCTATCTCTCTCTGTGTGTGTCTTTCTTTGTCTCTCTGTCTCTGTCTCACTATCTCTGTCTCTGTCCTTTCTCTGTCTCTGTCTCTTTGTCTCTGTCCTTTGTCTCTGTATCTCTCTGTCTATCTTCTGTCTGTCTGTCTCTGTCTCAGTCCTTCTCTCTCTTCCATATCTTCCATGGGAATGAGACATGTGGAGTAAAGTACAGTTACGACATGTGATTCTTTTTCCTTAAGTCTCATGTATTCCATTTACTCCAGAGTTTACAGGTCAGGCTTCTCATCCCTCCTCTGTCCTATATTTTAAGAAGGCTGATTTGTTCATTTGTAATCTGCTAGATTCTTTTGTCCTGTTGTACTCTCTGTCATGAATGATCTTGATCTCATACATTATTAGTTTTGCTTGTTTCAAGGATGAATTTTGCTCAGGAGTATAAAACTCTTTGAAAGGCTGTGTTAAGGAAATTTCTGAGGGGTAAAGAAAATACTGACACAGGGTTTATCTTATAAACTATGTGGACTATAATAAAATGTGCCAAGGATTCTTTTGTTCCTTTTATTAAAAAATACTTTTTCTCACATAATATATCCTGATCATGGTTTCTCCTCCCTCTACTCCTCTCAGTGGCTCCCCACATCCCCTCCTATCTGGATCCATCCCCTTCTATCTCATTAGAAAACAATCTGGCATCTAAGGGATAATAATAAAATAAACCATAGTAAGATAAAGCTAAATTAACATATCAGAACGAGACCAAAAAAGAAGAAAAAGAACCCAAGAAAAAGCACAAGAAACAGAAATAGACACAGAGACCCACTCATCCACATATTCAGGAAGCTCATAAACACAGTAAACTGGATGCCATAATATATGGGCAAAGGACACAGTTTCTGTTTCTCTTACACAGACTTCCCTGAGCCCCAAGGGGAAGGATTTGATGGAGACATCCCATCCAAAGTCTCTCACTCTCTGCATATTATATGGCTGTGAGTGTCTGTTTTGTTCCCATGTGCTGCAGGAGAAGGCTTCTCTGGTGGTGGGTGATCAAGGCACTGAGTTATGCATATAGAAGAATACCATGCCATGCTCTTCTAGTAGAACAGTGGTATTTGGTTTTGCCCTAGTCCCTGGAATATCTAGTCTCAGGTCCTTGGTTACCCAAGTAGTACTAGGGATGGGTTCTATCTTGTGGAGTGGGGCTTAAACCAAATCTGATATTGGTTGGTTACTCATACAGCTTTGTGCCATCATTGCACAAGCATACCTTGCAGGCAGGACACCACCGTATATCAAAGAGTTTGTAGATAGGTTGGTGTTTACATTTCTCCTTTGGGAGCATGCAAAGTGCCTTCCTATACCAAAGACACTAGTACATAGTGGTGAAGGCTCTGTGTAGGTACCAACTTTACTTGTCTGTGTTCAATGAGTTGTGTAGGGGATATCTTCAGCAATTAGGGCCTTGCCATCAGTTTGTGGACAGAAAGCTATAGTCTTGGCAACAGCCTTGGTTGTGTGGGGGTTCCCATGGATCCCCTTTGGCAAACTACTCAATTAGATGTAATCCATGCCTGGTACTGAAATCTTCATTTGCTAACAACAGATGTCCAGTGGGGGCTCTGTATCCTCCATTATTTGGCCATTTCACTTAGATTATATTGTAGGATATATATTTATGTCATATTTTGGTATATATTTTAGGAAGCTTTTATTATATTAGTTTTCCATACTGCTTCTCAAATGGCCCTTACATTTAGTTGTTTCTCCTGATAGTTCTTCCCTCATCTCCCTCTTCCCTCCCTCTCACCACTTGATCCTCCTGTTCAAGTGCCCCAACACCATGCAGAACTGTCTATTCTATCTTGTTTTCCTAGGAGATCTATCTGTCCTCCTAGCCCATTACTCTATACCCAGTCTCTGTGGGTCTGTGGGTTGTGGGCTGTAGCTTGGTTGTCATTGACTTAATAAACAACACCCATACACAAATGAATGCATACCATATTTGTCTTTCTGGGTCTGGTTTACCTCCCTCAGGATGATTTTTTCTAGTTCCATCCATTTAGATGTAAATTTCATGGTTTTACTTTTTTAAGAAGTAGAGTAATATTCCAATGTATACATGTACCACATTTTCTCCCTCCATTCTTCTGTTGAGGGACATCTAATTTTTTTCCAGTTTCTGGCCATTATGACTAGACCAGCAATGAGCATGGTTAAGCAAGTGTCTCTATGATAGGATGAAGTGCCCTTTGGGTATAAGCCCAAGACAAGTATAGCTGGATCTTGAAGTAGACCTATTCCCATTTTCCTGAGGAACCATCACACTGATTTCCATAGTGGTTGTACAAGTTTACAGTTCCACCAGCACTCAATGAGAGTTCCCCTTAATCCACAATCTCACCAGCATTCGGTTCATTGTTTATAAAATAAAATCGGGTCTATAGGTATGTAGATTTATGTCTATGTCTTTAATTAAATTCCATTGATCAATGTGTCTGTTTTTGTAACAAGATCATGCTTTAAAAAAAGAAAACAAAGAACTAATAACTCTGTAGTACCATTTGAGGTCAGGGATGGTGACACTTCCAGAAGTTCTTCTATTGTTTAGGTTTGTTATAGATCTCCTGAGTTTTTTGAGTTTTTATATGAAGCTAAAATTGTACTTTCAAGATCTGTGAAGAATTGTGTTATAATTTTGACAGGGATTGCATTGAATCTGTAGATCGCTTTTGGTAGGATGGCCATTTTTACTATATTAACCCTACTGATCTGTGAGCATGGGAGATCTTTCCATCTTCCGATAGCTTCTTCACTATCTTAAACTTCTCATACAAGTCTTTCTCTTGCTTGGTTGGAGTTTTATGTATTTCAGGTTATTTGAGGGTATTGTGAAATGTGTTGTTTCCCTTATTGTTTTCTCACTCAGTTTGCCATTTGTATACAGGAAGGTTACTGATTTGTGAGTTAATCTTGTATCCAACCACTTGCTGGAAGTGTTTATCAGCTGTAGGAGATTCCAGGTGGACTTTTAGTGTCATTCATGTATACTGTCATTTCTTCTGCAAATGAAGATATTTTAACTTCTTCCTTTCCAATTTGTACCCTTGATCTCCTTCAGTTGCCTTATTGCTCTAGCTAGGACTTCAAGTACTATATTGAATATATCTAGAGAGTGGAAAACCTTGTCTTATTTCTGACTTTAGTAGAAATGATTTAATTTTTTTCTCCATTTAAGTTGACGTTGGCTTTGGCCTTCATGTAAACTGCCTTTATTATGTTGAGGTATATTCCATGTATCCACAATATCTCTAGGACTTTTATCTAAAAGGATGTTAGAATTTTGTCAAAGGTCCTTTCTGCATCTAATGAGATTATCATGTAATTTTTATTTTTCAGTTCATTTATATGGTGGATTACGTTAATTGATTTACATATGTTGAACCATCTCTGCATGTCTAGGATGAAGCCTACTTGATCACAATGGATGGTCTTTTTGACGTGTTCTTTGATTCAATTTGACAGTACTTTATCGAGATTTTTTGCAACTATGTTCAAAAGGGAAACTGGTCTACAATTCTTTTGGGGGGGTCTTAATGTAGTTTGGATGTCAGGGTAACTGTGGTCTCATAAATCAACTGGGTAATGTCCCTTCTGTTTCTGTTTTGTTAAATAATTTGAGAAGTATTTGCATTAACTCTTTGAAAGTCTGGTAGAATTCTGCTGCAAAACCCATCAGGGCCTGGGCTTTGTTTTGGTTGGGAGATTTAATGACTGCTTCTAATTCACTAGGGGTTATTGACCAGTTTAAATGGTTTATAATATCTTAGTTTAACTTTGGTAAGTGGTAGAACACAGATTTCTAAGTGTGCCCTTGAGTTCCCTGGATTTCCTTGGCATCTTTTCTTTTGTTATGTGTACCTTTTCATAGGTAGTTTTGCAAATTTGAATATTCTCATTACACCTTTTAGTTAATTTGCATAAGGATTTGCCAGTTGTGTTGATCTTCTCAAAGAACTACTCTCTATTTCATTGATTCTTATACTGTTTGTTTCTATTTTGTTGATTTCGGTCCTGTGTTTGATTATTTCTTACTGTGTACTTCTTTTAGGTATGTGCTTCTTTTTGTTCTAGAGCACCAGGTGTGATGTTAGGTTACTAGTATTAGATTTCTCCAATTTTATTGTGTAGGCCTTTAGTGTTATGAACTTGCCTTCATTGGATCCAATAGGTTGGGACATGTTGTTATTTTAATTTTCATTTAATTCTAGAAAGTTTTTTTATTTCTTTCTTAACCCCCTTTATTATTCAGTAGTGAGTTGTTCAGTTTCCAAAGAGTTTTTAAGCTTTCTATTATTTCTTTGAGACTTGCTTTGTGTTCAAATATGTGGTCAATTTTGGAGAACATTTTACTAGGTGTTGAGAAAATTATATTCTTTTGTGTTTGAGTGAAATGTTCTAAAGAAATCTGTTAGGTTCATTTATGACATCAGTATACCCAAGCATTTCTCTGTTTAGGTTTTGTCTGGATGGCCTGTCTATTGGTGACAGTCGGGTAATGAAGTCTTCCATTATCAGTGTGTGAGGATGAATATGTGATTTAAGTTTGTAATAGTGTTCTTTTATGAACTTGGGTGTCCTTGTGTTTGGTGCATTTTTGTTAAGAATTACAAAGTCCATTTGGTAGATTTTTCCCATCTCTTATTATTAATTTTGGTTTGAAGTTTATTTTGCAAGATATTAAAATGGCTGTGCCAGTTTTCTTGTTAGGTCCATTTGCTGGAATATCTTATTCCATCCTTTCACCCTAAGGTGATGTTTATCCTTGATGTTAAGGTTTTTTTCTTTTTTTATTAATTAGAAGGATGGAGCCTGGTTTTACATTCATTCTGTGCCATTATATTGGGGACTGAAACCATTGATGTTGAAAACTATCAATGAGCAGTATTTTTTGATTCCTGTTATTTTGTGTGTTATCTGTGGTGTGTGTGTGTGTGTGTGTGTGTGTGTGTGTGTGTGTGTGTGTGTGTGTGTTTCCCCTCTTTTGATTTGGGGGTCTGGGATTATTTATTCCTTGTGTTTTCTTGAATGTAGTTAATCTCTTTAGGTTGGAGCTTTTCTTCTAGTGCCTTCTTTAGGGCTGGATTTGTAAATAGATATTATTTTCAATTTGGTTTTATCATGGAATGTCTTATTTTCTCCATTTATGGTGACTGGAGTTTTTACTGTGAATAATAGTATGGGCTGGCATCTGTAGTCTCTTAGAGTTGTAGAACTTCCCAGGCACTTCTGGTCGTTAGAGTCTCCATTGAGAAGTTAGGAATATTTCTCATAGATCTGTCATTATATGCTACTTGGTCTTTTCCCTTGCAGCTTTTAATATTCTTTTTGTTGTTGTTCTTTAGGTTTAATGTTTTGATTCTTATATGCTGAGAGGACTTCCTTCTCTGATCCATTCTGTTTACTTCTTGTAGAAGGCATCTCCTTCTTCAGGTTAGGAGAATTTTCTTCTATGATTTTGTTGAAATGTTTTCTGTGCCTTTGATCTAGGTTTCTTCTCCTTTCTCTATTCCTACTATATATAGATTTGGTCTTTTCATAGTGTCCCAGATTTCCTGAATTTTTGTGCCAGGGTTTTTAACATTTTCTTTCACCAAGATATTTGTTTCTTCTGTCATGTCTCCAGTGCCTGAGATTTTTCTCTTCCATCTTTTATATTCTGTTGGTGAGGCTTTCCTCTGAGGTTACTGTCTGATTTCCAAAATTTTTCTTTCTAGATTTCCCTGAGTTAGGGTTTTCTTTGTTGATTCTATTTCCGCTTTCAGGTCTTGAACTGTTTTATTCATCTCCTTTCCCTGTTTGTTTGTGTTTCATAGGTTTCCTTAAGGGATTTATACATTTCCTTTTTGAGGACCTTTATCGTATCCATAGAGATTGTCTTAAGGTCTTCATCTTGTGCTTCAACTATGTTATACTTCTCAGGGTCTACTGTGTTAGGATCCTAGGCTCTAGTGAAGACATATTGTCATGGCTGTTGTTGATTGTGTTTTTGTGCCAGCATCTAGGTATCTTGGTTTGGGATGATTGTAAGTCTAGGCCCTGATATCTGGTCTTGCCTTTATTGGGTGGGTGTATTGTTCTTTGGTTTCTGTTGCTCTCTCTGATTCTTAGGAGGATATAGTGGCTGTGTGTTGCCTTTTAGGCAGTTCTTTTGGGATCCTGCTAGGTGTGACTAGTGGGGTTTCCAGGTAAAATGTGTTTCTAGGTATTGGGAACTGACACTTAAAAATGGGAATGGGCTTGGTGGGGGTTGGGGATCCATAGGAGGGAGGAAATAAAACAGAATGTTGTACTAGGATCTGCTTAGTCCCTTGGGAATGGGGGCAGAGTGAGGAAAGGCCACAGCAGGTGATCTTCTACAGAGCTGGGGATGAAACTGGGGGATTAGATTTAGAGGAGAGCAAAGAGGAGGGAAGATCTGAGGTTAGCCTACCAGCTTCCCTGCCCAGAGTACAAAAACAAACAAACAAACAAACCTCTTCAGGTTTTAAATTAGAATTAAACCACTGAATTATAAACCAGCTAAAGTCTTCAAAAGACACCTCGATGAGCTATGCTTGTCAGGTGACAAATGAGCCATACTCCAGTATCATCAGAGAAATGCCAATTCAAACAATGAGATGTCACTATATACCTAGTACAATGGCCAAAGCCCAGAACTGTGGAATAGGTACCACCTAATCACTGGTGGTGGGGTAAACTATGATCCAACCACTGTCCAAGACAGGATTGCAATTTAACAAATGTAAATATGCTCTACCCAGATAATCCAATGATTATACTCTTTGACATTTACCCAAGTTATTTGAAAATATGCCAGAAAAAAACCCTGCATGTGGACATTTATAGCAGCTTCATTTCTAATTGCTAAAATGTGAAATGAACCAAGAGATCCTTCAGGCAGTTGAATATCACTCATCATTTCAAAATATTAGTTATAGCCAGGCATGGTAACTCATAATTTTAATCCCAACACTTAGTAGGCAGAGACCAGTTGACCTCTTTGAATTGAGTTCCAAGTCAACCAAACCTACACAGTGAACAATTATTTAAAAAAACTTAGCTGTCAATCCATTCAAAGACAAAGATGAAAATTGGACATACCTTCTGCTAAGGTTAAACAATATACTCTGTATGATTCCAACCACAAGACGCTTGAGCAACTGACAGCAACAACAAACATATTGAGCGGGAGTCAGGATTGGGTGGTGGCATGGAGGTATAGATTGAGGGCGGGAGTCAAAATTGGGCAAAGGCAGGGGGTATAGATGGAGGACAGAAAACTTCACAGCAGTGAGACTAGTCTGTAGTAAATAATACAGGAGTACTATAGTGAGGCTGGTCTCTATAATACTGTAATGGTATTACACACACTATTATGCATGTTCTAAATCCATTAGAAGATACAAAGACAAGAGTGGATTCTTGGGCTTTGGGTGATGGCGACATGTCATCATGGTGATCAACAGTGGTAACAAGTGTGCCACTGTGGTGGAGGTTTTTATAGTTGGTGTGGTT
The DNA here is from genome assembly GCF_003668045.3 of Cricetulus griseus. Taxonomy (NCBI): domain Eukaryota; kingdom Metazoa; phylum Chordata; class Mammalia; order Rodentia; family Cricetidae; genus Cricetulus; species Cricetulus griseus. The sequence continues at coordinate 398,035,303 of NC_048595.1, forward strand.
GTGTCCACATTTAAACAATTTTGCTATGTATCTAAAGCTGCTCTAAACCTCAAGGCAAAGTGGTCCATCCTGGTGGCCATTATGCTACCCAAGATAAGTCAGGAACACCACAGAAACTGTCACTTGACTTTACTTCGATGTGGAATTTAAATGAGGTTAAGAGCTAGAGAGAATTGGTTACCAGATGATGTGGGAGGGAGCTGGAAAAGGAGAGGGAATTTGCCAACGGAAAGGATAGACTTTTAGGTGGATTAGAGGGATACTTGTGGACTGACTGCACAATCAGGTTCCCCACTAAAGAAAAACGGCACCTTTCAAAAAGACTAGGTGAGGAAACCTCAAATGTCTAACCTAAAATATGATAGGATGGGGGTGTATTTGCTGGCAGCTTCACTATTCCACATAGTATGCCTGCTTGGAAACTTAGTATGCTCCATAAATCTATACAATTATGGTTTACAATAAAAGCTATATTAATTCAAAAACTAAAAACAAGGGGTTTGTAGGGATGGCTGGGCAGTTTAGAGCACTTTCTGCTCTTACAGGGGCCTGGGTTCAGCTCCCAGCATCCACATGGCGGTTCACACCTGTTTGTAAATTTCCAGGGAATCTGATGCCCTCTCTGGCCTCCAAAGTTACCAGGTTAACATGTGATACACAAATATACATACAGGCAAAACATCCACACATATAAAAATAAACAAATAAAATATTTTTTAAAACATACTCTGTAGGTTTTGACAAAAACATAAATATCATGTTCTCACATTATAGTACCACATGTAATCACTTCAGCCCCTACAAATGTCCTGTGTGTCTGTCTGCAAACACTTTATATCACCTCAACTCTAGAGTCACCTGAACATGGCTTATATGGGCAACAGTTTTACCAGTTCCCATGGGTTCGAGGCCTTGGGGTTCTTGACATGACTGTACTCCCGTCAATGCATTCATTCAGGACTTGAGTCACTTGGGGCTTCTCCCCACAAGATAAACTAAACATTTTCCTTCCTCAGTTGCTTTTGAGCTAGAGATGCAGAGACCTCCTTCCATAGAAACCTTATTCAGTGTGTTAATACTGCAAAGTAGCTTTCTGGAATTGAAATTGGTGTTGCATTGAATATATATGATATATTACATATTAGATATCACACACATATTGCATATCATAAATTATACCAAGATACAGAATACAGATAAGGAGGTTGTCATCTTAATAGTACTCAGACGTCTAGCCTGTAAACATGGGCTGCCAGGTCGTTGATTCACCTCCTTGACTTTTATACACTTTTACAGATGTTGAGCTGTAGATCTCTACACAATTTGTGTGGTGGTTTTGATGTTTTTCTATATTCTATTTTCCCTGTCGCTAATTTTCCTTTCAGTTGTTTCTCATGTATGATATGTGTCATGTAGGGCTTAGATTACAGCACTCAGGCTTGGGAGTTGCAGGCAGAGAGTAAAGAGAATGCAGGGTGGCAAGCTTCCAATGTTGTTTGGAGAGAAGTAAACAACGTTGAACATAGAGAAAGTGATATAGAAGGACCAACAAACAGGACCAAAACCCAAGAAAATTTCTCCATTGGTTTGAAGACTTGGGGACCAAGATGATGGTTGTTGTTGGGGGACAATAGGACTGAGGCACCCCAGGAAAAATGAACTGATTGACCTCAGACTCATGTTAAGGTTCCCCTTGTTCATCCATGTAGTAAAGTCCGGATGGGACAGACAAGAGTGAAATGATCACTGCCGACCAACTACATGGAAACCTAGATTGTTGGAATAGCCATGGAGGCTTAAAGGTATGAGAAGGAGGGGAGTATTCTCCTAAAGCCTTTGAATGTCCCAAAAGAAGAATTTCAGGATTTGAATGAGTCTTGAGTTCCTTAATTTCACTAGCTTGAATGTCCCCAGTATTCTGCAGTTGTAGGTAGGATTCTCGGCCATGTCTGAATACCTTGCTGTGTTTATGTTGTTTCTTCAGGGTACATTTCCAGAAATTCAGGTCCAGTTCAGAAGAAAGCAATGTTAACTTCTATTTTCCCTGGCTGTCACTTAACTTTCTTTCTCAACAACAGCTATAATTCTAAAACAAATGCCTTATTCTCATGTCAAAAGGCTCTTGCTATGATTGTACAAGAATGTGTTTCCCCTCCTGAATGCTTTGGCTGAGTACTGTAACAGATGATAAGAGATGCTGGTGATGATATCAGAGGAACCTCACCACTTACTTATTCCTGATAGGGACTGTTAAAACCAACAGTAAGCCAGATACTTATTCTCACTGACAAGAAGACAATTCATATAGGAAGGAACACTGAACTCACATTTGTTAACTATATCTGAAAAGGGGAGTGAAACACATGGGGAACAGATACATTAAAATTATTTATCACATGAAAATGAAGGAAACATAGGCTCCCCCTAAAATCTATCAATTTGAGAGTGGAGGACCATGGGAGGGTTTGGTGGAATGGTACCTGGGAGGAGCTGGAGGGTGGAAAATGAAGAGGGAAATCGGTGCATTTATATTTTAATTTGAAATGTATTAAAATTTAACATAACCTTGAATTTGAAGTATATATTTACAAATGAAGACATATACATGTTGGAAAATGAGCAGTAAAAATACCATAAAAGGGCCTTATCTGTCCAGGTTGCAGAATTTCTATATAAAATAATTTGCTACAAAAAATTCAATGGAAAAGTCAATACGATGTAAACCAAGTTTATTTATCAATTTCAAGAAAACAAAGAACAGAAGAGACATCACATGAGAACAGACTTCGTATATCAAGGACTCGTGACTTGTGCTATCAGTTACTGCCAGGGAGGTACACAACATTGAAGTTAGGGATTTCTTGGACACAGGAAACTAAAGGGAAGCTCTGGTTTAGTTGAGTAGGACACAACAATAATTTCTGGAATGACAGGGACAGAGACACCCTTTCACAGCCAGCTTAGAGAGAAAGCTAGGGAGGCAGGAGCCTGAAAACCTCCTTACAATTAGCAAGACCAGTTGTGAGTGAATAATGATGAGAGGTCCAGGGTGACAGTCAGAGGATGGGTAATGGGGACCCAGAGGGAACAGACAGAGAAGCAAGGACTCAGCCCTCATTCCCACCCAGAGAGCAGAGGTGAAAGGCCAGCAAGGACAGCCCCTGAGCACAGGGCTCTGCAGCCAGGGGACTGGGGATCAGGGACACATTCTGGTGGCAGGGACTTCAGTGCCTGTAGCTCTTCCTGCTGGAGGAGGTGGTGGTGTACTTGATGGTGGAAGAGCTGCCACCAGAGGAGCTGAGGCCACCACTGATGCCTCTGCCACTGCCAGAACTGAAGCCACCTCCAAGGCCATGGCTACTGCTGTAGGAGTAGCTGCTGCCTCCTCCCAGGCCCAAGCTGCTGCTGGCACCACCTGCACTGCCATAGCTGCTGGACACGGTGGACTGCACCACAGCTGTGAAGGAGGCAAGAGGGGACAAGGGTCACGGTGAGCCCACTCTGTCCGGTGCACCAGGCACAAGTCAGGGCAAGCAGGTTAGCATAGTACTTACAGATGTTGACTTGTCCAACACCTTCACCATACAGCCTGGAAGAAGAACAGAGCAGGTGAGAACTAGGGAGCCATGACCTCAGTCCCCTTGGGAACCCTCAGTCTGGTGACAGTTCACAGAGAATCCCCTGGCTGAGTGGTTCCTGAAGGTAGCCATTGTGGCCACAGCTGGTGCTCCCTCATCTTGTGCTCAGTGCCTAGAAACATGGAGGTGTCCTCAGGAGCTGGAGGAGGGGTGAGCACTCACCTGCACTCCTCTCCTTCCAACAGCTTCCTGTAGGTGGCAATCTCCACATCAAGGGCCAGCTTGACATTCATGAGCTCCTGGTACTCTTTCAGCAGCCTGGCCATGTCCTGTTTGGCCTTCTGCAGGGCATCCTCCAGCCCTTCCAGCTTGCCCCTGGCATCCTTGAGGGCCATCTCCCCACGCTGCTCAGCCTCAGCGATGGCAGCTTGGAGGTTGGCACACTGGGCAGAGAGAGAGCAAGAAATTCAAACTTGTATAGTTGTTCTCTCAAGAGGCTGAGCCCCAGATCTTTGCTCCCAGGAAACAAAAGCCTTGAGGACAGAAAATAATGGACAGCAATCTCTGACATTTTCTGTCTATCCCACCTGCTTCTTGACATGGTCGATCTCGGATCTCAGCCTCTGGATCATGCGGTTGATCTCTGCAATCTCCTGCTTGGTGTTGCGCAGGTCGTCTCCATGTCTTCCTGCTGTGACCTGCAGCTCCTCATACTGAAGGTAAAATAGAGAGAGAACATGTATGTGAGGTCTTGTATGCAAAATCAAATTCACTTCTAGGTGACCTGCACTATCATTAGTTTAATGGCTTTTCCTCAGGAGAAGCTGTGGGAGAACATGGACTACATAGCTATCTTGATAACTGAAAATGTTCTGTGTAACCTCATGAGGACCCTTATTCCCAGTACAGCTAAGCATGGATTGCTGGACCCCATTCATGGCAACTTTCTTCTACTCTGGGTTCTTTTGACCCTTGGATTACAATGTAATTCTATAATGCAAGTACAGGCTCCATTTGCAATGACAGGATCCATTTTCTTCTTAGCAGATCTCTAACTCCAATGAAGTCTGAGTCTTATGGAATTCATTGTGGGTCCCAGATATTCTTCATCAGCCTCCAACTCAGTACTCACTTTCGTCTGGTACCAAGATTCAGCCTCAGCCCGGCTCCTCTGAGCAATCTCCTCGTATTGGGCCTTGACCTCAGCAATGATGCTGTCCAGAACCAGGCTGCGGTTGTTGTCCATGGAGAGGACCACAGATGTGTCTGAGATGTGAGTTTGCATCTGAGACAGTTCCTACAGAACAGAAAGAGGCAACATCTGCTTTGGATGTGAGGGTTACAATGTTCCCAACATCCCACTCTCTGTTTGCACAGGAGAATGTAATGGAAATAAGGCCTAAGCGGAAGAGGGAGGAGAGAGAGAGACAGACTGACAGAGAGAGAGACAGAGAGAGACAGACACAGAGACAGAGACAGAGACAGAGAGAGACAGAGAGAGACAGAGACAGAGACAGAGAGAGGCAGAGAGAGAGGCAGAGAGAGAGACAGGGTGACTTACTGCATCAAAGACAGTTCTCAGGAAGTTGATCTCATCTGCCAGACTGTCTGCCCTGCCTTGCAGTTCAACCTTATTCATATAGGCTGCATCTACATCCTGAGGAAACAGTGAACAACATGGAATGAGGTTAACTCTCTTACACTGTTCTTTTACCTCAGTCTCCCTGGCAACCATGCTCTGGAATGGATCAGACATGCAAATCATTTCTCTCCATCATATGAGAAGCCATCCCTGTGACTTAGTCAGCTCACCTTCTTCAGGGTCACAAATTCATTCTCAGCTGCAGTACGCTTGCGGATTTCATCTTCGTATCTGTGAGAGGGAAGGTGTATCACGTTGCAGCCAGCGGGTAGATGGCATCAAAGGCAGCCTGAAACCCAGCCCCAATATCTCTAAATGCAACACATCCAAATCACACCGAAGGTGGTTTTGTCATTATTGAATAATTCATTTCTTTTCTCCCCCCAAGCCTCCTATGACCCTCCAAAGTCTTAGTCTGTTGCTCTTTGCAATTATGTGTCATTTTACCTTATTGGCCTAGTACTTTAATTTATGAAGTCTATGTCAAATTAGAGCTTTCATTATCATGATCTTTGGAATCTTTAATTCTTCGTTGTTTTTCTTTTTAACTCACTTGTTCTTGTAGTCCTCCACTGTATCCTGCATACTCTTCAGCTCTGAGTCAAGGTGGCTCCTCTGCCCAAGTATGTAGTTTTCTTCTCTCCTGAGGGTGCTGATATAGTGCTCAAACAAGTCCTCCACATTCGGTCTCATGATCTTTGTGCCCTGCTCCTGCAGCAGGGCCCACTTGGTGTCCAAGATCTTGTTCTGTTGCTCCAGGAACCGCACCTAGAGGGGCCGCATGTGATCAGAAATTTGAATATCATTCTTCATTGACCCTTCACTAGTGTGATACCTGTGTCAGGCTGTCTGCCTAAACCCATTCAGGGTATGTAGTGCCTGGCCCCAGGGTCTGAGAGGGACAATCCAGAGCAGAGCCACCAACATCATCCCTCTGAGGAAGGCAGAGCTCTCAGGCAGGGCATAGGCAGCCTAGAAGAAGCATGCTGGATTGTAGTTCAGTTTAGTGTGTCTGGGATGATTCCCACACTGCCCTGTAGAGACTTCTCCCTCAGTACAGTCATCTGTGATGTGAGGCCTGAGCTCATCTCAGCACACCTGAGTGAGACACTCTTATGGGGCCACCTCTGGAGGAGAGGAACTCTCCCCCTGATTGCCAGCTGCTAGTCTGACTAAAGAAGAGACAAAGCCAGGACAGAGTCAACCAGAAACAATGGCAGTGTTTGGGCAAAGCCTAGAGTATCTTCCCTCCTCCATTACCTTTGGCTTTCCCTCCAGAGCCTGCTCCTGCATAGGCTGTTCTAGAAAGAACCACGTCTCACCTTGTCGATGAAGGAGGCAAACTTGTTGTTGAGGGTCTTAATCTGCTCACGTTCTTCAGTCCTCACCCTCTGGATGGTGGGGTCAATTTGCAGGTTCAGAGGGGTGAGCAGGTTCTGGTTAATGGTGACCTCTTGGATGCCTCCAGGGGGGCACACAGGGAATCCAGTACCCCCATAGTCACCACCAAAGCCAGCTCCACCCCCGAAGCCAAATCCACTGCTGGCTCCTCCAAAGCTGAAGCCTCCTCCAACTCGGCTGCCATAGCCTCCCCCAATGCCACAGCTGCCCCTTCCGATGGAGATCCTCTTGGAGCTCCCCACACCATAGAGACTCCTGCTGCCAAAGCCAGCTCCTCCAAATAGAACCCCAGAGCCATTGTTGCCCCCGGAACAGCACACAGACACACTGCTGAAGCCAGGGTGGTTTAGCCTTGGCAATATGGCTGAGCTGACATTGACGCCTCGGTGACTGGTTTGACTCCTGATGGTGGTTTTGGAAGACATGGTTCCTGGGTATGAGATGTCTGTAAAGTGGAGGTACTGCAGGGCAGAGCTGGGCAGATGAGGGTGATAAGTTCCGGGCAGCTGCTTATATATAGTGTAGGTGGTCTTGCTCGTTCCTAAAGGTCAGTTTGCAGACTGGGAAGGCCAGAGCTTTACACACAGTGTGGTCACGCCTAGATGATTCAAAAATGTTATGAAATATTAAGATTGTAGTTTTGGCTTCCTTTAGTCATGGGAAATGTTCCAGCTTCTAGTACTCTTAATCTGAGTATAGTAAATCAGTCCTTAGTTCACTGTATCTCAGGTACTCACCAATATAGGTTCTGCAGGTCATGCTGAATGTACGGAGAGCCCTCTGCTCCCTGCCTGATCCTTACTTCCATAGAGCTATGGAGACCAACTGATTTGTTATGCCAACAAAATTGTCTTACGCCTACAGAAAGCTCTTCGCTGGCCTTCAGTGACTAGGAACATGAACTATAACCTGCTTCCCTTTAGATGCCATTTCAAACAGATACAAAAGTCAACCACAGTTTGTCCCCACACGTCTTTCACTAGGTTGATAACAAAAAGCTCACAAGCAGCCTTATTATTTTCATATCTCCATTTAAGTCACTCACCAACCATATAATAGTTCCTCAAAAAAATCTAAGTTCTTTAGTAATTAAACCAATATTATAGCTAAAGACAGGCTGCTTTGTAGATATGTAGAAATGACTATATATATATATATATATATATATATATATATATACTAAAATTATTCAAGGGAGTGTAAAGACTGCTCACTGGTGAAGTACTTGTTGCTCTTACAGAGGACCTGACTTTAGTTCCCAGCATCAAAATGGAGGTCACAACCATCTATAACTCAATTTCCAGGCAGTTTCATGTCTTCTTCTGACATCTCAGGGCACCGGACACACATAAGTCACACACACTTGCATTCACTAACATAGTCTATACATGAATAACTAACATAACAACAGAAATGGTGATTTTTTAATTACCCTTGTTAGTATAATTTTTGAAATATTTTGAATGTTGAAATTTGTAAATACATTTAAATCGTGTTTTATAGGTCATAGATCTTAAATAGTTTCACAAAATCTATAATTGTCTCGTATTTTTTTTCTCCTAGTCACTTAAAAAATGCTCATAGGTGTTTTGCCTAAATGAAAGTCTGTGAAACACTTGTGTGCCTGGTTCCCCTGGAGGCCAGAAGAGTAAGTCAGATCCCCTAGACCTAGAGTTACCAGAAGGTTGTGAGCTGTGAGCCACCATGTGGGAGCTGAGTTTTGAACCCTGGTCCTCCACAAGAGAAGACAGTGCTCTTAACTGCTGAGCCAATTCCAGCCCCTCTCCTAATACCTAGTTTGTTAATGAATCCAGATTAGCTGTCCTTCTTAGTGTTTCAGATGGTCTTTTCTACTTAATTGTTTCTGGTGTTTGCTGTAACAGGCCACCGTGTCTATTCTCTTTTCTGTAAACTTAAATCATGAGTCTCAATGAAAAATATTCAAGCCTCTCAGGGGTGGTCACACATCCTGCAGCTCTTGTATTTTTCAGGATACTTTTAACTATCCTGGGTTTTTCCTGTTTCCTCATGAAGCTGAAAGTTTTCCTGTCAAAATCTGTGAAAAATTGTGTTGGAATATTGTTGGGATTGATGGCCATTCTTATTTTATTTACCCTACTGATCCATGTGTGTGTGTGATCTTCCCATCTTCCTGGTATCTTCTTCCATACCTTAAACTTCATATCATACAAGTCTTTTATTTCCTGGGTTAGAGTTTTATGCATTTTGTGTTATTGGAGGCTATTGTGAAAAATGTTGTTCCCTGATTTCTTTCTCAGGAGGTTTCTCATTTGTGTATAGGAAGGGGACAGATTTGTGAGTTCCTCTTGTATCCAACCATTTGCTGATGGTGTTTATCAGCTGGAGGAGATTCCAGGTGGGCGTTTAGGGTCACTCATACACAATGTCATATCATCTGCAAATGGAGAGCTTTGGCTTTTTCCTTTCCAATTTATATGCCCTTGATCTCCTTCAATTGCCTTATCGCTCTAGCTAAGAATTCAAGTACTGTATTGAATAGGTCTGGAGAAAGTGGACAGCCTTGTCCTGTTCCTGATTTTAGTGGAAATTCTTTGAGTTTTCTCTCCATGTAAGTTGATGTTGTCTGTGCGCTTGATATAACCTGCCTTTACTATGTTGAGGTATGTTCCCCGAATTCATAATATCTCCAGGACTTTTACTTTGTAGTGGTGGTAGGTTTTAGCAAAGGCCTTTTCTGCAGGTAATGATGGGATCACATGATTTCTGTTTTTCAGTTTGTTTCAATGGTAGATTTCATTTACATATTCATTTACATGTGTTGAACCAGCTCTGCATGTCTGTGAAGAAGCCTGCTTGATCATGATGATCTTTTGATGTGCTTTTCAATTTGATTTGCAAGTACTTTATGAGAGAAAATTTGCATCTATGCTCATCAGGGAAATTGGTCCTTAATTTTCTTTTTTGTAGGGTTTTTATGTGGTTTTGGTATCAGGGTAACTCTGGCCTCATAAATCAATTGGGCAATTTTTCTCTGTTTCTATTTCATGGAATAATTTGAGGAGTATTGGCATTAAGCCTTACTTGAAACTCTGGTAGAATTCTGATGAAAAACTCATCAGGCCTGCCTTTGTTTTCATTGGAGAATTTTAATGACTGCTTGTATTTCACTGAGTTTACAGGTATGTTTAAATGGCTTATGAGATGTTAACTAAATATCAGTAAGTGGTATGTCTTGAGAAAATGATCAGTGTCTGTTACGATAAATCTTTCTGCCAAAGCTGCCTGTGCCCCACCACCACGTGTGAGCTTTATGCCAGCCGCCTGCCCGAGTTAGGCCCAAATGAATACACAGAAACTTGTATTAGGTTCAATGCTGCTTGGCCAATGACTAGGATTTCTCATCTATTAGCTCAGTCTTAATTATCATAAATCTATATATTTTATAAGACTTATCGGACACCTTATTGGTGTCCCTCCTTGCTGGGATCACATCTTGCCACTGGAGCAGGAGCCGAGGGGAAAATGGGGCCCTTCCTGTTTCTCCTTCGCTTAAATATGAGTCTCCTTGCTATGTCACTTCCTGCCTGGATCAGCACTTCTCTACTACATTTCCCAGAATCCTCTTTGACTCCTAGTCCCGTCTACTTGCTGTCTCATTGGCCAAACAGTATTTTATTTAACAATCAACAAGATAAGCATACACAGTACATTCCCCATCAAGTGTCTTTTAGATTTTTCCAAATCGGTGGAGTATGGATTTTTTTTTAGATATGTCCTTAGATTTTATGAATTTCCTCATTGTCTGTTGTCTGTGTTTCTATGGTTAGTTTTGCTAGTTTGGATATTCACTCTCTGCCTTTTAATTATTTTGGATAAGGATAAGGGTATATAAATTGTTTAAATTTTCTCAAAAAAACAATTCTTTGCATCATTGGTTCTTCACAATAATTGTTTATTTATATTTTATTGATTTCAGACTTGAATTTGATTATTTCTTGTCATTTGGTGTGTGACTTCTTTTTTCTGTCCTAGAGATTTTAGGTATAATGTTATGATCTATCTAAATTTCTTTATGTAGGGACTTAATGCTGTGAACATGCCTCTTAGAACTGCCTTCATTGCATCCCGTATTTTGGATGTGTTGTGTATTCTACTTCATAAAATTCTAGAAATATTTAATTTCTTCCTTAACACATTTTTAATTCAGTAGTGAGATTTTCAGTAGCCAATGAGTTTGTTTCTGTTGTTGTTGGTATCCAGCTTTAATCCATGGTGGTCGTATAGGATGCAGGGTGGTTATTTAAATTTTCTTGTATGTATTGAGATTTGTTTGTGTGTCTGAGTCAGTTTTGGAGAAAATTATAAGAGATACTGAGAAAAAGGTATTTTTTTTGTTTGGGTGACTTGTTCTATAAATACATTAGGTACATTTTGCTTATAAAGTCTGTTAGCTCCAGCATTACTCAATTTAGTTTTTGTCTGTCTTTTGACCAGAGTCGGGTAAGGAAGTCTCCCACTATCAATGTGTGAGGATAAATATGTGATTTCAGCAGTAGTAGTATGTCTTTTACAACTTGGCTGGCCTTGTGTTTCATACATAGAGGTTAAGAAATGCTATGTCCTTGACAGAAGCTATTTTCATAAGAATTGAAGTTTTAAAAAGAGGAAAAAAAAGGCAGAGCTGAGTTTCACAAAGTGAGAAAGAACACGCAATGGGGAATGTCATATTCATCTGGCCTAACCTTATCCAGTTAATGTTTTTAATGCTGCTTGGCCTCTCCTTGGGTCAGAGATCTGAACAGCAATGAAAAACAACAACAGCAGCAGTATCACCAAACCAGACCCATTCCTTGGGAAAGAAAAGTACCTTTAGCTACCCAAGTGGTTCCTTCTGCATCCATTACACTTTAATAAGAATCTTGATCTTTGTTCAAGATCAACAGGCAAATAAATAATTCACTGGGGCTAATTTCAGAATGAGTACACAAGTGCTAGATTTTTGTCCAACACCCCAAGGAACTCTAACTTAGTGAGGTGCTCATTTACAAGATTTGACTGTTAGTTAAGTGATTCTGAGTTCCAGGACAGTCAGGACACTTACATAGAGAAACCCTGCCTTGAAAAACCAAAAACAATACAACAAGGGGAAAAGATGAAGAAAAGAAAGAGAATTTGAGATGTTTCCAGATGGTGTCATAGGTATCAATGGGGATATCAAGCCTCAGACTGAGGAATTACAGTATTTTATCCTTCTTTTTCATGGGTCTTGCAGACTCCCTCATGTCCAGAAATGTGGAACTATAGCAATGTCTGCAGTTTCTGTCATGTCACAAACTGAATTAAGCCCAGTCATCTACAGTATTTTAGAAGCTGTTCCAATGGCAACAGAAGGCTTAGACAGGCCATTATTTTATGTCAGGACCTAGCCATGTGTCCAGATGGGAGTCATGGGCACCTCTATGTCCACCAGGGAGATCTTTTTACAACACATGGAACCAGGTACTCAAACACTTGAAATCATACAAACATCCTCTCACTCAGAATCTGCACTGGTTAATATTCTGGTTATGAGTCTATGGGGTCTTGAGAGTAAACTCACCTACAGATCTTCTCAATCTAGGAATTCCTTTAATGTTTTTAAAAGTTGAAAATAAAGTACACATAGTATAGAATTCTCCTCTTTAAAGGGTATAGAGGGGTACTAAATTACAAACTTGCATCTAATCACAGATATTTCTATGATTTCCAAAAGAAGCCTCCAACTGATTAGAAGTTTCTTCTAAATGACCCCTGTTCCCCATACCTGTATCCAACTCATTTTCCATACTTTCTATGAATTGTTCTATGTTGACAGCCATATAGCTTGGCATGAACTTTTAGGCCAAACTTGGCAAGCCACATAGTTATAGAACTGTCTTTTGATTATAAATGGCTTCTAGAAGCATGAGCACTCAGAAGGAACAACATGACCCAGACTTCAATCCTTTGTTCCAACCACAGGCCCACTTACCTAAGCAACCCTCCCGCGTCCCACCACTCACCTAGGTAACACTCCCTCTCCCCACCACACATGAACTTTTTAACCTGCCAATATCCTCCTTCTATAGTTTTCTGACATCCTGCTTAAACTAACACCTGGCTCTTGGCCTCTTCTCCCTCTTCCCTTTATTCCATACTACTATACTACTGACTATATAAGCTAGCCTGGAAAAAATAAAATTTGCCACTTGATCAGGATCCTGTCTTGTGGTAATTCTCTCATGCCTCTTGTCTCCATTCCCCTCCCTGGACTTCTTGCTCTAGGTTGCTGTCCTGCGGGTCGGGATAACTACAGTCCTAACCTGGACATTCACACAACTGGATAAAATTCGATACTTGAGGAAAAAAAAATTGCAGTGTCTTCTTGATGGATTTTTCCTTTGATGAGTATGTCATGTTCTTCCTTTTATCTTCTGATTAGTTTTGGGTTGAATTCTGGTTTTGCAATATATTAAAATGACTACATCAGATTTTTCTTGTGTCTAATTGCTTGGAATATCTTTTTCCATCTCTGTACCCTGAGGAGATGTCTGTCCTTGATGTTAAAGTGTGTTTCTTGGATGTAGCAGAAGGATAGTGCCTTTTTTTTTACATCCATTCTGTGTCTTAGGTTGGGAAATTGATGTTGAGAGTTATCAGTGAGCAGTGATATTTCTATTCCTGTTATTTGGCTGTGTATTTATTGGTGTGGTATGGTAAGGTTCTAGTGGTGGTGGTAGTGGAGTGTGTGTGTGTGTGTGTGTGTGTGTGTGTGTGTGTGTGTGTGTGTGCCCTCTTTTGATTTCTGGTGTGGGATTATTTATTCCTTGTGTTTTCTTGGATGTGGTTTACCTGTTTAGGTTGGAGTTTGCCTTCTAGTGTCTTCTATAGGACTGAATTTGTAGATAGGTGTTGCTTAAATTTGGTTTCATCATGAGGTGACTTATTGTGTCTGTCTATTGTGATTAGAGGTTTTACTGGGAATAATAGTATAGTATGGTACCTAGGGTCTCTTATAGTTGTAGGCCCTTCTGGCTTTTAGAGTCTCCTTTAAGAAATCAGGGGTTATTCTCATAGGTCTCCCTCCATATGTTACTTAGTCTTTTTCTCTTGCAACTTTTAAAATTCTCTACCAGGGAACTCCTACAGCTGATAAACACCTTCAGCAAAGTGGCAGGATACAAGATTAACTCAAAAAAAATCTGTAGCCCTACTATATACCAATGATACATTGATGGAGAAAGAAATCAAAGAAACATCACCCTTTACAATTGCCACAAACAGCATAAAATACCTTGGAGTAATACTAACCAAAAACGTAAAAGACCTGTACCATAAGAATTTTGAATCTCTAAAGAAAGAAATTAAAGAAGATACCAGAAAATGGAAAGATCCCACATGCTCTTGGATAGGTAAGATCAACATAGTAAAAATGGCAATCTTGCCAAAAGCAATCTACAGATTCAATGCAATCCCCATCAAAATTCCAACACAATTCTTCACAGACCTTGAAAGAACAACTCTCAACTTTATATGGAGAAACAAAAGACCCAGGATAGCCAAAACAACCCTGTACAATAAAGGAACTTCTGGAGGTATCACCATCCCTGACTTCAAGTTCTATTACAGAGCTATAGTCCTGAAAACATCTTGGTATTGGCACAAAAATAGACAGGTAGACCAGTGGAATAGAGTTGAAAACCCTGATATTAACCCACACACCTGTGAACACCTGATTTTTGATAAACAATCCAAATTTATACGATGGAACAAAGAGAACATCTTCAACAAATTGTGCTGGCATAACTGGTAGCAGACATGTAGAGACTGTAGTTAGACCCAAGCCTATCACCTTGCACAAAACTTAAGTCAAAATGGATCAAAGACCTCAACATAAACCCAGCCACACTGAACCTATTAGAAGACAAAGTGGGAAATACCCTTGAACTAATTGGTACAGGAGACTGCTTCCTGAACATTACACCAGTAGCACAGACACTGAGGTCAACTGAATGGGACCTCCTGAAACTGAAAAGCTTCAGTAAGGCAAAGGACACAGTCAGCAAGACAAAATGACAGCCCACAGATTGGGAAATGATATTCACCAACCCCACATCTGACAGAGGGCTGATCTCCAAAATATACAAAGAACTCAAGAAGCTAGTCTTCAAAACACCAAACAATCCAATTAAAAAGTGGGGTACAGAACTAAATAGACAATTCTCAATAGAGGAATCTAAAATGGCTGAAAGACACATAAGAAAGTGTTCAACATCCTTAGCCATCAGGGAAATGCAAATCAAAACAACTCTGAGATACCATCTTACTCCTGTCAGAATGGCCAAAATCAAAAACACCAATGACAGTTCATGCTGGAGAGGATGTGGAGAAAGGGGAACACTTCTCCACTGCTGGTGGGAGTGCCAACTTGTACAGCCACTTTGGAAATCAGTATGGCGACTCCTCAAGAAAATGGGAATCAGTCTACCACAAGATCCAGCAATTCCACTCTTAGGCATATACCCAAAAGAAGCACATTCATACAACAAGGACATCTGTTCAACGATGTTCATAGCAGCACTATTTGTAATAGCCAGAAACTGGAAGCAGCCTAGATGCCCCTCAACCGAAGAATGGATAGAGAAAATGTGGTACATTTACACAATGGAGTACTACTCAGCAGAAAAAAACAATGGAATCTTGAAATTTGCAGGAAAATGGATGGAACTAGAAGAAACCATTCTGAGTGAGGTAACCAAATCGCACAAAGACAAACATGGTATGTACTCACTCATATGCGGATTTTAGACATAAAGGATTACCAGCCTACAATCCACGCTGCCAAAGAAGTTAATAAACAAGGAAGACCCTAAGAGAGACATACATGGTCCCCTGGAGAAGGGGAAAGGGTCAAGATCTTCTGAGCAAATTGGGAGCATGGGAGGAGGGGGGAAGGAGCTAGGTGAATGAGAAGGGGAGAAGAGGAGGGATTCAGAGGACATGAGGGAGCAGAAAGTTTGAGTCGGGGAAGAATACATGATAACAAGAATGGAGATATCATAATAAAGGGAGACATGTTTGGTTTACAGAGAAATCAGGCTCCAGGGAAAATGTCTGGAGATCTACAAAGATGACACCGGCTAACTATCTCAGCAACGGAGGAGAGGCTACCTTAAATGCCCTCCCCTAATAATGAGATTGATGACTGACTTATTTGCCATCCTATAGCCTTCACCCAGCAGCTGGTGGAAGTAGAAGCAGACACCCACAACGTATCACTGAACTGAACTGGAACCCAGATTCAGAGAAGGACAAGTGAAGAGCACAGAGGTCCAGCCCAGGCTGGTGAAACCCACAGAAACAGCTGACCTGAACATTGGGGAACTCTTGCTCCCTAGACTGATAGCTGGAATACCAGCATGGGACTGATTCAGACCCCAGGAACATGGGTTTCTGTGAGGAAACCTCGGCAATCTACGGGACCTCCTGTAGAAGTTCAGTACTTATCCCTAGCATAGGTGTGGACTTTGGGAGCCCATTCCATATAGAGGAATACTCCCTGAGCCAAGACACACGGGGGTGGGCCTAGGCCCTATCCCAAAGGATATGATAGACTCTGATGACACCCTATGGAAGGCCTCACCATCCAGGGGGAGCAGAAAGGATATATGATAGATAGGGTTTTAGTTGGGGGTGGTGGTAGGGGAGGAAGGGAGGGATAAGGGAACTGGGATTGTTATGTAAATAAATCCTGTTTCTAATTCAATTTTTAAAAAAAGTTGAAAAAAATTCTTTCTTTGTTATTTTTGTTTACTGTTTTGAGTCTTATATGCTGAGAGGAATTTCTTTTCTGATCCATTCTTTTTGGTGTTCTGCATACATCTTGTGGAAGGCATCTCCTTCTTTAGATTGAAGAAATTTTCTTCTATGATTTTGTTTAAATGTTTTCAGTGACTTTGATCTGAGTTTCCTCTTCAATCTCTATTCCCATTATTACATAGATTTGGTCTTCTCTTGGTGTCCCAGATGTCCTGAATCTTTTCTGCCAGAATTCAAACATTTAAAATTTTCTTTCACCAAGATATTTCTTTCTTCTATCATGTCTTCAATGCTTGAGAATTTCTCTTCCAATTTTTGTATTCTGTTGGTGAGGTTTTTCTCTGAGGCTACTGTCTGATGTCCAATTTTTCTTTTCAGATATCCATGAGGTAGAGTTTTCTTTGCTGATTCTATTTCCACTTTCAGGTCTTGAACTGTTTTATTCATCTCCTTCCCCTGTTTGTTTGTGTTTTCATAGGTTTCTCTAAGGGATTGATACATTTCCTCTTTGGGGACCTCTATCACATCCATAGAGGCTGGCTTAAGGTCTTTGTCTTGTGCTTCAGCCGTGTTCCAGTTCTCAGGGCCTACTGTTGTAGGATCCTGGGCTATAGGGGAGACGCATAGTCATGGCTGTTTTTGATTGTGTTTTTGTGCTGGCATCTAAGCATCTTGGCTTATGATTATTGTAATTCAAGGTGCTGGTAACTGGTCTTGCCTTTGTTGGGTGGATGTTTGTTCCTTGGTTTCTGTTGACCTCTCTGGTTCTTAGTAGGGTATGGTGGCTCTGTGCATCCTGTTAAAGAATTCTTCTTGGGTCATGCTAGGTGTGGCCAGTGGGGCTTGAGGTAAAATGTTTTTCCAAGTATTGTGAAAAGACATGTCTCTCTGTCTCTCTCTGTCTCTATATCTCTCTCATACAAACGTATGTATGCACATATGCATGCATTTTCAAATGAAGAAGGCATTCGATAGTTTGTCTTCCTCTGTCTGGCTAATTTCACTTCCCATAATGCACTCTAGTTGCATTTCTTCTCTTCCCAAATGTTATCATTTGTGTCCTTACGATTGACTACAACCTCACAGTATATGTAACACCTTTGGTTCATCCATTCATCAGCTGATGGACATCTAGATTGAGTCCAGACCTTGCTTGTGGTGAATAATTCAAAACATATAAGGACTAGCAGGTGTCTCTAGTATGCTGACTTAAATTCTGTAGTGTGTATGCATGGAACTTATGCTAGGCCCATTTTCAGATTTCTGAGGAACAGCCACACTGAGGGCCACAGTAGATGTGTCACTAGCAGGACTGAAAGGCTGCTCTTCTTTGGTGTCCTCACCAGCACTGTTGGTGTCTAATTTCTTGATGACAGCCATTCTTATTAGGGTGGGTGCAATCTTTCTGTAGTGTGTATTTTAATGAAATACATGCATATGGATGGTCTGTGAGTAGGCGTGCACTGCCAGTGGGGGCCAGTGTGGGTGCTGGGACCCACACCTCTGTTCTGCAAGAGCAGTATGCACTTCAGCCACTGAGCCATCTCTCCAAGCCCTAGTTTTCTAAATCAACTACTTTGTATCTTTTGATTGGAAAGTTAAGCCGATTTATAATCACGGTCATCGTTGAGACATAATCACTCACTCCAATAATTTCCTGTCACCTCTTGATTGATTCGACACTATTTGTTCTTCTTTAAAGCTTGACTCATTTTGAGGGGGTCCTGACTTGCTGAGTTGAACACGTTTGGCTCTTTCCTTTTTCTCATTTGTTCATATTTCTTCTCCCGACATTTATTATCTTCTGAGCTCTTGTGTCTGTGGTTGTCTTGCTTCTCTTTGTATGCAGTTCCTTTAAGTATCCTTTGGATGTTGGCTAAAGGGTTATGAACTGTTTTAGGATGTGGTTATCTTAGAATGCCTTTATTTCTCCATCTTTCTGTGAAAGCTAACTTTTCTGGATGTAGTAACTCTGTTGCCAGTTATTTATTTGCAGGTCTTTCAATGTAACATTCTAAACAGGCACAGTGACACATAACCTATAGTTCCAGCATTTGGACATCCTGTTACATAACTATTGGCTGTCAACCAGGGATATATTGAGAACCGAGTTCAAAAAACACATATATGCATATACTAAATTGCACAAATGCATATATAAAGTGTGAGAGTAAACACATAATCATATAGATCATGTATGTACATGTGTATGTATATTTATGCATATGAGCCCATGCTTTTCTGAATTTTAGTGTTTAATAAAAAATATGATGTTACTCTGATGAGTTTGCTTTTGTGAATTAGTGATTTTGCTCTCAAATTGTTTCTTTGTTCTAAGCTGTGGCATTTTGACTAGAATGTAACTTGGAAAAGTTCTATCCTAGGCATATTTATTTGAGATTCTAAATGTCTCTTGCATTTTCATATCAACATTTTGTCCTATATTTGGTGGATGTCCTGCTATAATTTCATTGCATAGTTGTCTGTGTATTCAGGGTTCTATCTCAGCTCCCTCCTCCCTTCCATGGAAGCTAATGCTTGCTCTGTTGAATGTGCCCATGAATTCTTGAGCCATGGGGCCAGGATCATTGTTTTTTTTTCTTTATTGGCATCTACATGAAGCATTTCCTTGACATTGTCTTCAATCCTCACTTTCTCATACAGTGTGTTGGCCTTGGGCTCTGCAGTTAATCCTCAGGTGACAGGTTTGCTTCCTCACAGTGGGTAAAAAGCCACTGACAACCACACCATT
Source organism: Cricetulus griseus (assembly GCF_003668045.3). Classification (NCBI taxonomy): domain Eukaryota; kingdom Metazoa; phylum Chordata; class Mammalia; order Rodentia; family Cricetidae; genus Cricetulus; species Cricetulus griseus. Next base: position 398,054,495 of record NC_048595.1, read on the forward strand.
CAAAACATGGTTCCCCAATGATTGAATTTTTCAGTGAGTACATGACTAAGTCTCTTATCCACAATTGCCTGTCCTTGTGTCCCTTGGTGGGAAGGTGTTTCCAGGTCCTTTGTTTCAGGTCACCATAGTAGCTGAGTTGTAAACAAGCTGCCATCTTAAGATGATGCCTAGCTCCATCACTCTGAGGGGTGTGTGTGTGTGTGTGTGTGTGTGTGTGTGTGTGTGTGTGTGTGTGTCTTGGTTCAGGTTTCTACTGCTGCAAAGAAACACCAGGACCAAGGGTTTATCCTGTTTACACTTCCACATTGTTCTTCACTGAAAGAGGTCAGGACAAGAACTCAAGCAGAACAGGAACCTGGAGGCAGGATCAGGAGCAGAGACCAAGGAGGAGTGCTGCTTACTGGCTTGCTCCTCTTGGTTTGCTCAGCCTGCTTTTTTAAAAAATAGATTCCAAACCATCAGCCCAGGGATGGCACCGCCCACCATGGGCTGGGCTCTCACCATCAATCACTAATTAAGAAAATGCCTTACATATGGATGTGCTAGAGGCATTTCTTCAACTCAGGCTCCTTCTTCTCTTATGACTCTAGCTTGTGTCAAGTTGACACACAAAACCAGCCGGTACAAGTGGCAAAATGGATTTCTTCAAAGCCAGCTCAGCATGCAGAGGAGTGACTCTCACAATGGATCCCTTGATGTGTTAAGGCTTGTGAGAACCATGGGCTTTTCTGCAGTGAAATCTGCCAGTCAGTTTTTCCAGGGCCAAGTGGCTTCCCTTGTGCTTGTGAGTTTGGCTCCTCCTGCCTGGGGAGCAGCGCTGGAGCCCTGGTCTATTTTCTGCTTTTCTCAGAGCAGTCTGTCTTAGCCACACTTGCCAGTGCCCTGTCATCTCTCTTGTGAGACCCAATGCTTTTCCTCTTTTTATCCCTGAGGATAGAGCCTGTCCTTTGACCCTGACTCCTCTCACACAGGAGAAGTTTCAAGCTGCCTTTGCACCTGGCCTTGGGAAGCATATGTCTTAGTGATTCTGTGTGTTTAATAGGGTTGCAGGTATCCTTGTGTGAAAGTTGGTGTTTTGTGATTTCTAGAATTTGGCAAGTTTAATCTAAATAATACTTTTTGACACTGAGGTCTTTGTAGTGATCCTTTTGCAGGAGGTAACCAGACCCAGATCAAAAATGCAAGCTGTCCCCTCTCCTATGTGGATACCACAGATGAATCTTTAGATGTGTATATTGAAACTAGAGTACCTATAGAATCCAGGAAGGTAGAGAGGAGTTGTGGAAGGAATTCAAGCAAAGGGGAGACAGAATGCAGGTGGTACAGATGGGGAAAGGAGAACAGTGGAACCTGAAGGGTTAAATGGGGCAGGGGATTTGAGGGCAGGAAACAAGAGAGGATATAGGAAGAGACAACCAACAGTAAAGGCCTTTGAAAAGGCCAAATGGAAGCCTTCTATTGTTAAAGACTCCTAAAAAACACATATAGACACATATCGAAGGAGCTTAAATGGTATACCCTATAATAGGAGACAGTGACTTCCTTGGGCTCCATATGCTATCAAATAGAAAGACAAGCACTGGCAAGTGTTACTGTTATTCAATTTGGTATGGAATCTCTGAAACATTATAGTTTGCTGGCTATAGTTCTATCCTTCAGAACTTGGTGTTAAGACTATATGGAGATAAACACATAGAAACCTCTAACATTGAGAAATCATGCTTGCTTGGACCTGGAAGTTTTAACCCCACTGGATAGCTTCATAGTGGTAGAAATTTCTATTGGCTCTAATAGTGGAAAAAGTATTCCATACTCTAACCCTTCTTTGAACCCTATAGGTTAGGTGAAGTTTGGCCTAGCAGAATGGGACAATAGTGGCACTCATGTTATGAGAATAACCATCCACTTTATGATTGTATCTTAGGGTCATGCCCACAAGAGAGAACTTACTCCTGGTATAGAAATGTTAAATGAGCACAATAAAAAGCAGTCCACTAAGTTCATATCTCCATACCCATAGATTAGTGCACATCACAACCCGAATCAGAAAAGCTTCTTTTTACACTATATGGTGCCTACCACAGACACTCAGAACTGGCCGTCATTCAGAGAATAAGAGACTGTGAAATGTTCAGCTCTGAAAGGACAGCTGTGTCACACCTCCTCTACATGTAGGGCTCAAAGATCATTGCAGAACAGGGAGGGAAGATTCTAAGAGCCATGGGTAGTGAACATTAGCAGGAAGGAGCATGCTGGACATGAGAAGGCTATTGTTCCCATAACCTCACAGTGGCTGTGACTAAGTGCACAAGACATGCACAAGATGGAGGCAGTAAAAACCCCAGCATGGATTAGGGACAAGGTCACAAAGCCCCATCTTTTGGAGAAGCTTTTGGATGTTGATGACTACTAGGGTAAAGAGAGTAAACTTCCTTCAGGATTGGGGCCCATGAAAGGGGCCATGCTCCATTAGATTGTCTTATACCATGCACCCACAGGGAACACTACGTAAATCCATTGGGGGAAAAAGCAAGAGCTAGGGCATAAAGCCAGAAGGGAAAGGGGGAAAGGGATAGTGGAGGAATTGGTAGGGTATAAATAAGGATTTGAATGCCTTATGTAGCAAGGTTGCAGAGTTTATATAGTTTATATGTGAAATATTTTGCCACAATAATACACATGGAAGACATCTCTATGTTATAAACCTGCTTTATTTAGCAATTTCAAGAAAGGAAGGAGCAGAGAGGACATCACATGAGAGCAAACTCTGTACATCACAGGACTGTTGACTTGTGCTATCACAGTTACTGCCAGGGAGGTTTGACATTGAAGTTAGGGTTTTCTCAGGTCACATGAAACTAAAGGGAACCTCCGGTGTAGTTGAGTAGTACCAACAATGATTTCCAGAATAGCAGGGACAGAGACACCCTTTCACAGGCAGCCTCAGAGACAGACCCAGTGAAACAAGAGCCTGGAAACAAACCTACAATTTGCAGCACCGACTGTAAGTGAATTGTGATGTGAAGTCAGACAGAGGTTGACAATCAAAAGATGAGTAATGGGAACCCAGAGGTTAAGAGGCAGAGAAGCAACAAGGACTCAGCCCTCAGCCCTAACCAGAGAGCAGAGGTGAAAGGCCAGCAAGGACAGCCCCTGAGCACAGGGCTCTGCAGCCAGGGGACTGGGAATAGGGGTCAAGCTCTGGTGGCCGGGACTTCAGTGCCTGTAGCTCTTCCTGCTGGAGGAGGTGGTGGTGTACTTGATGGTGGAAGAGCTGCCACCAGAGGAGCTGAGGCCACCACTGATGCCTCTGCCACTGCCAGAACTGAAGCCACCTCCAAGGCCATGGCTACTGCTGTAGGAGTAGCTGCTGCCTCCTCCTAGGCCCAAGCTGCTGCTGGCACCACCTGCACTGCCATAGCCGCTGGACACGGTGGACTGCACCACAGCTGTGAAGGAGGCAAGCGGGGGCAAGGGTCACCGTGAGCCCATTCTGTTCAGTGAGCCAGGCACAAGGCAGGGGTAAGCTAGTGGTCTAGCATAGTACTTACAGATGTTGACTGGTCCAACACCTTCACCATACAGCCTGGAAGAGGAACAGAGCAGGTGAGAACTAGGGAGCCATGACCTCAGTCCCCTTTGGAACCCTCAATCTGGTGACAGTTCACAGAGAATCCCCTGGCTGAGTGGTTCCTGAAGGTAGCCATTGTGGCCACAGCTGGTGCTCCCTCATCTTGAACTCAGTGCCTAGAGACATGGAGGTGTCCTCAGGGGCTGGAGGAGGGGTGAGCACTCACCTGCACTCCTCTCCTTCCAGCAGCTTCCTGTAGGTGGCAATCTCCACATCAAGGGCCAGCTTGACATTCATGAGCTCCTGGTACTCCTTCAGCAGCCTGGCCATGTCCTGTTTGGCCTTCTGCAGGGCATCCTCCAGCCCTTCCAGCTTGCCCCTGGCATCCTTGAGGGCCATCTCCCCACGCTGCTCAGCCTCAGCGATGGCAGCTTGGAGGTTGGCACACTGGGCAGAGAGAGAGCAAGAAATTCAAACTTGTATCGTGGTTCTCTCAAGAGTCTGAGCCCCAGATCTTTGCTCCCAGGAAACAAAAGCCTTGAGGACAGAAAATAATGGACAGCAATCTCTGACATTTTCTGTCTATCTCACCTGCTTCTTGACGTGGTCGATCTCGGATCTCAGCCTCTGGATCATGCGGTTGATCTCTGCAATCTCCTGCTTGGTGTTGCGCAGGTCGTCTCCATGTCTTCCTGCTGTGACCTGCAGCTCCTCATACTGAAGGTAAAATAGAGAGAGAACATGTATGTGAGGTCTTGTATGCAAAATCAAATTCACTTCTAGGTGACCTGCACTATCATTAGTGTAATGGCTTTTCCTCAGGAGAAGCTGTGGGAGAACATGGACTACATAGCTATCTTGATAACTGAAAATGTTCTGTGTAACCTCATGAGGACCCTTATTCCCAGTACAGCTAAGCATGGATTGCTGGACCCCATTCATGGCAACTTTCTTCTACTCTGGGTTCTTTTGACCCTTGGATTACAATGTAATTCTATAATGCAAGTACAGGCTCCATTTGCAATGACAGGATCCATTTCCTTCTTAGCAGATCTCTAACTCCAATGAAGTCTGAGTCTTATGGAATTCATTGTGGGTCCCAGATATTCTTCATCAGCCTCCAACTCAGTACTCACTTTCGTCTGGTACCAAGATTCAGCCTCAGCCCGGCTCCTCTGAGCAATCTCCTCGTATTGGGCCTTGACCTCAGCAATGATGCTGTCCAGAACCAGGCTGCGGTTGTTGTCCATGGAGAGGACCACAGATGTGTCTGAGATGTGAGTTTGCATCTGAGACAGTTCCTACAGAACAGAAAGAGGCAACATCTGCTTTGGATGTGAGGGTTACAATGTTCCCAACATCCCACTCTCTGTTTGCACAGGAGAATGTAATGGAAATAAGGCCTAAGTGGAAGAGTGAGAAGAGAGAGAGAGACAGACAGACAGACAGACAGACAGGGGGAGAAAGAGAGAGAGAGAGAGAGAGAGAGAGAGAGAGAGAGAGAGAGAGAGACAGAGAGAGAGAGAGAGAGAGGAGAGAGGAGAGAGGCAGAGAGAGACAGGGTGACTTACTGCATCAAAGACTGTTCTCAGGAAGTTGATCTCATCTGCCAGACTGTCTGCCCTGCCTTGCAGTTCAACCTTATTCATATAGGCTGCATCTACATCCTGAGGAAACAGTGAACAACATGGAATGAGGTTAACTCTTCTTACACTGTCCATTTACCTCAGTCTCCCTGGCAAACAAGCTCTGGAATGGACCAGACATGCAAATCATTTCACTCCATCATCAGAAAAGCAATCCTATGACTTAGCTCACCTTCTTCATGGTCACAAATTCGTTCTCTGCTGTGGTACGCCTGTTGATTTCATCTTCATATCTGTGAGAGGGAAGGTATATCACATTGTAGCCAGTGAGTAGATGGCATCAAAGGCAGCCTGAGACCCAGCCCTAATGTCCATAAATGCAATGTATCCAAATCATACTGAAGGTGGTTTTGTTGTTATTGAATAGTTCATTCCTTTTCTCTCCCCAAGCCCCCTATGACCTTCCATGTTCTTAGTCTTTTGTTCTTTGCAAAAATGAGTCACTTTACCTTTATGGCCTACCTAACTTAATTCATTGATTACTTGCATGTCCAAATTTTAGTCTGCATTATCATGACATTTGGCATCCCGATTTATTTTCTCTTTTAATTATAACTCACTTGTTCTTGAAGTCCTCCACTGTATCCTGCATGTTCCTCAGCTCTGAGTCCAGGCGGCCCCTCTCCCCAAGGATGCTGTCCAGCTGCCTCCTGAGGTTGCTGATGTACTGCTCAAACATTGGCTCCAGATTCTGCCTCACGGTCTTCGTGCCCTGCTCCTGCAGCAGGGCCCACTTGGTGTCCAAGACTTTGTTCTGCTGCTCCAGGAACCGCACCTGGAGGGGCCACGTGTGAGCAGAAATTTGAGTTTCATTCTTATGTGACCCTTCACTAGTGTGATGCCTGTCTCAGGCTGTCTGCCTAAACCCATTTAGGGTATGCAGTGCCTGGCCCCAGGGTCTGAGAGACAATCCAGAGTGGAGCTCCCAACATCTTCCCTCTGAGGAAGGCAGAACTCTCAGGCAGGGCATAGGCAGCTTAGTTAGTATGGCTGGGATGATTCCCAAACTGCCCTGTGGAGACTTCTACCTCAGGAGTGTCCTTTGCGATATGAGGCCTGAGCTCATTTTAGCTCAAATGAGTCAGACACCCTTATGTTGCCACCTCTGGTGGAGAGGAACTCTGCCCCTGATTGCCAGCTGCTAGTCTGACTAAAGAGGAGACAAAGCCAGGACAGAGGCAACCAGAAACAATGGCAGTGTTTGGGCAAAGCCTAGAGTATCTTCCCTCCTCCATTGCCTTTGACTTTCCCTCCAGAGCCTGCTCCTGCATAGGCTGTTCTAGAAAGAACCACGTCTCACCTTGTCGATGAAGGAGGCAAACTTGTTGTTGAGGGTCTTGATCTGCTCACGTTCCTCAGTCCTCACCCTCTGGATTGTGGGGTCAATTTGCAGGTTCAAAGGGGTGAGGAGGTTCTGGTTAATGGTGACCTCTTGGATGCCTCCAGGGGGGCACACAGGGAATCCAGCACCCCCATAGCCAACACCAAAACCTGCTCCACCACTAAACCCAAAGGCACTGCCTGCTCCTCCAAAGCCAAAGCGTCCTCCAACTAGGCTGCCATAGCCTCCCCCAATGCCATAGCCGCTCCCTCCGATGGAGATCCTCTTGGAACACCCCAAACCATAGAGACTCCTGCTGCCAAAGCCAGCTCCTCCACACACAGCCCCAGAGCCACCACTGCCCCGGGAGCGGCACACAGACACACTGCTGAAGCCAGAACGGTTGAGCCCTGGCACTCTGGCTGAGCTGGCACTGAAGCCACGGTGGCTGGTTTGACTCCTGATGGTGGTTTTGGTAGACATGTTTCCTGTAGATGAGAAGTCTGTGAAGTGGAGGTACTGCAGGGCAGGGCTGGGTAGATTAGGGTGATAGGCTCTGGGCAGCTGCTTATATATGGTATAGATGGGCTGGGCTAGGTCCTGAAGGTGAGCTTGTAGAGTGGGAAGTCCAGGGCTTTACACACTTGGAGGTCACACCTAGATTATTCAAAAATGTTGTGAAATATCAAGGTTGCAGTTTTGGCTTCCTTTAGTCATGAAAAATGTTGCAGCCTCTAGTTTTTACTTGATGTGAGTACGGTAAATCAGTTCTTAATTCACTTGGTCTCAGTTACTCACCAATATAGTTTCTGCAGTTCCTGCTGAATGAATGAGAGCCCTCTCCTCCTCACTTTCACAGAGATATGGAGATCAACTGTTGTCTGATGCCAACAGAAAGTGTCTTACACTTACAGAAAGATCTTGGCTGACTTTCAGTGTTTAGGGATGTGAACTACAAACTGTTTTTCTTTAGATCTCATTTCAAACAGATACAAAAGCCAACAATATATTTACTTCACACCTCTGTCACCAGCTTTATGACAAACAGCTCACAGCCAGACTTATTGTTTTCATATTTCCAATCAATTCACTCACCAACCATATAATATTTCAAAGTAGTTCTCAAAATATCCAATTTCTTCAGTAATTAAGCCAATATTATATCTAAACATAATTTGCTTTGTACATATGTAGAAAATGACCATATGTCTTCATATATATAAATATATATATATATATATATGTATATATATACATACATATATATATATATATATATATATAATTATTCAAGGGACTGTAAAGACTGAGCACTGGTGAATAATATTGTTGCCCTTGCAGAGGACCTGACTTTAGTTCCCAGCATACACAAGGTGGGTCACAACCATCCATGAATCAACTTCCAGGGTATCTCATGTCTTCTTCTGACATCTGAGGGCACCAGACACATCCACACACACACATATACTTACATTCACAAACATATTCCTACACATGAATAAGATAAACATAACTACAGAAATGGTTGGTTTTTCTATTACCCTTGTTAGTATAATTTTGAAATATTTTGTTTTAATTTGCAAATACATTTATCTCATGTTTTATATAGCCCATAGATCTTAAATATTTTCACAGAATCTATGATTATCTTATAATCTTTCATTCTCATAGTCACTCAAAAAATGCTCATAGGTGTTTTGCCTGAATGAATGTCTGTGAAACGCTTGTGTGCCTGGTTCCCCTGCAGGCCAGAAGAGTGAGTCAGATTCCAATAGTTACCAGAAGGTTGTGAGCTGTGAGCCACCATGTAGGAGCTGGGATGTGAACCCAGGTCCTCCTCAAGAGCAGACAGTGCTCTTAACTGCTGAGCCCTCTCTCGAGCCCCTCTCCTAATACGTAGTCTGTAAATTAATCCAGATTAGCTGTCCTTCTCAGTGTTTCAGATGGTCTTTTCTACTTAATTGTTTCTGGTGTTTGCTGTAACAGGCCACCGTGTCTATCCTGTTTTCTGTAAACTTAAATCACCAGTCTCAATGAGAAATATTCAAGCCACTCAGGGGTGGTCACACATCCTGCAGCTCTTGTATTTTTCAGGATACTTTTAACTTCCATATGAAGCTGAAAGTTTTCCTGTTAAAATCTGTGAAAAATTGTGTTGGAATATTGTTGGGATTGATGGCTATTCTTGTTTATTTACCCTTCTGATCCATGTGTGTATGTGATCTTCCCATATTCCTGGTATCTTCTTCCATACCTTAAACTTCATATCATACAAGTCTTTTATTTCCTGGGTTAGTTTCATGCATTTTGTATTTGAGGCTATTGTGAAAAGTGTTGTTCACTGATTTCTTTCTCAGGTGGTTTCTCATTTGTGTATAGGAAGGGTACATATTGGTGAGTTCCTCTTGTATCCAACCATTTGCTGATGGTGTTTATCAGCTGGAGGAGATTCCAGGTGGGCGTTTAGGGTCACTCATACACAATGTCATATCATCTGCAAATGGAGAGCTTTGGCTTTTTCCTTTCCAATTTATATGCCCTTGATCTCCTTCAATTGCCTTATCGCTCTAGCTAAGAATTCAAGTACTGTATTGAATAGGTCTGGAGAAAGTGGACAGCCTTGTCCTGTTCCTGATTTTAGTGGAAATTCTTTGAGTTTTCTCTCCATGTAAGTTGATGTTGTCTGTGCGCTTGATATAACCTGCCTTTACTATGTTGAGGTATGTTCCCCGAATTCATAATATCTCCAGGACTTTTACTTTGTAGTGGTGGTAGGTTTTAGCAAAGGCCTTTTCTGCAGGTAATGATGGGATCACATGATTTCTGTTTTTCAGTTTGTTTCAATGGTAGATTTCATTTACATATTCATTTACATGTGTTGAACCAGCTCTGCATGTCTGTGATGAAGCCTGCTTGATCATGACGATCTTTTGATGTGCTTTTCAATTTGATTTGCAAGTACTTTATGAGAAATTTTGTATCTATGCTCATCAGGGAAATTGGTCCTTAATTTTCTTTTTTGTAGGGTTTTTATGTGGTTTGGGTATCAGGGTAACTATGGCCTCATAAATCATTTGGGCAATGTTTCCTCTGTTTCTATTTCATGGAATAATTTGAGGAGTATTGGCATTAACTCTTCTTGAAAGTCTGATAGAATTCTGAAGCAGAACCTATCAGGCCTGGAGCTTGTTTTTTTTTTTTTTTGAGAATTTTAATGACTGCTTGTATTTCACTGAGTTTACCGGTGTGAAATGGCTTATGAGATGTTAACTGAACATTGGTAAGTGGTATGTCTTGAGAAAATTATAAACATCTTTTAGATTTTTCCAAATCAGTGGAAGGGGCAAGGGGTTTTAAAACATATCCTTAGATTCTAGGGAATTCCTCATTGTCTGTTGTCTGTGTTTACATGGTTAGTTCTATTAGTTTGGATATTCACTCTCTGACTTTTAGTTATTTTGGATAAGGCTTGTGAATTGTTTTCTTTTTCTCAAATAAGCAACTCTTTATATCATTGGTTCTTTGCAATTGTTTTTTTTTATTTTATTGATTTCAGCCCTGAGTTAAATTTTCTTGTTATTTAGTGCATGGTTTCTTCCTTCATTCCTAGAGATTGAAGGTGTGCTCTTACCCCCCCCCATAAGTATTTTTTTTTACTTTTTTTATTAGTTCAAATTGGAAACAGCTTGCTTCACATGTCAATGCCTTCTCCCTCTCCCTCTCCCTCCCCTCCCCCCAATCCCCTACTAGGCCCCCACCCCTCCCCACCCCACTTCCCAGGAAGGGTAGGGCCCTTTATGGGGGCTCCCCAAAGTCTACCACATCATCCTGGGCAGGGCCTAGGCCCTCACCCATGTGTCCAGGCCAAGAGAGCATCCCTTCACGTGGGATGGGCTCTCAAAGTCCCTTCTTACACCAGGGAAAATACTGAAGGTGTGCTCTTAATATATCTTCAATTTCCTTTTGTAGGCTCTTAGTGTTGTGAACTTACCTCTTAGTACTGCCTTCATTGCATCCTATATTTTTGATATGTTGTATATTCAGCTTCATTCAATCCTAGAAATCTTTAATCTTTTTCTTAACCCATTTTTAATTCAGTAGTGAGATAATCAGTGCCAATGAGTTTGTAAGCTTTCTATTATTTCTGTTGTGATTGGCATCCAGCTTTAATCAGACAGGATGTATGCAGGGGGTATTTCAATTTTCTTGTATCTGTTGAGATTTGTTTTGTGTGCCTGAGTATATGGTCAGTTTTGGAGAATGTTATATGTGGTACTGAGAAAAAGGGATATTCTTGTTTGTGTGTTCAGGTGACTTGTTCTATAAATATATTAGATCCATTTGGCCTATACTGTCTGTTAGCTTCAGCATTACTCATTTAGTTTTTGTCTGTCTTTTGATCAGAGTCAGGTAAGGAAGTCTCCCACTATCAATGTGTGAGGATACATATATGATTTCAGCAGTAGTAGTGTGTCTTTTACAACTTGGCTGGCCTTGTGTTTCATACATAGAGGTTAAGAAATGCTATGTCCTTGGCAGAAGCTATTTTCAAAAGAATTAAAGTTTTGAAAAAGAGGAAAGAAAAAGGCAGAGCTGAGTTTCACAAAGTGAGAAAACACACGCAATAGGGAATGTCATATTCATCTGGCCTAACCTTAGCCAGTTAATGTTTTTAATGCTGCTTTGCCTCTCCTTGGGTCAGAGACCTGAACAGCAATGAAAAACAACAACAACACCAAATCAGACCCATTCCTTGGGAAAGAAAAGTGCCCTTAGCTACCCAAGTGGTTCCTTCTGTATCCATTACACTTTAATAAGAATCTTGATCTTTGTTCAAGATCAACAGGCAAATAAATAATTCACTGGGGCTAATTTCAGAATGAGTATACAAGATGCTAAGATTTTTGGTGTTTTTTCCCTACAGGGAACTCTAACTTAGTGAGGTGCTCATTTACAAGATTTGACTGTTAGTTACGTGATTATGAGTATCTGGGCCGGTCAGTGGTTGTGCACGCCTTTGATCCCAGCACTTGGTAGACAGAGGCAGGTGGATCTCTGTGAGTTCAAGGCCAGCCTGGTCTACAGGTGAGTTCCAGGACAGTCAGGACACTTACATAGAGAAGCCCTGTCTTGAAAAACCAAAAACAATAAAACAAGGGGAAAAGATGAAGAAAAGAAAGAGAATTTGGGGTGTTTGCAGATGGGGCCAATAATATCAGTGGGGGTATCAAGCCTCAAACTGAGGAATTACAGTATTTTATCCTTCTTTTTCATGGGTCTTGCAGACTCCCTCTTGTCCAGAAATGTGGAACTATAGCAATGCCTGCAGTTTCTGTCATGTCACAAGCTGAATTAAGCCCAGTCATCTACAGTATTTTAGAAGCTGTTCCAATGGCCACAGAAGGCTCAGACAGGCCATTTGCTTATGTCAATACCTAGCCATGTGTCCAGATGGGAGTCATGGGCACCTCTATGCCCACCAGGAAGATCTGTCCACAAAGCATATGACCAGCTACAAAGCTATTTAAATCATACATGCATCCCTTCACTCAGAATCAGAACTGATTAATATTCTGGTTACGACTCAGGCTTTATTGGGGGTCCTGAGGATAGCTCATTTCCTGGCCTTGTCCTTTAGCTAGGCATTCCTTTAATGTCTTTTAAATGTGGAAATTAAAGTGCACATAATATAGAATTCTCCTCTTTAAAGGGTACAAAAGGGTACTAAATGACAGCCTAACATCTCGTCACAGGATATTTGGAAATCATTTCTATGATTTCCAAAAGAAGATTTGAACTGGTTAGAAGTTATCCTAAATTCCCCATCCCCCCATCCTTGTATAGAACTCATTTTCCATCCTGTCTATGAATTGTCCTAACCTGAATATACACACGAGCAGAATAAAGCATGTGCACGCACATGTGCGTGTGCGTGTGCGTGTGCATGTGCGTGCGTGCGTGCGTGCGTGCGTGCGTGCGTGCGTGTGTGTGTGTGTGTGTGCGTGTGTGTTTTCCCTCTTTTGATTTGCTTGTGTGGGATTATTTATTCCTTGTGTTTTCTTGGATGTGGTTTACCTCTTTAGGTTGGAGTTTGCCTTCTACTGTCTTCTATAGGACTAAATTTGTAGATAGATATTGCTTAAATTTGGTTTCATCATGAGGTATCTTATTTTGTCTATCTATTGTGATTGGAAGTTTTACTGGGTGTAATAGCATAGTATGGCACCTGCAGTCTCTTAGAGTTGTAGGCCCTTCTGGATTTTAGAGTCTCCATTGAGAAATCAGGTATTATTCTCATAGGTCTCCCTCCACATGTTACTTAGTCTTTTTCTCTTGTAGCTTTTAATATTTTTTGTTGGTGTTATTTATTTTTAGTGTTTTGACTCTTATATGCTGAGAGGAATTTCTTTTCTGATCCATTCTTTTTGGTGTTCTGTATACTTCTTGTAGAAGGAATCTCCTTCTTCAGGTTAGAAAAATTTTCTTCTATGATTTTGTTGAAATGTGTTCAGTGCCTTTATCTGGGTTTCTTCTCCTTCCTCTATTCCCATTATACATAGAAATCTGCTGTTCCAGATTTCCCGAATCTTTTCTGCCAGGATTCAAACATTAAACATTTTTTTTCAGCAAGATATCTGTTTCTTCTATCATGTCTTCAATGCTTGAGATTTTCTCTTCCACTTTTTGTATTCTGTTGGTGAGGCTTGCCTCTGAGGTTACTGTCCATTTTCCAAAATTTTTCTTTCCAGATTTCCCTGAGTTAGGGTTTTCTTTGTTGATCCTATTTCCACTTTCAGGTCTTGAACTGTTTTATTTATCTCCTTCCCCTGTTTGTCTGTGTTTTTGTAGGTTTCTTTAAGTGATTGATACATTTCCTCTTTGGGGACCCCAACACATCCTTAGAGGCGGCTTAAGGTCTTGTGCTTCAGCCATGTTCCAGTTCTCAGGGACTACCATTGTAGGATCCTGGGATATATGGGAGACATATAGTCATGGCTGTTATTGATTGTGTTTTTGTGCTGGCATATAGGCATCTTGGCTAATGATTATTATAATTCAAGGTGTTAATATTTGGTCTTAACTTTGTTGGGTGGGTATTTGTTCCTTGGTTTCTGTTGCCCTCTCTGGTTCTTAGTAGGGTATGGTGGCTCCGTGTGCATCCTGTTAAGGAATTCTTCTTGGATCATGCTAGATGTGACTAGTAGGGCTTCCAGGTAAAATGTGTTTCTAGGTATTCTGAACTGACATGTCTCTCTGTCTCTGTCTCTCTCTCCCATACAAACTCATGCATTCACATGTATGTACATATGCATGCATTTTCAAATGAAGAAGGCATGCGATAGTTTGTCTTCCTCTGTCTGGCCTATTTCACTTTTCATAATACACTCTAGTTGCATCTCTTCTCTTCCCAAATGTTGTCATTGTGTCCTTATGGTTGACTACAACCTCACAGTATATGTACCACCTTTGGTTCATCCATTCATCAGCTGATGAACATCTAGACTGAGTCCATACCGTGCCTGTGGTGAATAATTCAAAATATACATGGACTTGCAGGTGTCTCTAGTATGCTGACTTAAATTCTGTAGTGTGTATGCCTGGAACTTATGCTAGGCCCATTTTCAGATTTCTGAGGAACAGCCACACCGAGGGCCACAGTAGATGTGTCACTAGCAGGACTGAAGGGCTGCTCTTCTTTGGTGTCCTCACCAGCACTGTTAGTGTTTATTTTCTTGATGACAGCCATTCTTATTAGGGTGGGTGCAATCTTTCTGTAGTGTGTATTTTAATGAAATACATGCATATGGATGGTCTGTGAGTAGGTGTGCACTGCCAGTGGGGGCCAGTGTGGGTGCTGGGACCCACACCTCTGTTCTGCAAGAGCAGTATGCACTTCAGCCACTGAGCCATCTCTCCAAGCCCTAGTTTTCTAAATCAACTACTTTGCATCTTTTGATTGGAAAGTTAAGCTGATTTATAATCACGGTCATCGTTGAGACATAATCACTCACTCCAATAATTTTCTGTCACCTCTTGATTGATTCGATACTATTAGTTCTTCTTTAAAGCTTGACTCATTGTGAGGGGGTCCTGACTTGCAGAATTGAACACATTTGGTTCTTTCCTTTTTCTCATCTGTTCATGTTTCTTCTCAAGACATTTATTATCTTCTGAGCTCTTGTGTCTGTGGTTGTCTTGCTTCTCTTTGTATGCAGTTCCTTTAAGTATCCTTTGGATGTTGGCTAAAGGGTTATGAACTGTTTTAGGATGTGGTTATCTTAGAATGCCTTTATTTCTCCATCTTTCTGTGAAAGCTAACTTTTCTGGATGTAGTAACTCTGTTGCCAGTTATTTATTTGCAGGTCTTTCAAAATAACATTCTAAACAGGCACAGTGACACATAACCTATAGTTCCAGCATTTGGACATCCTGTTACATAACTATTGGCTGTCAACCAGGGATATATTGAGAACCGAGTTCAAAAAACACATATATGCATATACTAAATTGCACATATGTATACATAAAAGGTAAGTGTAAATACATATAATCATAATATATATATATATATATATATATATATTCGATGAGTGTATACACATGAGCCCAGGCTTTTCTGAATTTTAGAGTTTAACACAAAAATATGATATTACCTTGATGAGCTTGCTTCTGTGAGTTAGTGATTTTGCTCTAGTATCTTTTAATATTGTTTCTTTGTTCTAAGCTGTGGCATTTTAACTAGAATGTGACTTGGAAAAGTTATTTCCTAGGCATATTTATTTGAGATTCTTTTTTTTTCAGACAGGGTTTCTCTGTGTAGCTTTGGAGCCTATCCTGGCACTTGGTCTGTAGACCAGGCTGGCCTAGAACTCACAGAGATCTGCCTGTCTTTGTTTCCTGAGTGCTGGGATTAAAGGCTTGCACCACCAACGCCCAACTTATTTTATATTCTAAATGTCTCTTGGTCTCTTATATTTGCATGTCAATATTTAGTCCTGTATTGACGGATGGCTTGCTATAATTTCATTGCATAACTGTCTATTCCTTCAGGGTTCTATCTCGCTCCTTCCCCCATTCCATGGATGCTATGCTTGCTCTGTTGAATACCCCCACACATTGTTGAGTTGTGGGGCCATGATCATTCATTTTTTTTCTTTACTTCCATCTCCATGTAGCATTTCCTTGACATTGTCTTCATTCCTGATATTCCTGTTCCTTGGGATCTGCAGTTAAGCCTCAGGTGACAGGTTTGCTTCCTCACAGTGGGTAAAAAGCCCCGGACTAAAACACCCTTCAAACCATGGTTCCCCAATTTTTGCATTTTTAGTGGGTACATGACTATGTCTCCTCTCCACAAATGCTTGTACTTGTGTCCCTTTGGTGGGAAGGTGTTTCCAGGTCCTTTGTTTCAGGTCACCATAGTAGCTGAGTTGTAAACAAGCTGCCATCTTAAGATGATGCCTAGCTCCATCACTCTGAGGGGTGTGTGTGTGTGTGTGTGTGTGTGTGTGTGTGTGTGTGTGTGTGTGTCTTAGTTCAGGTTTCTACTGCTGCAAAGAAACACCAGGACCAAGGGTTTATCCTGTTTACACTTCCACATTGTTCTTCACTGAAGGAGGTCAGGACAAGAACTCAAGCAGAACAGGAACCTGGAGGCAGGATCAGGAGCAGAGACCAAGGAGGAGTGCTGCTTACTGGCTTGCTCCTCTTGGTTTGCTCAGCCTGCTTTTTTAAAAAATAGATTCCAGAACCATCAGCCCAGGGATGGCACCACCCACCATGGGCTGGGCTCTCACCATCAATCACTAATTAAGAAAATGCCTTACATATGGATGTGCTAGAGGCATTTCCTCAACTCAGGCTCCTTCTTCTCTTATGACTCTAGCTTGTGTCAAGTTGACACACAAAACCAGCCGGTACAAGTGGCAAAATGGATTTCTTCAAAGCCAGCTCAGCATGCAGAGGAGTGACTCTCACAATGGATCCCTTGATGTGTTAAGGCTTGTGAGAACCATGGGCTTTTCTGCAGTGAAATCTGCCAGTCAGTTTTTCCAGGGCCAAGTGGCTTCCCTTGTGCTTGTGAGTTTGGCTCCTTCTGCCTGGGGAGCAGCGTGGATCCCTGCGCTATTTTCTGCTTTTCTCAGAGCAGTCTGTCTTAGCCACACTTGCCAGTGCCCTGTCATCTCTCTTGTGAGACCCAATGCTTTTCCTCTTTTTATCCCTGAGGATAGAGCCTGTCCTTTGACCCTGACTCCTCTCACACAGGAGAAGTTTCAAGCTGCCTTTGCACCTGGCCTTGGGAAGCATATGTCTTAGTGATTCTGTGTGTTTAATAGGGTTGCAGGTATCCTTGTGTGAAAGTTGGTGTTTTGTGATTTCTAGAATTTGGCAAGTTTAATCTAAATAATACTTTTTGACACTGAGGTCTTTGTAGTGATCCTTTTGCAGGAGGTAACCAGACCCAGATCAAAAATGCAAGCTGTCCCCTCTCCTATGTGGATACCACAGATGAATCTTTAGATGTGTATATTGAAACTAGAGTACCCATAGAATCCAGGAAGGTAGAGAGGAGTTGTGGAAGGAATTCAAGCAAAGGGGAGACAGAATGCAGGTGGTACAGATGGGGAAAGGAGAACAGTGGAACCGGAAGGGTTAAATGGGGCAGGGGATTTGAGGGCAGGAAACAAGAGAGGATATAGGAAGAGACAACCAACAGTAAAGGCCTTTGAAAATGCTACATTGAAGCTTTCTATTTTGAAATCCACCCAAAATGCATTCATATATACATTCAATAGGCGTTCAAATGGTGTGTCCTCTAACCGAGGGACAATGCGTCCTGGGGCTCCATAGGCTATCAAATAGAAATGCTAGTGCAAGGTATAGGTTACAGTTTTTCAAGTTGGTGGGCTGTGGAATCTCTGAAACATTATAATATGTTGACATTACTCTAACCTTCAGAACTTGGTGGTTAGACAATATGGAGATAACCACACAGAATCCTATAACATTGAGAAATTATGCTTGCTTGGACCTGGAAATTTTGTCTCCACTGGACAGCTTCATAGTGGTAGAAATTTCTATTGGCTCTAATAGGGGAAAAAGTATTCCATCCTCTTACCCAGCTGTCAACTCTGTGAGCTACAGTGATGTTACGATAAATCTTTCTGCCAAAGCTGCCTGAGCCCCATCGCCACATGTGAGCTTTACGCCAGCCGCCCACCTGAGTTAGGCCCAAATGAATACACAGAAACTTGTATTAGGTTTAAAGCTGCTTGGCCAACGACTAGGATTCCTCATCTGTTAGCTCAGTCTTAACTATCATAAATCTATATATGTTATAAGACTTCTCTTATCGATGCCTTGTTTGCGTCCCTCCTTGTCGGTGGATCATATCCTGCCGCTGTAGGAGGAAGGGGAAAAAGGGACCCTTCCTGTTTCTCCTTCGCTTAAATATGAGTCTCCTTGCTATGTCACTTCCTGCCTGGATCAGCACTTCTCTACTACATTTCCCAGAATCCTCTTTGACTCCTAGTTCCGTCTAACTTGCTATCTCATTGGCCAAACAGTATTTTATTTAACAATCAATAAGATAAACATACACAGTAGTACATTCCTCATCACAGTGACGATTGAACTGGCAGACTAGGACAATAGTGTCCTCATGTTGTAGGAATAACCATCCACTTTATGATTGCAACTTAGAGCTATGCCACAAGGGAGAACTTACTCCTGGTATGCAAATGGACTCAAATCAGGTGACTTCCTTGATCTGAGGTCACAGGCAAGAAACTATTATAAATTATCCTGTTAAATGAACACAATAAAAAGCAGTCTATTAAGTCCATATATTTATACCCATAGATTAGTGCATATCACAAACTGAATCAGAAAAGCTTCTTTTTACACTATATGGTGCCTACCACAGACACCCAGAACTGGTCGTCATGCAGAGAATAAGAGACTGTGAAATGTTCAGCTCTGAAAGGACAGCTGTGTCACACCTCCTCTACATGTAGGGCTCAAAGATCATTGCAGAACAGGGAGGGAAGATTCTAAGAGCCATGGGTAGTGAACATTAGCAGGAAGGAGCATGCTGGACATGAGAAGACTATTGTTCACATAACCTCACAGAGGCTGTGACTAAGTGCACAAGACATGCACAAGATGGAGGCAGTAAAAACCCCAGCATGGATTATGGACAAGGTCACAAAGCCTCATCTTTTGGAGAAGCTTTTGGATGTTGATGACTAGTAGGGTAAAGAGAGTAAACTACCTTCAGGATAGGGGCCCATGAAAGGGGCCATGCTCCGTTTGATTGTCTTATACCATGCACCCACAGGGAACACTAGGTGAATCCACTGGGGAAAAAGCAAGAGCTAAGGCATAAAGCCAGAAGGGAAATAGAGAAAGGGATAGTGGAGGAATTGGTAGGGTAGAAATAAGGATTTGAATGCCCTATCTAGCAAGGTTGCAGGGCTTATATATAAAACAATTTGCCACAAAAATACGTGTGGAACAGAAACAGCTGACCTGAACTAGAGGGAGCTCTTGGTCCCCAGATTGATCACTGGGAAACAGCATGGAAATGATCCAGACCCCATGTGTGTGGTGTCAGTGCAGAGGCCTCGGAAATATATATATGTATCCCTAGCGTAGGAATGGACTTTGGGAGCCCATTTCACATAGAGGGATAATCCCTCAGCCTAGACACACGGGAGGGCCTAGGCCCTATCCCAAAGATATGACAGACTCTGAAGACAACCCATGGAAGGCCTCACTCTCCCTGGGAGCAGAAATGGTATTGGATAGGTAGGGTGTTAGTGGGGCCAGGGGAGGAGGCATGGGAGAGGGACCGGAAAATGACATGTAAAACAATCTTGTTTCTAATTGAAATAAAAAATTTACAAATAAAAAATAAGAAAATACACATGGAAGAAGTCACTATGTTATAAACTTGCTTTATTTAGCAATTTCAAGAAAGCAAAGAGCAAAGAGGACATCACATGAGAGCAAACTCTGTACATCACAGGACTGTTGACTTGTGCTATCACAGTTACTGCCAGGGAGGTTTGACGTTGAAGTTAGGGTTTTCTCAGGTCACCCAAAATTAAAGGGAACCTCCGGTGTAGTTGAGTAGTACCAACAATGATTTCCAGAATAGCAGGGACAGAGACACCCTTTCACAGGCAGCCTCAGAGACAGACCCAGTGAAACAAGAGCCTGGAAACAAACCTACAATTTGCAGCACCGACTGTAAGTGAATTGTGATGTGAAGTCAGACAGAGGTTGACAATCAAAAGATGAGTAATGGGAACCCAGAGGTTAAGAGGCAGAGAAGCAACAAGGACTCAGCCCTCAGCCCTAACCAGAGAGCAGAGGTGAAAGGCCAGCAAGGACAGCCCCTGAGCACAGGGCTCTGCAGCCAGGGGACTGGGGATCAGGGACACATTCTGGTGGCAGGGACTTCAGTGCCTGTAGCTCTTCCTGCTGGAGGAGGTGGTGGTGTACTTGATGGTGGAAGAGCTGCCACCAGAGGAGCTGAGGCCACCACTGATGCCTCTGCCACTGCCAGAACTGAAGCCACCTCCAAGGCCATGGCTACTGCTGTAGGAGTAGCTGCTGCCTCCTCCTAGGCCCAAGCTGCTGCTGGCACCACCTGCACTGCCATAGCCGCTGGACACGGTGGACTGCACCACAGCTGTGAAGGAGGCAAGAGGGGACAAGGGTCACCGTGAGCCCACTCTGTCCAGTGAGCCAGGCACAAGGCAGGGGTAGGACAAGAGGGCTAGCATAGTACTTACAGATGTTGACTGGTCCAACACCTTCACCATTCAGCCTGGAAGAGGAATAGAGCAGGTGAGAACTAGGGAGCCATGACCTCAGTCCCCTTTGGAACCCTCAATCTGGTGACAGTTCACAGAGAATTCCCTGGCTGAGTGGTTCCTGAAGGTAGCCATTGTGGCCACAGCTGGTGCTCCCTCATCTTGTGCTCAGTGCCTAGAAACATGGAGGTGTCCTCAGGGGCTGGAGGAGGGGTGAGCACTCACCTGCACTCCTCTCCTTCCAGCAGCTTCCTGTAGGTGGCGATCTCCACATCAAGGGCCAGCTTGACATTCATGAGCTCCTGGTACTCCTTCAGCAGCCTGGCCATGTCCTGTTTGGCCTTCTGCAGGGCATCCTCCAGCCCTTCCAGCTTGCCCCTGGCATCCTTGAGGGCCATCTCCCCACGCTGCTCAGCCTCAGCGATGGCAGCTTGGAGGTTGGCACACTGGGCAGAGAGAGAGCAAGAAATTCAAACTTGTATTGTGGTTCTCTCAAGAGTCTGAGTCCCAGATCTTTGCTCCCAGGAAACAAAAGCCTTGAGGACAGAAAATAATGGACAGCAATCTCTGACATTTTCTGTCTATCTCACCTGCTTCTTGACATGGTCGATCTCGGATCTCAGCCTCTGGATCATGCGGTTGATCTCTGCAATCTCCTGCTTGGTGTTGCGCAGGTCGTCTCCATGTCTTCCTGCTGTGACCTGCAGCTCCTCATACTGAAGGTAAAATGGAGAGAGAACATGTATGTGAGGTCTTGTATGCAAAATCAAATTCACTTCTAGGTGACCTGCACTATCATTAGTGTAATGGCTTTTCCTCAGGAGAAGCTGTGGGAGAACATGGACTACATAGCTATCTTGATAACTGAAAATGTTCTGTGTCATCTCATGAGGACCCTTATTCCCAGTACAGCTAAGCATGGATTGCTGGACCCCATTCATGGCAACTTTCTTCTACTCTGGGTTCTTTTGACCCTTGGATTACAATGTAATTCTATAATGCAAGTACAGGCTCCATTTGCAATGACAGGATCCATTTTCTTCTTAGCAGATCTCTAACTCCAATGAAGTCTGAGTCTTATGGAATTCATTGTGGGTCCCAGATATTCTTCATCAGCCTCCAACTCAGTACTCACTTTCGTCTGGTACCAAGATTCAGCCTCAGCCCGGCTCCTCTGAGCAATCTCCTCGTATTGGGCCTTGACCTCAGCAATGATGCTGTCCAGGTCCAGGCTGCGGTTGTTGTCCATGGAGAGGACCACAGATGTGTCTGAGATGTGAGTTTGCATCTGAGACAGTTCCTACAGAACAGAAAGAGGCAACATCAGCTTTGGATGTGAGGGTTACAATGTTCCCAACATCCCACTCTCCATTTGCACAGGAGAATGTAATGGAAATAAGGCCTAAGCGGAAGAGGGAGAAGGACAGAGAGAGGCACACAGACAGACAAATAGACAGACAGAGACAGAGATAAAGAGACAGAGGCAGAGAGACACAGGGGTGACTTACTGCATCGTAGAGAGCTCTCAGGAAGTTGATCTCATCTGCCAGACTGTCTGCCTTGGCTTGCAGTTCAACCTTATTCATGTAGGCTGCATCTACATCCTGAAGACAGTCAATAACATGGATTCAGGTTAACTCCCTTGTCCTGTCCATTTTCCTTCACCTCCCTGGTTATTGTGCTCTGGCATGGACCAGACATGCAAAGCATTTCTGTCCATCTGCAGAGAAGTCATCCCTATGATTTAGTCAGCTCACCTTCTTCAGTGTCACAAATTCATTCTCTGCTGCAGTACGCTTGTTGATTTCATCTTCATATCTATGAGAGGGGGGGTGTAGCACATTGTAGCCAGTGAGTAGATGGCCTCTAAGGCCTGTGACCAAGCCCCCAAAGTCTATAAATGCAATGTATCCCAACAATACAATTTTGGGCAATTTTTCTGTTAATCAATAATTCTTTCCTTTCTCTCTAGTAGCCCCCTATAACCCTTTATGGGCTTAGTCTCTTGCTCCTGGGGAATTATTTGTTCTTTCATCTTTATGACTGGGCTTTCTTAATGACTGGACTCCAAGTCTAGATTTGGGTCTACATTATCATGAACTTTGGCAAACTGAATTCTTTTTTTTTTAAAACTCACTTGTTCTTGTAGTCCTCCACTGTATCCTGCATGTTCCTCAGCTCTGAGTCCAGGCGGCCCCTCTCCCCAAGGATGCTGTCCAGCTGCCTCCTGAGGTTGCTGATGTACTGCTCAAACATTGGCTCCAGGTTCTGCCTCACGGTCTTCGTGCCCTGCTCCTGCAGCAGGGCCCATTTGGTGTCCAAGACCTTGTTCTGCTGCTCCAGGAACCGCACCTGGAGGGGCCACGTGTGAGCAGAAATTTGAGTTTCATTCTTATGTGACCCTTCACTAGTGTGATGCCTGTCTCAGGCTGTCTGCCTAAACCCATTCAGTGTATGCAGTGCCTGGCCCCAGGGTCTGAGAGACAATCCAGAGTGGAGCTCCCAACATCTTCCCTCTGAGGAAGGCAGAGCTCTCAGGCAGGGCATAGGCAGCCTAGAAGAAGCATGCTGGATTGTAGTTCAGTTTAGCGTGTCTGGGATGATTCCCAAACTGCCCTGTAGAGACTTCTCCCTCAGTACAGTCGTCTGTGATGTGAGGCCTGAGCTCATCTCAGCACACCTGAGTGAGACACTCTTATGGGGCCACCTCTGAAGGAGAGGAACTCTGCCCCTGATTGTCAGCTGTTAGTCTGACTAAAGAGACAAAGCCAGGACATGGTAAACCAGAAACCATGGCAGTGTTTGGGCAAAGCCTAGAATATCTTCCCTCCTCCATTGCCTTTGGCTTTCCCTCCAGAGCCTGCTCCTGCATAGGCTGTTCTAGAAAGAACCACGTCTCACCTTGTCGATGAAGGAGGCAAACTTGTTGTTGAGGGTCTTAATCTGCTCACGTTCTTCAGTCCTCACCCTCTGGATGGTGGGGTCGATTTGCAGGTTCAGAGGGGTGAGGAGGCTCTGGTTAACGGTGACCTCTTGGATGCCTCCAGGGGGGCACACAGGGAAACCAGCACCCCCATAGCCACCACCAAAGCCAGCTCCTCCACCGAAGCCAAATCCACTGCCGGCTCCTCCTCCAAAGCCGAAGCCTCCTCCAACTCGGCTGCCATAGCCTCCTCCAATGCCACAGCTGCCCCCTCCAATGGAGATCCTCTTGGAGCTCCCCACACCATAGAGACTCCTGCTGCCAAAGCCAGCTCCTCCACACACAGCCCCAGAGCCACCACTGCCCCGGGAGCGGCACACAGACACACTGCTGAAACCAGAACGGTTGAGCCCTGGCACTCTGGCTGAGCTGGCACTGAAGCCACGGTGGCTGGTTTGACTCCTGATGGTGGTTTTGGTAGACATGGTTCCTGTAGATGAGAAGTCTGTGAAGTGGAGGTACTGCAGGGCAGAGCTGGGCAGATGAGGATGATCGGCTCTGGGCAGCTGCTTATATATGGTATAGATGGGCTGGGCTAGGTCCTGAAGGTGAGCTTGTAGAGTGGGAAGGGCAGGGCTTTACAAATAATGAGATCACCCCCAAGTTCTAGAAAGGTATGATACATGAAGATTGCTTTTGGCTTCCTTTAGTCATGGAGCAAATTCTCCTGCCTTCCAGCCTTGACTTGATCCGAACACAATGAGCCTGGACGTAAATTCTCTGAAGTCATGAGTTAGTCATCTTCTCAAACAAAAGAGACAAGGAGCTGATCTGTGATAATTGTCCCTTCATTCTGCTTATTTAGACACTCCCTGTGTGCCCCCTCACCACACAGGTTTTCCCTTCCATCTGCCCCTCCCTCCCCAGCTCAGTCAGACTCTCCCTGAAGTTGTAAAGGCATTTGCCTAATATCCCAATCAAAATTGCCAGCTACATGGAATTAATTCTTCTGTAGCTCCTGGCTGCTCTTCCTGATGGTCTGGGATGCCCAGAAGAGGCTTTTTGCCCAGATAACCCTTTTCTCTAAGGCCAAAGAATAGAGAAGTTGATGCTTTTCACTGTAAGACTATCATTGACCGTGTCCTGTATGTTAAGTGTCACTTAACAGTTTCCTGAGGACAGAGGCACACACCACCTGTCTTCTGCAGGTGTTCCCTCCCAGCCGTAGCCTCCCTCCCCACTGTTTGCTCTTTCATCAGTCTGTTTCTTTTTAAATTTATTATTATTATTACTATTATTATTATTATTATTATTATTATTATTATACTTTATATGCATTGGTGCTTTGCCTGAGTGTATGTCTGTATGAGGGTGTCAGGTCCCCTGGAACTGTAGTTAGACAGCTATGAGATGCCATGTGGGTGCTGGGACCTCTGGAAGATCAGTCAGTGCTCTTAACTGTTGAACCACCTCTCCAGCCCCCAGTCTGATTCTTGAGTGTAACAGTCTTTCCACATTCATAGACATTGTCCTCTGTGCTGTAATGTGTTGGATGTTGTCTTAGAGCTTAAACTAAAGAACACCAAATGGGAAGTACCACAGTCTCCCAGGAATTCTCAGATTTTTTTAACATTGATTTGGACATTTCTCAGGAATCAGAGTTGGTATACGTAGGGTGTGTCTAGAAAGTTGAGGGGGCATATAGAAGCAATGAATCACTGAAATGTACCCTTACAAGTGTGGTGATTTCACAAGTCCAATCTCAATTTATATTTCTAGTCTAGTTTCTTGAAAAAGTCAAATTTCAAAGGAGAGCTATTCTTGCTTTCCAGGAGAGAATGGTTTGCTCCTTCCAGTCCATGCACTAGGAACCACACATGAGGAAAAGAGAACAGTTCCAGGTGTGTTGTTTCTGAGAACATGTAGCTGGAGAAGCATCTGTGGGAAGACGGGCCAACTCCCACACTAAGCAGAGCCTGCACAAGGTCCTGGTCCTGTTTTGAATTCAATCACTACTCTCTGGCATGCTGGGGACCCAACATCCAGGAAGGTAGGAAGCTCCCAGCTCCTCAAAGGTGCTAACTCAGCGTCTGGCAGGACAGAGATACCTTCTCCAGACAACGGAAGCATCTGCCCTCCCTCCACCCTGTTGCACAATGTGCTTCCACCCAGTTCTGGGAAACAAGTGCTTCTCATGGTTTGCAGCACCGATTCTCGCTCCTCTCTTGAGTTAGGGGTACTAGGTGTGGTTGGACTGCAAAGTAGGGAAGTCAGTTGATGCAACATGTGTCTTCCCATTTCCCTACTCTATGTCTATTTCAATGTCTGTAACTGCTTCACATAGAGACAACCAAGACTGCGATTTGCAAAGCCGGAAGGATTCACCATTCATTTAAGGAAGTCCTTTGCCAGCCCCTGGTGCAGAGCATGAGCCCTAGGGTCAGAAAGAGCAGGTTCCCGTGTGTTCATATGCAAACCACTGAAACCTTCATGTGTGCTTTTATAGCCATAGACAAGATGAAAACTGTGCCTTCCTCACAGCATTGTGAAGCAGAGATGAGAAAATGTTCTCAATGAGGATGAGCTAGTTGTCGTTATTAGAAAGCAGGGTAATGAAGTTTTATATGTAGGGATCTATGAGAAGCGTTGGAAACTGGAACACAGGTACAGTATTTATGTGTATGGGGGTATTTGTTGGACAGCAGGATAAACGAAGCCACTATTGCCAAGTTTGTGCTATGTTTAGCAAGGACCTGGAAGCCATGTGTAGGAGAGCCTGCCAGAGCTGCAGTCAACAGGACAGCAACAGGCTAGGAAGAGTGACTTACCAGCAGGATTGGCAAAGCCCACCCTACTGCCTGTTGGAGCTGTGTCTCCTGGTCAGAGAGCAAGAAGCTGGCTCAAGTCCAGTAGGCTACATTCCCTCCTTTGGAGCCAGGCTACCTGTTCACCTTCTGCTGGGTTCCTATCTGTCTCTGGCTGTGCAGGGACATGATGCTATTGACCAACATAGGTGACTGCACCATTTTCTATGTTTTTGAGGGTGGTATACTCAAATGAAATGTGTCCTTTAGTTGCAGCACGGACCTCACTTTTAGTCATTGAGCCCATCAGCGTTTGGGTTAGCCTCAGCTTTCTATCTGACACCCGCCCGCCCCTGCTTGGCATATGCTCCAGACAGCACCAGTATAAAGTGTCATTTGATTCTCTGACACAAGCTTGCCCATTGGAAGACTAGTAAAGCATATTCTAGCGCAGTGGTTCTCAACCTTCCTAATGTTTCGACCCTTTAATACAGTTCCTCGTATTGCAGTGACCCCAACCATAAAATCATTTTTGTTACTACATCATAACTATAATTTTGCTATTGTCATGTATCATATTGTAAATATCTGATATGCAGGATATCTGATATGTGGCCCCTATTAAAGAGTCTCTTGACCTCTGTAGGCGTGGAGACCCACAGGTTGAGAACCAAGGTTCTAATATAAAATCCTCTTAGCTGGGCAAGGGTTTGAATGACTTCATCTGGGAGGACTCAGGGGGAGGAGGGAGCGTGTGTGCACACTCATACACACACACCCTTTCTCTTTCTCTTTTTCTTTTTCTTTTAAATACATGCTTACTATTTAGCCACGGCTGGCCTAGAGTTCTGTAGATGAGGCTAGCCTTGGACTCAGAGAGATCCACCTACCCCTACCTCTGTCTCCTCAGTGCTGGGATTAAAGGCAAGTGTCTTCACCTTACTTTAGTATCCATGGGAGTTCCAGGTTCCTGAAAGTTTAGAGACTTACCCGAATTCTCCCTGGTAGCCCTGAGTCATGCCTCCCAGTGTCACCCCAGGCAGTTCTGTTTCCCAGAGGAGCCAGGTGAGGAAGGGCCATCTTTCATAATAAGACGAGAACAAAGGGTGATAGTTCAGGCAAATATGTGGGGGAAGAAGCCAGCGATGTGAGTAACTCAATGGCAGCTGGCCTCCTCCCCGGCAAGCTGTTGAAGACAGCCTCTTTCCTGTGCTGGAAGAGTCCTTTCAGTCCAGCCTGCAGCTGCCTCAGGTGGCCATGGAATGTAGAATGCCCTGTTCTTGGCCAGAGGGTAGCCTGCCCTGCTCACTTTGTTCCCAGAATGGAGGTGGGTCAGAGGGAGGTGTTGAAGCCTGGGCTCAGGGAAAGTCGCCTCAAGATGATTTGCCTTGTCTTCCAGCCTCCCTGGGTGGAGCCCATTGGCGGATCACGGAAGGTTTAAGACTAAGCATGTAATCCCACAAACCACAGGGCAGGATGATGCTGTTCCCAGGGAATCCCACAACTGATTCTTCGGGAGTATCCCAAGAGAAAGAAAACATGTGCAGCTGTAAGCACGTGTGAGAACATATTCAGCAGCTCCACGGGTGGAACGCTCAGACTGCTATTACACAGCCAGTGTCAGGTGGTCACTGCACCCGATATGCACTAAACTTCACTCTCCCTTGTAGTTGCAACTGCACCCCCATGTACCCCCTCTTTTTTCCCAGAGAACACACCAGGCCAGGTCACATATCTGAAAACCTGAGTGGCTTCTACTACAACTAAAGTCTCTGCATCAGGTAAACTGTGAAGTCCAGATGGTACTGCAAAGGCATTTTCCACATTGCTTCATAAGCTGCTTGGTTCCAAGCACTGGGCCGCTTCTTAACTGTGTTTCCTAATCCCCAGATGTTACTCCCTGGGAATTTGAAACTGAGATGTGTCCTAGACCTCTTCTTTACAGAAAAGAGAAACATATGACTTCCATTTCTGCCACCCACAGTAGCACATGGCAAGAGGGGTCTGAGATGCACCTGAGGGACTGGTAATTGCCTGTGCCAGGAGGGGCATGCATGCATGTACAACTGTAGAACTATCCCTGTTGTCTTATTGATCAATTTTGGTATTTGTTTGTATAAAACCTTGCTACAGGAGAAACATTTTGAAAATGATTGGTTCTTTTTTTATCCACTTAGCCCCTATGGTATTTAGGGCACTGGAAAGCACAGAGATGGGCTTGGGATTGAAAACATATTTGAAAGGAAGGGACAGCTGTGGCCTCTCTGGCCAATATGGAGAAAGTAGTTGGAGGAATACTTTATCTTGATTTGAGGCAAGAAGAGATGCTGAGATTCCAGAGTGGTTGGGAAGGTGGGAAGGCACAACTGAGTGGCAGAATCAGCCCAGGGCTTGCCTGGACGAGCAGGACAGGGGCCATAGCAGAGGTGCCAAGTAGCTTAGGCTTCCCACGTATGCCCAAGATTAAAAAGAGCCAAGCCAGGGCTCAGAGGGGCCAGGACAATCTCCAAGTGGAATGCTTTCCCGCCCTCTAATCCCCTCCTCATTTGTGCCCTGGTTTCCTCACCATCAATACAGGATCCACCTTACTAGACTGTGTGACTTTCAAAACTGTAGTGGGCAGGAAGGGCGGGATAATCCAAGGTTCTGCCAATGAAATACAAAAGACAAGTGTCTTACAAAATGGAAGTGGCCAGGTGAAGTTGTCATAGGGAATCATGCCTTAATAATACAATTGGCTCCTGGGTAAACTGAGGAAAACAGGGCCTTTTGAATGTGATGAGTCATTTCTCCACATTGGAACAAATTTGCAGTAACCCTACCTGCAATTCTCATAGCAAAGCTACCTGGCTTCCAAAGCACAGACACCCTAGACAGCAAAACTCTTACCATCAGTGCTGGGATTTCTTGGCACCCAGTGGTTCCTTCTGCCTTTATGATCTCACCTGAAGCCTGAGGTTGGGATTAATGACAGATCATTGATAACTCTGGCACAAGTCTGTGGCACTTATGTTGCAATTTAAGCCTCTAAGGGATCGGCCTATTTCCTTCTCCTTGGTCCTTGCCCTCTCTCAGACACTGGAAAGAAATAGCCTGGATCATTCTAAACTGGCAAGAGGAACATTCAATGTGATTAGGAAAGTCTGCGCCCTGGAGTCGCTTGGTGGACTGGCGAATCTGGAATCTATTTCCAGCACACTTCTTTCTGTCTGTCTCCACTACAGAAATAAGAAACGGGAAATATTTTCCCCTTCTTTTAAAACCACATTTTGCTGAGGTATAATTTACATATAAAGAAATGCAAAGATCTTAAGTGTGTGGAACTCAAATTTTTCTGATAAAATCACATGTCTCTATAACCCATAAGCCAGCAAAATAAAATATTTATTCCCATTGCTCCAGAAAATTCCTTTGGGGCCTTCCTTGTGAATTCCACTACTCCAAGAAAACATTTGATTTTTCCCACCAAATATCCATACAGTATATATTTATACTGTTACATATGAATTTATAATTTATTATATTAGTAGATTCATTGTGTATCTGTCCTTTTTCACTTAGTGGTGTTTTTTATTGTGCTTTGTAGCTGAGTGGTGTATGAATATGTTAGGGTTTGGTTAACACATTCCTATTCATAAATTCCTAGGATATTTCCAGCCAGGGGTTCCCTTGAATAAATGAGTGTTGAACACACTAGCATTTCTAGGAACATAAATATTTACTTTGGATAAATGGATACCTTAAAATGGAATTCATACACTGACAGAAAATTTACATGAATTTTTAAAAAAACTTCCTATTTTAAAGTAATGTTTAGTTCACAAGAAGACTAAGCAGTGTGTCTCACCGAGCTCACCCTCCAGTCAGGTGGTATGATGGTTACGGTGCACGAACCTGCCTGACATGATGTTTTCACCTAAAGTGCTCGGTTAACATTAGAAGAATATGCAATGATGGAATTTCATTCATCTAGAAAAATCCTATAATTAAAACCGAAACCCCATGATTCACTTATATATCCCTTCTGCTTCCTGTTATTGTTGGCCAATGACCTTTTAGTTTTCAGAGTCTTTTTCCAGAATGTAATGATAGATGATAGATAGATTGATTGATTGATTGATAGGTGACAGATATGGATAGAGTGATTGATAGATGATAGATAAATAATAGACAGATAGATGATAAACGATGAATAGATAGATAGTAGATGATTGATTGATGGTAGATAGAGAGATAGACAGACTGGTAGATAGCTATCAGATGCTTAAGAACATAACCTTTCAGATCAGTATTTTGCATTTAGTAATGTACATTTAAGTTGTCTTCATGTATTTTTATGGATAGCTCTTTTTAATTCCTGAATAATATTTATTTTCTTGATATTCCACAGTTTGCCTGTTCACCTACTGAAGGAAATCAGGGTTTCTTCCTCAGTTCAGTATTCAGGAATATGACTGCTTTAAAAGCCCATATGGAGGTTCTTGGATTGTCATGCACTTCCAACTCATTTGTGCCAACACAGGGAATATGATTGCTAGATTTCTGGTGCAAGCATGTTTAATTTTGTAAGAAACTACCAAAGTCTTTTCCAAAGTGACTGGTCAATTTTGTATCTCCACCACTTTCAACCACAACTGCCTTTTGTTCACCACACTGGCAGCATTGGGTGGTGCCTGGGTTCTGGGCTTGGGCACCATTTGAATAGCTTATAGTGATGTCTCATTTGTAGTTCTTTCACATATTGTGATATTGAACAGCCCTTTATGCTTATTTGCCATCTGATTATGCATTATCAATTATACATAATTAAGTGATGGGTCTTATAAGTTTACTAATACATTTATATATACCAAGTGCCTTGTTTCTCTTATTATTGAGTTTTTAGAGATCTTTGTACATTTTCCATATCAGATACATTTTTGAAGTCTGTGGCTTTACTACTCATTCTCTTGGCATTGTCCTTTGTGGGATGGAGTTTTAATTTTAATGAGGACCAGCTTTTCAGCTATTTCTTTCGTGTCTCTTTTGTTATATCTACAAACATATTGCCCAAGGTTGTCTGGGTTCTCTCCTTTGGTAACTGTAGGGAGTCCATACTTTTACACTTTACATTAGGTGCTATGAACAACTTGAGTTAGTTAGGTTTGTGGAAAATGAAAGGGCTGTACCTAAATTAGTGTTTCATGAATGGGTATACAGTTGTTGCAGAACTCTCTGTAGGAAAGACATCTTGCTCCACTGGAGTACCATTGTGTCTTTGTCAAGGACCAGTTGGTTAGATTTCTGTGGGGCTAGTTAGAAGATCTGTATTGTGGTCCATTTTACCTATCTGTAAGTTCTTTCACATGTTACACAGCCTTGGTTACCATGGCTTTGCAATAGTCAAAGCCAGGGATGACCACTGTTCTGCCTTGGTTCTTTTTTGTATTGTGGGCTGTTTAGGCATTTTATATCTGTGTAAAAAGGTTTGAAATCACTTTGACAATCTAACAAACTATCTTGCTGGGAGTCTGAGATTGCCTGGAGTCTATAAAGCAAGTTAAGGGAGGGGCTCATAGGGCCTTGCTGAGACACAGGCATGCACCACCACATCTGTGGTCAGGTCTACTTTCACAGGACACAGTCTTCTTTCAGGACCACAGCAAATTCTTTGTAGTCACCATGTAACCGAATTTCCTTCCTCTTGTCTTCTTCATTGCTTCACACAAATATTGCAAACACACTGAAGATGTAGTTGTGATTATAAATTTAGTAGCAGACTGTGTTGGATCAATGTAGAGGAAAAATACAAAAGCTTTTCCTTTTTCTTTGCTTATTCCTTCTCCATCATTCGTTCTTCCTTTAGGGAAGATCCGTTGCCGGCTTCTGCAGTATTCCTACTCAGTGAAGAGATTCTGTTGACATTTTTTCCCAGGCAGCACATTCCACCAACTTCGTTTGTCTAAGGAAGTCTATTTTTCTCTTTAGCTTTTTCCCCAGTGCTGGGGATGGAGCCCGGGACTTTACCACTGAGCCACATCCCCAGCGTTTTAAAAGCATTCCCCTATTTTGAGACAGGATCTTATCAAGTTGCTCAAGCTGGCTCTGAACTCACTGTGTAGCCCAGACTGGCTTTAAATTTACCATCCTTCTCCTTTGGGCTGATTAGCGATGGAATTATAGGTGTGAGCCACCATACCTGACTGTCCTTCCTTCACTTTTATAGAGAAGATTTTTTAAAATACAGAATTTCTAGGTTAGTCGGCTTTTGTTTCCTTTGTATTGACAATCTCTAGCCACTCTCTTCCTGACCCATGGGGAAGGAGTTCTCTGAAGACGCCGAGTGCGTGCTTATTATTCATTGCTCCTTGACAGGTCATCTGCTTATTTCCTTCTAAAAAATTTCCTCTTTGTCACTGATGTTCTGAAGTGTGAAGTGATGCACATGTGTGGTGTGTTCCGTTATCTGTGATTTGGTAACTGACATCAATTTTAGGAGATGCTCTGACATTGGTCATTAGTGACTCTGGTGGAGGCTTTTGTTTATTTGTTTGTTTTTGGTTTCTTCTGTCTGT
Organism: Cricetulus griseus; assembly: GCF_003668045.3. Classification (NCBI taxonomy): domain Eukaryota; kingdom Metazoa; phylum Chordata; class Mammalia; order Rodentia; family Cricetidae; genus Cricetulus; species Cricetulus griseus. The sequence goes on from NC_048595.1 coordinate 398,087,137, forward strand.
CCCTCTAGTCCTGTTTCCCAGTGTCCCCATCCATATGTGTTATACCTTCCATAGGGGCATATTCTTGAAACGAAGGTTTTATCATCTTTGGTACCATTTTTTCCTGGGCCTCTTTTGTGTGTGTGTGTGTGTGTGTGTGTGTGTGTGTGTGTGTGTGTGTGTGTGTGTGTGTGTGTGTGTGTGTGTGTGTCCTTTCAGTTTTGTTGGGTTCTATCATTATAGTCTCATTCCAGAGAACGCTAATCAAAGAATCTGTAACCGTGCCCTGCCTTAAGCAAACCCCCGTTTCATTGTGGTAGAACATTGTTTCTTAGCCTCTCTTGTTTCCCTTCTTTCAGATCAATTAGGCTTGGCTGGAAGCTCAGCAAAATCATTTGTGATTGTCAAGAGCTCCGGAGAGAGGCAGGCAGTTAAGAACAGAATGCCATTTCAAAAACAGTTCATTTCCGCTCCCCCTGCTGGAGGCATGAGGGGATTTTTTTCCAGCCTTCTCTCTCTGCACAGACTTGGTAGAGCCCCTAGAGGTAAAACTCACTAAAGCATGGCTGTTTCTTGCAACCTGAGTCACCTCATTGCACTGAGCCACCTGTCTGTCAAGTGCCCTTTTGATCTTCCTCCAGGTGGCAGTGGCGTTGTCTACCCCAGCAAACTGGGATTCTCTATCATTGTCTGTCTGTCTGTCTCTCCATTCTGTGGGCTCAGTTCTCTGCTGAGTGAGGAGGGATTGTTGCCTTTCATGTTTCCAGCTTTGAGGAAATACCTCCAGATGTCCATGGGTGGGCAAGGGTCTCACAACTGGAAGGTCATTAGAAACCTGAGGCCTGGGAAGTCTTTGGAGGCAGTGACTTTTCCTCCCTGACTGTCATTCCCTCAGCTGCACCATTGAAGCATCTTCTGTCTCTTGCTGTGGTTTGCAATCTGGCTTGCAGCATGCACTTCAAGCTGCTTTGTGGCCTTGGTGAGCTGTAGATGAACGCTGTGTGTGGCAAGCTTACACACGGATCTCTGTTGCTTTGGGTTAACTTTGTAAGTTCCACTTTATAGATTTCATTGGTCTGAATCAGAAATCATAATGATTGTCATTTAGGAGGAGGAGTTGTAGGGTTGGGTCTCTCATTAAAATACCCTTGGTTGCTGTGCCACAGTACAGAACCATCTACATGTCCAATGTTAAGCTCTGCTTGCCGGTTCTACTATAAACCACTGATACTAAGCTCAGTGGGATGTCTCTTACCCTGTGGCTGTTGGTTGTATGTCTCAGGCTGGCACAGCCTTCTTTTTATGAAGTGTGCAAGGAAAAGACTGATAAACCCTTCAGTAAATGGTCCCATTGTGTTGTGGCTTACATAGAGGAAGAAAGTTACTAAGTGGCATGCTGACGCCACACTCCATCATGCCCTATAAAATTCATTGGCTGCTACTAATATTTCCTAGGCCTCTGTGGGGAATTAAAAAAAACCCTCTTCCTCTGGGCTATAGAGGCAAAGCAAGGAATTACACGGTTATTTCTGTGGGAGCAGCCTCCTACCCCAGTAATAATGATATGGACCTCTCCAGAGATAGACATATATCAATATCAAGTCTCTAGTCTTGCCATAGTACATCCACACACAGGAAAGCAGGGGAGGAGTTGGAACTTAGGGGAGATAAAAGAGTTGGGATTGGAGGTGAGGGAGAGGAGTTGAAATTAGGGGAAGAAAAATAATAAAACGGATTTCCACATTTTGATATGAGTAGAAATCTCAGCTGCTCTGAAAGAATTCATACAGCAAAAAGATCAAAAGATGTACCAGTTGGTTTTGGGTATTTACCACATAGGTTATGAATCGCATTCACATCTGCTGGAATACTCCAGAAGACAAAACTTTATGGCTTTAGTCCACACTGGAGTTCCAACTACACTTATACATGAGGGTCCCACTAGACATGAATGGGATGTCACTGCAGCCTTGGGGGTTCTAATGACTGAATCCAAAGGAGAACCAGCCTGCCTCCTCTATCTCATCAGAACTATTGATTCCTAAATGTCCCCACAATTGTGTCATCTCTTAAATACCTGAGTCTGAGTCAAGAGATTAAGTCTTTGACACCGACAAACTTTCTTGAAAGAAATGGACTTCATGGGCCTTCCTTCCCAAGTTCAAATAGCTGCCCAGAGTCAATGAAGCAGATGCCATGATGGTCTGTTCATGGGATCTACTCAGGCATGAGGAGATGGTTTCACCTACTCCATACAACACAGCAGGCCTCTGTTTATACTTGGAAAGAACGACTTGTTCTGCACAATAGAGTTCCACAGCCTTAAGGTCATAGCAATAACATTCCTACAACAAACATTGCTGAAAGAACTGCCTTGCCCAGCCCATGCCTCTCATGAATTCAGCTCACAACACTCTATTCAGGGCCTATTTTAACAGCTTTCACCTCTGACCTTACAACCTGGCTTTCCAGACATCCTTAAAGGGGATTTATTTTATACAACCACTCCTGCATGAGTGCAAGGAAGCTCACCTAAGAGGGAATGCCAGCATCACACACAGAGGTCCTGCCATCTTAGGTCAATCACCAATGTTACTTGGTGATCTGTGAAGTACTAGGTCCCTGACACTGACAAGAAGTGTCCATTGACCCTCTTGGTGTCCGTGATGTTAGAAAATCTCAGCATCTTTTAGGCCTTTTGGAGCCCTGTGCCAGTTGATCCTTCATTTATAACCTCAGTTAAGCCCATTTGCCCATTTATCTGTTCCTAACCAATCATCCTGTCTTAATAGTCCTGCCCCCCAATAACATCTACCCAAGTGTGACTCAGTGGACACTCCCCTTTGTGCCTTCCTGTGGAGACTGTCTCACTGACTGAGCTTCTGAAACCTCCTCCCTGCTTCTTAGAACCTATGGACTCCCCACAGTTCACTTTCCCTTTCAGGACCTCCTGTCCTCCCCGTGATTCATCAAAGAAACCAAGAGCACCTGATAGGTCCCACCTCAAGGTATCTCCAGGATGACTGTAGACCTGGAGAAAACCATTCTACTCAGAGGCTTATATTATAAAAGCATTTTATTGAACATACTCCGGAGGAAGTCAGAACCAGAACTAAGGTGGGGGTCAGGGTAGGGATTCTGTTTTGGTGGCTGACATTCTGGAAAACTTTGGATGTCTGTGTCATCGAGGACCATCTATAGGAACTTAAAAACTGACTTGCAGCACGATGCAGAACTGTGGCATGAGAGGCCCAAGGTTGGGTTCATTCCCTCCTGGGAACCAAACACATGATTCTGCAGTAGGCTTGCTCTACACTACTCTCCAGAAGAGTACACCTGGGTGACGGCCTAGAAGCAGCAGTCCCCGTGGGCCTGGAGCTGCCCATGAGGGCCAGGGTCTTGCAGTAGGCTCTTCTTAGCTCTTAAAGCTCCTCCGGGAAGAGGAGGTGGTAGAGACAAATTTGACGCTGGAGCTGCTGCCTCCACCGCTGCCAAAGCCCATGCCTCGGCCACTGCTTGCACTGAAGCCAGAGCCCCCCACACTTAGCCCACCACCCAGACCAGCACCCCCACTGCTGCTGGAGTAGTAGCTTCCACCGCCACCTCCTCCAAGACCGCTGCCGAGGCCACCGCCAAAACCACTGCCACCGCCAAAGCTACTGCCACCGCCGAAGCCAAGGCTGCCTCCTCCGTAGCCAGAAGAGACACTGTTTGTGACAACAGCTGTGGAGAAAGGAGGAATGGGTGAGATGGGTCTGTCAGATTTATTCCACACAGCTAACATGTTTGATCCTGCCTGGGGTAGAGTGTATACCTGACTTTTTTTTTTTTTTTACAAAGTAGCAGAATGGGTCAGAAGAACTAAATTATTCATTTGGGGCCCCTGACAGAAAACTGATGACACAAGGGGTAAGGTATAGGGCCAGGTACTTGGTAGAGGCAAGGCTTAAGGACAAAGCTCAATGTGTATGGATCCTATAGGAGATCAGATGGAGCTGCATCACCTTGTGTCCCTGCCTGTGTTCTGTCCTTCCACTACTTGTTTTTCACTATCTGATAATCATTTACTGGGATGGAGAATGTCTGCTATCTGGAAGAAATAGCAGGATTCTGAGCCGACACTCTAAGTTACTTACAGATGTTGACTGGTCCAACTCCTTCTCCGCTCAGTCTGAAAGACAAAAAGATGGGGTAAGAGTGAAAAACCACTCCTCCAAAACAGCAAGGCTATCATTGACATGGTTAGGGTCACACCCAAAGCCAGGCACCTGCCTGTCTCTAAATTCCTGTAAGTGAGAAAAGCTCATGCTCTCTGGAAAGACTGTTCAGTGAAGAGGACATGGCCCAGAGCTAGGGGAAGATCATGATTCCCGTTCTCCTCCACCCAGCTGCTGGCAAGCATGAGTAAGCAACAGAGAGAATATGAATATGCATAAAGCAGGTATTGCCGTAGGATCCTGCATTCTACAGGAGACCAGGAGCCAGAGAGAACCTTACAGTTAGAATGCCTGTGCCAGGAAAAATGAAGAACACATGATAGTTTGAAAACCCTGAGGAAATGAGTCTAGGTTGGCTGGAGTAGTCATGACAGGCTTCCCAGAAGGGGAGGAGAATAAGGGTGACAAGGAGTGTAGCATGGACACTGAGTAAAAGCAGAGAGAGAACATGATGCAAGATATGTCTGCTGAGGTTCTTAGCTGATGGAGGAGGGCAGAGCCCAAGAAAACGGAATGGGATGTAAGCCAAAGACCCAGTCAAAGCCTGAGGTACGCCCTGTATCAGACTGACATCAAATGATGCTCAGCCATTTGTATGTGTATCCAGCACTCTCCATCAAACTCTCCTTTCTCAAAGGAGAGAACACCTCAGGGACATGATGTCTGCCCACCTGCACTCCTCGCCCTCCAGCAGCTTGCGGTAGGTGGCGATCTCCACGTCCAGTGCCAGCTTGGTGTTCATGAGCTCCTGGTACTCGCGCAGCAGCCGGGCCATGTCCTGTTTGGCCTTCTGCAGGGCCTCCTCTAGCTCTGTCAACTTGTTCCTGGCATCTTTGAGAGCCAGCTCTCCACGCTGTTCGGCATCAGCAATGGCGTTCTGTAGGTTGGCACACTGCAGAGAGAAAAGGAGCAGTGGGGACACTTTGGTAGCTGAACTGTCCAAACTGTCCGTTTCTGAGAGTCTAAGTCAGATATACCAAACCTGGAGCCCTAGAAAGAACTGAGTACATCCTGGCCATTATAAGTGGTGAAATATGGCAACATTGTTCTGTTCCAGCTGTGTATTCATGTGTGTGAGTGCATGTGTATATGCATGAATGCATGTGTGTGTGTGTGTGCATGCATGCGTGTGTGTGTGTGTGTGTGTGTGTGTGTGTGTGTGTGTGTGTGTGTGTGCATCTGTCAAATGCAAAGCAAAAGATGTCTCCCATTCTAAGCCCAAGCCATCCTTTGTCCTTTTTTAAGTCCTCCCTACCTGCTTCTTGACATTGTCAATCTCAGATCTCAGTCTCTGGATCATCCGGTTCATCTCAGAGATCTCATGCTTGGTGTTTCGAAGGTCATCGCCATGCCGACCAGCTGTCTGTTGCAGCTCCTCATACTAATGACACAAAAGAGAAGAAAGACACCGCTAACACAGGGTGGAATTGTCAAGGAGTGATAAGTGATGGATTCTAGAGTCTGGGGCTGGTTTACGCCTTTGTAAGATGGAGCTTTTCTGAAGTAACTTCTTGAGTGTCTTTAGTTCTCCTAAAGGTACTGCCATGAAACTCTTCCCAAGTGCCTGGGTTTTTTGTGGAAAATAGATAGCTGGCTCCTCTGCAATTTATCCCAAGTGGTCTTGGTAGTCCTGGGAGTCCTGTCCTTAGTTTTTCTCTGGTCTGTGATCTAGATATCCCTAGACAGGTGCATCCTGTAACTCAGGGGATAGCTGCTCAGGCACCCACCTTGGTCTGGTACCAGGACTCAGCCTCTGTCCGGCTGCGGTTGGCAATGTCCTCATACTGGGCCTTGACCTCAGCGATGATGCTGTCCAGGTCCAGGCTGCGGTTGTTGTCCATGGAGAGGACCACGGATGTGTCTGAGACATGTGTCTGCATCTGGGACAGCTCCTAAAGGGACATGTGAAGTTAGTCATCTGATCCTGTTACTTAATGTGTGTTTCATTTAAATCTCCCATTTATTGTACCATAATAAAATACCCACAAGGGAAGTCTAGGTTAATTGCTCACCGCATCAAAGAACATCTTCATGAAGTTGATCTCGTCCATCAGAGCATCAACCTTGGCCTCTAGTTCTACCTTGTTCATGTAGGCAGCATCCACATCCTAAGGAAATAGTGGTTGTCATGAAACAACATGTGCCGGCCTTATATGGCTCCACCCCTAGGAGAGCACAGCCCAGGGCTACAGGTTCTCTTCACCACACGCACCTTCTTCAGCATCACAAACTCATTCTCGGCAGTGGTACGCTTGTTGATCTCATCCTCGTACCTGGTGGTAAAGGGACAGGAAGTCGGCTGATGGGACTAGCTAAAGGGTCTCTTTACAGTCACTGGAAGGAGGCTTGCTCACATCTCACAGGCAGACAAGTAGGGGGCACCATAAGCTCTGGGCAAGCCCTTACCCTGTGATATGCTACCTTCTTGCAAACTGCCTGCCACCTAATCATCTAGTATCACTACTATTCACTTGTTTCAGCAATAACCCTGTAGGGGTGGGGGTGTAGTTCAGTGCAGAGCACTTGCTTAGTTCACTCTCCAAGAACACACAAAGAAATAAAACTTAGCAGCCCACTGAATCAGTACCTGATTTATGAGGCTAAACAGATTCTTGGAGCCACTAAGCTGTCATTAGTGCCCACTTTGAGAGGAAACTACCAAGGGCAATGCTGTGTCGTGAGGGCATTGAGAAGAGGGTCCCAGAGAGTGAGGGTTCCAGGATGGCACGGTTCACCAGACAGTGCTAGGAACACATGCTGCTACCCCCGCAGGTAGGTAAGCACCTTCTAGAGGGGGCTGAGCCTGGAACTTGAACTTTCTAAACAAAGACTTAGAGCTATTTCTTAGTAGTGTTGTGTGCATGCTTCTAGCCCATGGGAAAGACAGAAGCCTCAGTCTGGCTATGGAACGTATCTGGTATGACCCCAATGCCCCCCCCACACACACCCATTACAACTCACTTGTTCTTGAAGTCCTCCACCAGATCCTGCATGTTCCTCAGCTCTGAGTCCAGGCGGCCCCTCTCCCCAAGGACCCCATCCAGCTGCCTCCTGAGGTTGCTGATGTACTGCTCAAACATCGGCTCCAGGTTCTGCCTCACGGTCTTGGTGCCCTGCTCCTGCAGCAGGGTCCACTTGGTGTCTAGGACCTTGTTCTGCTGTTCCAGGAACCTCACCTGGAAGGGGTAGAGTATGAGAGGGAGAAAAACTGAGTTTCGGGATTCTGTGGCATTTTTACTAGTGTGCCACTTGTCACATGCTGTCCCACCGAACTTTTTATTCAGTGCCTGGCCTGTGACCTGTGCAAGACAATCGGCAATGGAGATCCCAACATCCTCCTAGGGCACAGACAGCCCAGTAGGGGCTGGCTGGAGTGTGGTCCAATTCACTGGGGCTGGAAAAGCTCCCAGACTGCCCTATAGACACTTTGGCCTCTATGGAACCCCATTATGAGAGGCCTGAGATAATCTCATCCCACCTGAATCAGACGCCCTTATGGGGCCACCTCTAGAGGAGCGGAACTCTGTCCCTGATTGCCAGCTGCTAGTCTGACAAAAGAGGAGACTAAGTCAGGACAGAGTCACCTAGAAACCATGGCAGTGTTTGGGCAAAGCCTAGAGTATCTTCCCTCCTCCGTTGCCTTTGGCTTTCCCTCCAGAGCCTGCTCCTGCATAGGCTGTTCTAGAAAGAACCACATCTCACCTTGTCGATGAAGGAGGCAAACTTGTTGTTGAGGGTCTTGATCTGCTCACGTTCCTCAGTCCTCACTCTCTGGATGGTGGGGTCGATTTGCAGGTTCAGAGGGGTGAGGAGGTTCTGGTTAACGGTGACCTCTTGGATGCCTCCAGGGGGGCACACGGGGAAACCGGCGCCCCCATAGCCACCACCAAAACCAGCTCCACCACCAAACCCATATCCACTACCAGCACCACCACCGAAGCCAAATCCACTGCCGGCTCCTCCTCCAAAGCCAAAGCTGCCTCCAGCACCAACACCAGCACCAAATCGGTTCCTGAAGCTGCCACCGCCAGAACTGAATGCTATCCTTTTGGAGCCCCCGACATTGTACAGGCTCCGGCTTCCATAGCCACCTGCTCCATAAGCACCTCCAAGGCTGACCCTGCCACCACCACCACCACCACCACTGCGGGACACCGAGCTGAAGCTGGTACGAGAGACAGACGGGGTGATGGCAGAGGCGGCACTGAAAGAGCGGCTGCCCCCACTTCGGAAGGACACGCTGGACTGGCGAGACATGATGGTTTGTTCCTGGAGGAGCAAGAGCACTGGTAGTGGGGAGGTGCTGGCGAGGTCGGAGCTCAGCAGGACGCTGTGGGTGGCTCTGTTACTTAGGAGCTCCAAGGTCCCCTTTTATTCCCCTTAGAAGTGGGTTGGGCAGGAGAGCTGTCGAGCTGTGAAAGATTAGTGGGCTGGGCATGCCTGGGGGGCAGCTGTGAGCTCATCCAGAACACCTGCACAGTGGTGCGGGGTGCAAATGCTCCCGGTAGACTCTGCTCAGTTAGAAATAACCCTTTCTTGCAGCTCTGGTGTCCTGGCAATGTGTAGGGGGTGCCGCCAACTGTCACTTGTCACCACAGGATCTGGGTGCTGTGTGTAGCCTAGAGGATGCCAGGAAGTAAGGGATATTTGCCCGTGACCATTGGCCTAGAGATCCTTACAGAATCAGTGATATGACCCACTTTCCCAGCCTGGTTCATGCTGCCTTGCCAGCTTAGAGGATCTGGTCCATCAGTGGGGCAGAGTGAGTCCACCACCTGGCAACAATCTGCTCTTCTTACACTTGGCTGTGCAGCGGGTGCTGCAGAGACATGAGCTCTTAGCAAGGCAATCTATGGCCTCACAATTTGGGTATGTTCCAGAGAAGTGGGGTCCAGTCCTTCACTGCACTGTGCTTTCTTTAAGAGATGTCCATTCACCCCAGATAGTGCTGGGCAGATTCACCTGCAAGATTCAGACCAGAAGGCTCTACTAAGCCGCCAGCTTAAAAACCAGAGGAGATAGGTCCCCCTCACCCAGGCTGTACCTTATTGAGTTGTCTTTAAGGCTAGACACACACATCCACAGTCCCTCCTAATTCAGCTTTCTGTGTGCCCTTGGTGTTCTTTGTCCTGGGCAGACCCATGTGGGAGCTTAGTAAACTAAGGACCCCACTTAATCTTTACAAAAGTCTTCACTGGACTGGCAGCCAGGTCTCCCTTTGTGGGGAGCTGCTTTGCCAGCCTCCCCGTACCCCCCAAGCTGTGTTACAGCAAGTTCTAAGTTATTCCAACAGGGAAGAAGTGAGTCATCGTATCTGTTGATACAGGCTGAAGGCCGCCACAAACACATACCTGCAGGAGCTTCTAATCTCATCAGGAACATGTTGAGAATCGGCAGGCCTGTTATAACGGGGAACCACCCTTTTCCAAGTAGAGGGAACTGCTGTGTTTCCTCTACCTGCAGCCCAAAGCCTCCTTCAGGGCCAAAGGCATGGAAAATGGAATTTTAAGTCTGCAGATTCACTGCCAGAGACTAGACAGAGCAAGTTGGGGGAGCAGGCAGCTGGCACAATAGCCTGCCAGTTGCAAAGATGAGAGTTCCCAGAAGAGTCTCCTGCAAAGCTTGTTGGTATCACCTGTGGGAAAAAAAAAGGGGATTCCGGTTAGATTTTTAGCAGTTGTCTGTCCCAAGCTGTGCCCTGTCATTCTGGCTCAGGATCTGAGTGGGATCCCCTCTCTGCCCCCTCCCAGAGGAGAGCAGGGCTCTTGGACCCTGTTTGTCTGAAGCAGGAGCACTGGGAACTATCACCATGTGGGAACTGCTGAGGGGTCATGTTCTCAAAAGATCCGGAATTAGACACAGGAATCTCTGCACAAAGCCTAAGGTTGCCTCGAGGAAGCCAGGGCTGCAGAAAATAATTCTTGAGTGCTGAGGGTCTACTGAGATGGTGATGGCTCACCAGGAGCTGGGCTGAGAAGCCTGCTAAAAGGTAATCCTGCAACACTCACTGGCCAAGCTGGCCTGGCAGGTCCTGGGCAACAGGTTTAGGTGTCCCTCTGCCTGGAGGGTCTCTGAGACCCACAGAGTTTACACCAGTGTTACCTTTTGTGGTCTTTTAGAGACCAGGTGTGAATTTCCAGAGATACACTGGGGACCCTAAACCCTAAGAAGAACAGCTCTAAGACTGAGGAAGGTGTCTGGATTACCCTAGCAGGAGTGCCCCTCCTTACTGGAAAATCACTGCCAAGGTTTGTCCCACCAAACACACAGCATTCAGAACTGCCCCCACTGCCCTGCGGGAAGATCCACCCCTCCATAAACATTGGGGCAGTGTCTTTCCCCATTCAGTCTTCAGGGGCTACACTGTGAAGGAGGGCTTGCCAGCATATGTTCTATCTGGTCTGAGAATTGCTACAGTAGCCACACTCAGAATCAGAGGCCAGCACCCAGAGTCTGGTGGGTGGCAAGTAACGACAGCAGGGTGTGTCGGGGGCCTCACAAGAGAAGCAGTGGGAGTATCTGTGGCAGGGAGGGTGGACCCTCGCATTTCACCAGACCAGTCCGGTAAAAGTAATAGAGAAACCTTCAGAGAGCCAGGCACCAGCTCCTCTGCTGAGTGGGAGACCCACCCCAGCTTGGAATCCCTGTGGGCAGGAAGAGCAGGATCACACTGGGTCCTGGACTCTGCTGCAGGGCACTCCCAGGACATGGTCAGACATGCCACTTAGCCTCTGTTTTCATTACCAAACCCCATGCATGGCTGAGGGGTCCCCCAGTAGCTGGCCCTTCTGTCAGAGGGGCAAGCCATAAGACAGCTCCCCTCACCTCTGTCCTAGAGAACATAGAACAGAGACCACCTCACAGACTCATGGGTGAGAAAGAAGTAAATCTACAACAATTTCCCAGAATCCTCTCCTCAGAACCCATACTCCAACCTGTGTGTCTTTGAGCAAAGAAACTTAACAGAAGATAGTATAATAAAATAAAATAAAATAAAAAACAATGGTTTTGCACATGTCTGCCAGGGCACTTCAAGGGTACAGTCCCCAAAGCCAGGGATATCTCATCAACTTCCTTGTGAACACTGCAACCCTTTCCTAGGTTAATTTGACAGTTGCATGGTTCCCTCTGTCAAGTCCTTCCCTAGGTCTCTGTGTGAATCTTTTCTAAACTTGTTCTAAGTCCCAGAGACATGGCCATCTAGTTCCATATCTGCGACCATGTCTATACAGCAAGTATTTTGTGCTCTTCAGACAGGATACCTTCTGAGGATGGAGCCATGCCTCTTCTGGATACAGATCTCCCTCTGCTCTTTCCTCTCCCATCCAATCCTCAACAATATGCTGGAGCCCTTGAAAGCCCCACATCCTGCTCTAGCCCCCAAGAGAGAAGGAAAGCAACGATGCCTTCATCTTTACAGCTCTTCTCTTGAGTGTTCCGCACAAAACTGTGGGGAGCATGGCTGGAGCATGAGTCACCCAGTCATCAGGCTGTGGTTGGCAGTCCCATCCAGGAGCCTGGAGCCAGATTCATAGGATGGGGAAGGGCAGATGGAGCAGCGAGCCAGTTGTGAAGACAACTCTTCACAAAGCCTAGCCTCAGGGAGGAATTGAGAGAAGAATTTTCCTGCCTCCACCCAAATCTGCGGGGTCCCTACCCCTACACCTCTGGGACCCACTGAGGTCCAATTCTCAGGATTGTAGGGGCATGAGCGGTGTGTGTGTGTGTGTGCGTGTGTGTGTGTGTAACTGGCCATGCTGTAAAGTTTGGTGCACAACCCCCAGCAACACAACCATGGTTGCCTGCTGAGGCCAGGAACCATGCCAGATTATCAAGGACCTGAGTCTGAGAAGAAACCTAGATGGAAATGCAAAGGTCCAGAAACAAAGTCCTCGTTCAGGACCAGCTTGGAAGTCCAGATGTCATGACTGGAGTCAGAGTCAGAAGTGAGCCTTGACTCCTAGCTTTGAATTTTTCCTATATAAGTACTTCACACCAATTATGACCTCATTCTTGCCCCTAATACAACCTTTGAAATATTCTAGACCTCTGAATATGCTGCCCAGCCTCTCACTCCACAGTTCCCTCCACAGACTCAGGAGGAAACGAACGTGAGTTTGTTGGAATGGGCCATGCCGGCTGAGATTTTTAATGCTGAGCTGGCTGGGGCAAGCAGGAAGGGTGGGGCAGCACATGGGGGGCTGTGGGGAGCAGACTTGGCCCTGTCCTTCAGATTTAGCAGGCGATTGGCACTTGCAGACTAGAGCTGTAGAACTGAGCTCTCAGTGTCTCTCCAACAGGCCCCTGCAAGCCTGGAGATGCTCATCCTTCCTTCCTTTCAAGGGTGTTTTGCCAGTGGCCTGCATACCAAGTCTTTGAAAATCCCCCTTGCTTGATTGAAACTTTAGGCTGGAAATCAACAAAAACTTTAATTAGTCAGAGGGGCTAAAAACAGATATACCTGCCCAGCAAGAACCTTTGGGCTTTGCTTTCCCACAATGGGAAGGTTCTCATTTTTAGACAAATAGAGCTAAACTGACAGGTCTGGCATTACCCTGCACACATTTGTGCGTCTAGAAATAATGTGCTGTGCCAGGAGTCTTTGTTTGTTTGTTTGTTTTTATTTTGTTTTGTTTTGTTTTTAACCATTTTCTGTACTTCTCTGATCCTCATAAGTGGGCAGGTGCATACCTTGCAGGAGTTAACCACCTCTACAGTGGAGAGGCAGAACTGTACTGCCTGTGTGCCAACCTGCTCATCAGAGCCATCAAGGAAAGACCCTTCACACCCCTAACCTGCACACATTCCTTTCCCTCTGCCCCTTTCTACTCCTTCTGCAGAAGCCACGCTGGGGAGTGGAGTGTAGGAGATGTCTTCTCAGGACTTCCACCTGACTTGTTCCAAGAGGCTAGGTGCCGAGAAGGTCCTTTGTCCCCACCTGCTTTTCCTTGACTTTGGATGAGTTCCAGTCAGAGGTTGATTCCACACAGGGATATTTCCACAGTCAAGAAAGGAAATCTGGCCATATCCAGAAATGATCCCTTTCCCACTCTAGAGTTAGACCGTCTTCAAGGCTTACTGACGCCTTGCTGTCCCCAGTCCTATCCTCCACACACCCTCAGTTCCTGTCACACATTCCACTACTGACCTTGCTTTCCTGACTTCTTAGGCCAATGCCACTGCCAAGAGTTAGCAAAACAGGCTAAGGTTTTGCACAAAGAAACCAAGAAAAGAGAGTAGGCAGGAAGATTGGCAGCAATCACTGAATGATGGCTCCTTCAATGTGTGTTTTTGAGCCATTATGGAGGGCCAGGCAACAGGTACTGCTAGGTGTGGCCGTGAAAGTCTCCAGCTTCTCCCAGATGAGGGAGCACAGGGATGAGCCTCCACCTTAGATCTTTTTTCCAGGCCCAGGTTAATATCCCATGTCATGTGAACAGGATGATAGTTAATTTTTATTGCCATCTTCATTAATGAGAGACTTGTAGAAAAATCAGTAAAACACAACGGGGTGTGTCTGTGAGGGTGTTCCCAGAGAAGAGAGGCATGTGGGTCAGTGAACTAACTGGGAAAGTCTAACCCTGAAAGTGGGCAGCACCATCAGGTAGCCTGGGGACTGAGCAGAGTGAAAGGGCAGAAGAGAAGGAAGTTACACTCTAGACCTTGACCCCTGACTCTTCTCTTAGCTGTTGTTGATGGCTTTGGATGCCAGACTGCAGATTGTTTGGTCTTTGAATACAGACTTGGACCCATGACTGCCTAGAGCGGCTTGAAGGCCCTCAGTCTGGAGCGGGCCTGCACCATTGCCCCTCTGTTCTCCTTGAGGCTTCGAGCTTCTTGGACTGAGAATCTATTTCTTGCTCTGGCTGTCCCACTTGCCGATGGCCGTTGTAGGACTGCCAAGCCGCTGCTCACACAAGTCAGTCAATTAAATCCTTTCATAACTGCATGCAAATGTATAACTGTCATGTTGTGAATGTGCATGCGTGTGTATGCCTCTGCATGTGTGTGTGCATGTATGTGTATGCCTGTACAGGTATATATGTGCATGCATGTGCACGCCTGTGCATGTGTTTATGTACGTGTGTGTATGCTTGAGCATGTGTGTGTGTGCGCTTGTATATTTCTGCCTGTGTATGTGTCTGTGTGCATGCATGGGTATGCCTGTGCATGTATATATGTACATGTGTATGTATACTTGTGCATGTGTGTGCATGTGTGTGTATGCCCATCTGTGTGTGTATGTGCATGCACATGTATGCCTGTGCATGTGTTTGTGTGCATGCATGTGTATGCCTGTGCATGTGTGTGTCTAGGGGAACACTATTGTTTTGTTCTTCTGAAGAAGCAGAACTAACACAGCCAGTGGCATGACTGACTGAGCTGGTTTCAGGGGAGAAAATGTTCTCCAGTGAGTCAATGACTAGCCAGCAAGTATACACTGATCTCCCACACTGATACTGTGGGTCTTGGTTCCCTTCAGAGAATCACTTCCTGCCTGTGTGGGTAGAAGGCTGTCCGGTAATGACCATGAGTAGCATTTTTTTGTTGTTATTGTTGTTGTTTTGAGACAGGGTTTCTCTGTAGCTTTGGAGTCTGTCCTGAAACTCACTCTGGAGACCAGGCTGCTCTTTAACTCAGAGATCCTCCTGTCTCTGCCTTCTGAGTGCTGGGATTAAAGGCATGCACCACCAATGTCCAGTGAGTAGCAATGATTTTACAGATTTTTTCATCCTCTCCCCTGTCTAAACCTCATGGACCTTCTGACAATAGAGAAGAGTGGCTAAATTCAGCTCCTAGGAATTTGCCACACCAGACATTATGTCCTGCTGGTGCTGGGGCAGTGTTGATCACAGAAGAGATGAGACGATGAGAAACCTTTATCTGCCCACCTCTGCAGCTACCCTCACTCCAGCTGATGCAGATAACCACAGCTACCCACACTCAGAACCTATACAGCTCCTCTGGCAGCCTTCCACCAACTCCACGAGGCACTTCTCAAGGGTGCTCACAGTTCCTTCTACCATTCACAAACCCCTGGGTTCCCAGGCCCCTAGAGTCTCCACTCCCCAGTCCTGAAGACACAGTCACACCCTGACTTAGGGTTACTAATACATCCTCATCGCATTTGAAAAGCAGTTAATGCTTAGTGATGGTGCCACCCCCATGCCTGCCTTCCCCCTCTCCTTTGTCTCCTTCCTCTCCACCCCCCCCCCAACCCTCAGCTCTCCTGGATCAAAACATGAGCAGAAACCCTAGACAGCTTCTCTGGCTGCCTCTTCCTAATGAGTAACATATGTACAATGGCCACTAGACAGGCATCTCTCTGAAACCCTGACTTCCCATGGTCCTCCAACAGCTCAGATCATAGAAAGGGCTATGCCTCGGTTGTGCTTTGTGTTACAGTGGAAGAAAATAACAGCCACATTTCCATAATACTGGCTTCCAGATAGGGTGTGGGACACATCAATCAACTCCTCTGACCTTCTCAAGCACAGGAGGTGGGCCAATTGCTCTCTCTATTTTACACATTGGAAACCGATGTCTATAGAGGGTGAGTAGCTGGTGAGTGACCACCTCCCTATGGGCTCATGCAAGTATGGACCTGAAAGTCCTTCTGTTCACCATTGTGGACACTCAGGTTGTTGATACATGCCCATAGTGTGGTTGTGAAGACTGTGACCTGTCAGACACCCAAGCAGTCTGTGAGGGCAGCAAATGCAGGGGTCATCTGCGTCACTAAGCAGTTAGTGTGCCTCAGCATCTCCAGCAACCCTTGAATGAAATAAGGGGTGGACTTTGAGGAGCCCCCTCCTCCTTTTTTAACTTCCAGGGGTTGGAGAGGGGCATCTGGGATGCTGGGTCAGGCTTCCGGGAGATGGATGTGGTCATCTACTACTTCCCCAGGGGTTAAGCCTGGGGTCAGCTACTGCCTCAGATGGGCCAGACTACCCAGGGGCCTCATCAAGATTGGCTGGCTCCATGTGTGATGCTACCTCACAGAGAAATCAATGCGCCAGCACCTCTTCCTTTAAGCCCGAGTCACACCCAGGAAGAGATCCTAGGGGAACGCTGTAGTCACCACTGCCGCAGTGCCCCTGCAAGATGGAGTGCCCCAGCTTTTTAACCTATGAGGCTTCAATGCTATCTGCTGACCTGTCAGGATTCCCAGGCAGGGTCTGTGTGTGCCAAGGAGCGAACAGAAGCTTCATTCACATGACCTACCCCACCCCCACCCTGCCCTGTGTCTCTGACATTCCACCTGCCTGGGAATACCTACCAGTTTCATCCCACCCATTACTCGCCCTCCAGCCTGACCCAGAAGGGACAGGACTAGAGAGATACCAGCAGCCACAGTGCCTTGAAGACAGATGGCCAGACTTGTCCAGCCATCTCAGTCTGTCTCCAGCCTCCAGCTGACCTGGACATCCCAAGGGCTGGGCCCCCTCACTTTGGCATCGGCCATAACCTCCTTGCAAATTGGCACAGTGCCCTCAGTAGAGAACAGTAACACGTTATTGTCCTGCAAGGACTCAGACATAACATGGCTCCATTGTTCTGAGTCTGGAAAATGATCTCACACTAACCCTGAGGACTGGGGTTATTCTCAATCCCTCCGGGCAGTAGGGCTCTGTGTTGCTCAAGAGCTCAAGGTGGCTCCTTCTTCATCTTATTTTCAACTCCACATTCCCCTGGGCATACCTTCCTCGCTGTCTCCTTACCTCCTTTGGTTGGCAGAACAATAGCCCCCAAAGATGTCTGGCATCCTATCTTAATACATTAGGTTCCATGGCAAAAGGAGACAAAGGCTATGAGTGGAATTAAGGCTGCTAATCCACTGGTCTTAAAGGAGAGAAACTATCCTACATTATCAAGATAGCCAATGCTACCCTTAGCATCCCTGGATGTGGAAAGGGGAAACACAAGAGGGTAAAGTGATGCCTTGTGGGAAGAGCACAACTTACTATTGCTGGGTTAAAGAAGGCAGAAAGGAAGCCACTGGCCAAAGCATGCACACAGTCTCCAGAAGCTGGAAGGGCCAGAGATCTCCTCTGGAGGCTCGGGACAGTGGGTGGCGAGGTGGCAACCTTGTTAAAGACTTGATTTTAGCCCAACACTGAGTTTAAGATCAGGCCTCCAGATCTGTGGTATAATAAAATTATGAAGCATTATCACTAAGCCTACAGCAATTTGTTACAATAGGGACCTTCTCTAGACAAAATGTCACTAGCCGGATTCAGTTTCAGCCAAGATAGTCAAACCTAAACCCTTCATACTCAGGATCTTTTCACCCAACTTGGGGGTATTTTCCCTACACATCCCTCCTCTTCCTGCAGTCTGCCCCTCACTCCTCCCCTCAAGAAACCTGTCCTCACAACAAAACAGTGGGAACCTTGTGCAAAGACTAGATGGTTCTATGTTTTTTACCCCCCTCTCCTTCCTTTCTTCCTTTTTTCCCCTGTGTGTGGCCTTTTCGTCATTGACCTTTATGGAAGAGAAGATTCAGGCTATGGGGAGACCCCAGCCCTGTGAAGTCTATGTGGACTTTCCTCCTGCCCCACCCTGCCCCAGAAACCCACACTAGCAAGACTGGAGGTGATACTCACTGGGGACCTAAAGCGGAGGGTTGAGGTGGGTAACCCCAGACAAGCACAGACTCCAGTTCTGCTACAGGCCAACAGCCCTCCAGTCCACTTCCCCACCCCTAACAGGACAAGCAGAGGCAGTACAGAGGCATCTAGAAGCACAAGAGAAATAAAGTGGACCCCACTCTACCTAGTGGACCACCTATAGGGGCAGACCTTACCTACCTGGTTTTCCTCATGTATACATAGATGGGGGAGGGAAGACCAGAATATTGACTCAGGTATGTGAGGTCCTGAGCCAGTGGGTCTGTTTGCACCGTTTTGTCCTGAGTCTGAGGTCCTGTGGCTGTACCCTCCTGTCCTGGGTCGTTTGTATCTCTTGGTTTTGTAATAAATGCTGCATACTCAAAAAAAAAAAAAAAGACAGAACCCCATTTTGTCCTTCTAGGACCTGAGTAGGTCTAGTGAAATGTTGAATAGGCAGCACTCACTGTCTACTGGGACTCCTGTGCTGTCCTGAGGTCTCAGTGCATTGAGATTGGGCCCCTGCTATCAGATTAAAAGCCACGAATCAACCTGTCTCCTATTGATTTTTCCCTCCAGACTCCTCCGTAACCCTGAGATGAGAGTCAGGAAGAATGTTCAGGAAAGGGAGATGGGGGAAGACCTACCCTTTGCTACCATCTGAAGGGAGTGAGCCAGCCGGCTCAGACCTCTCCATCCTACGTTATTGCCTTTTGTGGAGGGTCTAGCCTGTTCTCACCTCAGATTGGTCCCTTAGCACCCCAGTGGCCTTGTTCCCTGGCCAACTGAGTTTGTCTTCACTGTCTTCCCACTTCTGGTTCTCCTTCATCGCCTATTCCACAGTGATGTGCCAGCCCACCCAGGAAATACTGTCCAACCCCTCTATGCTCACCTCTTCCCTACCCGAGTTTTTACACATTTCTTCCTGAGACCAGTTTTGGAGGGGCACCTGGGAGCAAGAAGAAGTCTCCCTCAGTCATATCTCGTGCCCCAGCCTGGAAGCTGATCCCTGCTCCTCACCTGCAGGTCTCAGGCTCTTCTCCCACCTAATCAGGAATGCACTTTGGAGAAGGGTAGCCTGGAGAGCCAGGGTTAGCTACTGGGCTGACTTAAAACCTCAGCTGAGATGGGCAGGTACACCTGCCTCACAGTCAGGGAGGTGGCTGCTGAATTCCTGTAATTACACTGCCGAGTGTCTGGAAACCACAAATGAGCACTTAGAAATGAATAACAGTCCTTAGAGGTGAGAGGGTGAGTGCCGTGAACAACAGCCTCTGCCCTGTCCAAACAGCAGGCTCCAGGAGGTTCAGCGGAGGTGCCAGTCAAGGGGGGAAAGGGGAGGGAGCTAAAGGATGGGCAGCCTGCTTAGAGACAGAACCATTCTTATCAGCGCCCCATCCCCCTCCCCAGACCACCTCCAGGCATCTGCCCCTCCAGAGTCCTGGGGCCTTGCATGGCCTTGGCTGTCTCCTGAAGTTCCTACCCCATCACAGGACCACATCCAGCCTCACTCCAGCCTACCTTTTATTTCTGACCCCATACAAAGTCCTCAATTTCTCCAAATCCTCTTAGGGCTCCCACAGCTCCAGCCTTGGTCCTGTATCCTCAGGTGCCAGACATGAGACACAAAATGGAGGCAAGATGACCTGCCTTCCCAGCATGCACCACAGTGCATGGACTGGGTGGTGTAGGAAAGAAGAGTGGCTGCTAGCCACCACATATGGCTGGCCACACTCAGCGTGTCCTGGGGCCTCTCTGGAGCTAAGTTCTTCAATTATACATGATGAGGTGTAAGGAAGGTTGTGAAGCTTAAGCAGGAAATAGCTCCGGAACCAAGCTCACTGTCAGACACAGAGAAATTCCTCCTAAGCAGCAGTGACTGGCACCACTCTATCACAGCGTTAACCTCTCAACCCTGTCTCCCTCTGTGTCTTGCCCTTTCCTGAGCATCCTGCCAGCTTCTGATGCTCAGAACTTGGCCTAGGTGCTTGGGAGTCTGGAGTCTGAGTCTTGCAGGCAGGAGACTTTTTGGTGTTCCCAGATGCTCTCTCCCCTCCCTTTCCTGGAGATCTCCCTAGGCTGTGCTCAGGCCTATGAAGGCCTCTTGCCCCTTCAAGCCCTGTGCAGAGCACAAGTCCTTTCTGGGAGCAGCTCCAGGCTGTGCACAGGTGAAGGTTAGAGCTGTGTGGATTTGCTGAGGACAAAGGCCGAGGTCAGAAGAGAAGAGGGCAGACAAGGCTCTGGGGCTCCCTCTGCACTGTCATATCCAGCTCTGGAACTTTAAGAAGCTAAAGAATAGCATGCTACCAGAGCCTGGACCAGGGGTGCTCTGAGCCTGGACCTCTTCTTGACCACTGACCTGGGGATCTCTAAGAAGCTGAGCCTTTGTTTCAGTGTCAAGAGTCTCCCAGGGCAGCCGGTGTGTCTAGGTGCTCTAACTCTATGGAACTCCAGGAAACCCGATGACTGAGTTCTGCCTCATGCTTCAGGCCTGGGGAGGGGGAGGGGGAGGGGGCTGGGGCTGAGGCTGAGAGGAAACTAGTAGGTCTCTGTCAAGCACATCTGATGCAAAGCCAGGAACACAATGATCTAGACCCTTTCTCAGGCCTATGAGCTGATTCGTCAGCTATTTTGTGGAGTCTTTGGGGGCATTTCCTTGCCATTCTTCTCCTGTGTCATTCCATGTTCTCTTTGTTGAATCCTGGGATTAAACAAAACCCCACTCCTATTACCTTCTACTTTTCCTGCACTTCATCACTCTCCAAATTTCTGGGGCGATTTGTAGCCTCTGAATTGTTCATAGAAATGCTACACAGCAATGGGCTCATCTCTTTCATCTCTACAATTGGTGGCATCATGCTGGTAGCTGGATGTCACTGTTGTAAGAATATTTACACGAGGCAAGTGGAAAATATTATGAACCGGGGCTTGTTATACCCTTTTGTTGCTTGTCTAGAGCTTCATAATCTAACACACACCCCACCATTCCCACCTAGCTAGAGTCATCTTGGAAGAGGGAAGCTTTACTGAGAAAATGCTGTCGGCATGGCCTGTAGGCAAGACTGTGGGACATTTTCTTGACTACTGATTGATACAGGAGAGTCTAGACCATTGTAGACAGTACTACACCTGGGCAGATGGTCTTTAGATAGCCACGAGGAACAAGCCAGTAAGCAGTGTCCCTCCATGGCCTCTGCTTCAGTTCCTGCCTCTAGTTCCTGCCTTGAGTTCCTGCCCTGATGTCTCTTCATGATGGAGAGGAAGCTGTAAGATGAGATAAACCTTTCCCTCCCCAAGTTGCCCTTGATCATGATGTTTATCACAGCAATAGAAAGCAAACTAAGACATTCTGCATGTGTCTTAGGGTTTCTATTGCTGTGAAGAGACGCCATGACCATGACAACACTTATAAAGAAAACATTTCATTGGGGTGGCTCACTTACAGTTTCAGAGGTTCGGTCCATTATCATCAAAGTGGGAAATATGGCAGCATGCAGGCAGATGTGGTGCTGGAGAAGTAGTTGAGAATCCTTACATAATGCAGGAACAGGAAGTTGACTGAGACACTGGACAGTATCTTGAGCATAGGAAACCTCTAAGCCCACTTCCACAGTGACACACTTCCTCCAACAAGACCATACCCATTGCAGCAAAGCCACACGTCCTAATAGTGCCATTCCACACGAGCTTATTGGGGTCAATTACATTCAAACTACCACAGCATGAAAAAATTATGTCATATCATTGCTTATTATATATTAAAGCAATTATATAGACACACATATACCTGGTAAAGTATAATATGCTTGAATCAATTCCACCTCTTTCTTTTGTGTGACCATCAGATTTAAAATATATATGGTGTGTCTGACATTTCTATTGGACATCTCTATCCAAATTAAATGACAGAGAAAACGTTAATAATGTGTTTAAGTATGCTAAGACCTATAGTTAGTATATTGTGAATACTGATAAAATTGGCAAAGCAATCTTCCAGTACTCAAAACTTTATCTACTCCAGCAAAGAAGTCTTTCACATCACTGAGGAACAGCGGAGTCCTGGCTCTCATCTTCATTGTTCTGCTCTCATCTTAAGAGGCAGCATTGATGGAAGCTGCTCCTGGTGTCAACAGCCACCACAGGCCAGCTATGGCTCTAAGCTTGGCGAACCATAACTGGAGCATCCTGAGAGACTTACTGGCTTTTAGGGTTTACAATAGAAAGTAGTATAGATTCTACTTTATTTGTAAATTATATGCTACACATTCAATATGCCAATAAAACTTATGATAAACACACATACATTTCTATTAGTACCTGTATACATACGGATTCTCTTTAGTTTATGACAAAGCTTTATGACTGAAAAGCTTATGATAAGACACTGTCTCTTTCTCACTGAACCTGAGACTTGTTGATTCAGCTAGGCTGGCTGGCCAACAAGCACCAAGGATTCCCTGAATCTGTCTGCCCAGAAATGAGATTATTGAAGTGCCATCCCTGGCTTTTATGTAGGTGCTTGAAAGGTTCAGGCATTATGCTGGCCTGCCCCTGTTACCTGGTGGAATCCACTCAGGCAATACCCTGGTCAGCCCAAGGTTCCATGGGAAAGAAGTCTGTACGCAGGTGCAGAGGACCCCTTTAAAAGATAGGCCCCTGCCCTCTCTCTCTCTCTCTCCCCCTGTTCCTGCTCTCTGTCCCCTCTCTCTGTTTCCCCGCTCTGTCTCTCTATGGCGACCGGCCATGGCGGTCAGCCATTACCCTGTTCCTCTTCTTAGTCTACCCATTCTGCCTTATAATAAACTTATAGTCAATATGTCCATCTCAATATTTCTCTTTTCTTCTTTTTAAACAAAAGAATAACATTTGGCGCCCGGACGTGGAAAGGCTCTGCCCTTATACCTTCTCCAGACCCGCTGGTGGGCGCGTGTTAGGCAAGGGCAACCTTACAACCCACTTTCATCTCCGCTTTTCCTGCTACTCCCTCCTGCCTGCAGCAGCCTGAGATGCCGGAATTCAACTTGCCGATTTTCCAACTAAGTATTTCTGGAACTCACTGATCTGCCTATTCGCTACAATCCGGTAAGAAACCCAAACCGTTCCCATGGGGCAGACCCAGCGCTGTTCAATCTGGGTCCATTTTTCAGTTTTGGGCCGGGTGCTCTCAGACAGGGAAATCTATGCATTTTTCGGCCTTGCCCACGGGAAATACACTTTTACGGGATCTTTCGGTTACTGGCAGCAAATAGGTAAATTAGCGGAGTTCTGCCTCCCAGTGGGAACTTTCTTTCACCTGGGAATGTCCCTCATTGTTCTGTTTGTTCTTTCTCTGACTGTTTCTTCTTGGTTGGCAATGTCTGCTTGAGATGCTCTGAGAGTTTTATTTGCTGGTTTCCATTTTGTTTGTTTGCTGGTTTGAAACTTTTCTGGCAATTGAGAATGTGCTTACGGGGGTCGCCATCGGCCACGTGTGCTAACCTGGGGGCCGCCATCTTGGTCATAACCAGGTGACCTGGCTTAGGCCTACCCACTCAGTTCAATGACTTCCACCGGCAAGCACTGCCACCTGACATCTTACTTTTTATTTCTTTCACTTGTTGGGTGCATTTCCTAAAGGTCAGGCATGGGATCCCGCTCCAGGAGCGGTGCTTTTTTGCTTTTTTCAGTTCGGACTGCTGGGTCCTTTTTCGGTTTCGGGACAGCTGTGTCCCCTTCGGGGCCAGGCCCCTGGCAACTCCCACGGGCAGACGTGCATCCGTAGAGGAGCTTTTTGCCGGTTCTCCACCTGCCTCACCCATGGGAAATGCACAGAGGAACCTTTCTGGTTTCATCCAACAAGCAGGTAAACAGACAAAAGCGGCTTACAGTTGCCGCCGTTTTGGTCATGTGACCTACCTGTAGGCACGCACAGCTCCAGCGGCCTATCGAGCAAACCTGTCTGCCAGATTTTTGATTTCTGCCAGATCTTTTTGCTTTTTATTTTATTTTTGTCTTTTTCTTCTTATTTTATTTTTTGTCTTTTTCTTCTTTCACTGGCTCTGTTGTTCATGGCTTGTTTACTAAATACTGTGCCTTTCCAGGACCCTCTGTTTACTCTGTCTCTTTAAATCTCCTGTCTGTTTGCTACAATGTACGGATCAGAGATTACAATCTGACTCCCCCTTTACTGTTATCCAGTCCTGCTTATCTCTGTACCTGTAATTTAACTTTATACTTATCTAGCTCTATATACAACTTAAATTAAACTATTAAGTCTCATATTTCTAAATTGCTATATATCTTTAAATGATGATAAACATTTAAAGTCTATTCAAATTAACAAAATATTTATACCACTCAGTTTATCCTGTAAGCCGTTTACAAAGGTACAGCTTTTCTTACAAAAAAGGTATTTTTTCTCTAACTAAAGGCAAACTTAACTGCTAAGATACTAAACAGACAGCCCTCAAATGCTCAGAGATCTAGAGAATATGGCATTTAAAATGTTTTGTTAAAAAGCTTTTTGTAACAGAGAGATAGGCCAGCTGCTGGCCCCACCCCATTTCCTCCGAGAAGACTGGGCACTGAAGAAACTTCATCTCAGTGACAACGCTGGTCACTGAGCAACCCTGCCCTTCACCTCAACTGGTACAAAGTATTCCAGACCATGGACAAGAGGACAACGGAATCGACTTTCCCGGCGTTGCTTGGGCCAACGGTAGGCGAGTCTTCCCAAAGTCTCTAATCCACAGGTCGCAAGTTATCAGCAAGAAGGCAGGTGTCCTGCAGCCCACTACTATGGATGGAGCACCTTGGGGATGGCTGTCCATGCAGCCTGCTGGCAAGTCTCTGTTATTCTTTAATCATTGATTCAGGTAAAATCTTATCCTTCTCAAGAACTCTGATGCTTTTGACGACTGATAGTCTTGCCGGCTTAAAGCAAAACAGATTCCAGTAACAGGTATTTTAGGGTTTATCTATATAAAGATAGGAAAGTCTAAGAATGTAGTTATAAAGGCCTGAGGATAAAAAGGCTTAAATGATGATAAAATGAGTTAAGACATTAAAAAGAATAAAATATGTTCCTGATTTCTCTATTTCTCATGCTACTGTTCATAGTAAAGTTCAACAATACCACTATATGATCATAACTACAAGGTCAAGATTATGATACTTTTCATTGTCAAAAAAAATCTGTCTGTTTTAAAATGGTAATGCTTTTAGCCAAGTTGCTTCTAACATGAATATGCTACTAATGTGTCTAATACTTATGTTTCCACAAACTCTAAGGATTCTTGTAAGTTCCAGGGAGCTGAATCAGATCCAAACAGGTCAGATTCACTCCAGGTAATATTCAATCTTTCCCTGGTCCCAAATTCCCTTCACTCATCTTGGGACACCTCGGGAACCCCTCCCTCATCTTACAATCTTCCCCTCAAGTGACAGGACCTAAGAAAAATTTTTTTTCTAATCTCAACCTTGTCTTCTGCTCTATCAACATCTTGCCAGGTCTAAGAGGCGCCAGGGAGTTGCATACAGCCTGGACTACAATGAAACAACCAGCTTCCCCAGGACGTGGCAGCACCCCAACCTTCTCGGGTCCCCCAAAGATGGTCAACGCCCCCCATGTCAGCAGGAAGCAGTCTTAAGAAGTCGACGCCCTTATTCCTTAACCTGCCATGTCTAAACACCCACCTTTTTTTAATAATAAGTAGAGGTGGGAATGAAAGGTTCAGGCATTATGCTGGCCTGCCCCTGTTACCTGGTGGAATCCACTCAGGCAATACCCTGGTCAGCCCAAGGTTCCATGGGAAAGAAGTCTGTACGCAGGTGCAGAGGACCCCTTTAAAAGATAGGCCCCTGCCCTCTCTCTCTCTCTCTCCCCCTGTTCCTGCTCTCTGTTTCCCCGCTCTGTCTCTCTATGGCGACCGGCCATGGCGGTCAGCCATTACCCTGTTCCTCTTCTTAGTCTACCCATTCTGCCTTATAATAAACTTATAGTCAATATGTCCATCTCAATATTTCTCTTTTCTTCTTTTTAAACAAAAGAATAACAGTGCTGGGAATGGAGCTGGGGTCCTCATGCTTGCTAGTGAACACTACCGACTGAGTCATCTGCTTAGCACCAGAAATGTGTTTAGTACATACCCTACCATTCCCATTCAGCTTTGCGGTACAGCACGCTGGAGATATCACTTCTTTACCCTGTGGTCACAAGGCTGGCTGGGCACTGCAGCTCTCTGCCACCACCCAGCATCACCAAAGAGTGTCCATGCTAGCTGGACTTCCATTATTACATAACAAAGTACCAGAGAAAACCAACTTTTGGAGAAGAAAGGTTTATTTGGGTTTATGGTTTCGGAGGTTTCAGCCTGTGGTTTTTGGAGCCATAGCATGGCAGTTTAGCATGGAAGAAACAAGTGATGAATAAAGATGAATAAATCTATTCACACCACCAGCCAGAACGCAGAGGGAAATAAACAGGGTCCCCAAACACTTCAATGCACATCCCAGTGACCTTCTCACTAGGCCCTGCCTCCTAATGGTTTCTCCATTGACAGCCATGCCTTTGAGAGACACTGAGATCTAAAGTATAACAACAGCAAGTGGTATATCACTGGGACATGAAAGGATCAAAATTTAAAATACAAAGTAGAATTTCTACAGAATGCAAAACCCGTTCACTGTGAGATCGTGCATTGGGGTTTCTCTTTGTGCATCATGGGTCACTGTCAGCTAGTTTCTAAGATCATCAGCACCCTTTACTAGCCAGGACACCTATCTCCAGCCTCCTTCTCCCCCCAAAGCTTCTCTTTATGGCTGCAGAAGATGGTCTCTCCTCATCCTTCTCTTTCCAGGTCTGGGAAGCCTCTGAGCCTAGCAGTGCCTCCTTTTCCCTCCTCCCATTGTTCCACCCAGAACAGGCCATGCTCAATTCACCTGCCTTGGCTCCAATCCCAGTTTCTAGATGCCTGCCCCCTGCAGTCTACTATAATGGGTATGTTGTTCTACAAGTTTGCTGTTTAGCCCAAGTTCTGAAAGCCTATTTTTGCCATTCGCTGGTGAATGCTGGCATACTTGGTCCTGGGAATGTCAGGTGGTGACTCTGTTTCCAGCTTGCCTGCCCACCATTCCTGGGAACATCAAAGGTAAATTAAATCAGATCAGAGGGGAACAAAGCCACAAGGAGAGGACTCTGCGCGTGTTTGGAGAATTGAAGACACAATTATGTGGTTTCTCAGGCCCAGTGTTCATCTGGTAGGAGTTCTGTCCTATGACACATTGTATAGGAAAGTGTCAAACTACCAGGCTGTGTCCCCAAGAGACCCTTGGTACAAATGGGCCACACTGACCAAGACTACAACCAGCATTCCTACAAATCATGTGTTAGGAACAAGCTGGTTTAGGTGCTGATTCTGGGGAGGTTGAACTGAGTGAGAAGTCAGGGAGGGGCGTGTGTTCCACTGTGGTGGTAGAGATGGAGAAGGAATATATGGCTTTGAGCTCTAAATCAGCTCCTGGGGTACAAGATGAAGAAGGGGAGGAATAAGCCCCCCAAATTATTCACAGTTTTCTTGGATAGCTTTCATTATAGATGATGATGATGGTGACAAGTAACATTTACCATACTCTTACTGTGGGCCTGGCTTTTTGTATCTCCATCATAGTGACTCTAAGAAATGGCAAAGACTGTCATTACCATTATTGTTGTCATCCTCACTATGGCAGAGGAGGAAATAGACACAATAAAGCCAATGGACTTGGTGAGGGTGGTAGCCCTGAAGCATCAGGGTCCAGAGCCTCAACCCTCCTGCACACTGCCTTCATAGGCACTGTCACTCCCAGCATTCACCAGCTCTTGTTCCTCTTCTGCCTGCTTCCTCTTCCCTACCCTTTTTACAACTTTCCAGACATTGTACAGTTGGCAATGCCGCTCTCTCCCCAGTGTGTAGAGGACACTGAGGCACAAATGTGACCCAGCACAAGCTAAGGCAGTGCACACACTTGGTTGATTTACAGGAGTCTGGGACACTTGAGGAAATCAAGTTCAATGCTGTGCCATATAGATAACTACTCCCTTAACTCACCTCTGAGAAAGTGAAGTGGCTTTCTTCCTGAAGTAGCTCTCACTTGTCACCTTTAAGAAATGATTGCATTTTGAGTCCCATTTTAGCAATATAAAAAGCTGCCTCACCACTGCCTTTGAGCCTCTGGTCTATGGCAGATGCTCAGGTGCATCTGTGGTACCCAGGACAGTGAATGATGTTCAAAGGGTGTTGGTCCCACTGCCTTCACTCAACTGGGAAGAGTCCCTTGGTTACCTTTGATCAGGGTGAAGGAGCTCCTAGGATTGGGTTTGACTTGTATGTTGTATAAAGGGGCCAGCTTGGCCTTTGTGGCTTTACAGGGTGTGGTGCCCAACTAATCTTTTATAAGATGCAGGCCCCTCATCCTAACACTCCGATGTGCTTAGGAAGAGGGTGAAGTAGTAACCTTCCTAACACCCACCCCTTGCTCCATCCAGCATCAGGGAAGTCCCATGCATGATTCATCCATCTTTTAACTGTTTGGGGGATTTTCCATGACAACTAGAGGCCCTCTCTTGTAGAGTTGGCTGGCTCCCAAGCCCTTCAAAGTCTTCAAGGGAAAAAAGTCATGGCCCAGTAAGGGCGGCACTGTCTTCCATCTCAGGGATGGAATCACACCTAGATCATTGTTCTCACGGATGTCTTTTCCACATTCTGTGCTTCAATGAGTCTTTGGCAGCCTCTCTCACTGTTCATTGGTCCAGCTATGGGCTATGATTGTATTGTAGTCAGGAGTGGAAGAGACAGAAACAGCTCAGGCAGAAATCAGGCCTTGAAGATGCCATCTCTCCTTGAGCTTGGGCTGGGAGAAGATGGTACTGAATGAAAGTGAATGGCTGAGTGAGGGATCCCAGAGGATTGATTTCCTGTGCTTAGGTCACATGACCTATGACTTTTGGCCCTTCGAAGGCCTAGAGCTGAGGACTCTTGGGGAGATGCAGGCTTAAGCTGGTGTGGTGAAGCATAGTCACCATGTTAGTCTTATGTAGATGGAGTGGAAGTCAAACACAAGGTAGAAATTCCCAAAACCAATAGTTTGAGTCATAAAAATTCTGGACCTCAAGAAGACATACAATGTCCTTCCCGTAGGGATAGTCACAGAGGTGGTGGCTGGACATTGGTGGGATGGGCTGGCCTCTCTGCATTGAAGTCTTGAAGGGCCCATTCACACACTAGACAAACTTCCCATGTTCTACACCCCCCCACACACACACACATACACACACCAGTCACACTCCACACTCCCATATTCTACCCAACCCCCCTCCTTAGTTCTTTACCCATTAGCTTTGCTTAGGCCAACACTGCCTCTGCTGCCCTGGCCGCCACTGACCACAGCTTCAAGGGAACACAAGAATTGAGATCCGATCTTGGTCTAACAAGCTTACCATTGTGGTGGAGGGCGGGGGCGTTGTGTAACCTAGAGTGGCCTAGAGTGGCAATTTGTCCAGCCTATGGCAGCCTGCAGTAGGAAAACCCAGGGAAAGGGGGATCCAGCTCAGTATGTGGCATGCAGACCATCAGAATTCAACTGATGGAAAACACCAGAAGTTTCAATAGAGAATGGACAGAAAGCCAGTGGGGTGAGTGTGGTAGCTGGGTGGGCCAAGTCCTGGCTCCCATCCTGGAAGGCAGGGTGGTGTACGGAAAGAGTGTGGGCTGTGGAGAGACAGAGCTCACTGTGTCTTGACTCTGTCATCCTAGATTTAGGGCATCTATGTTTCAGGACAAAGAACACCCACCTGGAGGGATGACACAAGTGCTGTTGCCAGCCCATGAGAGTCACAGGCATTAGCTTCTATCCCATGCTGGTACTGTGGGGCTGGCCCACAGGGAGGGGCTGTGGGAAAGAGGCTTCACAGATGGAAGAAAGGAGGTGACAGCTACAGGGTGCCCTCCAGCTGGGTACCTCCAGGCTGGCTTCTGTCAATACTACTTGAAGTCAGAGCCCCGTGGAAAGGGAACTCAGCCCACAGCTGCCACAGGTGCACAGGGCATGCCAAGCACACACTGTGAATACAAAGAGGATGACAGTTGAGTCTTCCATAACCAGTGCTAGATGGGAGGAAGGAGAGGACCAGCAAGGTGGGGTGGAGGACTGTTTACAGTGAGGACATTTCAGGAATCTGAATACCTTCTGCTGGGTCCTAGATTTCCTCCATCCT
This sequence comes from Cricetulus griseus, assembly GCF_003668045.3. Classification (NCBI taxonomy): domain Eukaryota; kingdom Metazoa; phylum Chordata; class Mammalia; order Rodentia; family Cricetidae; genus Cricetulus; species Cricetulus griseus. Next base: position 398,117,175 of record NC_048595.1, read on the forward strand.
GGCTTTGCTCCTTAGAGGGGCAGAAGTGGTTCTGGCATTGGGGCATTAGATGCTCTTAAGGGACTAGAAAGGACCTTGGATGTCACCAAGTCCTCTGCTCTTCACAGTGAGGTCCCTGGGGCAGCAGCACCCGGGAGCATACTATAGTATTATAAACAGCCTTAGGGATTGGAGGGAGCACTCAGCTGTTAAGAGTGCTCACTGTTCTTGCAGAGCCTGAATTCAGTTCCCAACATCCAATCTATGTCTCACAACCACCTGTAATATCTGTTAGTATTCAGGCATCTGTGCTGGTCTGCTTACAGGGTCCTGACAGGATACACCATCAGTTACAGCCACTAAGAGCACCACCTGTGCGTATTCACTCTGTTCCCTTTAAAAAGGGCCCTGCCCACCTCCCATCCTCTTCTCTTCCTTTCTTGCCCTCTCTCTGTTCCTCTCTCTTTCTCTTTCTCTGCCCCTTTCCTCTCTCCTGCTGCTCCTGTCCCCAGAGGCCAGTCTCTCCCCCTTACCCTCCCCTTTCCCTTTTTAAAGATCCCTTTCCCTAACAACAACAAGAAAATAAAAACCCTCTGCTTGAACCCTATCACATGGCATCTTTCTCTTGCACTCTGCTTTTCTTAAATTACAGCCGTATCAGCTCCAGGGATCCAATACCCTTTCCTTGTCTTCAGAAGCGCCTGCATTCACAGGCACATACCTGCCACCGCCCACCACATATGTATGTGTGCACACACACATGCTCACACACACACAAGTACATGCGTGCACACACTCACGTATCCACTACCACTCACCACACACACACACACACACACACACACACACTTTTTTTAAAAAATAAAACAAATCTTTTCAAAAGAAATAGAGTTCTAGGTCCTTCCAGAATAAGAAATCACAGATTCAGAAACATACTGAAGTTTGGGGATCAACCAAATCCCCATCCATCCCTGAACTACCTAAACACTTGTCAAGAGTCATCAAATACGCCCTCAGCACCCAGGCTCCTCACTGGAGGTTCTCCCTCTTCACTCACACCCCCAGGCTTCCACTTCCCACTCCTCCACTCTGCACTTCAGATGTCCATACCTACAGCTAGGAACCTACAGCAGCACAGGCAGCTTCCCTAGACATCCATCAAATCCATTCCCTGCCCCAGTTTCCTTTTCTTTTGTTTTCCTCTCCTTGTCTTCCTGCCTTCTTTCTTTTTTCTTTTAATTTTTCCTCACTATGTAGTTAGGCTAGCCTAAGCTAGCCTCAAACTCCTGACTCTAATCTTCCTGCTTCAGTCTCCCCAGTCCTTTGATTATCTGTTCCCGGTGTGTGTGTGTGTGTGTGTGTGTGTGTGTGTGTGTGTGTGTGTGTGTGTGTGGTCTGTGTGCATGTGCATATGTGGACACCAGAGTAAACATCAAATGTCTTCCCCCATCTCTCTCCACCAGCTGAATCTAAAGATGCTGGATAGACACTGTCACTATTCCTTTGCCCCAAATTATCCACAAGTACTGCCTGGGCTGTTATCCAGCCTAGCTGTGTCCTGCTCCATCTCTGTGGCTCTAAAAAATACAGACTCAGAACCCAGGATAACTCTGCTCACCTAGAAAGCGCCTATGAGCCCTGATGCATAAAAGGACAATGTGGGAGTCTTTACTCCCTCCCCAGATCCAAGTGGTAAATCAACAGTGCCCAGAGAAGCTCTCCCCACCATAAATCTAAGACATGTGTTAGATGCTCTTGACCAGAAATATCTTTTACTATCTCATTTTACTTCTTAATGTTGTAAGGGCAGTAAGGTAACAAAAATAGGGGTGTGTAAAGGACCTTTGCTAGGGAAATGGCAGGGTCTCTCTCTCTTTTTTTCTCTCTCTCTCTCTTTCTCTCTCTCTCTCTCTCTCTCTCTCTCTCTCTCTGTGTGTGTGTGTGTGTGTGTGTGTGTGTGTGTGTGTGTGTGTGTGTGTGTATCACAGACAAGGAATCTGTCCTGAAAGCTGACTCCTATATGTCAGGAGTTTCAAGGCTGGCTCTGTGGCCTTGCTACAAGCCATGGTTACTACTCAGAACATTGTGCCCAACCCACTCAGCCCTTCCTCCAAGCCATCTGCCATCCCACCTCCTCTTCTCTGTTCTAGCACCAAACAGCACTATGAGCATGATTATCCTGAAAACAAGTCATTATCCACTGACTTTGTGGACTCTAGGTTTCCAAGACTCATAAACATCTTGCCCCTCCTTTGCCTCCATCCCTTCTCTGGCTAGACAGCTAGCCTGTCCACCCTCCAAGAACTCCTCCTTCACACAAGGCAGGACTGACCATCATGACAATAGTCCCTTTGGCCAACAGGTGTCCTAGAAGGTACCAACCACCCAGCCTAGCCACCACTTACTCCACTCTACTCCAGCCTCAGCTTCCAGAAACTTGCCACCTGCCCTATCTTGGTACAACAGCAGTCCAGGATGTGGGAGTCTCTCTAACTCCACTCTCCCAGGAGGCTTAGTAGAGTGAAGAGCGAGGCAGCTGCAGATACCCATCCACCTTCCAGGCAACACCCCAGTACAGGGTCAGAGCTCCTGTCAGAACACAGTTCAGATGTCTGTTGACAACCACAGACTCACTGCACCAGGCCCTTTCTACCCATCCTTCTGCCCCCAGTGCCTCCTCCTTCCAACATGTTCTCTGAAGTCCCCCACCTGCAGCCATGCTAGCACTCTGTTCATTTCTGCTCCAGAGAGAAAACTGTGACCTACTCCACCCATACTGGCAACACACAGTGGCATACTTGCATGTGATTGTATGTGTGCTGTGTGTATGTGTGTTTGCATACATTTTTTTTGCACTTTGACTTGTATTCACTGAATACTCAGAGGCTAAGACATCAGATTGCACAGTTTATTGAGGATGCAACAGGGAGGCTTTAAAGGATACAGGAGAAGCCAAGGGTGTCCTCTTTTCTCTGGTTCTGGGTGCAGGGAAGTGAAGACAGAGTCCCTTAACTGAGCAGTCCCACTCACATTGAGACTGTGCCAGAGTTGGGTGGGCTGGCCACTCTCAGTTCATTGTTTGTTAGCCATGCTCTTGGATTCCAAGCTAGCTCCTGTCATCAGCAGGAGCTGGGACAAAAGCTCAGCAGATGAGAAAGCCCAGGTTGAGACCCAAGAAGCCAGGTAAGGACAGAGCCAAAGGCTGGTGGAAGGGACAGGCTGGACCTGGGCAGAGGTGAGCCAAAGCTGGCAAAGCCCTGCTGTCTATCAGAAGTGCATCACACACGATAACCCAGAGCTACCCAGGCTCAGAACAGTAGAGGGAAACAGTGGAGGCTGGCTAAGGACAAATCCAAGGGCCCCGGAGTGGTACAAGGGACAGTAGGCTAGGGTACAGGGGGTTCTGGGGGAGAGGAGCCACAGGGAGCCCTCTCTACCGACTGCCTTTCTTGGAGGGGGTGCTCAGACTGGAGCCCTTTGTTAGGGTGTCCTTGTAGTCACTGGCACTGCCTCGGCTCCTGCTCTCCCCACCGCGGACGCTGCACACTCCAGAGATGCAGCTAGTGCTATTGGCCACGTAGCCACCGCTGACGGTACTAGGCCGGAAGCCATAGCCTCCGCTGCCACTGGTGCTGCTGATAATGGCTGCAGAGAGAGAGAGAACTGGACTCAGACCTACTCAGACAGAGCTAGGAATGGAACTCTCCTTCCCCCTCTGTGAGGGCCTGATCATAGTCATCCCCTCACCCTGGGGAGGACATCCCAAAGACACCTTCTCTATGTCTTTAACTCTCTCAGTTTATACCCACTGTGGCCGAGTCTTGCCCCATTGACTCTCAAGTCCTTCTCCTTCAACCAGGTACCCATGCACCCACTTGTCTTGGGTACCCACCACTGCCCTTCCTATTGGTGGCTTTGCTAAATCTGCCTCCAACCTCTTTCTTCTGATGGCCCCCACAGATGGCAATGCAAGATCCATGATCCCAGATCCACTCCTGACAGCTTGAAGTGTCCCTTCCCTTCTGGAGTCCCTTAACACCCCCGACTCCCGTCTAAATCCCCAGCCACAATCTTCACTGTAACTTGCAAACCCAGCCTCAAAAAAGCCTGATACAGACCCCACACTCATCATTTTCTTAGAACTCAGCCCTTCATTTCCCTTCTCCTGTGGCTATCCCTCAGGAAACAGGATGATAAAGATGAAAGAGACCTGGCATGACAGGAAGCTGGGAAAGCTGGCCTGGGTCTGCCCTCTGGGTTTTGTCATCTCAGCCTTTTCCCTTCTGATTCTTAGGGCCCTCTTCTACACACACAGGGTGTGACTATGCAGGCCTATGACTTAGCACCAGGCCCACAAAATACTTACAGATGCTGACAGGGGATGGGTACTCTCCTGACATCCTGTTAAGGAGAGAAGCAAAATTAGGAACATCCCACAGCCTCGTCCAAGCTGCTGCCCCCACCAGCCTGATGTGGGCTTCTGGACCCGATGGGCACCTGTGGAAACTCCAAGTACAAGCAGAGCCTTGGAAGCTTCAGAAGCCACCCCTGAACCTTTGGGGGTAATCAGGCAACACACTAGACCAAATAGTAGCTCTTAAGAGTTGCATGTATGAGGATTGTATATCTGCTCCCAGTCTTCCGCCATGGTGAGCCATCTCTCTCCCTAGCATACTGGAAAGCTGGAGTGGCTAGCCTAGCACACCTCCCTCCAGCTCACAGTGTACCTGGGCAGGTAAGGAAGAGGGAACAAGGAAGCCTAGTAGAAGAATGGGGTTCAGAGAGAAAGGAAGCAGGAAGCTCCCAGACACTCTGGGGAGGTTGTAAGGGCTGAATGTGCTGATTCATGTAGCTCACCGCAGCATAGCAACCGGGATGAAGTGGGCATTCAGCATTCATGGGTAAGGGTGCTATTGTTTTTTGGTGTTTTCCTTTTTTTTTTTTTTAAAGACAGGGTTTTATGTAGCCTAGGCTAGCCCCAGACTCACCACATAGTCAGGGGTGACCATGAACGTTTGATCCTCCTGACTACCTCACAAAAGCTGGGCTATCAGGAATGCGCTACCACGTCCAGTTGTATGGAATTCTGATGATCAAAGCCAGGCTTCATGCGTGCTAAGCAAGTGCTCTACCAACTGAGCCGCAGAGCCTCACCTGCAGCCCAGCTGATGTTACCATCAGCATTCCTATCCCCACCATGCCATTGCTCCCCTACAGCTCACAGTGAAGCTTCAGAGGCTTCTTCTTCCCCACGCACACTCTGCTCACCTGCACTCCTCGCTCTCCAGCAGCTTGCGGTAGGTGGCAATCTCCATGTCCAAGGCCAGCTTTAGGCTCATGAGCTCCTGGTATTCACGCAGCATCCGGGCCAGCTCCTCCTTGGCCTGGTGCAGGGCGCCCTCCAGTTCATCCAGCTTGGCCCGGGCATCCTTGAGGGCACTGTCTCCTCGCTGCTCGGCATCAGCGATGGCCGTCTCCAGGTTAGAAGCCTAAGCAAGGAAATCAAGAAGTTAGAAAACTGAAGGAGGCATGGGCACTGTCTGCAGCCAAACCCTCACATTCAGAAAGATCCAGTAGCATGAGAGAAGCACACCATGCTTCTGCTCTGGCTGGAAGGTGCTGGCAAGCCCTCCTGAGCTCAGTCACACCCCTGTTCCCGGATACATGGTGAGAGCAAAGCATGACCTGCCCTTTGGAGACTGAAACCACTTCACTGTCCATACATTTATGGTCAGGCTGCGCGTGGGTAAGGGCTTTCTGGTTTTTAGTTGTTTAGGGTCTGAGAGGAGAGATGTTACAAGACAATGTGCTAGATGAAATGACAGCTCCTGCCCAGATGCATGGTTCACAGGCCGGGGGCACAGGAAGGAAGTTCTCCCAGAATGATGGCTATTTGCCCAGGTGTTCACTGTGTGCCCAGCACCAGGCTCAGCACCGCCCAACACTGTGTGCTCAGCACCAGGCTCAGCACCACCCATCACTGTGTGCCCAGCACCAGGCTCAGCACTACTTATTCCATGCCTCGTCTCATTTGACCCTATGGTCACCTGTGAAGTACAGAGGGATGACTGTACCTATGACTGCAGAGCGGTTGTGTTAAAGCCCATAAGATGAGCATGGGACTATGTCTAGCAGCTATGTACTGTACAACCTCACCACACCTCTCATCTGATGCAGAGAGAGTGGGGGTGTTGCTCCTCAAGGTCTTTGAGGGGATTCATTGTGGTAGAATAGTGGGCACTGTCATCATGTCATCCCATCTGCATCTTTGGCTCCCACCTGCCAACATGAGGCATTCCTACATCACTGGGGACTCCCTGAGCCCACTGACCCATCCCAGCCACATCAATGATATTTATGAAGCCTCTGCTATGCGTAGGCGCAGCTCAAGATGCCAGGGGGGCATGGAGCAGCCGGTGCCCTGACTCCATTCAGTCTAGAGAGCATGGGGAACAGGCAACTGTCAAGAGGAACTGCCAAGGACTGTGAACAGATCAGGAAAGCACAGACAGCGGGGAGCCCAGGCTGTAGGCCAGGGAAGACTTCCTGAGAGAGGTGAGAATACCCAGGGAAAGGTGATGGGATTGAGTAGGAGAGAGGCTGCCTCAGAGACGTCCAATTGCTGGAGGCAGTGACCTCACTAGCATCTTCTCTTGTTGTTAGAGAGACATCTGGGAAGCCAAGGCCCTCAACCACCTCACATGCCCTCCACTGGGCTCGCTGCCCCTGGCCACAGGCCAAAGTCCCTCACCTGCTTCTTGGCATTCTCAATCTCTGAGCGGAGTCTCTGGATGAACCGGGTCAGCTCGGTGATTTCATTCTTGGTGTTTTTGAGGTCATCCCCGTGGCGGCCAGCTGCCAGCTGTAGCTCCTGGAACTGGAAAACCCAAAGCACAGAGATGGATACACGTGATAGTGTGGAGTCAATGAGGTCCCTGCATCCCTGACTGAAGAGGGTCATGGCACCAGGGCACAAGGAACTCTGACCTGGGCACTGTCTCTTATCTGAACATAATTGGATTGAGCCTTCACATAGTGGTGCCATCCCTGGCCCAGACTCAGCCTCTCACCTTGGTCTGGTACAGTGCCTCGGCCTCGGCCTTGCTCTTCAGGGCAATCTCCTCATACTGGGCACGGACTTCATCAATGATGCTGTCCAGATCCAGGTTCCTGTTGTTGTCCATGGACAGGATGACGGACATGTCGCTGATGTGGGACTGGATCTGAGCCATCTCCTACAGGGACCATGGGTGGGGGAGTATATCAGCTTGGCCACTGGCAAATGCTAGTGATGCCTCATAGGGCCTGCAACACAAGATTGTTACTTCATGTACAAAGAAAATAACTTACTAGGCCCTAGGTGGATTCTGCTGCCATGGAATGAGGCCCCAGGGATGGAGAGGGGGCTCTTGGGAGTAACATATGAGGTGGTGGCTGACTTGGGGCTCCCTTGAGAGCTGGAGCCTCTGTGAGTCCCCTAGTCTCTAGACCAGAGTTTTAGCCACCCACTGCCCTGAAGACCAGCATGCAGAGAGACTTACGGCTTCATAGAGACACTTGAAGAACTTGATGTCCTGGTCCATGGAGTCCACCTTGGCCTGCAGCTCCACCTTGTTGGCATAAGCCGCGTCCACATCCTGAAAGAAGACCCAGTGATCCACAGTCAACACAGATGACACCCAGAAGGTGACATCCATCCCCAGCCCAGCTGCCTGGCTGGAGGAAGGAGACATTATCTTCTCCTGTGTGGCTCATGAGGAAGGCAGTAGGGGCAGTTGAAGGCCCGGGCCTCATCACCCATCCTGAAAACATGCTCCATGAGCAGGAACGAGGACCCCTGAAAAGGGTGTCCAAGCCAGGCTGCTGTGAAAGTCACCTCTGTAACACCTGAGCCAAGTCCCATGGCTGCGGGGAGTCCCCATGCTAGTTCTTCCCCTGTCATCCTCCCTACCCCTTCATTCCTCATGAAAATGTCATGGTCCTCCAGCCTTCTCATTGCTATTTCTGCATCCACTCATTTGGGGACTGATGGGAAAGCACATTGGTAGGCTCAGCCTCTCTGCTAGACTCTGGCCTCGGAACTGCCTTCCCCTCACCTTCTTTAGCAGCACAAATTCATTCTCTGCAGCCGTCCTCCGGTTGATCTCCTCCTCATACCTGTGAGAAGGCCAGGGATCATAGCTTACACCCTTCCCCAAGAGCCCTGATGTACCAAGGGAAGACCCTGAGTATGGAAAAGAGTGCCAGCGGGGAGCACAGAAGCCTGGAGGGCCTGCCAAGCAAGGAAGGCTCTCTGAAGGAAGGGGCATGGTGGCCAATTTTGGAAAAAGATCCATCTTGGAAAATCAAGAGGAAGTTTGTGGAGCAAATGGCCTTTGGGGAACCTAGAGGGATGCAGGAAGCAAGCTGCTTCACACCAGATGTGAGCAGTGCCCAAGTGTGAACAAGTGTTCCCATTTGCACTTCTCAACCCAGATGCTCTGAGAATGTGAAGGTTTACCCGGCGTTGACCCTGAACCAGAGCTCTGACCACTGCCCAACTACTTGGACATTTGTCCCCAGTGTCAGTCCAGAGACTAGGGATCAGTGAGCGCATTGTGGGTTTTCAATGTGGTGACTCTACTTAGAGCCTGTGGGTATAGCCTAGAACTCCACTCTCCATCTCCAAAACTTTGAAACCAAAATTTTTACACCCTTCAGCGGGACAGGGCTCGATCTCCTGTGACAGGCTGTCTCCTCACTCACTTCTTCTTGTAGTCCTCCACCACGTCGCGCACATTCCTCAGCTCCGAGTCTAGCCTCACTCTGTCCCCAGACAGAGTCTCCAGCTGCTTCCGCATGTTGCTGATGTAGCCTTCAAGGATGGGCTCCAGGTTGTTCTTGCAGTTGTTCAGGTCCAGCTGCTGCAGCAGCTCCCACTTGGTCTCCAGCACCTGGTTCTGCTGCTCCAGGAAACGCACCTGCAACCCAAAGGCAGCTACTGTTGAGCCTCACAGAATTCATCATACTTGCCAGGTGAGGACACTACGCTTGGCGCTCCGGCAGTATCTTTTCCTCTGCCCCCTACAGCTGTAAGAGGAGGGCAGCTCTGATCAGAGGCGGGTTAGCTATGATCAGTGGAAAAGAAACTGAAGCAAGAAGAAGTTTTGTTTCTTCCCAAAGTCCAGAAGTTTAGTCAAGGGCTGAGCTCAGAACTAAACCCAGAGAAGTGTCCGTTCACTGTGGGCCTCCAATCAACCAGAGCCCACCGTGACTGAGCAGAATAATGTGTGAACACACCTGACGACAGCAGCATGGGGCCAGACTGAGTGTGTCTGTTTGGAAAGGCCACCCACTCTGAAGATGAGGTCTGCGCCTCGTGTGCAGTGAGGTTTGGGCCAAGAGCTTCTGGGTGTTTCAAATTTCCACATGGGGCCTCCACCCTATATCTGCTCACAGACACTACCCACTCCCACCCTCCACAACACATACACGTGCAGTTCTAGACGTCCACTTTCAGGAACAAGTATGAAACATGGAACTGGGTGGACAGACAGAGCCTGGCCCTCATCAGACCAGAGAATTTACCAGAGGTCATTAGCATATATCACCCCCAGATGGTTATGGGTACCACAATTTTTTAAAATTTGAGTTCTTTTTTAACAACAGTGAGCACAGGCACATTCAAGCAAGGCTGTGTTCACAGGATGAGGAATACCATGTGAAACTGCACTGAGATGAGCATGCCACTAGACACAGCTAGGTCACCAACAGAACTCAACATCCCTTCTGTCTGGGGATGAGAGGCCACAGTGCTCTGGAGAGCTAACCAGGCTTTGGGTCTCCTTCCCATTCTCCAAGAAGACCACCCTCATCTTGCTTTTCTGTGTCTCTGAAATTGCCCCTCTATAGAGTCTGGCTAGCCCACCCAAGTGCAGGATACCCCCCAGGACCCAAATCCTCAGAGCTCCTTGATTGTCTAGATTTGACTAGCCTCAAGGACAAGAAGCTGCAGTGCCCGCCTTGGCCCCTGACACTGAGCAGAGGATGAGGCCTCCACAGGAGAAAACTAGCACTGTGGGGCAGGTGCTGTTCTTGTGGTCACAAGGCCTGGGGCTGTGATGCTTGACTGTCATGGAACCAACATATCCCTTGTAACTCTGAACCTAGACCTGCAGGTAGGAGACCAAGGGCGAACCCTCACCCTGCCTGTCCTCCAAATGACTGTAGGTGTGGCATTGGCCTCTATGGCTTTGCTGATCCATAAGCCAGGGGAAGCTGTCTCTCATATACCACAGCCAGCATCCTGGCTGAGCTGGAGGATCTCTTGAGGTCTTGTCCAGGTCTGAGGTTCCCCTGGTTCCCAGTGCCCTTCTGCAGCAACACCAGCCACCACTGGGGGTAGAGAGGACTTAGTCTGAACCAGGCACTGTGCCAAGATCTTTGCATGAGCCTTCTTTTCTAAACGAGCACAAGCCCCAGAGGATGGTCATGATTTTCACACTAGAGGTAAGAATATAATGACCCAGATGGATCAATCAATGCCCCCCAAAATCATTCACACAGTCATCAGAGACCAATTCTTACTCCAGAGTGCCTCCACCCCTGCCTTGCAAGAGTGCCCTCCACCTCTGACACAAACATCAACTGTGGAGGCCTCTTAGCTAAGGCCTGGTGTGACCACACACCCATTCATACTCCTGATCCACTAGTCAGATGACTAGGGCACAAGGTCTGCATGCCTGGGGGGGAAGACTGGCTTTCTGGTTGCCCCAAAGCTGATTCTCCTCCTCCTGGCCTTCACTGTGTACAGCCTGTGTGACCACAGGGTTTAGCAATGGTACCAAGCCAGATCTCTCCACAGCAAGGCCCAGTTCTCTCCCCTAGGGTTCTCCTGTGACTATTGGAAGCCTGTGCCAGCATCAACAAGCAACCCCTGCTGGTGTTTTCTCTCTGGACAACAGAGACTCTTTTACAAGATACTAAGGTGACAGAATGCACCTTGTGTACAGTAAGTGTACCCAACTTCAATGCCTCCTGAGGGATTGAAGGTCACCTACTCCAACAGGAGGAGAGGAGAGCTGTCCCCAGACCCCCGTCCTAGCAGACCTACCTTGTCGATGAAGGAGGCGAACTTGTTGTTCAAAGCCTTGATCTGCTCACGCTCCTGCGCGCGCACCTTCTGAATCTCCGGATCCAGCTCCACATTGAGTGGGGCCAGGAGGCTCTCATTGACTGTGACCTGGTGGATACCTCCAGGTGGGCACACAGCCGGGCACACAGGTCCCAGGGCCACACTGCCAAAGATGCTGCCAGCAAAGCCACTGGCCCGGTTCCTGCCAAATCCAAAACCTCCGTTCTTGCCGCTGCCACTGGCCATGTTGAGAGTGATGCTTCTGGCGCCTCCCAGGCTGTAGAGACTCCGACTGCCAAAGCTCCCACTGAGCCCTTTGCCTCCTGCCCGGTAGGAGGATGAGCTGCCCCCAGACAAGACTGCAGAGCAGCCACTGAAGCCCCTGTTGCCAGCTCCAGACTTGCAGGTGAATTGGCGGCTCATGTTGCTGGTGGAGATGGAGTGTACAAGTACCGGAGGAATGCAAGTCCCAGGAAGGTTGTACTGTCTGTGGTGAGGACTTGCAGGTGCCTTTATATATCTGTGGCACTGAGCTTGCAGATGGGCAGTGAAGAGCTTAATTCGTGGGTTTGGCTTGCCTAGGAGCAAGAAGTCATTTTCTCTGTGCTGAGCCAGAGATCGGCCCTCCCCATCTCTGAAACAACATGAAACTGTCAAATTGCTGGGCTTGCAAACCTTGCTCAGGTAATTTGGGTCTTATCTAATTAACCCACTGTTATAAGGTAATTTGCCTCAGGCCAAAACCTCCCCAGGGGAATGTCACTGGCACTGTACCATCTCTCAGATTCGACTCTGTGGTGGGCGTCCTTGCAGGGGTTCAGGGAGCAGAGATGACAGGGACACTTTGGAGAAAGTTGGCCACTAAGTACAATATTCAAGGACTCTACCATAGCTGTGCCTGCTGTCCTAGAAAGACCTCATTGAGCAGCCATTCTCCCCAGGCCTCCTGCAGACAAAAGCCTTAGAGAGAAGTGGCTCTCTTTGTTGGGGCACTGGAGTGATGGACTCTATCTTTAGCACTGAGCAGCCCAGGCCACAACAGTTATGGGACAGTGGCAATCATGGGCTTATCATACTTTCTGTAGAGATGGATGTCCCCATTTAACCTCTCAAACATTCATAGTCAGGTTGTTAAGGGGCTAAAGGAGGGGACAAGCCTTTTGGCCACTGGAGAAAATGAAAAACCAAGAGCATGGAGTTTGGTGGAGACTCAACTGACAGTAAGTAGAGGGGACAGACAGGATGGGCATGGTTTGGGGAGTTCAAATGCATACCGTAGGAGCTCTGTTTCATCATGTCCCACTCTCCTGCCATGTGCACCTGCTAGGAAGGGCAGGAATCAGCCCTCAGCCATGAGCCCTAACTCCAGCTACTATGCCCAGGTCTGAGCTTTCAGGAGTCAAGCCTGGCTGGGGCCATTCCTAGAAGTCCAGACTTCACACAGCTAAGGTTTGAGAGCCATCAATGGGAGTATGACTGTGCACCACACCTACCTCCCAGAGGCTCCATCTGTGGTCCTCTCTATCACTGATCACCATGATCATCCCATGGCTGCCTCACCTCTGGAGAATGGCCTCTCTCAAGAGTCCCCACCAGAGCCCCATAGTGAGGTGGGGCTCTCAATTGAATAGGAAGGAAGAAAAATCTGGACACAGGCTAGGCTGCAGCTCCATCTGGACTCACTGGGCATGGAACCTACTCTCCCCTGCTTCCCTTTCCATTCCCTCCTGCCATCTTGTCTTCCTTGCTGATAACAAAACAGCATCATAGCTCGCTTCCTCCACCCTCTTTTCTCCCTGCCCCACATCCTTTCATCTTTTGTCCTCCCATCTCTTACTCTCATGCTCGACTTAGCCTCCTCATGGGGCTTCCTGGACCAGTACAGCTAGCGTCTAAGCTCTGCTCCCCTCTCTCAGTCCTGGGCATGCTCTTGAGTGTGTGGCAAGACAGTGACTACGGAAAAGACTTCCTCAATGCTCTTCTGAAGAACACATCATACATCATCTCAACTCCATTTTGTAAGGACAGCGGAGCTTCCCCAGACTTCACCAGAACTTTCCCAGAGGCCACCTAGCATGCTTCTCTCCCTCCTCCCACTTGTGTCCCCTTCATTAGCCTGAATACCCACAGTACATCTGTGTGATGCCGAGGGGCTTTTCTCGTGCTCTCAGAGTGTAACGCTAGCACAGCATTCCTGTCAATGGCTTTGCCGGCTATCCATTCCCTGACACATGTGACAGCACCCCGGCCCAGCCAGCATTGTCCTTCATTCTCCGCTCCTACCCACTCTCTGTTCCTTGCTTCTCCCTGCCTGCCCATGGACATCTCGTCCGTGGGTCTCATCTCCAGTGCCCTCCAACATTGCCAAGCTATTCTCACACATCCATGACCACTTTTCTCGCCACCTTCTGACCCACATCCCTCTGCTCCTCTAAAAAGTTGCTGAAGCCCTGGTCTCTGGATTGGCCTGTCTCTTTTGCACTCTGGTCTCTGTCCATAACCTCTGCATAAGGGGAAATGGTGTTTTCTGAGTATGGTAAGGGTTCCATAAGCTAGTGATGCCTCCCTCTGTGAGCTCCTTGCAACCTAGGATCAGCCCCCTCCAGCGGGCAGCCCCTTGCTGGAGACAGAGCAAACAGCAGAGATGGGATGTTGGACTTTCATCCACCTGGAGTGGCACCAGATGGAAACCCAGACTCCAAGGACCCAATTTCTTCTCCACCACATTTGGCCTTTCTGGTGTCAGCTTCTCCCAGGGAGAATGAGACAATAGACATTAATGCAGGAGTGGCAAGGATTACACATGTTATTCTACATGAAGTGCTCCCTAAGGCCTGAAACAGTCTTAATGCCCAATAACTGCTGTCAGTGACTAAAGAGCCAGAGGCTCAGCCTGTCTGCTCTTCTTCCTCCCCAGTGTGGCCTCCACATCAGCACATTCCGGTACAGTGGCATCAGATGCTGAGGACAGAGAAGGGGTGGTGACCCCACACACCCCAGGCCCTCCCAGACCACTGCTGATCCCAGAAAATTGACCATTACAAATAATAGCCACAGTCAATCAAGTGGTTGCCAAGTATAAAACTCAGTGGGAAGCACTTTATAGACATGATATCACATCTATTGGTGTTGATTCCTTTATCAAATGTTTGTTGGACATATAGCAAACTTCTGATGGGAACAGTCCAAAGTGCCCTGCCTCCAAAGAGCTTATTCTTGGAGTCTTTGCCCTACAAAGGCAAGTGTCCCTGAGAGAAACAGTTCACTAGGTTATTACCAAGTCATTTACACGGTAGCCTGAATAAGTTAATCAGATACTGGCCATGAGGAATGAAACACCCTGTGTTGTTGATGAGAATGATAATAGAGGAGGAAGCAAGAGTTCTGGACCACCCACAGGAAGGGTGGGCCCAGATAGGGTACCAGGATGCTCACATTTTGCTAGAGGGTAAAGGGAGGGAGTAAAGAAAACCAGAACGGATCCCCAGTTCACCAAGGGTACAAAGGTTCTGCCTCTGCTTTAACTGAGATCTGGAGAAAATTGGGGACAGGAGAAGACAGACCCCTGCTTTGGGAATCCCAAGGCCTAAGGGTGAAAACCTTACACACTTGTCCCCAAGCAGGTGGCTCTCTGACAGAACTGACTTTTGAGTGGTGCTCAGCCAGCCTTGCGTGTTTTTAGGGCACAGCATTGCTTACCTGTAAAATGGGAAGACTGTGAGGTCGTAGAATAAAACCATGAGGATACCAGGGAGATTTGGCATGGGCATACAAGGGAAAGGCAGGTGGCCTAGCGAATCAGCTTTATCTATGTATTATATTGGTTTATATTTTGCTCTTTTATCTTGTTTATATGAGTAAATTGTAGCTTTCTCTGCATCTGTGCTTCCATGTGTATAGTGACAATCGGGTTGACACATGTGTGTCCCATGGCTTTGGTTGGTACATCTGCTGACCCTTCCAGAGGTCTTGGGCCAGCAAGCTTCTTAAGAGAAAGACTCTGAAGG
The DNA here is from genome assembly GCF_003668045.3 of Cricetulus griseus. NCBI lineage: Eukaryota > Metazoa > Chordata > Mammalia > Rodentia > Cricetidae > Cricetulus > Cricetulus griseus. The sequence goes on from NC_048595.1 coordinate 398,132,274, forward strand.
GGACTTGAATCCCCCAGGCTGCAGCTTCAGGGTTGGAGAAGGGAATAAACAAAGAGGAAAGGCTTGGGAAACTAAACACATACCGGCTGCCTGCAGGAGAGGCTTAGATTCCCATCTTTCAATGGAAGAACAGTTGAATTGACACTTAAGAAGTAGGGGAAGCATCCCAGGATGCTGAGGGGCAGGTCATTTGTGAGGGAAAGACCCACTAGCTAAAGTGATCATGAGTAGAGGGTGACTTTGGGTACAGAAACTCCATATCTTAGGCTTTGCATGTGTCAAGGAGTCATTGAAGGCTATTGATCCCGGGAAAGCCTAAATGGCACATGTCTGAGGAGGCAGAATCTAGCCCTGTGTGGGTAAGGTTGGGGACAGGAGAGGCTAGAGGCACAAGGAGAGGGGCAGGTAGCTCTCTGAGCAAAGCAATTATCTCCAAAATTAGAGAAAATGAGCTGGGCTATTTGGATGACATCATCTGGGGTCCTCCCAACCCTCCTCAGCAGAGGGACCAGGTCATGAGCATGCTGTCTGTGAATCCCCTTGCGGTCTCTTTGTACTCTTACATGGGCTCAGGGAGGCAGTGCCCAGCCTGAGCCAGTTGGAGTGACTTCAGACCCCAGGGTGTGGCCACAGTCAGACCACTTGAGGGGCAGGAGGGATGCTCAGCAAGTTTGTTATTTAAAAGGCCAAAGGTGAGCTCACCCCAAGAACTGGGCTATAAAGGACAGAGGAATGTAGTCTTGGTAAAGAGATACCATTCAGGACAGCCCTGCCCCCTGCCACCTCCATTAGCTCTCTGGCCGGGACACTTCCTTTGAACATGGTTGACCATCTCCTTCTTTGCCCAGCTCCACACCTCTGGCATAGTGTGTGAACTTGGTCATAGTCTCACCTGGACCACTCATTTCCTGTGTAACAGTGGGTAGGGCTTCTACCTTCCTATGCTCCTGTTTCTACATCCCTAAGGAGGGAGACACCAACATCTGGTGCACCTATTCCCCGAGGTGGATAGAAGATACCTTGTAAACAATAATAATGAAGATGATCGTGACTGCAGCAGCTAACACTTAGTCAGGGTTCATTCTGCCAGCCACGGTTCCAAGCACCTCACATACGTTAATTCATTTAATCCTCACAACAGCCCTGAAGGCTGGCACTATTATTATCCCCTCTTTGTAAATGAGATATTAATGCCCAAGGAAGTTAGGCAATTTCCTCAAGGTTGCATGGCAGGTGAGTAGCTGTACAGTGGCTCAGCTCCTGGCTCCCTGGCCTGTGACCGGGGCCTCTCTCAGCCTGGCTTTCCGCAACATAGATGCCTGGAACAGATACTTGCCCTCCAGGTTCCTCCCACAGCCTCTGGTTTCTGCTCTCTTCTGTAGGTCTGGCTGCTGAACCATAGAGGTGAACACTGAGCTGTCCGGATCCTGTCCTTTCCACCTCTGAGTGCTCTAACTTCAATTGTCTCATTTCATGTATTTTCCATGTATTCTTGCTCAATAATAGCCCTGGGAGAGGAGGCAGTGACTCCACTGGTGACAGTATGAGTTAATTATTGCCCCATCCAGCATCCCTGAGACCAGGACAGTAGAGGGCCTGAGAGGATGTCCCTCCCAAATCATTCACTCAGCATTTATCAAGCAGCCTCTCCTTGCCAGGCATCCACCACATATGGGGAAGACACAGCCTGCCTTGGAGGACTTCTCAGTCCAGTAAACATTGGTCTTCGCTGATGAGTCCTGAATGGAGAGAAGTTTCTGGTGGTGGTGGGATTTTGTACTCACATTAGCTGGCTGACATGGAGGTTGAGAACTTCAGCAAGACTGGCCCTTAAGTACATGGTCTAAAGGGCTGGGGAGGTAGCTCAGTGGATAAAGTGCTTGCCACACGATTGTGGGCAGCTGAGTTCAGATTCAAAGCACCAGCATAAAAAGCCAGACCCGGTGGCATGTATCTGCTAGCCTAGCACTGGGGAGGAGACATAGGAGGATCCGAGGGACCTGCTGGCCAGTCAGTACAGCTAAATCCAACTGATAAACCTCAAGTTCAAGGAGAGGACCTGTCTCAATAAATAAATAGATAAAATAAGATAGAGAACAACAGAGAAAGATACCAGAAGTAGAACTACGGCCTGCACACACATATGTGTGCCTACCTATACCCACAAACTCACAGAAACACACATGAATATGTACACAGGCACACACATACAAATCCTGGTCCAAGCTCCAGGGCCACAGTTCTGGCTGATGAAAGAAATGTTGAAGTTTGTCAGTTTCTATGGCTTCAGCTCATCAAGGGCACTCACGGACTCTGGGATACCAACTGTTCTCCATGGCCAAAGCTTGAGACACAGGTAGCCAGTTAAATGAGCAGGAAATCCAGTGAGACAGCCTGAGGATGCCTCATTTGGTGGCATCCCGGATAGTCTGGATACTCCCAGATAGTCATCTCTTAGCCATCAAAGACTAGCTTGCCCTTCCCTGGGCCAGTTCAATAGAGGCTATGTTTGTCCCTGTGTCCTACTGGCCCTAGACAGTTTCCCAGACTATGCCAGATTGCCACTGATGGTGGAGGAAGCAGGACACAGTTTCTCTGTCCTTTTTTACTAATACCCCCACATTCAATTTGTACTTTCATTGAAATGAAAATGATAGACCATAAAATTAACCATTTGGTGAACAGTTGACATTCCTGTGTTCCCAGTAGTATGGACAACCACCTCTTCCTAGTTTCAGAGCATTTCATCACCCCAAAGAAAACCCTACGTCCATTGCCAGCAGCCTGATATTCCCACTGTTTCTGTCAATTTAAATTTCCAATCTAGACACTTCTATGAATGGATCGTGCAATAGGGAAATCTCTCTTTTTTTTTCCTTTTATTTAGCATGATTTTATTCACCACCCCCTTCCAGGAATCACTCTCATTGTAACAGCATTTCTTTTCATGGGTTAAGGAAAAGGTACTCATTGTAAGTATATACTGTACCTCAGTTTTAGCCATTCATTCATTGATGAAGTTTGGGCTGTTTTGTCTAGTATGACTCTGAGCTTCTATGTTATGTGTGCTGTGGAACTGTCTGATTTCAGTTCTTTTGCCTGTATCACTAGGAGTAGCCTTACTGGCACATAGCAGTCCTCATATTTATTTTATTATTGTGCATGTGTGTATGAGTGGTTTCCCTCTGTCTATGTCGGTGTACCACATGAATTCATAGTGCCTACTGAGGTCAGGAGAGGGAATGGGATCCCTTAGAACCGAAGGACAGATGGTTGTGAGCCACCACATGGGGGCTGGGGATGGAACCTGGGTCCTCTGTAAGAGTCACATGTGCTCTTAATCACTGAGCCAACACTCCAGCCTAATTCTTAAGGACCACACAGAGATTCTAACCTCTCTCCCAGGCTTAGTGGCACATGCCCTTAGACCCAGGGCTTGGGAGGCAGAGGCAGGTGGATCTCTAAGAACTTGAGGCCAGCCTGGTCAACATAGTGAGTTCCAGACCAGGCTGGGCTACATAGTGAGACCCTGTCTTAAGACAAAACAAAAGCACAAAAGGGTCCAACTTCTCGACATCCTCACCACTATCTGTTATTCCCTGTGCTTTTAATAGCATAATTGTCTTAGAAGGTATAAATTATGGATTTGCTCCCCACTTTTTCTAATGTCTGTGTTGAGTCATTTGTATACTTTCTGTAGATGAAAATTCATTAAAGTCCTCTGCATACTTCTTTTTTTTTTATTAGTTCAAGTTAGGAACAAGCTTGGTTCACATGTCAATCCCTTCTCCCTCTCTCTCCCCTCACCCTCACCCCTCCTACCCCACCCTGACCTACCCCCCACCCCATCCACTCTCCACTCCCCAGGCAGGGTAGGGCCCTCAACAGGGGCTCCGAAAAGTCTACCACATCATCCTGGACTGGGCCTAGGCCCTTCCCCCTGTGTCCAGGGCAACAGTGCATCCCTTCACATAGAATGGGCTCTCAAAGTCCCTTCTCACACCAGGGAAAAATACTAATCCACTAGCAGGGGCTCCCTGGAGTGCAGAAGCCTCCTCACTGACATCCATGTTCAGGGGTCTGGATCAGTCCTGTACTGGCATACTTCTTTTAAAAAAAAAATTGATTATTTTGTGTGTATGCCTACATGCCTGGGTGTGTGCCTGTGTGTATATTATGTGAACGCATGTGTATATGTGCGTGCACAAAAATACAGATGTCTGAAGAGGCCAGAGGTGTTGGGTCCCCTGGGGGTGGAATTACAGGTAGTAGTGAGCTATCTAATGTGGGTGCCGGAAATCAAGTTCGGGTCCTCCGGAAGTCTCGGGTCCCTTTGCAATTTCTTGGCTAGGCTGTCCTTGTTGAGTTGTAAGAGTCCCTTTTATACTCTGAATACTATAACCTACTAGAGAAATGATATGTAAATACTTTTTGTCCTCCTCTTGGTTGTCTTCTCAATTTCTTACCTCCCCCTCACATTTTTGTTGCTTGAGGGAGGGGTCTTACTGTGTACCCCACAGTGGCCTTGAATTCAGCTTCTCAGATGCAGAGGCAGCAGCACACACCACTTTCTTTTTTCAATACAGGATCTCTCTGTGTAGCACTGGCTGTGCCGAAACTCACTCTGTAGACCAGGCTGGCCTTGAACTCATGGAGTGCCTACCTCTGCCTTCCAAGTACTGGGATTAAAGATGTGCATCACCACCACCCAGCTGCCACCTTCTTACAAATTTACCCTTGTATTTTCTTCTAGGATATTTATAGTTTGAACTGTTGCATTTATGTGTTGCATACATTTGATTCATTTTTGCAGATGATGTGAGAAGCCCAAGTGCATGGCTCTGAGTGTTTCTATCTCTCCCTGCAGCCTGAAGTGGCCTCCTGTGCAGTCCCCTGTGACCTCCAGCTACCCAATAGGGCTGTTCACATGTACATGCAGGTCACAGTGTCTTTAGACAGTGGAAGATTTGGACAGATTGACAGACGGATGTGCAACCCTGAGATTGCTCCAAGGTAGTTTATTGCACATTCAGCAGAAATTGAGAGTCCTTAGGCCGTGCAAGGGAGGGACAAGGTGGTGCCATCCTTCACACAGCAAACCTTGACTTCAGGCTGGGTAGGACCACCCAGAGACAACATTAAGCCCACCTGCTGGACTCAGCTTACAGCAATAGCCCTCTAGAGCCATAAAGTCCTGGAGGTCACAGGCCTGGAGAGAGGTCCAAGAACCAAACATAGCCATGGTCTTCACAAAAGCCAGCAAGATTGAGGACTGTGACCTTGACATTCCATGATTGTGACATACCAGCAAAACATCATGAACCCTGGCTGTCTGCCAGGCTTGAGCTGGCTCGTAGGCGTGTGATGTGGGCTAGCTCAGTCACTCATGTAATGTGGCCTAGCGCAGCCACTCTGAGAAACAGCTTCCCTATGTGTCCCAAAGATGTGGCCAATGCATTCTCTGCAGGGTTAGGCGAGAACTGGAGGCAACACACACCAGGCTCCTGACAACCTGGCTCACAGTAGGTGCTTGACAGGTGGAAGCAACTAATATTGATAATAAAGGTGGTGACCCCATTGTCCAACAACACCAAGCCTTTCTGAATTCACTTTCCTCATATGCCAAAATGGAGCTGAAGTTCCTGTCCCAGAGAATCATTCTGAGGATTATGATTTAGAGTATGTAAATGTACTCAAGACTTTGGGGTCTGGGACTCTAAACTATTATTATATGAGCCAACAGAGCATTTTCAATTTGTTTTTTGGTTGTTTTGGACAGTTAACTGGGTTGTGGCTGTCCTGCAATTTTGTCATTGAATTTCCCCTAACTTTAAGTACTGTAAATAAAGCTAAAATGAGTAAAAAAAAAAAAAAATCTCTTCCATGGGGCTCTGTGAATAGGAGCTCATCAGGGCATCTCCAAACATGTACATTTTTTTTCTTGAACAATACAGTCACTCTTCAATGGCCTGGCCAATGGGAAAGAGGAAGACTGCCAAAGTCCCACCCATTCTGAGGGCAAAAATGTAGACAATTGAGAATATGACCTCAATGCCCCTTCTTCCTCACCACTTCTTTCTCTCCCCTCTTTCTGGTTGATCATAGCCTCCTTAGCTTGAGAAGACAGTGGTGGCTTGAGCTTCCAACGCCTCCTGCAAACTGAAGGCAAGAAAAGTCAGAAGCCCACTGACACCAGAAGACTGACTGTGTCACCCAAAACTTAAAGTGGATAGTGGATAGGCAAGTGTAATAGAGAGAGTCCTAAAACTCAGGGATGGAGTGTGATGGGCGTCTCTGGGCAGCAACAGAGACATTCTTTCTCCAGACAGTGAGGTGAGTGGGGCGATAGACTTATCAGGTAGTCTTCTTGGCCGGGCTACCAACAGCAGTGCTCTTGTTCTGGGAGTTCCTAAGTTCTGTTGCTCTTGCTCCTCTGGTCTTGGTCTGGCTGTTTCGAGTGGTGCTGGGACTTCCAGTTGCATTACCAGCCCCAAAGTCAGAGCTCATGGAGCTTGGGTGATAACCGTAGGAACCATAGCTGCTGCTGATGACAGCTGAGGAAGAAGGGTCAAGAGTAGATATCTGTCAGCAAGTGACAACAACTATGATAACTGCCATCTCTGAAGGTGTTCGGCTTATCCCAGGAAAATGTGAAGTCCATGTGCATAGCCAATGCAATGAGACCTTGCCACGTGCCTAACGTGTGGTGGGGGAACCACAAAGAATAGATAGAGTGCCTGCCTTCTGGGATATCCCGGGGAAGTGACCATTCCCAAGCCTTTCTCCAGATTACTGTCCCAGGAGATGGACAACAAAAAAGAGATGGGTGTAAACTTCAATCGCTTTTCTCAGGGGACAGAAAGTGGGAAATATTTCCTGATGTCAGAGAACATTCACAGGATGGTAACAGAAACCTCTAGGCGAGTGAGGTAAGAAGGCAATTGGAGGTGCATCACTGTATCCCACAGCCCCTGGCTTCCTCAGCCCATCCCATCTCTAGGATACTCACAGATGCTCACAGAGGATGGGTTCTCACCAGACATCCTGCAATACAGAAAGTTAAAAAATAAGACCACTCAGGAGGCTGAGGCGAGAGGATCACCATTATTTTGAGTCAACCTGGGCTACAGAGAAAGACCCTGTTTCAAACAAACAAATCAAAAGAATAAAACCTCAGTGATTCTGCTGAGCCTTGATGGGCTCCTGCTTTCCTGTGTTTATTAGTTTAATTCATTCTTTTAGCAACACATGAAGAGTCCAACCTCCATTCTACAGATGGGGAAATAGAGGTGCCACATGATCTACGGGGGCCACATTGCTATCGTGGGGCAACGGGGCAATCTGTCTGTCCCCGCAGCTCCATTTGTATCACCACAAGGTACCCTGTACATGTAGCTGGGCTCTGACATCCCCCGCAGGAAGCACAACTGAGTTCACCTGGCAAACCACAGCTTTCCTTTCTCATGGTGTTGCTAACACTAAGATGTTTTCTGTATCTTCCCCCTCTCAAATGTCCCCTCAGCCAGAGAAACCATAGCTGTTTCTCCCTCGGCAGCATGGCCTTGCCCCCCAGCACCCCACCTGCACTCCTCGCCCTCTAGCAGCTTTCGGTAGGTGGCAATCTCAATGTCCAGTGACAGCTTCAGGCCCATGAGCTCCTGGTACTCGCGCATCATCCGAGCCAGCTCCTCCTTGGCCTGCTGCAGGGCGCCCTCCAGCTCATCCAGCTTGGCCCGGGCATCCTTGAGGGCACAGTCCCCTCGTTGCTCGGCATCAGCAATGGCCGTCTCCAGGTTGGAACACTGGGGAATAAAGAACAGAGAGACGGTCAGAACATAAAATACGATTGGATCACACCAGTTGTGATTGTTAATATCATGAACCTGACAGAATCATCCAGGAGACAGTCTCTGTGCCTATGAGGGATCGCATTCATTAGATTGGTTCAAGTGGGAAGACCCACCCTAAACATGAATGGTACCATTTCCTGGGCTTAGATCCTGGATGACTTAAAAATGAAGACAGCTAACTGAGCTCAGGGATTCACCATCCTCGGCCACTTAGCTGCAGATGCAGCTTGACAGCCTGACACCATGCTGGACTATGCTCTCCCACAGCAGCCAAAATAAGCTCTTTCTCCCTTATGTTGGGAGAAATAACTAAGACAGTGGTAAGGTAGCACAGTAGCTTTGTTATACAGAAGGAACCCAGAGTGCAGGAAGGAGCAGCCAGCACTAGAACCTGGGTCCGAACTTTCCATTGCAGGTGAATGTTAAAGATGTTGGCCGGAAGATGGCTGAGAAGGCAGAATTGATACTGCCCAAGCATAAGGACCTGAGTTCAATTCCTAGAACACACATAAAAAGCTAGGTTTGGCCATGTACCTATTCATAAACCAAGAGCTGTGGTCAGGGGTGGAGAAGGAAGGATCACTGGGGCTTACTGGCAGCCAGCTTAGCTACAAGTTCAGTGGAGACTTCATCTCAAAAACAGTAAGACAGAGTGATAGATCAGGACATAGATGTCCTCCTAGACCTCCATACACATACAGGTGTGGACACCTGTACGCGTGTGTACATACACCACACGGACACACACACACACAGTGACACACATACACTCACACTCATACACACACTCACACACACACTCTCTGACACACATTCTCTCTCTCTCTCTCTCTCTCTTTCTCTCTCTCTCTCTCTCTCTCTCTCTCTCTCTCTCTCTCTCTCTCTCTCACACACACACACACACACACACACACACACACACACTTACCCAGCATTTAGGAATTTCTGTCTTCAGGTGAGACCAGTGCAAAAGGAATCAACCTGTGGCCCAGGTGGGAGAATCCAGGGCCTACGTTTGCTGCTGCACCCCTCCACCAGGGCCATGCTCCACCACAAGGACAGGAATTCAGGGTGGCCACAGAGGGTCCTGTCTCATCCCATGCATCCAGCCATGTAAGAGGAGGCCTAAGGCCTGCTCTCAGAGTGCCACACACAAAAGACATGGGATAGGTGTATTGGACACAGAAAAAAAAAAAAAAAAACTTAAGGCAAGGCTACCTGAAGCACCTGAGCTCTAACCCTGTCCTGTAAAAAATCTGGGAGAGGGCAAGTCCTTTTCTACTCAGCTGCACAATGGGTAAGCCAGAGATAGCGTATTCCCCATTCCGATGCAGGTTGAGAGAGAAGGCTATGATTGGTCCTAGGACTCTCAAGCCCGGGAGGAAGACCTGCTTCTTCCTCAAGGGCAACCCTGTGTCTCCATCACAAGGGTGCAACTGTGCCTCTCATTCTTCTCCTGGTCACTGCCCACCTGCTTCTTCACGTTAGCGATATCACGGCGGATCCTCTGGATAAGCCGGTTCAGCTCCAACATCTCATTCCTGGTGTGTTTCAGGTTGTCCCCTTGGCAGCCAGCTGCAAGCTGCAGCTCCTGGATCTAATGTGCCAGAGAGAGGAAGATGGGGATGAGATGGAGGAAATGACCAGTCCTGGGAGAGCACATGTACCTCAGGGAGCTTGAGGTGACCCTGAAGTCGATGTGGTGAAGCCAGTGCCCGGGTGCCCCCTCACCCTGTCCTTTAGGCAGAACCTGCATGTGAACCGGCTTGTCTCCTGTCCTGAGTCTTTTCCCAGAGTAGACAAGGAAGGTGTAGCTCCCACTCATTAAGACCTCTCCAATGTGAGAGTTCTGACCCCTCTTTGTCATCGTGTATTCATAGAGGCATCTCCTAAAGGCCCAGCCTGGCTCTGCTCCGGCACCGAAGATGCAGCCTGCCCTGCTCTTTCTAAGCTCACCCTCTTCTGCAGAACTTTCCCAGGCACAGGTCAGAGGGGAAGGAAAACTGAGGACACACATGCTTATGGGGCTGCAGATGGGATTGGGGTAGAGTGGGGGACTAGCGGCTTTCCTCCACCCTTGTCCAGCCCTTCAGGAAGGAGGAAGTGGAATGCCTGTGGACAGGAACAAGGAAGGGACAGGAGCGGGTAGTAAGACTGAGCTACGCCTGCCATCCTTGCTTGGTGGTGCTACTGCTGAAATTGGGAGTGTCCTCCAAAGGCCCATGTGTTAATGTCTTGGTCCTCAGCTTGGCACTGTTGAGACATAAATCCTAGTAAGAAGTTCAGGTCACTGGGGACATGCCCTTGAAGGGAATATTGGGAGCTGAAGCACCAGCCACTCTCTCTGCTTCCTGGATGCTGTGAAGTGAGCTGCCCTCTGCCACGAGCTCTGCCATGATATACTGTGTGTCCCCAGGGCCAAGCATCCACAGACCGAAACCTCTGCACCCATGAACCAAAACAAACCTCTGCTGGTCATAAATTGATTTTTCTCGCCATTTTGTTACAGAAATGGAAAGTTGACACATCAATGACTATGAAATGGAGTAGACGCACCCTGAGGGTCTTACTCCATCACCTGATCTGTTTGGTCAGACACTCTTAGAATTCCAGCTGGCTCTTGAGGGTCTTCTAATGCCCTCTTGCATAACAGAAAGAAGCTCAGGGCTTCCTTTTCTCTCCCCAACTGGCCCCAGCTCACCCATGGCTACTCTGTTCTAATACTCATGTCCTCCTTCCCTGTGTCACTGTACCCCAGTTCCCATAAATTCACCTACTTTACAATAGGAGAGCCTCAGTCTATGCCTCCTCGAGGACTAAATGTCTCTCCCTATTGGATTTGTTCAACCACACTAGTTTGATAGCACTGCTGAAAACTCCTTTTGGACAGAATGCTAATGGTCTCAACTTTCACATTTCTATGATGTTGGTGGAGGGACCCTTTCCAGGAAGGAAAAAGTCCCCCCTCCCCCACCAGTGCTCACCTTAGTCTGGTACAGTGCCTCTGCTTCAGCCTTGCTCTTTAGGGCAATGTCCTCATAGTGGGCACGGACCTCAGCAATGATACTGTCAAGGTCCAAGTCCCGGTTGTTATCCATGGAGAGGATGACAGAGGTGTCACTGACATGAGTCTGGAGCTGGTCAATCTCCTGAATTGGAGATAGAGACAGTCAGGGCCCCCAGATCCTCACCTCTTCTCCATCAGCCTTCTGGGTCCATGGCCTCTGACATAGTTGTTCAAGCTAATCTCTACAAACACCTTTATCTGAGGTGGTCCTGAGTCCCTCCCAGTGATGTCCCTTTGGGAAGGTCAGGGTCTGTCAGCTGAAGAGAGGCAGAAGTGTGGGGGATAAAAGTGTCCTCACCGCATCATACAGACACTTGAGAAACTTGATGTCTTTCTCCAAAGAGTCCACTTTGGCTTGAAGCTCCACCTTGACCATGTAGGCTGCATCTGCATCCTGCCAAGGGGCCGCATAATGTCATCAATACATCTCTCTTCCCGCTAGTCACCCTGCCTCTCCTGCTGCCTGATCCTGTAGCTGTCTGACTTTCACCATGCTGATGCAATCACTCAACGTTAATTTTCTCAGACTGACTGAACCTTTGGGAACAGAGGGAGAGAACAGGACCAGTCTTCCTTTGTTTCACCTAGAGAACACGCAGCCCAGAGAGGCGCTTGCATTCCCTCAAGCCACACAGTTCATGGCACTGAGTCATATTCTCCCAGTGTCCTCACAAGGACTCCCTCCTATCTTTTCCTGGCTGTGTGTCTTTCCTCTCCAACTTGCTGGAAGCCATAATTCTGGTTCTACTCAAATTCAGCCCCTAGACCCTCTCTAGGTGTCCCGGATAAAGTCCTGAGCAGAGTTGCTTAGGATACAGGTGAGAGAGACACTGAAGCCTGTTGTGGCTTCTGAGATCAACAAAACAAAACTTACTTATCTTTGTTTTTTGTTTCTTGTTTGTTTGTTTTTTGAGACAGGGTCTCTCTGTGTAGCCCTGGCTGTCCTGAAACTCACTCTGTAGACCAAGCTGGCCTCAAACTCACAGAGATCCATCTACCTCTGCCTCCCAAATTCTGGGATTAAAAGCATGCACCACCACCACCTAGCCTGGGCTCACCTTCTTAAGCAACACAAACTCGTTTTCCGCTGCTGTACGTCGGGTGATCTCCACCTCATACCTGTGAGAGAGGAGAGAAGATAGCAGAGGTTTGCCTGTCTGTCAAGTCACCTCTTTCCTCTACAATGCAAGCCCTATGGATCCTGGGATCTCTGGGCATTATAATTTTAGTGTCACGTGTGCCCCACAGACTCACACATTTGAACACTTGGTCCCCAGCCTGTGGTACTGTTTCAAAGGTTGTGGAAGCTTCTAGTCATGGGACCTAGCTGACAGCCATACAGCTGGAGGGGCAGGGCTGAGGATTTTGAGCTTGACCCTACTTCTGGCCTCAGTTCTCTGGCTGTTGGTTGGTAGCATGGAATGAGCCACTGTCCATCACTGTAGAGCTACCAGCTCCTGGGCTTTCCTGGCTAGGAAGGCCAGCATCCCCTCAAACCATGATCCCAAACAAACCTCTCCTTCCTTAAGCTGCCCCATCAGGCACTGGTGACAATGACAGGAAAAGTACCATATGCCAGAAGTGACTGCCAAGAGGCCGATGGTGTACGAAGTCCTTGGATTTCCTGATTGCATCTCAGGAAAATACCCAAATGCCTACACAGAATCCTTAACCAGCAACTGAAGCATCCAGAGGGCAGTGAACCCAGGAATTGCTACCTATCAACCTGAGAAGATGTTATCACAGGGTGGATACCTCCCCCATAACTGGAGAAGACCACGTGAGCTCCTGACCCTGGAGCTTTGGTACATGACCCAGGAACCTTTGGTGGCCTGCTCACCTTTTCTTGTAGTCCTCCACCATGTCCCTCATGTTCCTCAGCTCTGAGTCCAGCCTCACCCTGTCCCCAGACAACATCTCTAGCTTCTTTCGAAGGCTGCTGATGTGGGCCTCGTATACAGGCTCCAGGCTCCCTTTGCAGCTGTTCAGGTTCAGCTGCTGCAGCAGCTCCCACTTGGTGTTCAGCACCTGGTTCTGCTGCTCTAAGAAGCGTACCTGGAACCCAAACCCACAGTCACCTGGAACCATACAGATATTATCATGCCCGTGGATATATGCCATTGACTTCCCAAGAGAAGGGGAGTTTTGTAAAATCCTGTGGGTTGAGCCCTAACTATCTACCAGATATCCTTCCTGAAAGACACCTTGAACAAGTTCATTTCCAGCCTTTGGGACCTCTAGTCACTGAGCACTTGAACCAAGAGACAGCATTCTAACTTCTGTGGCCTGACCCCGGGTCTAGGAGGCATTCCCTTAGGTCTAAATGTGCCTCCCTGAACTGTGAACCCTGCCTTCTGATTGTTCTCAGTTCTCTCAGTTGTTCACATTCTTAAAAAACAAAATGGGAACACCCTCTGCAACTTGACCTTCAGGAAATCACCACTTTTCTCAAAATAAGGCTACTTCTATCCAGTTTCCCACCTTCTCTATGAGATTGCCAAATGAAGCAATCTTCATTTATTCCCCATTCTGGGCACCTTGTAAATCTATTCCCTTCCCCTTGAGATGAGGGACCACCCATCCAGGCCCCATCACATCCATTCATTGCCCAGGAAACAGAATTGCTACTGCTATGGCATCATTATGTCTTCCTATAAGACCCACCTTGTCGATGAAGGAAGCGAATTTGTCATTCAGAGCCTTGATCTGCTCCCGCTCCTGTGCACGCACCTTCTGGATCTCAGGGTCCAGCTCCACATTAAGTGGGGCCAGCAGGCTCTTGTTGACAATAACATGGTGGATGCCCCCAGGTAGACACATAAATGGACAAGTGGGCCCTGTGTCCACAATGCCAAACATGCTGCTGGCAAAGCCACTGGTTCGAGTCCCTCCATATCCAGAGCCATGCCCAAACCTGAGCTCTGTGGCCCTAGCACTGCCACCTGCCACATCAAAGGAAATATGTCGATTCCCTCCAAGACTGTAAAGGCTCCTGCTACTGAAGCCGGCCCCAACCCTGTAACCAGTTGCCTGGCAAGAAGCCATGCTACCCAGGGGTCTCCTTGGCACCACTGCAGAAAACACACTGAAGTTGCCCTTGTCACCACCAGACCTGAAGTTCAGTTGCCGACTCATGATGGAGGAGATGGTGTGATGGGTCTAGAGAAGTTCACGATACTGAGGCACAGGAAGGCTGCCTCCTTTTATCCCCACTGAGCCCAGGACACCGGAAAGGGGCGTCTCTCCACTATCTCCTTCCCCTGAGGAAGGGCTGGGGCGACTTGCAGAGCACAGATCTCCAAGCCTTTGAGTAACAAAGCCCTTTGATAGAAAGTGGAATATGCTGCCCTTGCATGCTGCAGTGGTCTAATTTGGAGTTTATCTGTTCCCTAATTAGGCACTTGCAGAGTTATCCCCCTCAGCGATCTCTTAGCTTTACTTTTCCAGTGATGTCGCCTTCCTGCTTATCTACCAAGGCTTAGGATAAATGCCTGCCTTCATCCAAGGAGGGGTCCTCTGAGCACTCCAGGCTTCTCCTGCCTCCTGTCATCTGATCTTTTTGAGGGATGGGTTACTGAGAAAGGAGAGGGCACTGTCCTCACAGATCTAGCTAGATCAAGGAAGAAGGTCCATGGAGTCACCATTCACTTGTGCTAAGGACCACAGCTGTCCAGCAGTAGACAGGCCCCAAGACAGGGTGGAAATGAGAGGCAGCATCTGACCCCTTCCTGTGCGAGCACTATGTGTGCTGTCTGTGTTGGGCAGGGAGTGTAAAAAGATGTGCTTTCAACAGTGAGCAGCTTCTCAGGCAGCCACCATTTCCTCCACTGGAATTTTCTCTCCTGGACTGAGATTATCTGTCCATCCTGAGAGCTCAAGCAGGAGCTGGGCAGTAGCTGGCCTCTAGCTGTGTAGACCATATCCTGGATGGTCAGAGGTATGAATTCCTAGGTTTCAGTCCTGGGCCCCCGGGGCACTGTTCTGCCAATTCTCTGATCACTTTCAGGAGCTGCTTAATTTTAGGACAGAGAACATCAGCCCTTGAGAACCCAGGAAGCCTGATGGATTTTTAAACGATCTCAGAGCAGGACATCTGGCAGCCACTCCAGCTCAGGGCACTGTCCACTACCTGTGAGTGAGTGCACTGGGGAGGTTTGACAAGGCTCTGGTCAGACAGCGGGTGGTAGAATAGCTTCCCCAGAGGAGAGGACCTTGGAGGACCTTGGAGGACCCAGGGACAAACTGGGGAAGAGAAAAGAGAAGCAGAGAGGCAGAGAGGCAGAAGCCACCTCAGAGGCACACACCCAAGAATGGTTTTTCACATCAGCCCTAAAGCAGGGACGAGTACACCCTCTCAGAGGCCCTACATCCCAGAGTTCCTAGAAGAACCTGGCCCAGAGGCTCAGAGAATCTAACAGAAGGGATCACTTTGCCTGAGGTTTTCTAAGCCAGATTGCAAGGGTAGCAGAGTCAAACTTTGCTTCCTTTTCTGATGTGGAAATGTCAATAAACTAAGGTCCTTGACCTGTAGTGACCAGTATATGTCCAAGGACTAGAAAGCAGGATCTGTACCAAGAGGCCCAGGCTGAAGTCCTGGAATAACTGGAGAGCTTTGCAAGCAGTAAACCAAGATGCACTGAGGAGTGGCTGATTTTGAGTGGATTTTAGAGACATCCAGAAAGCTGGACTCATAAGTGTAGCAGTGCCTACCATGAGCTGGACTAGACAAGCGGGTGTGTGTGTGTGTGTGTGTGTGTGTGTGTGTGTGTGTGTGTGTGTGTGAAAGATTACATATACTAGCAGAAGCAATGGTGGCAACATTAAGGCCAATTGCTGTCATGGTGGCGGTATAACGGAAAGAGTCAATGTGTGTGGCTCACTTCATATGTGTGTGGCTCACTTCATATGTGTGTGAGGCATTATGCCAAGTGCTACATGGCATGCTTATTTTAATTGTTTTAAAGACATGGTCTCTCTATGTAGCTGAGATAGATTGAGAACTCTAGATTTTTCTATTTCAGCTCCCCAAGTGCTAGAATTACAGGCCTGTGCTGCTATTTCCTGATGAGGAAAATCTAATTAATCCGTGCATTACTGCTTACATTTAGGGAAACAGAAGTTCAGAGGCATTATGAGTCTTGGCCAAGATCATTCAGCTAGTAAGTCAGAGATGGTACTCAAGTAAAAGTGAATCTGATTTCAAAGCCCATTTACCTAACTGCTGTATTGTGTGACTGAAATGACAGAGGCAAAGACACAGCTTCCTGGTGTATGTGCCAGGCACTACAGAGACCCCCATAAGACAAGTGCAGTATGAAGGGAATGGGAAGTTGCAATGGATTCTGGGTATTCAAGATTAGACATCATTCTAGTGTTCAGAGAGAATGTCGGCCAAATTAGGGATGAGCACATAGAAGGAAAAGATCCACCTTCGTATTAGAGGTTGTTTGTCAATTTTAGAACCCACCGTGGTGGCCTCTCATCTCTAGTTCCAAAGGGTAGTCACCCTGGTTCCAACTGAAATTCATAGGGTGGGTTTTGCAAGTTCACTGCCTGGCAGAATGTGAGCCCCAGTCTCGTAGGAAAGCTAGACTTCTTACTGGGGCCCTCAAAATAGAGCCCTAGAAAAGCAGTACACGCTGGAGAAGACAGGGTGTCGGTGAACATGCTGCAGAAGAGATGCACTTGTCAATGGAGTGCTCAGCCACAAATCCACATCACAGCCTCTCTCTGAGGCTCAGGGACCATCATGGAGGAGGGGAGCAGGAAGCTAACAGTGAGAGGTCAGAGAGGAACAGAGCAAAACAGTGCCTTCTGGATATGACAGGGTGGCTACATTCAAGAACCCGAGGCAGCTGGGGTTGCCTGCCCAAAATCAAGTCTTTCAGCATTCTAGCTTTGGGTGGGAAGAGCCCAAACTCCTGACTAAGAGCTACGGACAGTTGGGTTTCTGGGGCCTGTCCAGAGGTATTCAATTTCCTTCAAGGGTATGGCTCCTGAATGACTCCACGCCCATGAGTGTATCGGTAGTCAATTGTTACAAAAAAAAAAAAAAATGGAGTTGATTGTTATTAAAATAAAGACATTAAGTTGGGGGATTAGGATGTGAGGTTAGATTAGGGAGGAGTTAGGGTGAATATTATCAAAATACATTGTATAACATTCTCAAAGAATTGATTTTCAAAAAGAAAGAAGACTGAAGAATGAGTGGCACCCACCCACACTCCTCAAAGCAGCAGGCTGTCGGGGAGAAGGAAGGGGACATGGGGTCTTGGCACCCTTCATGTTCATTCCCAAGGAAGTCTTAAGTGCCCCCCCACCCCCGTGCACAGGCCCCGCCTGACTGGTCAACAAGGATGTCAGGGTGATTGTGATGGTGAAGGGAGAGGTAGAAGAGACAGCAGTGGTGTGATTCATCTCACTTGGGGCCATTGACTCCTTCTCTGTCATTGTCATTGTTATTGTGTGTGTGTGTGTGTGTGTGTGTGTGTGTGTGTGTGTGTGTGTGTGTGTGTGTGTGTGTCTGTGTCTGTGTCTGTGTGTGTCTGTGTGTATCTGTGTTTGTGTGTGTCCAGGACAGACATACTTTGAGTAGAGACAGAAGTGCCCTCCTGACTCCTAGGAGATGCAGTTCAGGAATTGGCTTTGGCCAAAGGATCTCCTCTAGCTATACCCTGTGCCATGCTGGCTATCCTTCAGTTACTCATGGCCATCCACACCTCTCTGTAAGTTCATTGGAGCAGTAAGTACCTAAAGCTTGGGGAGACTTATTCAGTCGATGGGTATGGAACTGAGAACCTACTGTGTGCATACTATATATTAGACTCAAGGGAGGAGCTATCCAAGCTGGAGGCAACAGAAGAGATATAAGTGGAGTGTGTTCTGTGATAGTTATTGTAGTTTTACCTCCACCTGCCTGTGTCAATGAGTGACTCAGACAAACTGTGTCTTTCCTGGAGACCACACACACACACACACACACACACACACACACACACACTGATAACAATTATGATGACAAGCAAGATCTATTTGTCCCAGACAGGGAAAAAGCCAACAGCCCAAAGTGAGAGCTTGTCAAGACTAGCTTGGCAAACAAGTAGGTGTAGTGGGGTTCCTATTGGAAATGCAGGTAATTTGTACCGCTGAAAATCCCCCAGCACAGTCCTTTGATTCCTCTTCTGTAGTAACAACTGGAATGCCAGAGGGAAGAGGACCAGATAATGATCTCATGAAGGTGCCAATATATCTCAAGGGTCTTGTGTCATGGGTTTTGTGACACCCCTCTCCCTCTGAGAAATGTCAATAGTTCTGATCTCCTGAGGGTTCCCGTGGGTCATCACAGCTACTCTGTGTCAGGATGGCAAAGATCATGTCCAACTGGGAGGAAACAGTATACATGTAGCTATTGTTGAAATTTGGTTTCTTTAAATAATTACTTTGAAGTGTACTCTTTTGCGGGTTACATATCTTTGCCAGCAGAACAGAAGTTGGGCTTTCTGGTGTGAGTTGGGATCTAGAAAGCCAGATAGCCTGGGCAGGTGCAGGAAGTAGGCTGTTCAAGTAGATCCTTTTTCCCTGTAGGCAGTGTGGAATCACACAAGCATCTCCAGGAGCAACCTCACAGAGCCTGTATTGCAAGTAGACTCTGCATTGCCTGAGAACTTCAGGAGATGCAGGGACCCTAGAAAGTTCCAAAGAAATTGAGTCCATCCATCATGTTATAATCTGTCACCATGTTGATACAGAATATTCTGGGAAAGCAAAAATCCAATCCTGAAAGCACATCGCACCAGAGAAAAATAGAAAGGCGTACCAAATGGGACAGCATAACAGCCCCAAATGGATGAAGTTGAGGTCATGTCTGTCTGCTTTGCAGGGAGTAATGAAGGTCATGTTTCTCTAACCCTTTGATCTGCTGACTGCCCCTGTACCTGAAACAGCCACCCCGGGCAGATTCTGTAGACCAAGGTGGAGAGAGGAAGACACTTCAAAGTTTCTGAGATACCTGGAGCAATGAGACGATGAACCAGCAGGAGAGGATCTGGTGGTCAGTCTCCTGTTGTCCCTTACCAGATGAACACAATGCTGACACCCAGCCCCACTGCCTATCCTCAGCATGCAGGGCCCCATTTCTCCCCTCCTGGCCCCTCATTAGGCAGCTTCCTCAAGAGAAAGCATCTTTTCTTCTATTGTCTCCATGCTCCTTCTCCAAGCTCATCACCTTCCTGACACGAATTTCTTTAGCTACTATAGGATTCAATCCCATCGGCAAAGGAGCATACCAGAGAGGCACGTGATCTAGGGCTCTGCAGCCAGAGAAGGAGTGGATGAGGGGACAGTGAGCAGGAATCCTGGGTACAGATCAGACAAGGGTTCCAGGACTGCCTCAATACTGCTCTGTAAAGGAAAAACTACATAGTTGAGCCAAGTGTGAGGCATCATCCAGGACGTTGGACAGACGTGGGACTTTCAGAGCTATCTCCTGGAAAGTTGCCAGTGTTGATCAACTGACATACCCACTCTGTTGCAGAGGAAAGCCCTTAACTCTTGAAGGAAGTGTGGAAAGGTTACTTCCCCCAAGGGGGATGTAGAAAGTTCTGAGAGAATGGGAGTGAGAAAGGAGTGGCCACTAGGTTTCAGGTCACAGCTCGCTTCCTTGGTGCACTTTTTTGTAAGTAGGGGCATACTACACAATGTGCTTTGCACTCACGTGGCCATGAGAAACAGGAATCTTGACCGTGGTGACCACCTGACTTGGATGTCCCTCAGTGTCTGTAACAGAATGTGCATCCAAGCTCACTAGGGCTCTAGGTCAGGAACCTTGTCCCCACTCCGTTTCTATGGACTCGGTTTCCCCAATCTGGATGTATTTTAACTTCAGCAAACCCTGCCCTGAGTCTCACTAAGGTCCTCCTAGTTCGATTCTCCCTTCCTACTCGTGTTCCTACTTCCAAGGCCTTACTCACTTGACAGACCACTTGGCCTCTCAGCTCTTTCCTCTCTTCTTTAAAAGAAAAGCTCTCTGAGGCCTGTGCAACCCCACCCACCACCCGCCCAGTCATCACAAGCATTTTCCTCCAAGCTCAAATGCTCTCAGGTATGTCCAGGCAAGTGTAGTCTTGCTCTGAGAAAGATGAGATTTCTTCCCCTGGCTTGTTCCAAAATACCATAGGGCCCCCATTCCGGTACTGGTTCATCTATCTCTTTGTCCCACAATTCCTCCACCCTGAGCCACTCAAGATGCCTGTAAGATCCCTTCTGACTCTGGCCTTCATAGAGAAGCTATGGTGTGATTCTTTTTCAAAGAGGAACAAAAGGGCTGGGGGAGGGAGAATGCCTTGATCTTTTGATCATGTCTGGGAAGTCTGATGCCCGATCCACCCCTTCCTCCGCCCATTTGCAGAGTAAACAAACCTGGCTCTGCTGTGGGCTGTAATTAAGCCAAGTCATCACTAATGACATGCTCTCTATCTCCCACCATCCCTGTCCAAACAGGAAGGAGAAGTTCTGCCCCATCTCATCCCTAGGGAGATGCTGGAGTGGTGGGCCAGGCCTGTGGTGACACGTGCCTCAGATGTAGAGGGAATGGCCAGCCCCCTCTCTAGGTCAACACTATAATTGAGCCTGCCAGACCTGGAGATAGAATTGGAAAGGGGGTGGCCCTGGGTAGGGCCAAGGTACTGGGCACCAGATAATACAAGACAAGGTGGGAACTGGGGAGAAAACATAAAAGTAGGATATCAAGGAAAAACTAAGGGTTTTAGGGAGAGGGTTCTGAAAAAGCCTGCTCAGTGAGTAGCTGAGACTGAAGAAGGGGGCTGCACACCAAAGCTGGTGGCAGAATGTGAACCAAGCCTTCGGAATTCATAAACAGCCCAGTCAGGGACTGAAGGGACGGACAGTTCCCTGCTAACTTTGGGAAACCCCCTGTACCTGCACAGCAAGGGACCCAAGCCCCATCCCCACAGAAGGAAACTGGCCATAGAATTAGAGATTGGAGCGGATAGTGCTAGGGGGCGCTAGATGCTGGCCACTGAAACTCGGGGCCACAACATCAGCTCCTCCCACTGTAGCCTGGAAAATTCTACCCACCCTTCCAGGAGAAGGGAAAAGCAGATACCAGGGAACCAAGTCTTCACTTCCATGGTGATGGGGGCGGGGGGGGGGAGGCAAGGAGGCAAGTGGAGTTTTATGGCTGAGTTGTGCCACCCACTACGAGATCAGAAGAAGGATTGTAAAATGGGTCAGGAGGTAGCAGAGCTGAGGGAGAATGACACCCACCAGGGATCAAGAAGACTGGAAGTCAGAAACAGGTCTGGGGCACTCTAGTTTTCTGAAGAATGAAGAGCAGAGGGACAGTGTGGAGTAAGCCAAGGACGGTGCTTGGAGGAGCCAGGAGCCATGGGAAAGAACCTTCTGGGGGCTGGGGAGAATGCAGTGGGACCAGAGTGGAGCAAGGACTGGAATGACAATAGCCTGGTAGGCACTCCTTGCCTGGTAGGCGCACACTTGCCCAGGGCTTGCAAGGCACTCGTTACTGGATTCAGCACTTTGACCATTTGTAACTCATTTCACCCTCTCACCAGTCCTTTCTGTTTTTTCCAGTGTAAACATGAACAAACACACAAAAAGCAGGCAGACTGAGCTGCCCACGTCAGTCATTAGTAGCAAAAGAAACAAAAATGCCAGGAGTCAAATCCACCGATGGCTGGCTGCAGTGTGTCCTTCCACCTGAATGACACATCTGACTTTCATATTGCACTTGGTGCTTCATCTGTAGTTCCAGCTAGAAGGACCTGGGACCCCAGAGTTCTAGATCTAAAATCCCAATGCCTTGTGAGGATGAATGGTGGGAAGCGTGAAGAAGGGTTTGAGCCATGAGTCTCCTAAGGGAGGTCACTGGGTGTGGTGTGGTCACTTCACCAGGCAGGAGGACCCTTAGCCCTATGGTGGTGCTGGAAGTAACTGCCAAATAGGAGTATAAAGACAGACGGACAGCGCAAAATAATTGTCCTTCACTCAGTCATCACACTGCAGGTAGCTGAAGTGATTGAGTTCTGGGGACCTACAGAGTCTTTACAAAGCTCCCCCTCACAGCCTTCTACACCCCTACCAGGAAGCCTTCTGAGATCATCTATGTGCAGCTCTGCCATGCACTAACTATGCCTTGTCGGGACTCCTAAACCCAACTTCTCTGCTTTGAGAGACAGTTTCAAAGGTTGTCCTTGTAGCCAGGGCTGGGGCTTGTGTGGAGGAGGGAGTGTTGCTGAGTGACAGACCACCCACACTCCCAGGACCTCTGACACAGCACCAAGGTTCTCAGGCAACTGCTGATGAAAAGCTGCGTGAAAGAACGGCTAGCTACCAAAGGTGAGGAGGATCGGAAAGAGGGGGCTGCCTCCTTTCTCCTTCTGTGAGAGGAAAGGGAAAGAGGAGGAGGGGAGACAGGAGACAGGGCCCTGGCAGCTCAGAGTTTGGGACCAGTCTAGGCATGCCAGGGAGACTAGCAGCACCTCCTCTAAAGAGGCACTCTGCTGATCCAGGATGATCCCCAAGCTTCGTTGTAGTCTTTTCTCAGGGCTACAGTAGGCGCAGTACCGGGGGTTGATGGCAGAGGGCAGTGTGTGCACAGGTTAGAAATACCAGAAGGGTTTGCACCTCGATGGTTTGCACCTTGATGGGTGGGATGAATGCACTTGAGACAGATCCTAAGTTTCACAGCCTACAGTCGAGCTCCACCAGGTCCTGTTGCTGCCATACTCCTGGGACCTGAACCAACCAATACACATCTTACAAATACACACACACACACACACACACACACACACACACACACACACACACACACGTAAATATAGTCACGTGGACAGAATGTGCTGCTGTGTACCTGGAATCCCAGCATTCTGGGAGCAGAGACAGGAGGTTCATGGCAAATCAAAGGCCAGCTACATAGGGTGTTACAAGCTAGGCAGTGTCACTCAGCAAGACTCTCTCCAAACAAAGTTACCAACCAACCAGATCCTGCGATGACACACTGCATGTCCAGGTCAGCAAGCAGCAATCTATATGACAGGTCCCATAGAGGGATAACAAAGCTGAAAAGTTCCTGTCACTTTATGATGCTCAGCTATCATAGCACAGCGTAGGACCCGAGTGTTCATAGTAAGTATACACACCTACAGCACTGCCAGGTGTAAAAAGCTGTAGCTCACACACTTCCGAGCAGTAGCAATACTTGATAAGACAACAAATGGCTATGTTACTGGTTTCTGCGGGCGCTGCAGAGTGTGTGCCTACTGCTCACCAATTGTAGTACCCTAGAAGCAACTATGCACACCTTATGTAACACATCTCTTTGTGGTGTCAACTGGCCACATAATAAGGGTTGAGCTGCACTGCCCAGGTGGGTGTAAGCACACCCCCATGTTTACACAGTGATGCAATCACCTAGCAACACTTTTCTCTGAAGTGTGTCTTATTACACAATGCACAGCTGTGATCATAATAACAGTGAGGTGTCCTCCATGGCAAGCTCTCTGACAAGTAAGGCTGTGTTGGAACTAGGAGCACAGACTCCAGAACCTCACTGGGCTTCAATGCCCACCTATGTCCCTCCTTGATATGTATTCCTGGTGAGATATTTACCACCCTCCCCCAAATTCCAATACCTCCAGAGCTGGACAGTGTGACAATAGTTTTTTCATTATTAGCAATGACACATACCCATTTTCAGGAGAATTAATCACACTGCCAGGTAGAAAAATGCTCCAGCAGGGCTCAGATGAGTAACTGGCATACAGAAAGCAAAAGGCTAGTTAAGGTTAAGCCTGTTTTACAAGGGCACAATTTTGCACCAGGCCATAACTAGCAATTAAAAGGACCAGACTTCAAAGCCAGAATGCTAGGTCCAGAAGAACCATTAGCCTTTAAGTCTTTACTTTGTCTCTTTCCCAAGGACCACTTTAGAATCTGATGACATCAAAAGGCCCCAGTTTGTATAATAAATTATGTAACCTGTGTATATGTGGATATGTAAGAAACATAAACTTATTAACCTGAGTGTTTTATCACTTGTGTGCCAAGGCATTAAGACATTTGTGTTGTGTTGAGTTCTTTCTCCACAGTTACGAGGACTCCACTCAGTAGCACATTCCTGCAGAAAATGTATCCTGAGTTGAGCCACCAGAACAAGGGGGCACTGAGGGGTTGAGGAGTGGCAATTGTGAACTGCAGGGTAGGTTCAGGGGGTGTCACGGCTATACAGATACCTGTCTAGGCCCTGCTGCTCCCCGGTACTATGAGCAGATCACTCATTCCTCTGGGCTCCAACTTGCTCTCCTGAAGAGTGGGGCTGGAGACTTGTAGGGCCAGCAGCTAGAATGTTACTTCTCTTTTCATGCTATGTGGCTTGATGAGTTCTAATGAAGGGACTGAGCGCTGCAGGCACATGGGAGGGAATAGTGTTTCAGCATGGCTACAAAGGATGAGCAAACTTCTGATAAATGGGACATAGACAATGGCCCCTGGATGTGAAGATCCTGCCCTGCTAAGAGATAGGCTGATGGTCAAGGAAGGGTGGGACATACAGACTTTTCAACAAAGCTCATTCTTGAAAGACAGCTCTGACCGTGAGAACTGTGTTCAAATCAGTTGGCTGACCACCCGAGAAACAAGCATTCTTGCAGAAGAAGCACACATGCCTGTGAAGATTGCCCAAATCACTCACCTTCCTATGCCATGGTGACATGTTACACACTGCCTTGTTAGTTGCTGGGTTTTCCTGTCCCGGGTAGACTGTGAGCCCCACAGCTCTCTGCTTATGCTATTTGTTTTGGTATCCCCCATAAGCATAGGTTTCCTGCGTGTACTAGAAAAGGAAAGTGGGGCCGCTGTGGGGGGCAAGGAGGGGCCACTGTGGCAACCCTAGGCAGAGCAAGGGAGATTTCAGGGTGTTAGAGATACTGAGTGGCAAGCCTCACTAAAGTGCCAACCTCTGATGGTCCTGTGTCTCCACAGGGGAGGGGGGGGCTAATGTCAAACATCTCATATGTGACAACATGGGAGAGGTCGAGCCAGCCCTGCAGCCACATCAGTGATAAATTTCAGCTACTTAGCAGGCTCAGCTATCACCTGTTGCCTACCTGGCTGGAACCAGATGACAAAGAGCATGTGTGGTTGATGGCCTGGAGCAGAGCAAGAGTCAGACCCTCCAAAAAGTTAGGCCAATGTAAAGGTTGACATTTGGACAACACAAAGGGACATGTTTGGACATGTTTGTCCCCACCTAATTCAGGCTGAATTTAGATTCCACAGTGGGATCTTTGGAATTTGACTGAGTCATAGAAACACTGCCCCATGTTGGATTAATGGCTTTCCCTGGAGACTAGATTAGGACTCTCCAGAACAGGTTGTTAGTGGGCCCGACATCTTCCCTTGCTCACCCTTGAACACGGGCTCCCTCCACACATTCCCACTTCCCCTGTCTGCATCTTCACAATGCTGTGACCCAGCACAAGACTATCACCAGAAGATGGGAGAGAGGCTGATGCCATGCTCTCAGACCTCCAGAACTGTGATCCAAAATAAGGCCTGTTCTTTATAAATTACCTGTTGGAATACTTGACAGAAAGACCTTTGGGGTGTTATTTTGACTTATGGGTTGAGAGGGTTGCAGTCCACCAGACTTGCTCATGGCAGTGGAGCATATTGCAGACTCCTCAAATCATGTCTGAAGGAGAAGAGAGTAGGCTGGTGCCTAGGGTGGGTATAACCTTCAAGACCTACTCCTAGTGACCTACCTTCACCAACCAGGCACCATCTCCTAAAGGCTCTACAGACCTCAAAACAACGCCACAAGCTGGGGGCTAAGTTGTTCACAGCATGAGCTTATGGGGTGACATTCCCAGTTCAAACCATCATACCCAATCTCAAGTATTTCATTATAGCAACATAAAATAGACTAGGATGATGTCATCAGTCAATCATTTATTGCAGGAGAAGCAGAGAACTAGACAGAATCCCCATCAGAGGACAAAGAGGGACGATCCCTTGATGGTGAAGGCTGAAGAAGACACAGAACAAAGAGACTTGCAGTTGGCTGCAGGGAAACATCTTGGGTCTGTGCTTCATCTCTGCATGTGAGTCAGCCACCCAGTGAAAAGTGAGTGGGAGAGAGGTCACTGAGAGAGCCCATGGCTGGCCTTCCTGCACCAGACGGTTCCCTGCACTGAGGAAAACAGGGCTGGGAGAACAGGTTGGGACTTCAGTGATAGAGAAAACATTTCCCGACTTGGAAAGGGACCCAAGGAAAAAGAACAGGCAGAGAAGGAGGCCCACAGCCTTCTGCTCAGAGCACCACCACCACCTGTCTGTCTGTCAACGGGAGGACTTTTTGGTGGAACAGCTGCTGCCTGAGGTTTTGGCCGGGGAATCCTTGAGCTCACTGCCACAGCTGCCTTTGGTCTTGACCTCCAGGGCCAGAGGTCTGTAGTTGTAACTGCTCGAGGAACCAAAGTCCACATTGAAGCCAGAACCTCCTGGTCCCGCATTGGTATTGCTAATGACAGCTGGGAAGAACAACAGAAAACCCCAGCCCCAGTTAGCAGTTAGTCTACACCTTCATGGGCACCATGGCCACTCCCTTAGCTTGGGTGCTCTCTCTCTCTCTCTCTCTCTCTCTCTCTCTCTCTCTCTCTCTCTCTCTCTCTCTCCTTACTGAGATACCTTTGTGGGCACTCATCATATCTATGGCTTCATTTTTACCTGCACTTAATCCCAAATATTCAACCTTTTTTGCAAGTGGTCTGAGTCTATATATCAGTAGACAACGCTAAAGTCCTAAAAGGGAAGTATGCTAATGGGTGGCCGTGCTGTTCTGACCTAGACAGGAGGAGTGCTTCCACCAAGCGTCATTTGAAGCACACAGCTGGAACATGCGCTGTTGAGAATCATTGGATTGTTTTCCTTTCATATTTCAACATAATATTATTCTCCAGCCATTGCTTCTCTTGTCGTTGAAGCCAGACCCCTCTTTCTATCCTTAACTTCATGCTCATTCCCACTCCCCTGTGATCCCAATTTCTCCTTTGTGCCATGGAATCAGAGATACCTAGGCCCCTGAGAAGGTGGGAAGGACAGACCAGGACATGTGGTACTTACAAATGCTCACAGCATGTGAGTAGTCTCCATTCATCCTACAGAGAGAGAACAAACAGGTAAATCACCTCACAACCACCCCATGTACTCACAGAGTCACTCCCATCAGAGTAAACCCCAACCCCAGCCCAGACTCATTCCTGAGCCATCTCTGAAGAGAATTCTGCTGTAGGGAGCCGCTCTCCACGGTTACTCTCTGTTGTGACAGTAAGAGGAAGGACCCCACATCTTCACTGAGCCTCAGGCTTTACCACAGTGACTTTGAACTTAGATGGCTCTGGGAGTTCTTGCCCCTCTCCCATCCAAGAACCATGAAGAGTCAGGAGACACTCTAATATTGGTGGCATTGATACTTGCTTTCCCACTGCCTTTTAGGGATTTTACAAGTCGGTCCTTCTTGCTATCTAATTTGTGTCTTTCCTACCATAAGATAAACACATTTGTTGTGTGGTTTCACATCTATAGAACCCAAACAGAGCCCAATTGTCTTTGACCTTCCTATTAAAGCTGAGAGAAAACTTCCTTCCAGGTGGGTGCTGCTCATACCTGCTCTCCTCACTCTCCAGCAGCTTCCGGTAGGTGGCAATCTCCATATCCAGGGCTAACTTGACATTCATGAGCTCCTGGTGTTCACGCATCATCCGGGCTAGCTCCTCCTTGGCCTGCTGCAGGGCACCCTCCAGCTGGTCCAGCTTGGCTCGGGCATCCTTGAGGGCACAGTCACCTCTCTGCTCAGCGTCAGCAATGGCTGTCTCCAGGTTGGAGCACTGAGGAACAGACAGATTCAGCACTTTGGATCTGAAGTCCTGCTCAGCCCTCTCTAGTGATGCCAACTGAGAACAAATGCTTTGGGATCCCACTGGATGGTCACTGGAGGTGAGCCTATGTTTTCCCTGACTCCAGGCACCATCCACCTCACCCCTCCACCATCACCACCACCCACGCCTCAGCCTCTAAAGGTAGATGTCTTTCTCTGAGTGGAGACAGAGGGGCATAGAGAAGATGGGCTACCTGGGTATGTGCCCTTAGCCCTGCTCCACTTGAAACAAACTATCAGCTGTCAGATTCTAAAGACAGCCTGGATAAAAGTCCCCCTGTGTCTAGAGTTCAGCAGTTCTACACAGCACAAGCTGTCTTGAGAGTGCCCATAAATCCTGAGGAGGAAATGGTAGCTAATAAATCATTATTAGTAAAGATATCTGTCTAATAAACCCACCACAGTTTCGTCTGCTGCACCCATCCTGCAGCAAAGCATTTGAAGAGGCAAGAACAGGCTTCCAAGACACCTTTGCAGGACTAGTGGGGCTTTGTGGGTGGCAAACACCTTCAGTTAGGAATCTTGCAACCGGTCAGGGGGCTGGGGTTGTGTGTTCACACGTGTAAGGACTCTGGGGGATTCTTGAGTCTTTTAGTTTGAGGGTGTTTTGGTCATTCCTCTAAGGCTTTGGTAGGGTCTAAACTTCAGCCTATTCTTTTTGGGGTGACCCTTTCCTATAGAAGTTTGCTTCGTAATGATTGGTCTGGAATCCAAATGGATTTCTAGATTTTTCCTCAGCTGTCACCACCTCCTATAAGCAGCCCCCAGATCTGCCAATACCCACAGAATTATGACTGAGTCCCTCATAGCCAGGAGGAGACTCCCAGGACCAAGCTGCCTGACCATAGGAAATCATGCCTCATCCTCAGAACCTAGTCATGACATGACTGTAATCAAACTGTACTCTGCTCTTCACTGACCAAGTTTCACAGGGTAAACCGGGGAGTTCCAAAAACTTGGATCTTATGAATTTTCTGAATTGGAAGGACATGAGATTTGCACATTCTTTCAAACATCACAAACACCAATACCCTCAAATGTGACACAGTGGGCTTCTTCCTTGGTGGAAGGGAAGATACAGGGAGATAAGCCCCTTGGCTAGGAGTCTCAGAGGATACAACATGAAATGAATATCACAAGGGACCCCCACATGTTCCCCACAGAGACATCTTCCCTGACAGCCAGAACACAGTGGTATTCTGATCTAAAAGTGTGACAGTAAGAAGAATGATCCCACATCCTCACAGAGGATTTGCCACAGTGACTTTGTACTTGGATGGCCCATGAAGACTTGCCCAATTGTGAGCATACAGCAATGTATCAAGTAAGCGCCAATCTATTACTGAAAGTCCCTGGAATATTGCATTTTTTCATTCATGTCTATCAGTCTTAGATAAACAAAAAAAATCATAAGTTCTTATTTTATCCTGGGATCATAAACCCAACGAACATAGGAATAGTGGTGTGTGTGTGTGTGTGTGTGTGTGTGTGTGTGTGTGTGTGTGTGTGTTCACACTCATGTGCAGAGTGAAGAGGTGGGGGGTTAAGAGGACAAGAAAGAGGTGGGCATTTGACCTGCCTGAGAAGCTGAGGCTCTCAAATGCTTGCACTGGTTTCCATATGCCGCAAAATGATGGCTTCTAAATCGCAGGTGTAGCACCAGTGAGATTTCCATCAAATGCTCCCAGAGAGGAGGATGCTGGGAGCAGTTCCCACCTCACCACACCATGAGGAAGGCTACAGCCATGCAGGGCTCTGGGCTAAGGCTAGGGCAGAAGGCTGCTGCTTCCCTGTTCTCTCTAGAGCTGAGCACAAGTTCCACTTCCTCCAACAATACTGAAACCCAAGAGTGTCACTCTTGACCTACCACAGCCACTGCCTGGCTGAGGAGGTGACCACCATCTCCCTACTGAATGGTGTTGTCTGCTCCAAGCCACCCTTGCCTGTTGTTCCAGATAGGCAGGCCCCTCCCTCTACCAGAGACAGCGCTTTCTCCTTGACTTCTCCTCTCCCTCGGCCCTTCGTCCTGGGGGGAATCTCACCTCCTCATAGAGCTTCCCTCGAATCCTCACTCGACTCTAGTCCCACTGGACCCCACAGCACTTACAGCATGAGCTGTGTGTGTATGCTCTACCCTTCCACATAACCCAGTCCGTCCTGCCTGATGACAGTGGTCTCTCCAAGATTGGAGCTGAGCAAACCCATTGCATAAAACCCACCTGTTTCTTCACGTTCCCTATCTCTGAGTGGATCCTCTGGATCAACCTGTTGATCTCTGTGATCTCGGTCTTGGTGAGTTTGAGGTCATCTCCGTGCTGGCCTACTGTGGCCTGAAGCTCCTGGATCTGAGGTTGGATCAGAAGTGAGGAGGGCAAGGTGGTTAAAGACTTGTCAGTTTAGGAGCACTCAGTACAAAGTGGGGTGCTCAATACAGAAGGAGTGCTCTTCAACATGGGATGGGGTGCTCAGCACAAGGAGAGTGCTCCTTAGCATGGAGGGGGTGCTCCGCACAAGGGGAGTGTTCCTCAGCATAGGGTGGGATACTCAGCATGGAGGGGAGTGCTTCTCAATTGGAGAGGGTGCTCAGAATGAGGGGAGTGCTCCTCAGCGAGGAGGGGGGTGCTCAGTGCCTGTGGTCTCCTTGATGGGGCAGCATAAGGACCAGGCAAGGAGGGAAGGCAGGAGTGGAAGAGCAGTAACTCCTTCTTCTGTAGAGCAAGGTCCTGCTCTAGCTCAGCAGGGCCCTTGGGTTCTTAAACACAAGCTTGCTGCAGCTTGAACTTTCTGTCCTCATTTCACCAAAGTTACAAACAAGAAGAAAAGCTGAGGGGTGTAGATTACTCACTGACTTATGAGGGCTGTAGCTGGCATGGCCTCATCTGTCACCCAGGGCCACAGTGAGGGAAGGGCTAACCCTGTATTTATCCCTAAGGCATGCTAAGACTGGCTGGCCTCCTGGGCTACCGGGAGGCATGCCTATGAGGCCCAATTCCAAAATAAAAGGGATCTCAACTAAGCCCATACATATATCCAAGCCCACAAGTGCATGCACACACACACACACACACACACACACACACACACACACACACACACACAAAATGGCTGTGCTCGGAGCTCTCTGCACACTGCACACAAGGCTCACCTTACACTGGTACATGTTCTCTGTCTCAGTCTTGCTCTTCACAGCAATCTCCTCATACTGGGCTCGGACCTCAGTGAGGATGCTGTCCAGGTCCAGCTGCCGGTTGTTGTCCATGGACAGGACGACAGATGTGTCGCTGATATGAGACTGCATCTGAGCGATCTCCTGGTGGCCATGGGGGATGTTAGGAAGCATCCCCATGAGGACCCTCCCTTGCCACATCCTCACCCGCCTCAGTGGGGAGGGAGTGAGTGAGGCTGGCTGCCTTCAACTTCAGTCCCAATGACTGGCACCTTGTTTGCATTCTACTTGCACTCAGGTCCCCCTACCCTTCTTCAAAGACAGCAATGCTAACCACGTCAAAACTTCAGATGGCACTCAAATGCCTCAAGGGAGTCACCTGCCACCATTCCCTTCCCAGACCTCTTCTCTCCAGAGACATTCCCTGAAGGCCTAGGCAGGGTTCACAGGCCTTCCTCTGCTCTCCCAAAGTTCCTTCACATGCTGTTAGCCCTGCCAAGCCTGGAGGACAGGGACCATGATGGTTGCCATCGTGGTCTCCTTAAAGCTAAACCTGACTCTGCCAGCCCTCAGTATGGTAGTGAATGTCAGCTGCGCCAGGACAAAAGGCTTTTCCCTTTTAACCCTAGCAGCAGCTTCCTGAGAGAGGCCAGTGACGTCCTTACCCCTTCATAGAGGACCTTGAAGAATTTTATGTCGTTGGTCAAGGAGTCCACCTTGGCCTGGAGATCCACCTTGTTCATGTAAGCAGCGTCCACATCCTGGGAGCACATATGATGGTCAGGCTGCCCTCCCTCACCTGCCCAGCCTGCCCTCCCTCACCTGCCCAGCCTGCCCTGGTTGCCACCCTTGCCATTTGGAGCAGAGGCTCTTTAACTCTTCATTCCCTTCACCTTGTGCTTCAAGAATGGCCCAGTCCCTAAACAGAAACTAACTCGTGTGAATTCAATGGCCACAGCAGAAATGCAGCAGGACACCCTGGATCTAAGCAGGATGCCAGGTTTGCAAGTTCTAGAAGCAGCAAGCACCCAGGGGCCTCCCCTTAGCAGAAGGATCTGAGAAGTTAGAATCCCTAAAAACTGAGCTGCCCAAAGGGTCCCTATGCACATCACTGTGACAGATCGTTGGAAAGGCTCTCTCTTCCTATGGCAACTGCACCCTAACCTCACCTTCTTCAGCACCACAAATTCATTCTCAGCAGCAGTACGTCTATTAATCTCCACCTCGTACCTGTTAGAGAAAACAGCATTGCCATTGGGACAGTTCAACTCTGCAGACTTCCACCTCTGCATGGCTGGGGGGGGGGTTATTTACCCCAGGGCAAACAGCCTTCCCCAAGGAGGAACACTGCTTGGGTTTGTTTGTTTGTTTTGTTTGTTTGTTTGTGAGTTGGGTTTGTTTGTTTTGTTTTGTTTTTCTAGTTCCTTAGTCCATATAGAGTCTGCCCTGACATGATTTGTCTGAGACAACACTGGGTTGGGGACACGAGTATCCACTGCACTTCCCCTTTACAAGTGGCCTCTTCCATGTTCCAGGAGAAAGGTTCAGCCACCCCACCCTCATTAATGTGATGTGATGCCCACTTCACCAAGCACTACTCTCGCTTTGAAACTATGTTACCCCAGTTTCAGACTTCCATTTCAGGTGAAGCAAGGTCTTAGAAAACAGTATTTGGATGAGCCCAGGATGTTTTCCATTTGGATATATTATAGATTGAGAAAGTAGTATTATTGACATTTTTGTTTTAAAAGTTCAAAATGGTAAAATTTTGTTATACATATTATACTGCATTAGAAGGATGGGATCTAATGCTAGAAAATTGCTCCTTCTATATGCTTAAATATAAGTAGTACTTTGCAGCCCTTTATGCATCCCTAAGGGACATCACTGGCAGCAAAATGAGTTAGAAACCTGAATTATTTAAGATATAACTGGGGGCTGGGGCTGTAGCCCAGTGGTTTGATTTCTAATATAACTAAATAAATAAACAACTGACAAATTAAGTAAATATGCCTGGGTTGTTTTCTGAGACTGCCCTGTTTTTCTAATTGGATCAACACAAAGAAAACAGTTCATCCCAGCTTTCAAGTCTAGCTCAGCATATAACTAAAAGTTTTCAGATGGTATTATATAACAAATGTTCAGACTCACGCTAGTCTTTATCTCATCTTATAAATATCTAATGACATCTGCTGCCTGGAGATAAAAAAAAAAAACTAATGAATATGTTAGCTTCCAGACTGATTAGATCTTAGTATTTTGTATCTATTTTGTAAGATAGTAGAAAACATTCAATCAAGAAGACTGTCAGAAAACAAAGACAATAGTTAACAAAGGGTTTTGCATTATTTACTTCTAGAGACCATACATTCAACACATGAATTTGCCTGTTTAAAGGTAACAATTTTAAACAATCATAATAAATAAGAATTTGTTTTTCTCATTGTTGTAAGCCAAAGAACATGCTAAAGGTTTCATCATCTCATTTGTTTACCATAACAGCTCTTTTTTATTTTTCCTTCTTTTTTGCTTGTTTGTTTTGGTTTTTTAAGACAGGGTTTTTCTTTGTACTCCTAGGTGCCATTGAACTCACTGTGCAGACCAGGTTGCCCTCAAACTCACAGAGATCCTCCTACCTCTGCCTCCCCAGTGCTGGGATTAGAGGTGTGTGCCACCACACCAAGCTCCACAACACTAATAAAATCCATTGTTATTTTAGGGGGTCTATTCTGTTGCCCTGATTTTGTATTGAGATCACAAAGTTAACTAATAGTGAAGCTGAAATTCACATTCAGGACTCTGGGCATTGGTATGGGGCAGAGGACACATGCCCTGTGCCGAACTTTGAGCTTCTAAGAGCTCTCCATACACTGCTGTTTGCCATTCTCCTCTCAGAAGCTCTTTCAGGTATAGAAACAGCCATCAGCGTTTGATGTTACAGGGACTGCAATAATGTTGCAGTTCACAGAGGGCTGAGAGGCCCAGGTAAAGCCGCCCAGCGAGAAGCAATTCAGGAACTTCAGGTCTTTACCCCACAGAAGGGCCGGAGTCAGCACTGCCTCTGCCCTGGATCTCTGGACTGTGCCCTCTGTTCCTCTTCTGCAGGCTCGGCTCACATCTCCAAGACCCAGCCCCATCCGGATCCATTGATTTCAGTTATCCTGTACTCCCTGTGACCGTTTGAATGTATTCTTGCAAGCCTGTGCTCATAGTCTCTCTATAGTCAGGGCAATCGCCAGTTCTGTTAGGGTCTCTATGCAGAGCTCAGGCCAGGCTTCTGGCTAAGAGGACTACAGAATAGAGTGGTCAGGTCTTTTAGATGTGGAACTAGAGAAATGTGTCAGCACTGCCCGTCTCAACACTTTGGAATCATGGCCACTGTCCCTACAAACCTGGCTCCTAGAAGCAAACTTTTCAAAACCAGGTTCATGTCCCTCTGACCTCTCCCTCCTTGCTCCAATCTGGTTTCAAGGACATTCTCAACATTTCCCTTAAAGATGACATTCCACAGGGTATGTACCCACTTCAAGAACTAAGTTTTAAATTTTAGTTTATTTAGTTTTAAATTTTGTTCCAGGTTTGGTGAGGTGTCTGTCTTTTGGGGAAACTGCCATAGAAAACCTTACTTAAGGGAAACCACAAAACCATTTGGGCTAAACAGAGTTTTAGTGAGTGCTCTTTGCCCTACTCTTCCATTCCCAGGGCCAGAAATGGAACAAATTTCCTGGGCAATGCGGATGAGCATTCTGGGTAGACCCGCCATCTTTCCAACCCCATTCTACCTAGGTGTCTCTTCCTGTGGGATATGAAAGAAATATCCAGGGTCTCAACAAAGGAGCTAAAGCAAACTGCTAGCCTGATGGGGAGCCATCTGCAGCCACTCTCCAGGGAAGGCTTCTCTGCCTCCCACTCACCTCTTCTTGCAGTCTTCCACTACTTCCCGCATGTTCCTCAGCTCTGAGTCCAGCCTCACCCTGTCGCCGGACAGAATCTCCAGCTGTTTCTGCAGATTGCTTATATAGCTCTCGTGAATGGGCTCCAGGCTCCTCTTGCAGTTGTTCAGGTCCAGCTGCTGCAGCAGCTCCCACTTGGTCTCCAGCACCTGGTTCTGCTGCTCCAGGAAGCGCACCTAGAACCCAAAGGCAGCCATGGCCCACAGTTCCCCCACACTATTGCTTTTCAAGAGTGGGACAGAGGAAACAATGGTTTATCTGAGGGCATCTTCATCAGGGAGCGCATGGTATCTGAAACTTCAAGTGAGGACAGCATCTACAAGAACGCTAGAGCCAAGCTTGAGCAATGGTGTCATCTGCCTGGAGAGTTGCCATGTGACTGTTTCAGCTTCTCTTGTTAAAGATGCTGAGAATTGGGGGGTAGGGGAGAAACTGGGCATTCGCGGGGGGGGGGGGCAATGCTTCCTTTCTCTTGGAGCTTGGATGCCATTGGTTGGTTTTTCAGTTTGTTCAAAGCCAGTTCTCACATACTTCAGGATTCCTCCCATTTCCTCTGCTGCTCACCAGCCTTTCCCTCCTACCTGACTCTGAGCTTAGGGAGAGAAGGAAAACAGGCCTGAGTAGAGTTAAGAGAGGAAAAAATGCATCGACTGTTCCACCAATGTGAGCTTATTCTCATCATTCCAGCCTTTGATTCCTTCATGTAAAAGCCAGAACAGAGGCAGAGGTTTCGAGTTGGTAAGAGTTAATGGGGCCACCCAGGAATACAGCAATCTCTCCATCAGTGCCAGCTGTCATTATTATGTTCCTAACACCTTCATGGCCAAGACCTCTTTTAGGGGTCCGGGTGAGAGAAAACCATTTGTTGTCCCTTTCCCATTCACTGGGATCCCTGCCTCTGATCCCCAACAAAGACACTTTCCTGGTTATCCCGTTGCTGAACAATTTGGTATGCCTTCCCTGCAAATGTCCCTAAGCCTGATTTGAATTTCCTGGTCCCTTTCCCCTGTCCTGAAATCTGCCCTCCCTCCTTTTGCCTAATGACATTCCCTGGCCTTTGTGCCTCTAGTGCCCCTGTTCTGGATGTGGGTCTAACCCTGGAAGCCCTCCTAGGACTCATGCTACAGGTGTCTCGTCCCACATGGAAGGATGAGATTCCCCTTCACTGGTTGAGTGTGCCAGGCACTGTCCTAAGCACACTGAACCCTTGGTCCCAGTGACTCCTCCATGGGGTTAGATACGGGCGGAAAGGAGGCTCGGTCCAGTTCTCACTCATCATCAGCAGAGAGAATGCGCTGCACCTTGTGGCACTTTCCAGTGCAATGCAGGGCTAGCAGACCCACCTTGTCGATGAAGCAGGCGAATTTGTTATTCAGAGCCTTGATCTGCTCCCGCTCCTGAGCGCGCACCTTCTGGATCTCCGGGTCCAACTCCAAATTGAGTGGGGCCAGGAGGCTCTTGTTGACGATGACCTGGGGGATGCCGCCGGGCGGGCACACGGATGGGCACGTGGGCCCCAGTCCTGCGCTGCCGAAAATGGTGCCCACGAAGCCCCCGGGACGCCCACTGCTCGCCCCTCCGTGGCCCAGCGCGAAGCCACCGCTCCGCCCCGCGGAGCTCAACGCCAGCCGCCGGCCGCCCCCCATGCAGAACAGGCTCCTGCTGCCAAATGCCGCACCCTTGACCCCAGCACGGACTGAGGCATGGCTGCCGCTGAACCGGCCCGAGATGACAGCAGAGCAGCCACTGAAACCCAGGCGCTCCGCACCGGGGTAGAGGGTCAACTGGCGGCTCATGGCTGGAGGTGGGCAAGGACCGGCAGAGCGGCAGCAGGCAGGCCTTGGGGCACAGAGGCAGCTACACTTCTGGCCCAGCTCGCCCCTTAAATAGTCCTGCTTGCGCTGGCAGGATGGAGTCAGCTAATTTGTATGTTGGAAACCCCTTTTGGGTCACTGGAGGGGAACCTTTGGGGTCCTTCATTTAGGAAATTACCATTCACTTGCAAAGATTTCTGACTCTTCCACTTTACCTGTCCATGAATCCCCTATAAAATGGCCTGGAACCCTGAATTTCCCGTGATCATCTCTAGCATTATAATAATTTCGCCACCTTATCTCCATAGGTGATATCTTCCCTCCAATTATATAAGTCATCACTACCACGATGTTAGTAGAAAATCCAGTGGATCTGGCTTGTGGTAGGCTGGGGGAGAGGGCACCAAGTGGAGTAGACATCCTGGTTGTTTCTGCTTCAGGAACTTCCCATATGATTGACAGCCCAACTGGGATTATCTCTTCCCTCCCCGACTTCCAGGACTCGGAGCAGGCCTTGGTACCAGGAACATTGGGGGTTACTTTAGAAGAAACAGACCCCGCTCTTAGTTATGCCTCAGAGACTGCGCTCCCCTTGGGGCATCCTGGGGTGCTCAGGCAGTCCCTGGGGGCAACTGACATGGCCTCCAGTGAGTCCATCAGAAGGCATAATGACAGCCAAGGTGTTTGCCCACGTTGTACAGTGTGATGTGGTTATTGGGAGTGGTGAAGATGGCGGCGCCAGGCAAAGATGGACAGATAGAGAAATCTGAGGTGAGGTGTCCCCGTGGGGAAGAATTGGGCTCTCTGTGTTACCAGAGGAGCGGCCGGGGTCAAACGGGACCTTAAAAAACTCCAAGCTGTGCTTTTCAACATTTTATTATTTCAGTTGCACCCCATTAAAGTTTTGGCTGCCCCTCCCCCAATAAGAACAAGTGTTTATCAGGTCTAGCCATTAAGAACGGAAATACAGGGACAATGTTTAAAGGGGGATAATACTTCTGGAACACTAGCTTACACAAGCAGCCTTCGTGGTCATCTTTTTCTAAAAACTAAGACTCAGAGACATCTGAGACCCTCAGAGACCCTCTTCGACCAGGTCTCCCCTTCCCCAGACAGGGAACAGGTAAGATGGCCTTTTCTTGCCTTCCCCTGAGGGCTCCACTGCTGGATGAATCAGGAACTCTCCACCCCTGTGCTACCATTATTACAGATGGTGGAGAGACACAGTGACACATGTGGCTTCAGAGACATCTGATGTGTGGGGACGTGGGAAGATCAAAGGTGGCTGGGGGGGGGCGTCTGGCAGCTGCCTCTGATAGCAGGTTGCTGTGTCACCTCAGGCCCTGGAAGCCACCTGTACCATTCGCTTTTTGATTGAATTGCCCCTAGAGGTAGGTGGACAGAGGAAGGAGTGTCTTCCTTCAAAACCAGAGGTCAACAACAAAAGATTAATGAAGTCATTCTGGAAGGAGACTTGTAAGCGGGCTGTTTTAAACCGGCTCCCCTTTGCCCTGGAACACCCTTTCTTGAGAAATTAATAAGAAAGGTATCAGGGTGGAGGTTTTTAGGCTTATAAAAAAGTTAGGCAGATAGACTTGCTAGTGCAAAACTTGCTAGTCTATGAACACATTTAGTGAAAGGATTTTCGAGACAATGAGAAGACGCTGTAGGATACTGTAATAGTGAGTATATGTTACTATGCATTTATCCAAACCCACAAAATGTTCCACACCATATCTGGGGAGAATGCTCAGTGGTACAGCATGTACTATGCACGCATGAGATCCACAGTTTGGATCTCAAGCAACCACACACCATGCCAGGTGGATGTGGTGTGCAACCTGTAATCCCAATGTGCAGTAGGCAGAGACACGAGATTCCTAGAGCAGGCTCCTAGAATGGGCTCTGGAGTAAACTAAGAAACCCTGCCTCAGTATAGACAGTAGACAGTGATCAAGTAAGACATGTGACATCAACCTTGAGACTCCATTCACAAACATATATATGCAAAACACAAGCAAGCAAACAAAAAATCCAAATGTCCAACACTAAGAGTGAACTATGGACTCCAATAGCAATGATGAACGTTTGTCAGTCATATCAAATGCACCACTCTGGTGGGGATACTTATGACAGGGGAGGCAAAGGACGTGTGAGAAAACCCTGTACCTGCCACTCCGTGAACCTTAAAGTTTTCTTCTAAAAAAAAGTCAAACCTGAGACCAGCATGGTGGTGCAGGCCTTTAATCCCAGCACTTGAGAGGCAGAGGCAAGTGGATCTGTGTGAGTTCAAGGCCAACCTGGTCCATAAAGTGAGTTCCAGGATAGTTGAGGCTACATAGAGAAACCAGTCTCAAAAAAAAAAAAAATCAAACCCAGAATAAGTAAATAAATGTGTGGGTAGTGTCAATGACGTTAACAGCAGCAAAGGTATTCTTCGTGCTTTCAGCTGGCCTTGACCTTTTCCACAAGCAGTGCCAAGTGGGATTATAAATTATTGGCTTTTTCAGCTTTTTGTTGTTGTTGTTTTGTTTTGTTTTTTTGAGACAGGGTTGCTCTGTGGCTTTGGAGCCTATCCTGGAACTAGCTCTTGTAGACCAGGCTGGTCTCGAACTCACAGAGATCAGCCTGCCTCTGCCTTCCGAGTGCTGGGATGAAAGACTTGCACCACCACCACACGGCCTCTTTTTCAGCTTTTTAATATTTCTGGCTTTTCAAAAATGAGTAGAAAAATATTTTTATAAATGAAATATTATTCAATAAAACCATAGAATAAAAAAGAGGAAGTTAATTTTTATGTCAGACACAAAATACTCCCCCTACAAAAAAAATTGGGGGTGTTCAGAGCCTTCTTAACCAAAGTGGTCACTTTGGCTACATATCTTATGGAAACCAAAGCTTCAAAGTGTCACCACTTCATCATTAAATGGATTTAAAAAGCCCAAATCCAGGTCAACAATACCTCCCTATAACGTCATCATACTGGTAAATTGTCACTTGCTATTCGCTGGGAAGCTGGGTCTGGAAAGGGTCCCTCCTCCTCTTTTCAGACACAAACATGTTTGTCTCAAACTGTCCTCCTCCTCATATCTGAGTAAATCACTGTATCCCTGAGAATAGCTAGGTCAGCCATTTCCAACAGAGGTTGCTACGGTTTGTCCTGTGTTATAAAAATCACTGGAGACGCCTGATGGTGGTGGAGCACTCAGGAGGCAGAGGCAGGTAGATCTCTGTGAGTTCGAGGCCAGTCTGATCTACAGAGCAAGTTCCAGAACAGTTAGGGCTACACAGAGAAACCCTGTCTCGAAAACAAACAATCACAAAAAGAAAAAAAAAAAATCCCTGGAGTGGGAATGGGAAGCCAAGCCAGGAGTTCAGCCAGGCATGCTCATCCATGGTGGGAAAGTTCAATCAGGAATTCTAGTCCACTGCCTCAGTTTCCCCAGTCATTTCTGCTGGATGGTTGTAAGTATCCAAATTGATATTATCTATTTGCCCCTCTCTCTGTAAGTACCTAGACCTTCCTGATTGCTATTCCATTTGGGGCTCTCCACCAGGAACCCCAGCTGGTTCCCTTTTTACCAGCTGACTTCTGCTACATGTGTTTAAGCCCTGGTTTGATGGTGTCACCTTCTGTTTGCTCTCTCAGTTTTGGGCTATTCCCGTCAACTCTACTGTATTCTGATTTTATAATGTTTGCTCTCTACCTGCTGTTTTCTCTATCAGCTACTTGCTATTTATTCTTTTGCTCAATATACATAATGAATTTACACATTCAAATGAAAAACATGGCTACCATATAGATAATTCTCCAAGCTGTAGAAAACTCCTCCTAACAGTCGTTTTAAAAGACCTAGATATAACATGGAGCTTTATGGTAATGTGAGCAGGGTTATTGTCAAAACCAAAAGGGAGGATGTCTGCATGGACTATGGAAAGAGTGTTGAGCATCTCCCAGCTCTGGTCAAAGGCAAAAGAACTCTCAGACAGTTGATTGGACATCTCAACTGAGGCAGCTTGTTCCAGACAATGCCAGATAACCTCATTCTCATCTTTATCTCCCAGCCTCTTCTGGGTTCCACTGGTGTTTGGAGCCATAGACTAGTATTGGTATTGCGGAGGGAGTGCCATTGAAGAGAGCCACATCTGGGGTGATGAAGCCGTTAGGAGCCATGGTACCCTTTGCTTCTATCTCAGTGACCTTGGAAGCCATGTATCCCATGTGCCCTAGTTAAGAAAAGCCTAAGTTCCCTAGACACTGGAACAACCATGGGAGATAGCCGCCTGGCCTGCTGTAGACAGTGGATGAGAAATTAAACCCTCTGTCTACTTGAGATGTTCAGTTTCCAGAGTTTGCCACTGAGGCAGTTGACATTGATTCTCTGGATCTAAGCATAGAAGATAGAAGGCAGAAACTTTTCCTTTTTTTGTTTGTTAATTTTTTGTTTCTTGAGACAGGGTTTCTCTGCATAACCCTAAATGTCCTGGAACTTGCTCTGTAGACCAGGCTGGCCTCTGCCTCCCATGTACCGGGGTTAAAGGTGTGTGCCAACAATGCCCAGCAGAAATATCTTTTAATGTTCTTTATCCTAAGTCCATACTCACCATATAATCTCATTTCTATTAGATTTTCTCTGCTTCCCTCTTCACTTAAGACTCTTGGAATAACATTCTGCCCCTCATAATACCCAGAACAGACATTTATGGGGTGTTCTAAGCACCAGGCAGTGAAATAAATGACTCTTGAACACTAACCCCATTAAGTTTAATTCTCATGGTAACTTCAGATGGTAACTGCTGTTACTAACCACTTATCAGATGAGAAATCTGAGACCCATGGTGCAAAAGTAGCTTGAGTCACAGCCAAGGACCAGGTCCTGCTGCTCTGGGCTCATCTGGCAGCTGAGGGGTCATTTCTCCCTCACAATCTACAGGAGAGAATCATGGCTCTCATCAGAAAAGAAAGAGTCTCCCTGACCCCTGCTGCTGCACCCCCCAGTTCTAGGAGTTTCCATGCCCCTCACCTGAGCCCCCTTCTGTCTCACTGGCCACAGTCCACCAACAAGAAACAGGTTTGCCCACTCAAGTGCCTCTGCTCCAATCTTCACTTCTTCCTGTTGTCCACCTAGGAATCTACTAGTCTTTGAAGCATCCTGACATACTGCCTCCTATGACAGCCTGCCTTCCCTCCCTCCCTGTGGCTCCTCACTGCCAGGTTGGCCACTGGGCATTCTGTAGTTGTTACTTCACAGGGGTGCAGTTACCTCCCTACAGCACATATACAGAGTTTCCTCATCTCTGTATTCCATGTGTTAACACATGTAACAAGCAAATGTCTTGTCACAGGACTAGTCCATTAGCTTGCTTACTGCTGGAGGATCTATAGGACAGTGAAACAATCCTGTGTTTTGTCAGGTAGATACATGTCATTACATGTTTGTCCAAATCCATAAGATGCCCAGTATGAAGAACGAACCATATGTCAACTATGGACTCTAAAGCTTTGAGCTGCCCTTTTTCACTGGCCCCAATCATTTATTCCTGAGGCTAGCTATTGGAAAATACAGTTGTATTATTCTGGTCAGTCTGAAAATATTTATAATCACCATGGAAACTTATTACTGTGTGTCTTTGAGAATGTTTCCAGGAAGGTTTGACTGAAAGTAGAAGAGAACACCAAATGTGGGCAGTGTCTTCCCCATTGGCTGAGGTTCTGCCCTGTATACAGGGAGAAAAGAACTAAATGCCAGCATCCCCTTCTTGCTTCTCTCTGCTTCCGGACTACAGATGCAATGTGGCCACCCTCCTTCTACCATCATACCTTGCTTGCCACAATGGCCTGTGTTCTTTCTTCCTTCTTCCTTTCTTTCATTCCTTCTTCTTCCCTCTTCTTTCTCTATGCTTCCCTTCTCTTCAGTTGCTTCTTACCAAGAATGTGGTCATAGCAATCAGAAAAGTATTTAATAGAATCTCTAATGAGAAGATCTCTCCCAAGTATGGATTTTGTGAATTGTTTTCCTAGTTCCTACACACCATTCATAAGTCAAACTTTTGAACCAAAGAGTTGGCAG
This sequence comes from Cricetulus griseus, assembly GCF_003668045.3. NCBI lineage: Eukaryota > Metazoa > Chordata > Mammalia > Rodentia > Cricetidae > Cricetulus > Cricetulus griseus. The sequence goes on from NC_048595.1 coordinate 398,175,170, forward strand.
GTTTCTGCTGCCACTTGCATCCAGTTAAGATGTCTTGACTTGATATTGCCAGGAATTGCACATGGTCTCCTCTTATTGTCTCATTCCAGCTAATATCAGAGGTATCATTGTTCCTCATTTATAAACAAAGAAATGAAGCTCATGTGAGCTGAGAATTTTTCTCAGAATCACCAATTAATTGCAGAATCAGAATTCAAAACCCCCAACTCTGTTCTTGAAATCTATTTTCCCACTGTGTGGTGGTTGGAAAGAAAATGCCCCCCCAAAGGAAGTGGTGCTATTAGGAGGTGTGGTCTTGTTGGAGGAAGTGTGTCACTGTGGTGGGTGGGCTTTGAGGTCTCTTTTGCTCAAGTTTCCCTCAGTGTGACAATTAATCAACTTCCTGTTGCCTGCAAGATGTAGGACTCGTAGCTCCAGCACCACATCTGTTTACACATGGTCATGCTCCCCAACATGATGACAATGGACTGAACCTCTGAAACTGTAAGCGAGCCACCCAAATTAAATGTTTCCTTTATGAGTTGCCATGGTTGTTGTCTCTTCACAGCAATAAAAACCCTACAACATCCTGGACCTAAAGGGATCCTGTTCAGATGCCACACAGGAGCCTCCCCCTGAATGCACACCATTTGCACTTGCAATTTTGTTGCATCTGACAATGATTCCTGCAGCCTGGGGACCTAGGAGACAGCTCTGAACACAGAGTTCTGTAAACAAAGTGGTGTGTATCATTGGGATGCCCATCTACTGTATATGTATATGTGTTCATACACACACAAATTCACACATGTGTGCATACATGTCTATCCTTGACTCAGTGCAATCCTTGTTAAGGACCACAAGGACCTGGGTCATTTCTTCAAAGAGGAATCTGTCTTTGGAGTTTTTAATCAGAAAGCATATTAAGTCTTAAGCTTTTGAGAACTGGCTTTCTGGTGCTCTTGACCAGCTTTAAGTCTAGCCCCCAGACTTGACTCCTTCCTTCTCCTGATAGTCCATATGCTGATAAACATTGTGCACATGTCCCTACAACTGTCAACTGAAGAAAGCAGGGCTCAGAAGACACACCCATGAGGTATGAACAAGTGATGGCTGGCTATCTGTGCAGGTGGTGCTGTGTCTACACAGGCTGCTGGGGACCCAGCTTCTGCAGGGTCTAATTCACACAGATCAAACTACACTTAGATTCTGTGTAATGGACAAACCTCAGGTGCCAGAGGTTCTCACTCAGTGACCATTCCACATACAGAAGAGACATGGCCTGAGATGAGGGTTTCATCAGGAAAGAGGCAATATGAACTTACATGGGTTTTATAAGTTTATTAGTGAAACACAGGAACAGAGATCTGGGGCCTAAATAAGGTCCAGACTGGATGGGGACTCCCAGCCCTAAAACAGACAGATCATACCAGATACAACTATGGACAGGAGTTTGCTCCAGGCTGGGCTGGTTCTTGCAGAACTGTCCATTGACACACTTCAAGTCTCATGTGCCCAGATTGTACTGGGCATGGGGGGAGGGGACCAGAGTCAGCCCAGAGGGAACCTTCATCTGCAAGGGGACATCCAGGCAGAGGGATCAGGTCCTCATGAAGGTATGGTAGGCTAAGTGAAGTGATTCCTTTGTACTGGGGCAGAAGGATGCATGAATGAATGTCTTCCTAGAATCCTGGTGCTGGTTAATAAAGACTAACAAGAGTGACTGGAGAGAAGAGGGCAATGTTGGTAACACAGAAAAGCAAGAACTGAGTGATGGTGAATAGAACAGAAGGATTTCCCAGAAGAGAATCCAGAGAAAACCAAGGCTGGGCAGATGTGGGGGATGGGCTGTTTATCTCATGGTTTTCTTTGTGGGTGAGCCCAAAGCCAAGGTCTTTCCTGAAGCATCCTTTAATTCACTTGCACTACCCAGTCTGCCCTTGGTCTCTCCACGGGGGCTGCAATTCCCACTACCAGTGACACAGCCCCCCGACAGGAGGCTGTAGCCACCACCAACGGAGCTGGGCCGGTAGCCATAGGTGCCAGTGCTACTGAATCCAAAATTTGCCCCTGCACCCACAGCCCCAGGTGTGGAGCTGCTGATAACCGCTGTAAGAGAGAGAGAGAGAGAGAGAGAGAGAGAGAGAGAGAGAGAGAGAGAGAAGAGGGATCAGTGGGCGTTTCAAGAGAGAAGTGGCCCTAAGTCCCTTCCAACTTCCAGCCCCCAACTCAAAAATCTCCCTCCTAACTAGACCCCTCCCATGGACCCCAAATTTAAGTTTAGTGACACAGACTCAATCCTGAGCAAATCAAACTTTGGGGAAAACAACCCAGTTGTCACCAAATCCCTAGTCAGGCACTTTGCTCTTTCTTGGATGAACAAGAAACAAGGTTCCCAAAGGATGGTGATACCCAAACATAAGTCAAGGTCTTGCATTTAACCTGAGAAGGCACCCTTAAATTGTTTCTATTGTACTTCCAATGTTTTGAATTGGGGTGTTCATGCCACTCCCCCCCCCAGCCAGATAGAGTGGCTGAACCTTGAGGGGCCAATGATAACACTGGTCTGTGCTGCAGGACTGCAGAGGTCTCTCCCCACAGAAGGGACAAGTGATTACTGTGTGTGCAGCTACAGAGTTGTCATCCCAGCACAGGCAGAATTTCTGGGGGAAGTAGTGAGTGTGCAAAGTCAGAGTTGCCGGAAGCTAACTCTACTGCTAAAGAAGCAGCTCAGAACGGTGGAGGCAGGAGGTGGGAATGTAGGATGTTCCTTCCACGGGGGCCCCGATGCCAGGCACCCACTCATTCACTTTGGTTTTGTTGACTGCCTGGAGCTATGCCCTCAGAGACATGAAATACTCACAAATGCTCACGGCACTGGTGTGTTCCCCAGACATCCTGAACAGAAAAAACATGGGGGAGATTCCGTCACACTTAGGATCCCTAGCTGTGCTCCCCGTTCACAGGACATGGGACAGAATCACCAGCCAGTCCAGTTCCATCTCCACCAACCCCACCAGCCACCAGCCAGTCAGAAAGTGTTAACAACCTCTGCCTCAAGACTTGAGCCTCCCAGTCCCTCCTTCCCTCCAGAGTCTACTTCCCACTTCAGAGATATTAGGGCTCCCACACTAACACCACTGTCAGGGCCCCTCTTCGCCTGTGGTGTCTCTCTTGAACCCATTGCTTGACTGCTGGGTAGTTGGGGCCTGAGTAAGTAGAGGCACGGAATACAGACCAACTAAAGTAGCAATGAATGAGGCTCTTGTGTGACTTTAGACCAGTCCCAGGATTTCCAAATGCCAATGCCCTGTGTCCTGTCCCCCCAACTGTACTGGACTTGGTGCAACCCACATTGTTATCAATTAAGTATTTTTAGGTATAGGAAAAAATGCATTTCTCTTAAAAGAAGGTTTTATGTCACAGTGGACAAAACCAAAATTACATAACCAAGTAAGAAAAAGAAATGCCACTAAAAATAAATACAGCAAAAATAAAACAAGCCAATTGGAGTAAGTGATCAAGATGGTGCTATCTGCTGAGAGGCTGACCTTAGGACCTACTAGGTGAACACAAGTATTTGTAAGGGTCACTGAGGCCTTGAAGCTGGCAACACTAAGCTGAAATTCCCTGAAGAACTGAAGGAAAATTTAAAGGACTTTGCTGTCATACTGCATGGCTGGAAGTTGTTCTGGGACTTGTTTATGGTTGAACTGAAAAGCATCTACAGCCCCTCCAGTGTCCACACCTCCATAATCTAAGGAACTGGGTCAGGGGCGAATTGCAAAGGTTCTCTCTCAGCATCCCTGCAGTCACCTGCACTCCTCGCCCTCCAGCAGCTTGCGGTAGGTGGCGATCTCAATGTCCAGTGACAGCTTGTCACTCATCAGCTCCTGGTGTTCACGCATCATCCGGGCCAGCTCCTCCTTGGCCTGGTGCAGGGCGCCCTCCAGCTCATCCAGCTTGGCCCGGGCATCCTTGAGGGCACAGTCCCCTCGCTGCTCGGCATCAGCAATGGCCGTCTCCAGGTTGGAACACTGAGGGGCAGGAGGTGGCATCCCCCCTGAGTTCTGAGGTACCCAGGTCCTACTTTATTCCAATATGCATACACTAATGGGGTTGGGGGCACTACTCTGTCCTACTACACTTTGTGGAATGTATCTAGAAATGAGGACTTTTCTTGGCACCAGGGAAGTGTGTTATTCTCAGTCTTGTAGCTTTGGGGGTCACCCTATAATGGTTCTAGACTTCATTTGGGGAACAAAGTAGGGGAAGAGATGAGGCTTCTCTGAGGAAGGGTTTCTAGAACAAAGTACAAAGAGGAGACAAGGCAGGAAGCCACCAGCCCCCCAGCCTTCCCTTGGGGGTATGTAGGAGGCCCAGTCAGAAGCCCCTTGTCACTCACTTGCTTCTTCACACTCTCAATTTCTGATCGTAGTCTCTGGATGAGCCGGGTCAACTCAGAGATCTCATTCCTGGTGTGTTTGAGGTCATCCCCATGTCGGCCAGCTGCCAGCTGCAGCTCTTGGAACTGGTAGGTGGGAAGCAAAAAGCATGTACATATATATATAATATATATATATATATATATATATATATATATATCTTAAAAGATATATATATATTCTCTTAAGTATATATATATATATATATATATATATATATATATATATATGACTTAAGGGTTGTCTAAGCTTAAATCTAGCATGGAAATGGTGCCTTTGCTTGGGGCTGTGTGGCAGAGGAGAGAAGGGATTCCCAGTCCCCAATTTCATAGCCTTCTTCTCTTTAACCATCTGTCCCTAGATTTATTCATTTGCCTTGAGCCTGGCTGATCTTCGTGAGGGTTGGATTTGGCATAGGACTCTTGGAAGTCCCTCCTCCCCACACTGCATCTTTGTAAGACGCATCCCCAACTACGACCCTCTCTGCCTATAGCCCTTCGAAGTCAGAATGAAATTCAAACTCCTAGCATGGCATCAAGGCATTCACTTCTCACTGCCCTGCTTCATTTATCTGGTTCCCCAGCTTTTCCCAATAGTCCTTTAATATTCCCCTCCTCCTTGAATGACTCTCACATGCTCCCATGCCTCTGAGGGAGTATGAGCTTCTCTCTCCGCCAGAACCCTCCCCACACACCTGGTCTAGATGGAGCTAGACCAGGTCAGGAGACCTTTCCTAATCCTCTGATTGGGTGCAATTCTGTTCCCGTGACCCTGGGCTCCAGAAGTCACACATATTAGACCTCAATGACATGTTTCTGTGCCTTCCTCAATGGATAGAATTTTTTCCGAATTCTCAGTACATAGCATAATGCATCACTCAAGAAGATCTGATGAGTGAATAAATGACTGGCTGAATGAGAAGCAGTCATCTGTATTTCCCACTTCCCCTTCAGCTTAACTGAGAAGAAGCTATATGGATTGTCTTGTTGGACATGAAAGGAGGAAGAGCTTAGCACTGAATATCAGCCATGAATCTCTGTCACCTCCTGTCATTTGGGTTGTCCACCGAATAGTCAACAGAGAGTATCCCAGCTCAACCTCAGAATTCGACTTAAAGGGAAACGGAACAGGTGTGGTCTTTGGCACTTTAGGGTGATGTGCTGCCTTGCCCCCATCCTTGAGTGCTCAACTCTGATCTGGTTTAGCACCCCAGAAGTGGCAGCACCATCACCCCTTATCTATTGAGTGCTCTTGGTGAGTTTCCTGCACCTGCGGAGTTCACTTACTCATCTTGAAATGGTGATAATGAAAACTGGCCTCATAGTACCCAGTCACTATGGTCAGCACCTAGCTAGCCATGGCATCCCTCTCGCTAAGCCCATGGTGAAGTACAGGTGCCAATAACCACTCATCAAATGGTCTATAAGCACACCTGTGAGACTTGTCTGATTCTTCTGCAAAGGACTATGGAGGGGACAGTCTGTGTTGACAGCCCATGGGGGTTGAATCATGGCCATTCTCAACCCTGGCTTATGAGAATAAATGGGGAAGGAACCGGGGGACCAGGTCACAAGTCTGAGTCTTCATCAAAAAGTCTAGGCCTACGTTGTCCCTTAGGCCCTGAAGGCTAACTCTTCCCCAACAGGCTAAACCTCTTCATTCAAGGCTGGGAAGGAGATGGAGGAGGAGAGATAAGGTCTCCCAGAGGTGATTTATCTAGAGAAAGAGCCCAATGAACAGCAAGGAACAATTAGAAAGTTACCATCATGATCAGAGAAACCAGATTACATAAGAGTCACCTCCCACCCACACCCATCGGGGGAGCTAAGATGTGCAGGATAGCAACGCCCTCCTCATCCTTGGAGGTGGACTTGAATGAAAAAGTGGGGGTTGCCTGATCCCATATCACACTGAAGAGACCTGTGATTCACAGTAATGACAGAGCTGAGATGCTGACTGCTCACATTTCCCTCCCCCAAGCGTACTTCAGAGCTCTCTGCCTCCAGAAAGTGGGTTCCGAACTAAGATGCTTCATTTGCATCTTGCAGTTTGCACCCTGAAATGTCTTCCATGGGTCTAAGGGGAGTCCAAGGACAAAGTTGTGTCTTCTCTCTTCTTGCCAAGGTCAGTGTATGTTCCCAGCTAGCTGGAGGCTGTGGTGAGTCATGGAACAAAAAAAAAAAAAAAAAAAAAAAAAAAAAAAAAAAAAAAAAGGAGACCAAACCAGATCCCCCTACACACATCAGCACAGTCAACCCCACCTTGGTCTGGTACACCATCTCGGCCTCCGCTTTGCTCTTCAGGGCAATGTCCTCGTACTGAGCACGGACTTCAGCAATGATGCTGTCCAGATCCAGGTTGCGGTTGTTGTCCATGGACAGGATGACAGATGTGTCACTTATGTGGGACTGCATCTGGGCAATCTCCTACAGGAGAAAAAGAATGCATGAAATGCCTATTGTAACCAGGGAAAAGTGACAAAATGATGGCCCTATACAAGCAGGAGAACCCCAGGACACCCAAAGGAGGCACAAGCAGAATTCCCTAAAGCTATATAATAGAGCCCAAGGTTTCAATACCACTTTGAAAAACTTTCCAGTTGCTGTGAAAGAAGAAAATCACATATCTGTCCCAAGAGGGGGCTAGAGTAAGTAAAGTGAGGGAAAATGCCCTGCCCAGCTATCACCCAGTCTTTGAACTACTAAGCCCTCAGCACCCAAATGCTGGAGGGCTCCTGGGCTTTTACACTGACAGATAAAAGGTACCTAATTATCACAAGTCCTTTCCAAATCCAAAGCTAGAGGTGAGGACAAGCCTTACCCCCTCGTACAGACACTTGAGGAATTTGATCTCTCCATCCAGGGCATCCACCTTGGCTTGCAGCTCCACCTTGCTCATGTACGCTGCATCCACATCCTAAAGGGAATCCAGACACCTTCTACTGACCAGTCTCTCTTATAAACCCCAACCTGTGGCTAACTATCCAAGGAAGAGTCTCAAGACCCCAGAGGCAGGAACTTGACTTCAGCCAGGACCCACAGTGAGAGCTTCATCCCCTTCCTCCAATGGAAGGTACATCCCCTGCTCTACCCCATGGTCACCAAGGCAGCCACAGTGACTTGTCTGAGATGAGTTAGAAAGAGGACTTAGCCCTTCCCAGAGACATGTGCATGACTGACCATAAGCTGGGGCTGACTATCCACAGCTGGACTCTTGTCCACTTACAAGCTGTGAAAAAGATGACAAAATAATCTGCACTAGACAATCACCAGTGTCCACGATGGATGTAGCTAGTCTCTGTCTCTGGGTTTGTCAGCCCCAGTCCCTCTGCTTCATTCCCTCCCCTGCACCCACCACGGGAGACTTCCTTACCTTCTTAAGCACCACAAATTCATTCTCAGCCGTTGTCCGCTTGTTTATTTCTTCTTCATACCTGCAGGGAAAGCATCAGTGAACAGGAGCTGGGGGTGCCAGTGTTTGTGCACCTATATCTGTGTGTTCTCACTGAGAAATACAGGATAGTTGAATCATGAATCCTTAAGCAGGTGCTTTCAGCTGCCCCAACTTGGTAGGGCTGTTTGGCTGAGTTGTCAGTAGGGACCTGAGCTTAGTGGCTGGAGGGTTTGGGTCTAGGTTTCTTCCGATGCCTGGGGAGTGAGTCCATTTTTCCTCCTCCTTTTCAGCACCCAAATCACAGAAACAGGACAAAGCCACTCCAGCCTGAGAAGGCAGTACAAGAAGCTAGAATTATCTGTGCCCAAGTCAAGAAAGAATATGACTCAAATGTGAAGGGCCCAATGAGAGGAGAAACCCAATGGAAACTTTACATCTTGCTCTACTGGGGTTTTCTTGGAACTTGAGACACCCTGGGTGAGCTTAGGAACTGGAGTTCTGTGTTGAACACACACAGGGCTCTTTAGAAGGGTTAGGAAGCAACACATGAAAGAGGAAACTGCCTAAGAGGAGATCCCTGGCACTGCCCTGCAGGTTGAGTATTCTTGGTCCATCCTGCTTGGTTATGCCTGTAAAGGCTCTCATCTTGCCAGGTGAGCTCAGATGGCTGGTACTACCCTGAGTTGCCCTGAGGCCACAGGTGAAAGTCCCAGGACCTGCTTAGAAAGCCTGCCCCAGGAGTCAGCTAGTCCACATAGTGTCTCTGCTCACCTCTTCTTGCAGTCCTCCACGGCATCCCGCATGCCCCTCAGCTCCGAGTCCAGTCTTACTCTGTCCCCAGACAGTGTATCCAACTGCTTCTGCAGGCTGTTGATGTGGGCCTCGTAAACAGGCTCCAGGTTTTTCCTGCAGTTGTTCAGGTCCAGCTGCTGCAGCAACTCCCACTTGGTCTCCAGCACCTGGTTTTGCTGCTCCAGGAAGCGCACCTGGAACCCAAACCCACAGCCACCTGGTATCACTCCACAGTCAACAGGGAGAAGGGAATGGGAGACTTTCTTTCCAGAGGAAAAGGATGGGTTTTGAAGGTCACATTGCTCTGAAAGAAAAATGATACCCAAGTACCTTCCTCTGGGAATCCTCAGTCTAGCAGCCAGCGGCAGCTCTAGAGGCCATGAGGGGCCCAATATGCCTTTATCTCCAACCCATCACAATGTGGACTGTTTGTCTCCTGGCCTAGTCTAAACCTGCAGGGTTAAAATTGATGAGCTATGGGAATGCCTCTCTACTGCAAGCTCTTAGATGTGCCCATCAGCTTCCCACCCTTCAGGGTCTTGTGACCTAGTCTGTTTGGCTTGCTCTGTCTCCACATCCATGGCTTCTCCTAGCCTACCTGGAAGTCAGGTACTCAAATGGACTGGGATCTTGAGCTCTCCTCTGTGGTTTGCCAGGAAGTTTCCATTGTTCAAGACTCACCTACCACTTACTCCTTGGTGCTCAGACTTTGGTAAGCATCAATATTCCTAGAGGGCTCATCAAAATGCAGACTGCATAGGGCCATGGAACTATGACCCTCCCAAAGCTACCACTGGTTTCTCCCTTGCCTTCTAAGTCCCACTGGCTCTGCCCCACTCACCCTCTTCTCTACCAAGAGGCCACTGCTCTGCCTGCTAGAGGACTTCCAAATAAAGCTGTCTGGAGCTCCTTACCTGCCTTTGGTCCTGCCCCTCAGCTCTGATGTCTAGGCTATTGCCTGCTTCTTCTCTGCTCTGCCCTGTGCTGTGCCTGAATCCTAGGAAGGGTTCCCATAATTCTCTCTCCAGATAGGGCCCCCCCAAAGGCAGTGAAAGTGGAGGAAGAAAGGAGGCACTTAGTTATCAGCTGTCTCACCTTGTCAATGAAGCAGGCGAATTTGTTATTCAGAGCCTTGATCTGCTCCCGCTCCTGAGCGCGCACCTTCTGGATCTCCGGGTCCAACTCCAAATTGAGTGGAGCCAGAAGGCTCTTGTTGACAGTAACCTGGTGGATACCTCCAGGCAGACACAGGGGTGGGTTTGAAGGACCCAGAGCTCCACTGCCAAACATGCTGCCTGCAAAGCCACTGGCCCTATTCCGGCCATACCCATATCCCCCTGTGCGCCCACTGCTGCCAGCCACATTGAAAGAGATGCTCCTGGCACCCCTCAGGCTGTAGAGGCTCCGACTGCTGAAACCTGCACCGAGCCCTTTGCCCCCTGCACGGTAAGAAGATGAGCTGCTGGATAGCACAGCTGAGCAGCCGCTGAAGCCCCTGTTAGCTGCTCCGGGCTTGCAGGTGAATTGGCGGTTCATCATGGAGAAGCCACCGAGTGGGAATGAGATGCACAACCTTCCCTAAAACACTTCGAGACTGTTCACCAGCTTGTGATCTTGGCCTTCCCCTTTATAAAGCTCAAGAGAACAATTGCCCTAATTGGTGGGTTTAGTTTGCCTGGAAGGAAAAAAATCATTTTCTCCTATCAAAATCAGAGACATGGGGTAACTTGAAGACTCCCAAAGTGCTGGGCTTGCAAGTCCTCTGCATGTAATTGAGTTATCTTATTAGCATGGGGTAATTAACTGGGCCATGTTATCCCCAAGAAGATCTTGGCTAGGAAGCTTGTCATGATCCCAACTGTACTTCTTCAGAAGGTTGGAGTAGTAGGAGTGCTGAAGAAGACTTCTAATTGACAGTGTCGTCTATGAGAACCGCTCCACCTGTGCCAGCATCAGATCACCTGCTTCAGGGACCCTGGCTGGCTGCTTTCATGTGGTTAGGAAGTCCCAAGGCCCGGCTTCCCAAGACTGCCAGAGATAGTTTTCAGGCCTGACTTGCCAGGGATGCAGAATGGGAAACCATCCAAATCCAGGCTCCACCCTCTGGTGGTGAACCTCCTGCTGTGCCCTCAGTGCCAGCCAGGTGCCCACCTGCCTTCACTTGTTTGCAGAGACTTCTACCCCAGTCTTGTAACCTGAGTGATGGTCACCATCACCATGTATAATGAATGCTTCACACAGGTGCAAAACTTTGCAATGTAGAGAGCTCCTTGCCCATAGCTTATTCCATCCACTTCATCCGCAGAGGAATGGCAACATCTACATTTCATGAATGGGAAAGCAGATGCTTCATTCCTTTAGCAAACATTTAATAAATCCTTTCTCTGTAAGAATCCCAGAGGATGAAAATCCCTTAGAAAAACACAGACCTCTGCTGCAAGGACTCCCTTTTTGGTCTTCTGACTCTTTCTGAGCCACACAGGCTTTTTCATTTGCCCAACCTAACAGCCAGCCGGCAGCAGCTTCCTTAGCGAGTGCATCCACTCACTCAGTTAGCAAACGTCTAAGGTTGACTGCCCCAGGCACTGTGCTAGGTTCTGGAATCCCGAAGAAGACCAAATCTAGCTCGGAATTCTAGGCAGACAATCGAATTACCGTTTAACCCTTGACACTGCCAATATATGTGACCCAAGAGTTTCACAATCTCCAAATCTTAGGTAGAACCACAATTAGTAATTTCCTCATTAAACACAAGCATTTCACTAGTTGATTACCTGACCAAACAGATGTTCCCAATTTCGCCACAAGCAATGGCCCCTGACCGTCTTTTTTTATTTTATTTTATTTTATCTTTTCTCCTGATGATACACGATACACGTTCCTGTTGTTGTAATTTTAAAAAGCGGCATGACAGAGAAAGTCATCATGTGGCAGAGCTTGGGTGGAGGGGTTTTTTAATTGGGGGAACGTGAATGGGAAGAGAGGGGAGGGAAAAGGGGAGACCAGCCTCTGGGAACAGGAGCTGCAGGAAGCAGAGAGAGAGAGAGAGAGAGAGAGAGGGAGAGAGGGATAGAGGGAAAGGGAGAGGGAGAGAGAAGCAGAGAGACAGAGAGACAGATAGAGACACCGAGAGAAAGAGGAAGATAGGAGATGGACAGGGCCCTTTTAAAAGGGAATGCCGTGAGTGTGCACAAGTGATGCTCTTAGTGGCTGTAGCTGAGGACCTATCCTGTCAGAACCCCAAGGACAGGCCAGTTAGATGCCTGAATACTAACACTGGTCCTCCCCAAGCTCCCTCATGAGAGAGGCAGAATGCAAGAGGGTGAAGCCAGCCGTGTCCTAACACAGACGCCTGAGCACTGCAGCGTACCTGCCCCCCCCCCCCCCCCCGCCTCAAAGCCCTGATTGACTCCTTTGGCAAGCCCTGAAAACCCTCACTGGCTAAATGACCCTATTCAATCACTCATCTCTGGCCAGGAATGGGAAACAATACTCAGATTTAACTAGTTGTTAGTATTTAAAAATTTCCAGAAATAATGGATTTCCTGTGTGGTCTGTTAGATAAATGGTGGAGCGGAGACAAAGAAGATAGGCCGCCTTCTGAAAAGGACAAGACTGAGAACCATCCACAGATACCCGAGTCCCAAGCCTCTGCTTGTGAATTTGTACAGTAAATCATGATGGGCCCTACTTCAAACTAGACTCTGCCAACTGTGTGGCCCCTGGACATGTTTGCTTCTGCTGTGTCCTTTCTTCATTCCTAGAGAGAGAACACTCATGAGTTAGGCTGAAGCCACCAGGAGTGAAGAGATGTATGACAGCCCTGCAGAAGCAACAGCACCCAAAGGTGAGTCTGGGCAGTTCATGGGAATGTCTGTGGTTTCTGGGGCAGTAGATGGCAGCTGTGTCTACCACACGTGTTCCTGATGGTTACCAGCTAAAATTAAATAGTGTTGGGATCCAGGCTGATCCAAGGCTTTCTTGGGGGCTCTGATGAAAGGACAAAGGTGTGCTGAACGGTTTTATGTCAATTTGACACCAGCCAAAGTCATCTGGGAGGAGGGAACCTCAATTAAGAAAATGCCTCCATAGTGTCAGGCTACAGGCAAGCCTGGAGAACATTTTCTTAATTAGTGATTGGTGTGGGAGGGCTCTACCCATTGTGGGTGGCGCTGTGCCTAAGCTGGTGGTCCTGTGTTCTATAAGAAAACAGGCTGAGCAAACCATGGGGGAGCAAGCCAGTAAGCCACTCTCCTCCATGGTCTCTGCATCAGCTCCTGCCTCCTGGTTCCTGCCCTGTTAGAGTTCCTGCCCTGACTTTCTTTGATGATGAACAATGATATTATATGGAAATGCAGGCAATAAACCCTTTCCTCTCCAAGTTACTTTTGGTCATAGTGTTTTATCACAGAAATAGTAACTCTAAGACAAAAGGAAATGCTAGTTCTGTGTGCTTGCCCAGGGACAGAATTGATAAGATCCAGTCTGGAGCTGGTAGGGCCTTGAAGGAATTAAGGTGGGAACCTGGCTCCCCCCACCCATCACCAGCCAAGGGCTGTGGTTATCAGTCCTAAGGCAGCTCTGTCTGAAGTATCCTGTATTTCCCTTGCCAACATTGCTTGGTTTAGCTTTCTGCTGACCTTGACATATATTACCTTGCAAATAGTATATCAGATGTGTACTTCTTAATAAACTCAAGTGGCATAAGCTATAAGCTTATGCAAGACCTCCAGGTCCCAGCTTTTGTCTTCTGTATTTTCCTTGCCTTGACACCTCAAAGTTTGGGACCCTTATTCCTATGGGTTCAAGTAAAGACAGTAAATTCCTATTGCTGAAGATGACACGTGCTTGGCTGCAGGGTGTGTTAAAATCAAGCTGAGACTGAACTTGAAGATCCCTTCTTGCTGACTAGCTTTCATAGTGCCAAAAGGTACCAATGTAAACTGCTAGGGAAAACTGTCACAAACAGTCCTGCTCAGCTTTGAACCCTGAGTGCTAGAGTACCAAGCAAGATGTGCCCACAGATGAAATAGTAACACAACTGTGAACTATCACGGGTACAACCAACTGCTTTCCATTTGAACTTAAGGCCTTCCCACAAGAAGGAACTTGCATCTACTTCCAGAAGTCAGGACCAAAGACAGTAGCTGTGGAGGTCATAGTCCCGGTGAGAAGGCTACCATTATTGTTCAATGGATGTAAAACACCTGACAGGCTACTTTCTAAGCATCAGTGCTATACCCAGAAATCAATGCTGCTATCAGCCTGAACCGAATTCGGAAGGAAACTTAATTTTGCAGTAGGTGGCACATTGCAGAGGCTTACACTGAGGACGCACTTAAGAATAGTTGGTTGTTGCTATAGCATAATGGCCCAGTAATCAGTAATCAAGCATCTATATCACACCCTCCAAAGCTCAGAGAACATTGTGGAAGCTGACGATGGACAGAAAAGAAGTGGAGTTGTTGTGTAGCTATTTCCTCTGAACTAAAACATTCTCCCCTAGAAGGAGGCTCATTAATATTCAGGAAGTTGCCAAGCATGGTAGCATACACCTTTAATCTCAGCACTTGGGAGACAGAAACAAATGGATCTCTGTGAGTTCCAGGTCAGCTAGAGCTACTACATTGTGAGACCTTGTCTCAAAAATAAAGAAATGTAGACAAGAGAGAAAGGATTCAGTAGGTAAACGAAGTTTAGAAAGCCTAAGAAATAAGTGAAACTTAAGGTCTTAGGAAGATCCTGAAACTTACAGGGTTCAAAGAGTTCCTTCCCAGGGTTATATAAGCAGTAACAATCAACAGAGAAAAGACACTGGGCAAGCAAGCCGCCTACATGTTGTGCCAAGAGCTCCAGAGATACTGCTTTCACAAGCCATCACTCATATCACACATATATACATGAAGGCAAAACACTCATCCATATAAAATAAAATTAAATAAATAAATCCTAACAGTTATAAAAGTAAATGCAATAAAAAAACTTTCAAAGAAGTAAAATAATATCATATAATAGTAACCAGGCATTTGGTTTGTATAATACAAGCAGACTGGCCTTATAAAAGCTTCAAAGTTTAGTGTGGGAAGGTGAAACTGCCTTTTAGAACACATCTGAGAAAAAGAAAGCAGCTCAGTCAATGCAGGGCTTTCCTGAGTTTGCCCAGAATTCAGGTAATCCACAAGAGCTGATGTATGCTTGTGACCCAAGCTATGACGGGATGGGAGGTAGAGATGGGTGAATCGTGGGAGCCTAGACTACTTGCCATAGTTCCAGGCCAATGAAAGACCCTCCCTTCCATGAAAGTGGAAAGAATCTGAGAAATGACACTAGAATTGTCCAGTGACCTTCATGTGTTCAGGAGCACACACACACACACACACACACACACACACACACACACACACTGGAGCGGGGGCAGGAGGGGGTGGTAATAACAAGGCAGGCTGAGAACATTAATTCTTTTGGCCACTCAGTAGCCATTTGTCTAGCTGCCTGAATGAGTATTCTGGGCTTGAATTAATCTTATCCATCAGTTAGTGTCAGTATCCCACTGACCAATGGATTCATCTCTAGCCCCTACTTCTCCTCTTTCCCCTGAGACTGCTGGCCTGGCAGCAACTTGAGATAACACACACTTGGCAGGGTTCAGCACAACTTCTCCCAGATAGTTTCTCATGGATCCAGACTGCATTAAAATATCCTAATTCTGTGCCCTCCCTACTCAGCCAGGCTCTGTATGAAGCCCCACCCACCACATGAATGCCTCTAACCTGGCCACCAAAGGAGATCCAGACAGATGGGAAGTCAGCCAGTGTAGAGAACATGAGAAGGGAGGTGACCTCCTGACCATAATGTCCAGTTCCAGCTCTACAGTTTCTAGTTCTATGACTGTAGCTTTGCAGCCTCAGTTTTCATTATATGTCAAACGGGGTGATAACAACGTTCTGGCTACATAACCAGAATATTATTTAAAACTTTCAGGGCATGGAAATAGTGTTCACTTTTAATCATTTTAATTTATTTATTTTATGTGTATGGGTGTTTTGCCTGCATGTTTGTCTATATACCACATGCATACCTGATGCCCATGGAAGCCAGAAGACCCCCCCCCAAGCACTGGGGTTACAGATGGTTGTGAGCTGGCATGTGGGTGCTGGGAATCAACAGGTCCTCTGGAAGAGAAGCTAGTGCTTTTAACTGCTGAGCCATCACTCCAGCCCTATGGTGTTAACTTTTGCCATTGACATTTCACAAAAAGAAATATTTAAGTATATCCTTCCCATATGCAGCAATACCTACAGCTCACAAAACATCATCAGATCATCACATTCAGAACTGTTAGGATCTTGACAAAGATAATATGATAATATTTGCACAACTACACTAGGGAGTTATTACAATAGCTTTGTATTTCAGGACTAGACACTAAGGTTCAGAAGATTAAGTGCCTTTCCAAAATGATGCAACAAGCTAAGTGATAGAATCAGGACTTGAACCATGGCCAACTGGTTCCATATTCAATGCACACGAGTAGACTTGAATCAAGTGCTGGATCTGTAAGTGCCCAAGGGGACACACAGTGTGTAGAGCTGGTGAGCTCTTAGACTTTCAGGCAGCACCTCCTACTCTTTCTTTCAATGGAAAGTAATAAAATATTTGAAGGTCACCATGTTACAAGTATTGCCAGCTTTTGCATGAGTCAACATAACACAGAAATGCTAGTCAATACTAGTCCAGTTCTTTGGGACTTTGTACACACACAATTTGCTGAATGTACAAATAAAATCAGTCTTGTTTCCTCCTTCCAACTTGTATGTTTTATACTTCTTGTACTGTTTAGGAACCCCAATATAATACTAAATAAAGTTAATACCTGTTCCCAATCTTATGGGAAAAAACATTAAGACCTTCCATATTCAATGTTTACTGTAAGGGAACTCTCTCCTCTCTCTTCCTCTCTCTCTCTCCTCTCTCCTCCCTCTCCTGTTCTCTCTCTCTCTCTCTCTCTCTCTCTCTCTCTCTCTCTCTCTCTCTCTCTCTCTCTCTCATCTGCCCTGTGTGACTGTGGAAGTTTTACAATCCAAAATCTGATGGGGAAGCTGGCAAGCTAGAGATCATTGCTCAAGTCCAAAACCTGAGTCCCAAGTCCACCTGCCAGAATCTCCAGCAAGTCCCTGCCATCTTGTTTGTTCACAGTGCTCTCTGATTCTGTGATGAATGGACGTTCAATTTTATCAAATGCTTTTATGTTTGTTCACATGGCCATGTGTGTTTTCTTCTATAATATGACAATGTAGCAAACATGTTTTTTTCTTTTCATTTCTGGAGAGTGATTTAAGTACCTGATTCTTAATGTTGTACAACCTTTCATTTCTGGGATAAACCTCTCATAGCATGATATAGCATCCTTTTTTACATATTCCTGAGTCCAATCTGCTCATATCTTCTTGAGAACTTTGGAATCTGTGTTTTCAAGGGATGTGAACATGTTTAGTTTTTTTTTTTCAATGTCCTGGTGTGGTCCCATAAAACAAGATGGGAGGTATTGACTGTTCTGTCTTCTGGAAGAGTTTTCGTAGAATTTGGTATTATTTTGTAATTAATCCTACATGTCCTTCAGAGCCTGGATGTGTGGCCATTGCATCTGTGAAACCTTGCCCCGTCTCACAACACTGTCTGATGATGATGATGATGATGATGATGATGATGATGATGACGACAAGGAGCTCCTGCTGCATGCGGTGAGGGCACAGGCCCTAATAAGTAGACATTTCACATTTTCATTGAGTCTATCTTTTGAATGGAGATGCATCCTTTTGTAAGGAGACGCTATCTTACTGTTTTATAAATGTGTAAGCACAGGCTCTGAATTGTTAAATAATGCACCCAAGGTCTTATAGTCTCTCATCTGATCATTATTTTTCTTACTAAGAGCCTACTGAACCTCAGCCGACCCAACACCTGCAGAATGAAGTTCTCACACCACAGACTCAGGTGCCCCTGGGGCTGGTTTATCATGTGGATTTCCAGGATCGTCCCCACTCCTCTGTGATGGGGAGTCTAGGGAGCTGCAACTAAAAGATGTGTTATAAATAAGCACCTAAATGACTTTAATATCCACAACGGGTCCCAGAGTAGCCATTGCACTAACTGCATCTCACTTTGCAAGAACAGCTATTTGTCAATTTCTCATCCATCCCTACCTAGACCGTGAACCTCCAGCAGGATGCTCTGCCTTTATCTCCATGTGGCCAAACACAGTTCCTCACCTCCATCATGGTGTGAAACATTTATCTAAGCTGAATGAGAAGAAATTGGAGTGGCCTTTGCTCACACTCATGCTCAGACAGGTCTTCAGCCTCCTCCCTGACTCTAGGGTTCCAAACCAGTATCACTGGGAAAATGAAGGACACATAGATTATGTTCCTGCCTTAAGATCTTCAGGGGCCTTAGAGGCTCTCTCAGTCTGCTCCCCCATGAAATCATACAGAAATAAAATTTGAGAGGAAAAACAATTCTCCCAATGTCACACAAGCATCTCTTCCCAGTATGAGGCCTTTGCCATTTTACAATTTGTGTGTTCAATTTCAGAGGGCCTCCTGGAGAAGGCTGATGGGAAGAGGTTCATGAGGAGAAGCGAGCAAAAGACCTGGTTGGATTTATATGAAATTTATATGAGAGATGGTTGTCCTGAAAACCTCACATCACAGTGTAAATAAGTCTTTGTCCTTGTATCTATGGAAATGGAATTCACACAATCCTGCCTGAACCTCTCTGCCTTTTAAAGCCAACAACATGATGAATCAATCTTTGAACTTGAAGGAAGTAGGGAGGGATGGAGAGTAGAGACTGTGGCCAGATTCTAGTGCACTCAGGAGGGAACATAGGGTCCTTCTGCAACGTTGCCTCTTGCCTGGTCACAACCTCTGAAAGCCTCAGGCTGTATCTGTCCACTAACATTCAGGGCTAATTTGTCTGTTGGGAGTCCAGTATGAAAGCAGTCAGTGTGAGGGGCTGTCTACATGGGAGGGCGGAGGAGCTGGGAATTCACCGACTGAGATGGGTCAGGGCCAGCAAAAGCACCTGACACTGAGGGTGTCAGGATGCAGGTGGTGGGAGTGAAGCCTGCCCTGCCCTGCCCTGCGCTGCCCTGCCTCTCTATTCCTCAGAAATCACCAGGTGACTCTCAGCTGTTGAAGCCCAGAAACAGAAGGTGAACTGGGAGGTGGAGGCTAGGATTCCATGCCTCTTCCTGGGACTGAACTGTTTGCTTACCTAAAGTGGAAGTTCAAATTCCCTGACTGTTGGAGCTCCCTTCCTGCTCCATATGTCTGGGAACTAGTTCCTGCTTAAGGCTGTATTCATGTTTACATCACTGGTGTGCCATAAAACCAACAACAGTTTGTACCCTATCTTCCTTACCTCTCCATCTGGCTGTGGTCGGGGCATTTCTCAACCTACTCTGATGCCCCTTTGCCACTTGCAGTCCTTGGAGTGTCCCCTCCCAACACCTTCCCTTCTTCATTTGGGATGCTCAGGGCCAGCGAAAGCACCTGTCCTTCATGAACACCTGTATCTACCAGGCTGTCCCGCATTCCCTGACAGTGGGAAGAGGACCTCATTAGGCTCTATCTTCTCTTAGCTCTGACCTTTGAATACCAACCCAAGCTGCCCAACCATTCCTCATCTCCCTGGAAGCTCCAGATGGACATCAGGGGTTTGTGGGGAAGGGCCTGAAATCATCTCTATACCTTCAGAAACTCATTGTGAGTGGCACATCCTGGGTAGAGACTGCAGGGAGTCCATGAATGAAAGGGAAAGAGAGGCACCTGGTGTGTTGAGACAGGGCTGCTGTGCTGTGCAAATAGGAGCAGAATTTTCTGGAGATGCCACATAGGTGCTCTGTTTCAGCCAGGGAGGGAGCGCTCACAGGGATGTAAATCTGGCCTGTGCTGGGCTGAGTGTGCTCTGCACTGAGAGCTCAGCTGTAACCAACTGGGTGACTGTTCAGGATTCAGCTAGTTTGCCTGCAGATAATGACTTCAGAACAAAGTTCTTGTCTGAAAGCAGAGAGGGGGCACTCTGCGGGAAATGCTTCTCAAGAACAGTACTTCAGCCAAGAAAGAAAATGTCTATAAATTCCCAGATTACCACCTGGAAAGGCCACAGTCCCCAATCTGGCAAATCTTTCCTGAGAATGCTGCACCAACCCTAACTCCAGGGCCATCCCCGGTCCCTCCTACTAGAAGAAAACCTCCTGAGCTCGCCAGCCACTCTCAAAGGTTCATGCCTTCCCCAGGAGTCCCGCTTTTACCACTCCCAAATTTCCTTTCTCTGTGGATCGGACTTCCACCAGAGCTGGACATCCAACAGACACGACATAATATCAATTGCAAATGAAGTTTATTATGCAGACACCCAGACCACAGCACTCAGAGAACAGAGTCCATTCGAGAGGCTATGTACACAGAAGCATAGTTCCGCAGACCACTGTTGGGGGATGGGATGGGGGGGCTACCCTGGGGTCCTCAGCAGAACACCATCGGAAACGACTGTCAGATGGACACTGCAAGGAGGCCAGGGATGGGACGTGGCTTAAAGACAGATTCTTCCCCAGAACACAGTACGTGTCTCTGACTCTTATCATTAGATCTTTCATCACCCCCTCTCAAAAAGAAATGTCATCAGAGGTGGATTACAAAAATTGGGGTTGCTCTGAATTAGCGATATAGAGATACGGCTGACATTCTGGAAGCAAAGAGTAGGGCGATGACCCTTCTCTATCTAAAAGAGAAGGTCACCCCGGAGCCACAACCTTCCCCTGAGCCAGAACCTCCCCTTTCAGAGCCAGATACTGCACCCCCAGAGCTGGACCCTCCCCTGGAGCCGCCTCCAGAGCTGTATCCGCCTCCTCCGGATCCAGACCCTCCCCTGGAGCCACCTCCAGAGCTGTATCCACCTCCTCCAGAGCCTGAACCTCCCCTGGAGCCGCCTCCAGCACCTCCTCCAGATCCTCCCCTAGAGCCGCCCCCAGAGCTGTATCCGCCTCCGGTGCCTGATCCTCCCCTGGAGCCGCCTCCAGAGCTGTATCCTCCTCCTCCGGATCCTCCTCTGGAGCCGCCTCCAGAGCTGTATCCTCCTCCTCCGGATCCAGACCCTCCCCTGGAGCCACCTCCAGAGCTGAATCCGCCTCCTCCAGATCCTCCTCTGGAGCCAGAGTTTCTGCCTCCAGAACCGTAGGTGCTTCCTCCTCCTCCATAAGATCCTCTTCCTCCAGAACTTTGACCTCCAGAGCCAAAGCCAGCCTTGGATGCCACGGATGAGGAAATGGTGCTGCTTGTCACGGCTGTAGGAGAGATGCTGTCAACCCAGGAGTTTCGACCACCTCTACCCTCCACTGCCCCATTAAGACAGGAACATAACCCACTACGTACACACAGACACATTGTCGCTGAATTCTCCTGTCATCCTGTCAGGGAGAGGGGGAAAAAAGGATTTGTGACTGAGCATCTGGACTCTGTGTGGATGAACAGAGTTGTTTTACAGCTCCCACCTCCTAGTGTGCAGTTTAGCTACTTCAGGCAGCCACACCTTCTACGCTGACAGATGACACAGGATGACAGAGGTGGTGATAAACCCCACACTTCTCTACGGCCTAAATCTCAATCTATCTCAAGATCTTGCTTCAATCAAAACAAACACACTGTAGATCCAGAGTAGCTGAAAGGCTCAGTCACTTCGGACTGTGTGCCCCACTTTGTATTTACAGCCACCTCAGGGAATCTGCTATCCAGAATCCATGCCACACCCAACATTTCAAAACGAGGCTGCACGGTCAACACTGAGCAGAAAGAGCTGCAACTCTGTGAAGTTGCCTACCCTTCCTCGGCTCCCTGCCTCCTGTTTCCACTGAAGCCCAGATTCCGGTGCCTGCCAGCCTCTCCTTCTTGGGAATGGGAGGCACTGCCTTTCAGACAAGTACGGAGCAGTGGCTTGGAAAGGCAGTTCCTTTGTTACACTAGCTGCTGATGTCCAGGGCTGCTGACACCCAGGCTTTTTCCCTCCCAGCAGCTTCACCCACTTTAAGTCCCTAAGGATGCTGATGAGAGGGGAATCAGAGTACTCCTCTTTAAAATAGTCAAATGGTTCTGTTTGTCATTCTAGAGGCCTTAAAAGATCAAAGTGTGTCCCTCCAACACATTTGATGCCATCTCCCCATTTGGGGCTAAACCGTGGAAAGGAAGGAAGCTAGTCACCTTACAGACTTAGAGACAAACCCTTCCGTTTGTCTCCCTATGTTCATGTCATTTTGGTTTCCCTTTTAAAGAAGACCAGAACGGTTAAATTATCACCTAGTTTAATGTCTTGTAACAGGTTCTATTAGCCATTCTCTACTGATAAGAGAACCATGTTGTTGCTCTCATCCTGAATGTCTGCTTAGAGAAGCAGATTGATGCCAACCTCACTAACCAGAGACCCTGCCCGGTCCTCTCCCTTCACTCCTGTCCTGGCTCCAGGAGACAGGACAGTGTACACCTCAACACCCTCACCTGCACTCCTCGCCCTCCAGCAGCTTGCGGTAGGTGGCGATCTCCACATCCAGGGCTAACTTGGTGTTCATGAGCTCCTGGTAGTCACGCAGCAGTCGGGTCAGGTTCTCTCGAGCCTGCTGCATGGCCTCCTCCAGGTCAGTGAGCTTGGTCCTGGCATCTTTGAGGGCATGCTCTCCGCGCTGCTCTGCATCAGCAATGGAGTCTTGTACACCCTTACACTATGAGAAAAGAAAAGGTCTCTGTTTTACATGGGGTCAGCCTGCTGGGGGTTAGGGGGGGACACGAAGGACAAGACACTTGGTGTGGGAGACTCTGCCCCTAGCAATCAGTCCCAAAGCCAATGTCCAATGTGGACCAGCTCCCTCCCACTCCCTGTCCCCCTGTGAACACAGTCATCGCAGCTGCTGTCTAGGGGCTGGCCATGACAGAACAAGAAGCTGTGTCTCCAATCGTAGCAAGCCAAACAAGATCTTGCTTTATTTGCTATTATTCCCTTGAAGTCAAGCAATTCTTTCCCTTCCCTGATCTTCACTTCAGAATGTGACTTGGACTACTCTAAAGGTCTTAAATAGCATGGTCTGGGGGAGACTGGGATTGCTGCAAACTAGAACTTCCAGTTTCTTTTCTGTCTCTCTATCTCTCCCCGACACTTGGAGGGATGACAGGGGACCCACTCTGAGCCCCAAGCCACACCTGCTTCTTCACATGTGATATCTCCCCTTGCAGCCTTTGGATTGTGCGGTTCAGCTCGCTGATCTCCATCTTGATCTCTTTCAAGCTGTCCCCATGCTTCACAGCAGTGATCTGGAGTTCTTCATACTGATGAGGGAAAAGACAGTTCACAGGGAAGTTCTGTGCTAAAGTAGCTGAGCCTGAGCTAAAGAAGGCCAGTGATGGGCCAGGGATGGTCAACCCACCTAAGAAACTATCTCACAGGCCCCCGAGGATTTAGCACCATTCTCTATACTGTCATGGAAATGATGCTCAGTTTCCACTAGACAAACACCCCAATTCCCTTCCGGGACACATGGCTCCCTCGGCAACCCCGGGACTTGCCTTGCTGTGGTACAGCTCCTCTGACTCGGTCTTGCTCTTATGGGCGATGATCTCATATTGACTCTGAACCTCAGCAATAATGCTGTCCAGGTCAAGATTCCGGTTGTTGTCCATAGACAAGATGACATTGGTGTCAGTGACAGTCTGTTGTAGCTGGGACAGTTCCTACAACACACACACACTGATTAGCCATGGCATTCTGCCCACAGCCACAGACATTGAGAGGCCTCCCTTCCCAGGCATTGAGGAAATATAGACTCTCAGACTAAGCATGCCTTGGGTGAGATGAAAAGTGATATCACCACAGGGCTATCCTCAGGATGGAGATGGTGGCAGAAGGGTGTTTATGGGCATCCTAATACAATGCCTTCACCACTATGCCAGTAGGCCCAAGAAAGGACCCAGTCCAAGGCAGATTCCTTTAAGTTCTTTACTGTCTCAGAAGTGAGCAGGAGGCATGATGCATTTTAACCTCTGGAGTATAACAGGCACCTGGGCACAGGAAGGTCACTTCTAAGGGAGCTAGACATTCAGGGCATGGAGAAAAGGGACATTGACCTGCTGTTTCCAAACCTCATGTGACACCATAGGAAGAAATTCCTCACCCCCAACCCTGCTCTAGAGAAGCCCTTTAGAGGATTGCAATGGTCTCACTGCATTGAAGTCAGCCAGTCAAAATCCCATTCCAGCAGACCTTTCAACAATTGTAAAGGACTTTTCTTCAGTGGGAAAGGTGGGAAGTAAGGGTCTGTGGGGGACAGCTTCCTTTACCATGTCATACAGTGTTCTCAGGAAATCAACTTCCTGCATCAGTATGTCCGCCTTAGCCTGCAGCTCTGTCTTGTCCATGTAGCAGCTGTCCACATCCTGCAAAGAAGTTAGGGGCCTCTGGAGCAACTCATAAGCCCCACCTTGAATAGCCCCCTGATGGGTTCCAGATTCTCTCTGCTGCCTCCACCTAGTGCCTAGTAGTTAGTTGCCTCTAACATCCCAAGCACTTCCAGGTAAGCTGTATCTCCACAGACCCTTATTTAGCATATAAACTACCATGCACCTCTGTGAGGAGCTCCATGCCCAGATCAACTGCTCACACACCCCAGCATCAAAAGAGCTTGCAATGGACGGGGCATTGCCAAC
Organism: Cricetulus griseus; assembly: GCF_003668045.3. NCBI lineage: Eukaryota > Metazoa > Chordata > Mammalia > Rodentia > Cricetidae > Cricetulus > Cricetulus griseus. The sequence goes on from NC_048595.1 coordinate 398,199,525, forward strand.
TAGTATCCCTCTTGCTCAAGACATGGTGCATTTCCATAATGGGTGAGATGGTGTCAGTGCCCTTCCACAGTCTTCATGCCTTCCATCCAAACTCTCCTGAACCTACCTGGACTATTCTCCAAAACCCTTGCGGGACCTAGGCTAACACTTTGTAGTTTTCTAGCTCAAACCTCTATCAGTGTAACTAGTCAGGAAGCAGACATTCTACAAAGCCCCACTCCTCCTCTGCTTTCTAGAAGAATATTTTTTTTTCTGACTGGGCAGTGGTAGCACACGTCTTTAATCAGGTGGCAGAGACAGATAGATCTCTGTGAGTTTGAGACCTGGCTGGTCTATAAGAGCTAGTTCCAGGACAGCCTCCAAAGTCACAGAGAAACCCTGTCTCGAATGACCCAAAAAAAAAGAAAGTGCTTTTTTCTGTTGGCAATTTTTCATGTCACTCTTTAACTGGGTTATTGGTGGAGGTGCTCTCCCAAATACAGTAGGCAAATGGAAAAATCACCTATGGAAGTGAGAATACACAGACCCTGTTCTTCAAAAAACAAAAACAAAAACAAAAACAAAAACAAAAACAAAACAGCTCCCAGTGTTCTCTACCCTATTGCTGGCTCTGTGTGTGCACTCGAAGTCGTTTTCTGACTGTCAGTCTAGATAAGGTGAGCTCTAAGGGAGTTCTATTCCTACCCTGCCCGGGGCATCCTCCTGCTTACCTTTTTAATTGTCACAAACTCATTCTCCGCAGATGTGCGCTTGTTGATTTCATCCTCGTACCTGTTGAGCCCCCAAAAGACAAGAGCAGTTAGACGAGTTCTGGTTGGCCAGCTCCCCTCTTTCCCTTTTTCTACTGGAAAATTAAACTCTCTTTAAATGCTTAGATTAAAAATCGTGACATCTAGAACTGAAGGTTGCTTTCTGTTCATTTACTCAAGCTTGTATAAGCCTCCAAACCCTGCCTTCTTTGTAATCAGCATCTGTTGCTGAGAGATCAGCCAGTGGATGGCTACAGTCAAAACCCCATCTTCACTCAGGGTTTCCTCGGTCACCTACTTCTTCTTAAAGTCTTCCACAAGATCCTGCATGTTGTTCAGCTCTGAGTCCTGTGAGGTCCTCTCTGCTGTGAGCCTATCCACTTGTTTCTTGAGTATGCTAATATAGGCCTGGAAGACGGGGTCCAGGTTGGTGGTTCGGGTGCCCACATCCAGCTGCTGCAGAAGTTCCCATTTGGTCTGCAACACCTGGTTCTGCTGCTCCAGGAATCTAACCTACAGTGGCCAGAGGAAGAATACATAAGGTCCGGGCCACCTGTCACATCAGTGAAGCCACTCTTGCCCCCCAAGAACCTCTGGTGCTGCTCCAGGAGATGTAGAAGTCACAATACTTCACCCTCACTATTGAAGGGAGGCAGGGTTTCTGAGCCTACCCCCCAATATCACACATGGAAAGGATGGATAGCCCTCTGACACTGCATCTGTCTCACTCTGCTCTCAGAACTCTCCTACTTTGTGATCACTGTTTTCTTCACTGTTTTGTGCCCTAGACTCAAGGCATTTCCCTCCCCCTATTCTAGTACTCTGCCAAGGTCTCATAAATTTTGGAGAAAACAGAAAGCAGGCATCTGCTGGCCCAGTAGCAGATGGCACCAAATAGGAGAGTCCTGGGGGTTAGGCAGGGCTCCTCCACTTGAATTTTAAGAACCTGGTAAATTCCTGTCTAATTCAAGGTTGAGGAACCAAGACAACAACACCCCCAAAGTAACACCAATAAAGACTTTATGGGTCACCAAATTGAGAATGGTTCTCTTGAGGGCTGGAATTCTATTCATCCCCAAACATATTTCAATAACAGATTCCTGGAACATATTAAACTAATAACACTCAGTAGAGACAGAAACTACCCTTTCTGGATATCACCTTCCAATCCTGTTGTCACCTGGCATGACCTGCTCTGTTACTACTTGCCTATTTCAACTTTTCTATGATGTCAAAATTTTCTATAAATAGTGTACATTTGGACTGAAAAATAGAATGCAAAGAAAATGTTGTAGAATGTGTAGTCCACAAAATCAGCATCTCTCCCATTTGGAACTCGCCAAGGCCCCTGGCTTTGGCGGTCACATCAATGACTCCTGAGATAGTCCAGCATTGCCTTTTTATCCAGCACAAGCAGAGCATCTCATCCCAGAAGCAGTGGCCTCTCCGACTCACCTTGTCAATGAAAGAGGCAAATTTGTTGTTGAGAGTTTTGATCTGTTCCCGTTCCTGAGACTTCACATTCTGGATCTCTGGGTCTACTTTAACATCAAGAGGCTGCAGAAGGCTCTGGTTGATGGAGACTTCATGGATGCCTCCACCAGGAAATCCTCCAGGCCCCCCAAAGCCTCCAAAGCCGCTGCCTCCTCCAAAACGGCCTCCACCGAAGCCGCCTCCACCAAATCCACCACCTCCGAAGCCACTGCCACCTCCAAAACCACTGCCTCCTCCAAAGCCACTGCCACCTCCGAAGCCACCACTGCCTCCAAATCCTCTGCCTCCTCCAAATCCAGAGCCACCTCCGAAGCCACCGCCGCCTCCAAAGCTGCTGCCGCCTCCGAAGCCACTGCCACCTCTGCCACCAAATCCACCACCGCAGCCAGCCACACTGGTAGAGATGCTCTTGTACCCTCCAAGGCCAACAAGACTTTGACTTCCAAAGCCACCTCCACCGGAGCCTCCTCGGCCACCACCATGGCGGCTCAAGCAGGAGAAGCCGCTGGTCGATCTCCGGCTTCCTCCAGAGACCACAGCAGACCCACTACTGAAGCCACGGAATCCACCGCCTCCTCCGCCTCCTCCTCTTCGAGACTTGCACGAGATCTGACAACTCATGATGGCTTCCTTTTGTTCAGCAAGGAAAGTAGAAGAATATCCAGGCAGATCCAAGGCTGGAGACTGAACTGTGCTGTTGGGAGACTCGCAGGGTCCTCTTATATACCTGCCAACTAGGTGTTGGTGAGCTTGGGTGTGGGCCCACTTATGCATGGGTTTGGTCTGCCTGGAAGCTATTCTTGGTGAGTGATTATCAACCTAATGGCCATTAAAACATCTACTAATCAGCCCCATTCCAGAACCTGCTTCGATTGCGAACTCCTCTTTATCTGTGCATCTGTCACGCAATTTTATTTTTGTAAAATCATCAGAAGAGCAGATTAGGATTTGGGTTTCTCAACTTGAAAAAAAAAAAATGTCCTGAAAAATGCTGCTCCCTGTTCTGGACCGACCCATGGGAAGCTGGCCACCACCCAGGCCTGTGTGGGCTTACCAAAGACTCACTCCAGCTTCCCAGATCTCCTGCTTCCCTGTGGCCCAAGCTGGGGAGGGTGACTGTGGAGAAGACTCAGCCTTCGCTTACAGAGAGAAACTGGCCTGCCATGCTGTAACAGTGTAACCATTTATCAGAATTTTTCAGCCGACTTCTTCCCAGGCCACACAAAACATACACATAGCCTAACTCTAGGGAAGGAATCCTTTTCAGTCCTGTCTCCACCAACTTTTATGGCCATCAACTCTGTTGCTTGCACGAATGCAGAAGGGATGAAGGGTGAAAAGACGAGCGAGTTCTGTTCTTAAGTTTCTCAGGGTGCTCATGAAAGTGTTGCAAAGACTAAGTGTGGCTTTGAGGTCCAAGAGTGGAACAGCTCTGTTGCTCAGAAACCATGTACTTCCTTGTGATTCTGAAGGCAATGAGAAGGCAGGCTCTTAGCTGACATTCAACGATGGGTGAGTGTTGGGAAGCCCAGCTGGTCTGTCTATCCCGAGTCACCAGCTGCACAGAACATCACGCCAAATTCAGGCAGTCTCTCCTGTCCATGTAGCTACACACACAGGACAGACACTGCAGGAGAAAATCAACTTAATTCGAAGTCAGATTCTTGGTTTAAATCTCAGTTTTGCCATGTATTGGCTTTTGACCTCGAATTAAACATTGAGGCTTTGTTCCCTTAGCTATGGAGTAGAAAACTGACATGCAATGTTTTGGTAACTATGCTATTATAAATGTTAAATGCTGTTATTTTGAGTGAGGCAAAGATATTTTCTTTTCCTTTCAACCTCAGTGTGCTAGTCTCTCTCCTAAAGGTTTAGGTCACACTTTCATTGTTTGAGAGAAATGGCACTGTATAACTCATGTTGTTCTATGAGCCTGGGCTGCTCAGTTTCCTCACCTATAGAAAGTGAGAGGAAGAGGGAGAAGAAAAAAGAGAGGAAGAAGAAAAGAAGCCGCACACATGTGCAGGATACAGTTGCTAGTTAATAACTAAAACTCAATGAATTTTATTTACCCTCTTGTTCTCCCCCTTCTCAGCCCTATGTGGTAACTACATAGCAGGGGTGGGAACAGAGATAAGGAACAGAGAACTTGTTGCGCTATTAGATTTGCAGTAAAAAGAATGCTGAACAAAGCAATCCAAGAGTCTCCTCCATTTTTTCCCAATCCAGCTTATATAATTACAATCATGCAAATAAAGTATAAAGCTAAAAGCGTTAGAGTCTCAATCCAAAGCCAAATGTGTCATTATCTATGGGTATCTAAGCAACGCCCTAATTGTCCATTACTCCACTATGACTCTGCTGGGGCCTCGCCAGCTTCAGAGGGGTCTTAATCCCTAAGTGAGGAGAAGGAATAAACATTTAGAGGGCATCTGCCATGTCCTAGTTTTGTGCCCAGCACTTGGTCAACATAAACATTTTAATTTTGCTCTCAACAATCTCCACTGAGCACCTACCCCTTCTAGACCCAGTCTGTGGTGTGTAAAAATCAAAGAATAAAAAAAAAAAATCCTCTTGCTCTATTGAAAAGTGGGGATTAGAAGTAAAGGAACTCAGTCATTACCTAAGATTTTGCTTCTATGTGTTTTTTTTTTAAATTTCACCTTTTTAAAGATAATCTCCATGAATTTTAAATCTAGCATGTTTTTGCATTATTAAAGGGGATGAGGTGGGATTAAGACCCTTAGTCTGGCTGTGGCTGATGTTCATGAGAACCTTTATCCCTGATCCTCTCTGTGCCACAAGGATATCAGCCTCCTGGGGAAAACACAGCTCTTGTTTCCCAGAACATAGCAGGGATCCTGTGGCCTGTGGCCCTTCTTGCTTCCAGTTTCTTTTTAACTAAGTTGCCAGCAGCAAACCCAAGGCCCTGGTGCTTCTCACGGGTTTGCAAACGCTTGTCTGCTTGCCAGTGGGGCAGAACCCTGAGCCCTTGGTGGTAAGCACAGGGGAGTCAGTTCTCTATGCCCCCAGAATGACGTCTAAGCAGGCATGGGAGCCGACAGCAGGAAGAAGTCTTCCACTCCACACCCCCTTAGCAACATGTTCTGTGCAGCGTCCTCGGCACAGTCTTCCTCATGTTGTAATGAACTTGTCCCTAGACTTATGCAGAGAAGAGCCAAGGTCACATTCATCTTTACCAGAAGCCTCCATCTCAGCGTAGTCACTTCAGGAACAAGCCTGTTACCAAAACCTCATTTCTTGGGCTTGGTTTGGGACTGCAGCCTGGTGCAGGACTACAGTGGTGACCTTTGCAGCCTCCCCTGTAATCACTGAGTATCCCACTGTGGGAGTGGTCTCAGATTTCTGTGTCTCTCTGGCAGGGTTCCCTCTTCATGATTTCAAACAAGCTCATCTCCCTTTCCCAATGTCTGGGCATTAACTGAGCAGAACAAATGCCCAGACACTCTCAGGATAGAAAACAAGTGTTGGGTTTATAAAAGCAAAAATAAGGCGTACAAACCACGGCCCTCCTTCTCCATCCTCTGATTGCTGAAAATGGCAAAAACCCAGAGTGGACCCCATCATGTCCCATGGTGGCCAGCATGCCCACACTGCCTGCAGCCCCCTTCTGCTTCCATCTGAGCACCAACATGCTGCACCAAAGAACACCATCACAGAGCCAGTGGCTGCAAGGAAAGGTGGGACAAAGCCTGGCAGGCTCCCAGTCGGAGACACTTGCTCAACTTCTCCCTCCAGGGCCTTTCTTTGTAAACGATTATTCTAAACTGCTTACTCAGTCCAAGTCCCAGGCCCTGACCCAGTTCCCCATCCCAGCTCCAGCCTCCCCCTCATGTCTTACCTAACCTGTTCACTTTTTTAGTAGTCTGGGCTCTGCTTACCCCCTTTTCTGAAAGAAAAACTTGTGGCTACTGATTTTAAGGGGCCCTAGACAAACTGGCTGTCACTGGAAAGGCTAACTGGCAGTTTCCATAAGCCTGGCTCTGCCTGACAGTCCCAGAATGAAGACATTCCAAGACACACATGCCCAACTCCTGGAAAAAGCAGGGTGTGAAAGCTTCAGAAGTGGAGGGACAATGAGGACAGGGGTAGGCCCAGTGGCCAGCAGGCATTTGACACATTTGTGGAATGCAGTAATTAGTGAAAAACAAGTCAATAAATCAATGAAGACACCAGCATAGGACCTGGCTTACAGTTGGGTAGTAAATGAATGTCACTTCTTCCCCTTTGCTGTGGACATATGTAATTTAATTTTAATTGTGTGTGTGTGTGTGTGTGTGTGTGTGTGTGTGTGTGTGTGTGTGTGTTGAAATGGGGTCCCATAACCCAGGCTAGCTCTAAACTCAAGTTCCTCCTGCTTTAGGCTCCCAAGTGTGAGGATTACAGACATGTACTGCCATGCCTAGCTTTTTGGCCCAGAATACTATATTCCGTACTGTGGATTTGTTCTCTGCATGGTGGTTCTGCAGCTGCATCAACTCAGTTTCTTGTGCAGGCATCCTAAAGGTTCATGGAGACCTGTCCCCTGTTGGCTAACATGCTACAACATGGTACATGTGTGGTCCCATGCCTTCATTCATACAGAGAGAACTGCAAAGGGTTGTCCATGGACAGCACTGCTGTCCTCCTTCCAGCCATACGGATCCACATGCCCCCTGCCAGACCTGGGCACTTACTTTTGTCCATTTTCTACAGAGCCACTCAAACCTGAAAGGACCAGGTTTTCAGGTATCCCATCTCACCCTAGTCAGGATCCTAACAGAATCATCACAACTGTGTGCTCATGCTGTCCTCATGGTTTAGCAACTCCTTGGGCTCTTTCTTGTTCAGTGTTGCCTCCTTCTCACCCAGCCCCTCAAAGGTGGGGAGCCCTCCTATCAATCCCATACCGTGCTGCCACCATGGACAGTCATAATTCACATCTGGCCTCCCCTTCCCCTCCCCGACACCAGTGGGAAGAGTTCCTTCTTGTCAGAATGTCTGTATTGCCTCCATGGGAATAATTGGAGGTGGAGGCTGGTGAAGGGGATGCCCTCTCCCCCCCAAAAAATGAATCAAAATACTCATTAAAACAACTTTTATTTTAAAAGCCTAAATTCAAGTGATCCCTGCTGTTCAGTTTAGCAATGAAGTTTTTACAAACCATCTAGAACAGCCACAGGCTTTATCCTGGGTGAGATTTTTGCTATAAGGATTTGGGGAAAGGCAATTGTTCAGAATAGCTTTTTGTTTGTTGACATCAAAGACAATGGATCTTGAGAATTCTTCTTTTAAAATCTATAAGTAAAAAAAATGTAAATGAAACCATTACTAATTAAGCGATTAAAAATAGAGCTAGCACAGTCATTCACCAAGGCTGTATTAAATTTATGACCTGAATTACATTTTTATGAGCTTTGGGCACACTTCACAGCCCATCGGGTATGCAGAGAAGTGTCTTCACCTCTGGCTAGCAGGCTTTTACAAGGGAAGCTGGGTGGTAACTCAGGAAGAGTGTGTTCAGGAGCAAAGGTCAAGTCCTTGTTCCAGAAAGTAGATGTGTCCCCTGTACATGTCACCACCTGTGGAATGAAGGGCTTAGTGACCATCAGGAGACCCTTGGAGAAGGTGTCAAAGGTCCTGGGTCTGCTGACTCTTTTGACCACTCTGGGCTTTGGGCTTCTCCTCTGTGAAGGGCGCTGGACTACAGATCCAAAAGGTTCAGATACCAGCCTTGCCCCAAGAAGTTTCAGAGATAAGCCCTTTTGAGAGCTGAGGCAGCTCTTAGGGAGCTCAGGGACAACATATGCAGTGTCATCCCTGCTTTCAGCCATTCCCAGGCAGGTTCAAAGGAAAGGTGGGCTGCGGGAGCCCTGAGGAAGAGAGGGGAAAGGAAAATAGCCAGATGTCCCCAGCTGCTGTGATGGGGTTTGCCTGTGGGGTGGACAATTAGGATATGAACAGACAAGCTTCCTTGACTGAGCTCCTGGGGGATGTTCATCCCTGATCATTCACAAATGTCTAGAGCAAACCCACACATAGATACCTCTTTGAAACTCCCTTTTGCCTCCAAAATGAAGCTGAACCCCTCTAGCCCAGCTCTGCAATGTCTCCGATGTCTTCCCCTCCCTCAGCATCCTCCTCCAAGACACCAGGGCAGATGTCACTTCATCTCCTCTCCTGGGGTGCCACAGCCATCATGCAGGAATACTTTAAAGAAATCTCTAAAAGACTGGAATCTCTGGCCATGTATAATTATCTCCAAACCCTCTCCTCCCTCAGACACCTAGACTGTGTCCTCTGCTCACCTCAACACCTGCCTTGTTTGGGTCTGCATGCATCCCTGCCGTGTCTCCCACATTGAGGAAGATCCAGGTGTGGTGTCAACAAGTGTCTGAGCAGAACCCTCACTGCAGGTTTACCTCCACACCAGTCATTCGCCGTCAAGCAGAAAAAGATGCCTCTCTGGTAAGAAAAATTATAATGTCAGAATTTTACGATGAAGATGTTATAGCAGGCTTGTCCAGGCAAATCCATGAAGCCAGATCATTGCCAACATACATAACTGTTGTCCTCCTAGGTACAGACGCTGTTTTTACCAAGCAGATCTCCCCAGATCCCGCCCACTCCACAGCAGAGAGGCATCTGGAGTTACTGTCCCCCAGGAGCAGAGCAGGAGGCAGCTGGCTGAAGCAGCTGATCCACTTCTCTTTGGCATCCTTGGTGGAACCTGAAAGTCTTCTCATTGGATTGGTACTTCCTTCTCTCTCTGTGTGTGTGTGTGTGTCTGTGTGTGTGTCTGTGTGTCTATGTGTATATCTAAGTGTGTATGTGTGTGAGTATGTATGTGGGTGTTGTGAGTATATATTGTTGTGAGTATGTGTATCTGCATGTCTGTGTGTGTATGTGTATATGTATACCTGTGTGTCTGTGTATATGTGTGTATTGTGTATTGTGTGTCTTGTGTGTCTGTGAGTGTTTGTGTGAGTATGTGAGTGTGTGAGTGTGTGTACATCTATGTGTGTCTGTATATATGTGTGTATGTGTATTGTGTGAGTGTGTGTGTGAGTGTGAGTGTATGTGTGTATACACTTTCCTACTCTTATTCTCAATCTAACAACCTGTGAGAGGAGAATCATGACAGTGAGAAATGGGGCAGGAGAGTTTCTCCAAGGTATACAGAGTCTGTGTCCAGGACATCTGTTTGTGGTTTTCCTCACAGGTCTCCCCAAGACCATTCCACCCAGCTCTCCTTTAACCCTTTCAGCTAATGCTCTTTGTTCGGGTTCATCACAGCTTTGCCTTCGTTTCCCCTTCTTCTCTTACACCAGGTGCTAGGTGTCAAGTAGCACTTGGGGTTCTCAGATCACAAATGCCTCTTCTTAAGCAGAAGTACCTGGCTTAACTCTGGGCAATCTGTGTAAACTTGAGTGCTGACCCAGGAGCCTTTTCTTCCTTGAGAAGGAGTCTCACATGTTCACAGGCTTTGTGACCTAAATATGTGAGCCTCTATCCTGAGCTGCCCTCACCTCCCTGTGTTTCTCATTAACTGCTCCAGGCCATGGCTGGCAGAACCAATGTTAGCACGTGACAGTGCCCAATCAGTATCCAATTGGCTGTCTTTTCCTAGGCCACTGCTCCCCAAGCACACACCAAGACACGTGTGGAAAGAACTTTGCTGTGTCTGGATTCTCTTGGTTTCTGCTCACACCCCAGAGGGTGGAGATGGTGGGTGGACCAGCACAGAGTGGGAGGGGCTGCAGGGAGTGCTAAGGTCACAGAACTAGGAAAGAGAAGAACTGCAAACTGTCGAATAAGAGGAAGAGCAGACCCCTGGCTCTCTGAAGTCTCAGGAATCCATATGCTACAAACTGGAAGGGACAGGGGCTCATGTCATCCATCCCATCTGTGAGGAGAGAGCACCTATTGGGTGTGACATCAACGGGAAACTGCCGTAGGATTTTTAAAGGACATGTTTCAGAGGCTCTTGTCCTGTCAACTTTGGGAACACAAAAACAGTGCTGGCCGGAGCCAGGTAACAGTGTGAAGACAGTTAACAAAAGAGGTAATGGGCTACCTTACTCCAAAGCCCTGCTTCGGGTGCACTGTGAGTCCTGGAATGAAGCTGGGCTGCCACCACACCACAGGGAGCACCCAGCCACTCTGGGAGGGGGGTCATGACAGCTGAGGCAAGACTGCAAGACAGAGCATGAAGCCAAGAATTCTAGGACTGTCCAGAAGAAGACACTGAGGATGGGTCCACCAGGTGAATGACTGTACCTGGGGGGGAAGGAGAACAAGGCACCTGGGAAGCAGGGAGCCCGAACCTGCTGCCAACGGCTGGTGCTGAAGGATGAACACGTGTGCCCAGCTCCTCCCTCAAATTTGATTTCTTACTCACTTCACACCTCCTGGGCTCTCCCTTCACACCCTTCCTCCTAGGTGAGCCCAGCTCCTGCCTGGGAGTGCTTCACCTACAAGAGACACCTACCCCAGCCCCTGGCCTGGCCTGGCAGCACCATGGCCCTCTGAGCAGTTTGGACCCATCCTGAATCGGAGCATCACACTAGATCAGGCAGGAACTCACTAAAAGGAGATTTCACCTTTGTCCCAAATGGCACCTGTCTGCCACCCAAGGGTGAGTGGTCGTGCTCCCCATTTCACCTAAGACATAGGGAAGGAGAGTTGCCCAGCAGTGAAAGGGGCTTCTCCCTGTCATTTAGGGCTTCTCTTTGCCCTAGGCCCAGTATTTATTTTTCAATGACTGTAGTATCCCCATGGACATGATTTTGTGGGAATTATCTATTTAGGGGAGAAAATTATGATGATTCTAACCCTGGCATGGGGCCCTTCCACAAACATAGCAGCAGTGCTATCCTGAGCCCAGACTGTGAAGGAGAGTTAGCAGGAGGGGTGGTGGATGCTCCCACTACAAGTCCTGCTCTAGCTGTGCACTAATAAAGGACACATATCCACCCCACACAGCCAGACTGAGGCCCAGCTTCATCACTTATTACCCTCTTGACATCACAACCTACCCCTGCTGGCCTTTGTCTCCTGACCTGCAAAGTAGAGATAACAGCACCAGGACTAGCTAAAAGACCAATTGTGCCTGTGACACTCAGCACAACTCCCAGTGTGAAGCATTTGCTTCATCTTGCCCAAGGTTTGCACACATCATAGAGATGCTAAGAAGTTCTCCACAAGGTTTGCCCATGTCACAGAAGACGCTTAGAAGTTCTAACTCTGTGACAACATTCAAATCTCCTGGGCTTCATCTTGCTTCCTGGTGGTGCACACCTTACTCATGGTATGCAAGCCCATCTCCCAGGCCTCCCCATTCCCTGAAGCATCTGCCCCTTCTTCCTGCCAATCCCAGCTAGCTCTGGGTTCCTCCCAGGGCAGGTGCCAGGCACTCAGCCGTTATACAGCAGCTTTAGTGAATGAGCTTCTTCATAATAAATGGATTTTGCTTAGCTGTTTAATTGTATTTCCTTGGCTTTCCTTGATTTCATCCAATCAAAAAGTGGGGTACAGAACTGAATAGACAATTCCCAATAGAGGAATCTAAAATGGCTGAAAGACACACAAGAAAGTGTTCAACATCCTTAGCCATCAGGGAAATGCAAATCAAAACAAATCTAAGATACCGTCTTACTCCTGTCAGAATGGCTAAAATCAAAAACACCAATGACAGTTTATGCTGGAGAGAATGTGGAGAAATGGGAACACTCCTCCACTGCTGGTGGGAGTGCCAACTTGTTACAGTCACTTTGAAAATCAGTATGGAGACTCCTCAGGAAAATGGGAATCAGTCTACCACAAGATCCAGCAATTCTGCTCTTAGGCATATACCCCAAAGAAGCACATTCATACAAGGACATCTGTTCAACGATGTTCATCGCATTATTTGTAATAGCCAGAAACTGGAAACAACCTAGATGCCCCTCAACTGAAAAATGGATAGAGAAAATGTGGTACATTTACACAATGGATTACTGCTCAGCGGGGCGGGGGGGGTGGCAATGGAATCTTGAAATTCACAGGCAAATGGATGGAATTAGAAGAAACCATTCTGAATGAGGTAACCCAGTCACAAAAAGACAAACATGGTATGTATTCACTCATATATGGATTTTAGACATAGACATAGAGTAAAGGATTACCAGCCTACAATCCACACTGCCAGAGAAGCTAGTAAACAAGGAGGACCCTAAGAGAGACACACATGGTCCCCTGGAGAAGGGGAAAGGGACAAGATCTCCTGAGAAAATTGGGAGCATGGGGGGAGGGGAGAGGGAACTAGGAGAATGAGAAGGGGAGAAGATTAGGGGTGAGGAGGACATGATGGGGCAGGGAGGTTGAGTTGGGGGAAGAACAGAATAGAGCAAGATAAGAGATAATATAATAGAGGGAGACATTATAGGCTTAAAGAGAAATCAGGCACTAGGGAAATGTCTGGAGATCTACAAGGATGACACCAACTAACTAAGCAACAGAGGAGAGGCTGCCTTAAATGTCCTCTTCTGATAATGAGATTGATGACTAATTCATATGCCATTGTATAGCCTTCATCCAGCAGCTGGTGGAAGTAGAAGCAGATACCCACAGCTAAACCTTGAACTGAACTGAAATCCAGTTGCAGAGAAGGATGAGTGATGAGCAAAGGGTCCATACCAGGCTGGAGAAACCCACAGAAACAGCTGACCTGAACAAGGGAGAGCTCTTGGTCCCCAGACTGATAGCCGGGAAACCAACATGGGACTGATCCAGACCCCATGAATGTGGGTGTCAGTGAGGAGACCTTGGAAATCTATGGGGCCTCTTGTAGTGGATCAGTATTTATCCCTAGCATAGGAATGGACTTTGGGAGCCCATCCCAAACGGAAGGATACTCCCTGAGCCTAGACACAGGGGGTGGGCCTAGGCCCTATCCCAAAGAATATGACAGACTTTGAAGACCCCCCCTATGGAAACCCTCACCCTCCCTATGAAGCAGAAATGGTATGGGATAGGTAAGGTGTTAGTTGGGGGGGGCAGGGGTGGAAGGGAGGGAGAGGGACCTGGGACTGACATGTAAAATAATTTTCTTTCTAATTAAAATTTAAAAATTAATAAAAAATGGAATTCTCTTTTTTTAAGTGTGTGTGTGTGTGTGTGTGTGTGTGTGTGTGTGTGTGTGTGTGTGTACACTCTCACAGAATGTTGGGTCGGTGTCTGTGGAGGTCAGAAGAAGCCATCAGATTCCCCTGAAACTGGAGTTACAGACAGCTGTGAGTTGACCATCAAGGATGTTGAGAACTGAACTCAGGTCCCCTGGAAGAGCAGCAAGTGCTCTTAACTGCTGAGACACCTCTCCAGCCCCACTTCTACTTTTTTTTTTTTTTTTTTTAGTTCTAGTTAGGGAACAAGCTTGTTTCACATGTAAGTCCCTTCTCCCTCTCCCTCCCCTCACCCCCATCCCTCCTCCCCCACCCCCAGCCTACCCCCACCCCATCCACCCACCACTCCCCAGGCAGGGTAGGGCCCTCAACGGGGGCTCTGCAACGTCCACCAAATCTTCCTGTGCTGATCCTGGTCCCTTCCCCATGTGTCCAGGGCCATAGTGTAACCCTTCACGTGGGATGGGCTCTCAAAGTCCCTTCTTGCACTAGGGGAAAATACTACTCCACCACCAGAGGCTCATAGCAGCATTGTTTGTAATAGCCAGAACCTGGAAGCAACCTAGATGCCCCTCAACTGAAGAATGGATTGAGAAAATGTGGTACACTTATACAATGGAGTACTACCCAGCAGAAAAAAGTAATGGAATCTTGAAATTCGCAGGCAAATGGATGGAACTAGAAGAAACCATCCTGAGTGAGGTAACCCAGTCACAAAAAGACAAACATGGTATGTACTCACTTGTATATGAATTTTAGACATAGAGCAAAGGATTACCAGCCTATAATCCTCTTCACCAAAGAAACTAGGAAACATGAAGGACTCTAAGGGATAAATGGTCCCCAGAAATGAAGTGACATGAACTCCTGAACTAATTGGGAGCATGAGGGTAGGGGGGAGGGAGTTCCCACTTCTACTCTTAAAGGAGCTTTTTATTCAGGTTTAGTTGCATGGATCTATGGAGTACAGTGCAATGACTCAATTTGGGTGACCAGTATGTACTGATCAAGCCGAGGCATTAGCAGTTCCACTCAAAGGAAAATAGCTGAGTGCTTGAAGACACAGGAGAATGAGGGGCAGGACACATCTCTTGCACCTCATCCCACACTCAGTACCTTGTCAAGGGGGAGCAGCAGTGACAGGGCCCCCTTCGTGGTCACTGCTGGTCACCCTTGTATACATCATTTGCTTTGACAACCTCCTCAGGAAATGGTTACGGTCAGTGCTAAAGCATTTCACACACAGTAGAGCCTCTAAAGAGCAGAGAGAATGGCTGAGGGCCACAAACCCCACATCTGTCAGGGAACTCCCACTTCTGCCAGCTCCATCCTGTCTGACCCAGTTGCCCCCACTGTGGGACAAAAATTGGAGCTGAAGTTTTCTGCCCCTAGAAGGGCTCTCGGCCTCTGCACAGACAGCTCAGAAACCTGGCAGAGATCCACTTAGCTGTTTGCTATCTTCACATGTAAGAGGAACAGGCTGAGGTGGGTGACTCGTGGAGGCTGGTGACAAAACAGGATCCTGGCCTAACTGCTCCCTCACCAACCTGTACCAGCCCAGACAGCACTAATTTCACAGCCAAAACAAAGGCTCAGGAGCAAAGGCAGGGGCGTAATCAACACCGCAGTCAACACTCAATTACCCATAATGATGAAAAGTAGGAAGCATATGGCTGTGTCCTTTACAGCTGTCTAAATCTTTCATTGCAATGCTTCCTTCCCTTGGGGCTGTCAGGGCACCAGACCAGCCGCACCTCCCTACTGACTTCCCAGTAGATAGGCCAGGAAAGGGGCTAATAAATTGTGTTCAGGACCAAGTTGCCCAACCCCTGCCTCAGCAGCCACAGGTTGGTGATAGCTTTGCCATGAAGAGGCCGAATTTCCCCTGCTCCTGCTAAGCATGCGCCTCTCTGTGGTGGCACGTGGCAAGCTCCAAGTACCAAGGAGGTGGCACAAGGCTTCTGGCACACCACCTTGCCTCCAAGCCTGATGTCTTTACCACGGAAATCCTTTTTATCCATTGTAAACCCCAGAGAGGATGGGTGAGAAGATGCAGCCAAAACCAGAGCATTCCCCCAGGAGCCCAGAAGGCTTTCTTTAATCCTAAACACACCTTAGCAGTTAGCACAGTGGGAATGAAGACACCCAGCTGTTTCGTAGTATATGCTGATTGTGGGTGATCTCGCCTGAGAATCATTTCATTCTTTCTTCGGGAACACAGAGATAGGTATCACATTCATCACTTGCCTGGAATGTTCTTTCAACCTCACCAGGTATAGGACAAGATGAAGTCAACTGTGCTGACATCAGGGGAAACTTACACCAATGGCCATATTGCATAAAGAGTAGAAATGTTGAGTGTGGGACAGCATGGGATTTGGGAACAGAAGACTAAGCCTAGGCCCTGCCGCCCACACCACTTCTACTATTCCATATAATTGAGGTTAAATGGGCACCTCAAACTGGGACAGACAGGTGACCACGTCCAAACTAGAGACTACTTACAAGCTCTTATGAGAGGAAAAATTCATGGGGATCCTGTCTACCCACCATCCCACCTCCACCCATGACCATGATCCACCCTCCAAGCCCCAACCCATCCATGCTTTCTTCTGGACTGGTGGACCGGAAATCTATGCCACCAGGTCCCTCCCTCTGACTCCTGTCCACTCAAGTCACTGAACAACAAGAATTTTCTGTTCATCTGTAGTAGACAACACACACTGTGCTGTATCCTTGGGATGAGACGGGGAAGATACAGTCCCCTCTCTCAAGAGATTCATTATCCCATGGGTGAAAAAACTCATGAGCACTATTGAGATGCACACTGTGGAGGTGGTGTGCTGGTCAGTGTTTAACATCTGGTCTCCAGTGGAGGAAAGCCTTGACTTGGAGTATTTCCTAACATGTGTGGCATGAAAACACCCACCATAGTTAACTTCACATGATATGATGGAATATAGCTAAAAACAGAGGCACTCAGCTGGTTTCCATGAGCTGGCATGCCACCAGACATACCTACCAAGTACAAGATAATGGAAATAGAAAAAATGATGCAAGAATTGAGGAATGAGGAACACCTGTGAGCTAGTTTTCAAAGGATGGACACAAGGTGTACACTTGAAAAGGGAGAGAGGAACTCTGAGATGAAGAAACATTTGCATAAAGATTCGTAGGTTTGGTTTATTTAACAGATAATAATACCACACCTCTTTCTAGGCCTGGCCCAGGCAAGAAACCAGTTGGCAGTAACATTCCCAACAGATGGATGTGAGAAGTGTCCTACATAGATTCTCAGTAGGGACCCCATGACCTTGCCACCTTCTTCCACCTTACTAACCCCAGCAGGCCCCATGGCACCTCAGGAGAGCCTGCTTGGTGTATCTGCAGGGGGTAGCTGTCATGATGGTAACATCTACTAAAGTTAGATGTTCAGTGTGGTTAATGGCTCATCTCCTGTATTGGGTGAACTTGATGCACAGGTCTTTTAAAAAATGAGTGATTAGGATAGGGAGGTAGCTCAGTAAAGTGTTTGTTGTGTCAGCATGAAGACCTGAATTCAATACCCAATGCCCAGGTAAGGGCCCAAGAGTGGCGGTGTGCGCTTGTAATCCTGGGCTTTACTGGCCGGCTGGCCTATCCTACTCAGGGAGACACAGGCTCCAGCAAGTGACCCTATCTCAAGAAAACAAGGCAGACAGCACCTGAGAAATAATACCAAGTTGACTCCTGGTGTACAAACTGTTAGTATTCAGGCATCTGTACTGGCCTGCCCTTGGGGTTCTGACAGGATACGCCCTCAGCTGCAGCCACTAAGAACACCACCTGTGCACATTCACTGTGTTCCCTTTTAAAAGGTGGGCCTTGCCCATCTGCCATCTCTTTCTCTCTGTCTCTCTGTGTGTCTCTCTCTGTCTCTGTCTCTCCCCCTCTCTCTCTTTCTCCTCCACCACTCTTGTCCCCAGGAACAAGTCTCTGCTCCCCTCTGTGCCCCTTCTCTCTCCTCTTCCAATAAACCTCCTATGTGAGCCCTGTTATATGGTGTGACTTCTCTTCATGGCATTTTAAAGTAAATTACACACACAACACACACACACACACACACACACAGAGAGAGAGAGAGAGAGAGAGAGAGAGAGAGAGAGAGAGAGAGAAAGAGAGGGGGGGGTGACAACGTGACTGTTACCCCAAAGGCTGCTTTCCCCAGAGACAAAGCTGACAGCACCTGCCCATGACTAAGGTCAAACCACAGTGACCATTTGCTCATCTTTCTAGTAAAAATCAAGATGAAGGGCTTCATTCACGTCGTCCTGAAAATGGTCTCAGAAGCTAGGCCATCCTGACATCATTGTTACACGGCGTGTTCCTCAGAATTGCAGCATTCCCTCCAAATTGAAGCATTTGCTCCAGGAGAGAGGTGAGGCTCCAGGGACTTGGTTCTCAACCTTCCTAATGCTCTGATCCTTTAATACAGTTCCTTGTATTGTGTATAAAAACTATCTTTGTTACTGATTCATAACTGTAATTTTGCTACTATTATGACTCAAAATGTAAATATCTATGTTTCCTGATGGTTCTAGGCGACCCCTGTGGAAAGGTCATTTGACCCCCAGAGGGGAGGTGGCCCACAAGTTGAGAACCACGGCTCTAGAGCCTCGAGTGGTGAACACAGTCAGGTATCTGGGAGAAATAGAAGCTAGAATTCTTGAGAGCCTACCAACAGAATAAAAGGGATTGAACTATGGGTTGGAACTTTTGGTCAGCCAAACTGAAAAGATGTTTAGATTGTGGAGTTGCCTGCATAGAGCTCAGGGTTGTAGGTTTTAGGGAGTCACCTCCTATGTCAGGGTGGCTTTCTGCTTCTGAATTATCCATGCACCATGTAAGTAACTCTTCATCTATACTCTCCTTAGTAAGCCTGAAAAAAACTCCTTGGCTTGCAAAATCAGCCGTTGGTGCAATTGTTGCTTTGGTCTTCCCGGGCTCCCTTTTCTGAGGTGAGTAAAAGTGTGTTTGAGTGAGTGTTTGAGTATGTGAGTGGGTCTAAGTGTGGGTGTGTGGGCATGTGTGGATGAGTGTCTGTGTTTGAGTGTGGGTGTGTGTGAGCTTGTGTGTGTGAGTATGTGAATATGCATGGGAGTGTATGAGTGTGTGTAAGTGCATGTGATTGTGTTTGAGTGTGTAAGTATATGTGTGTGTTTGAGTGTTTATGAGGGTATCTGCGTGTGCTTGAGTGTGAGAGTGTTGCAAGTGTGTAAGAGTTGTGTGTGTGTGAATGTGTGAGGGTATGCAAGAGTTTGTGTGAGTGTGTGTACAAGAGTGTGATTGTATGTGAGAGGTGTGTGTGTGGCTAGTATCTCTTCAGGGAAGGTCTGTCACACAACATTGACATAGCTTTCCCTATCCAGATCTCCCACCATTGCAGCATCCACTTTGCCCATGGCAAATTCCCCATAGTAAACAATTATGTAACTTACTGCACCCCCCTAACTCCCCACCCTAACCCCCGATTTCAGGAAGTAGTAGCTCTCTGAGGTCTTTCTAAAGAGATGACTAGCCCCTCTTTTTGTTGGGTCTTTGGCCTTCAGGAATGGCCCTCGGGATCTCTCCAGCCCCACAAAGTACAAATGTCATTGGTTCTCCTGCCAGGCTCCCTCTCCTCCCCAACCACCCCGAGCCCCGCCCTGTCCAGGAAACTGTCCTGGCACATGCTAGATAGCAAGTCAAGCCAGTGAACATGTGTTTAGATCATGGACTGTGCACTTCTGCATCTGAAACAGTTTGAAGACCCAAAATTAAAGAGTCCATTTGCTGCTTCTTAGTGATTTAAAACCTGTTTTAAAAGAGTCAGAAATAAATAAAGGATGGCCTTACCACCCCTTTAGGGCCTCCCAAGTCGCTCAGGTGACAGATGCACATCACAACTCAGACACTGGGATGTGGGCAGGTTAAAATGGAACACGAAGGAGCGCTCTCTTAGCATGTCCTCGCAGAAATTGTGGCATTTGTCTGGGCCTTGAATAAAATGTCATTTTTAAATTCCTTACTTTTATTTTGTTTCACTTTCTGTGTGTGAGTGTTTTGCCTATATGTTATGTCTATGCACCATGTTCTTGCCTGGTGTCCAGAAAGACCAGAAGAAGGCTTTGGATCCCCTGGGGCTGGGGTTACAGATGACTGTGAGCCAACATGTAGGTTCTAGGAATTGAACTTGAAGCCTCTGAAAGACCAGACAGTGCTCTTAACCACTTAGCCATCTCTCCAGCCCCCAATGTTATATATATTTTTTTAACTACTAGGAGTAGAATAGCACTTCACACATGTCAAGCAAGAGCTTCACCACTCCAGCTCTCAGCTTACTGTTTTACTAAGTTGCCTGGGCTGGCTTTGAACTTGCCATCCTCCTGCCTCTGCCTCTGCAGCAGCTGGGATTACACGTGATCTACCAGGCCTGACTGGAAACGTCTATTTTAAACTTCCTAATACTTCACATACTTTGCAGTTACGGCCACAGAGTCGAGAACGAATGTGGAAACAACCATTTCTCATAGAGGCGACTTCCCTTTCCTCTCTATCTTCTAGCGTATTTTACTCTCACATTGTTTATGAAAATTTTTAGATTGAAGGTAAGCAATAGGCCCTAACAACCTCAAATGGACTATTTCCATTCCCTGTCCTGTAAATATCCTGGTGATATGGCTAGAACGTGTCTACAGCTACAGAGAAGGGGGTGACAGGGGAGGGATGGCAGCAGGCACTGCCCCCAGCTGTCCCCAGCTTCTTTATAGTCCCCACGTACAAGCTTTTGTGCCACACTGCATGTGTACCAGGAAGCTGAGCAGAATTAAACCAAGCAATTCATGTCAAAGACTGACCTCTTTTTTAAAAGAATTCTATATTTTTATTTTATGTGCCTAAGTGTTTGCCTGCACATATTATGTGTAGACAATAGGCCCATGTCTGGTGTCCATAGAGGCCAGAAAAGGACATTGGATCCCCTGGAACTAAAGTCACTGATGGTTGTGAGCTGCCATGTGGATGCTGAAAACTGAACTCAGGTCCTCTGTAAGAGCAGCAGTTCTCTTATCCACTGAGCCACCTCTCTAGCCCCTAGCTTTTTTTTTTTAACTGAACAAGCAAAAATGTTCTTCAAAAGGCCTACAAGGTAGCCCAAGCCAAAGCCATGCCTTTCGCTTTTTAAAATAGCTGGTCAAAATATTCTAGAAGTTCAGTCTAGGAACCTGAGACTATTTGGAACAGAAAAGAAAGAAAGAATCTGGAAGACGTGAGAATAGAGTGGGGAACGGACACTAACAATTGGAATCTACCTCCTATCCAAGGCTTGAGTTCTCTCTTTAGCGCCCCCTAGCTGGGATCCCCTCCATTGCGGGTCTCAGAGGACAGCACTTGCCACGCAGAGGGTTTTCCAGAGACCCCTATAATTCCTAAAAAGCCTGGCCCTCTTCCACACAGAGTGGTGTAGTTCACCTTCACCAAAAGTGGCCATCACACCCCACCCTCCATGCTGTCTCTGATCTTTCATGTCCCCTTTCTGTTCCACTTCTAGCCTTTGAAAACTTGATATTCTCAGTGGATTGTTTTTAATGTGCATTGGCGTTTTGCCTGCATACATGTCTGTGCGAACCCCACACCAAGAGAGACCTAACTGATTCCCCACATTTTCAGAACCAATGAGCAGAGCCAAGGAAAACGCTTTTCCTGCCATCACTGCCAAGAATCTTCCTGAACTGCTCTATCTTCCCTCCCTGTACCCAGAAGCCTCTGCCTTGCACAGCTAGTCCAGGCAGCAGTGGCTGTGTGTAATGACACTTCTGTACCGGCAGAGGACACTCCACACTGCCTAGATAGAGCAAGAAGGGCCTATTGACAGATTGGAAACTGGGTGTGGGCTCCTGGGAGGGGTGGGAATACCTCTGCATGAACCTGGGAAGGTCACAAGTTGACTAAGACTGTGCCATTTTTCTGATAATGGATTGGCAGGGAGTGTCAGGTGTCCTCCAGCAGATATGGGAGGAGCAAGAACGGTGACACAGAGTAGTGTAAGGCATCATGGGTATCCATTCTTTCAACAAAGAACTAAAAATTACTGGCACCACCCAAATGTCTTGTGGGCATCTTTCCTCTCTGTCCTGTCTGGGCACAAGGATCCAGCCAAATTTTGCTTTAGAGAATTATTTTGTAGACCACATTTGTGCCTTCTAACTGTAGCTACCTACAAGCCACATCTTCTTGCTCTGGGAAGGGGTCTTTGCTACTTACCTGATAGCTCCCACCTGCCTGTATCTTGACCTTGCTCTGGCTCTTCTCAACTTGAGTCCTCAGTCCCCATGGACTTCTCTTCCATGCTGCTTCTTGCAATATGCCAGCCCCTAGGTGTCCATGACAGTATGTCCTCTGATTTCCCATTCCTTAGTGACATCGCCCATAACATGTTTGACTGGGGTTTTGTTTTGTTTTGTTTTCCTTAATCTGTAGGCAGAATGGTCCTTGAGTTTGTTTTTAATCATCTTCTTTCTTTTTCAATAATTTATTTAGCTTTATTTTATGTACATTGGTTTGAAGGTGTCAAATTCCCTGTAACTGAAGCTACAGTCGTGAGCTGCCATGTGGGTGCTGGGAATTGAACCCAGGTCCTCTGGAAGAGCAGCCAGTGCTCTTAACCTCTGAGCCATCTCTCCAGCCCCATCTTCTTTCTCTTAAGAGAATATGTTGTTTTAATGATGCATAAAACAAGCTAATGAAGAAAGTTACACATCCAAGAATTCATCTAATATTCTCTCAGTAGGGGATATCGCTTTTCCACAACCAAGAGAGATAGGAAGAGTGTGAATATAGTTGAAAGTATGCACCTTAGGTTAATCTCAGAATCCTCTAATAATGTCCCCATTCCAACACACACACAGAGGCAAGCCCTAAAGGTGATTGCTGTCCTAGGGATCTTTTGGAAACTCTGGATATTGTTCCCACTCATGCTCTGACATGGGGGTGCTGCTGATGTCTAGTGATCAGAGTGAGGTTGTGCTTGATTTCCAGAATTCATCTCACATGCAAATGAAAAGTGCTTTTGCCACTTTCCAACACACTGAGTTGTTGCAGAAGTAGTTGCTATCCAGAGAAAAGAATGCATTTTCCTTTCACCAGGAAACTAAAGGAGTTTCTTTTGCCTCTTTGTAAACTTGTGTCATCAATAATAAAGCCATTCAGAATGTCAACATGACCAGAAAATGGCCCACATTTGCTGCTGGTCGAACAGAGATTCCAGATTTGGGCACCATGTGCTTCCTTCAGTATTCCAAAGCTACCTGGCCTAAGATTCTATGCAGGGAAATATATGAGTGGGGAAGGGCTCATAAGTCCATACCGCTGGCTATATGCTGTTCACAGTTGATGGCTGCTGGGGAGGAAAAATCAGTTTTATTCAAAGGTGTGGTGGCCCTGGTAGGTCGACCATGCCCCCTCAGCAGATAACCCCACAGCTATGAGTATATGTGCAGCACAAATTAGACTTGGTGATTAAAGGTGGGAGACATAAGTTTTGAATCTGTGGGAGGTGAATATAATTTTTAATTTCATACTTGAATTATGAAATCCTCAGTGAATGAATAAAAACTCATTTAAAATATGTGTGTCATAGTATTACCAACTTTTCCTTTCGTGTCTCCTTTTACACAGCTGGGTCAGTATAATCATAAAATACCCATGCTTTTTCTTGTCCTGAATGCACAAGCTCTTACTTTAAATTTTTGTCATAAGACAGGAATCGATGAGGCTAGTACCTTTAAAATCCTGACCCAAGGAAATCACCAGATTTGGTGGCTCTTGTCTGTAATACCAGTGTTTGGGAGCCAGAAGTAGGAAGACTGTCACCAGTTCAAAGCAAGCCTGGGGTATATAGGAAGTTCCAGGCCAGCCTAGGCTAAAGAGATTGGCCCTCTCTTAAATAACAATAATGGTAGTACTAATATTCTTCTTCCAAAAAAAAAAACTTTCATCAGTATTCATTAAGCTGTTTTTATGCCCTTTTTTGGTGGTGATGATTGGTTGATTGGTTGGTTGCGGGGGGGGGGTTGTTTGTTTTGCTTTGCTTTGCTTTATTTTGCTGGGATTTGAAAGTAAGACCTTACACATGCTAAGCAAAGCTCTACTACTGAGCTGTATATGCCCAATCCTCATGCTTAGACAGACAGACAGACAGACAGACAGACAGACAGACAGACAGACGGATGTAGCTGTATGAGACCACTCCATCTTTATTCTAGTGAAGGCTTCTGGGGGATTTTAATTCCTAAAACTCCAAGAACACCAGCAGCACCAATTCCATATCATCTTTTGGCTTGCTTTCTCTCTAAGTGCTAGCACACAGCTCCCAGTGAAAACCCACAGGAAGGAGTCGGACGGTGGATTGAACTAAGCCATATTAGGATGCTGGAGGTGACTGGTCTGGTACCTGGATCTCCAGGAGGTTGTCTTGGGGCTGATGTAATGGGAAAGGGGGCAGCTGGTATGCATGTGGAGAAGTGGGAAGCCCAGTCATCTCTGGAGTTTAAGGGCTCAGCTCTGTTAGAGAAGTGACTGTATAAGAGCCATATCGTCATGGGGCAGGAAGACTCCAGCCAGCTATAGGAGGAACAGGCCAACAACTAGAACATAGTGACCCTTCAAGGAAAAAGAATGGTCCACAGATATTCCCATGGCTTCTCCAGTCAACAGACTAAGGAAGGGATTATGCTGTCTTTCCAGCTATCTGACTCTGAGGAAGACACTTGGATCTAGGCCAAGGAAGGAGGTGTCTGCAGGTATCTGAAAATTCACACAAAATGCGGAAGCCAGGGCTGTATTGCCTATGGGTAGAAGCCACAGCCAGGTCCCAAATGGCTTATCAGCTGAATGGCAAAGCATTCAAATCTCAGTTGGGTGGAGACAGTCAAGTAGACTTAGGAGAGAAGTCCAGAGCAGCAGAGAGCCTGGGAAAGGAGAGCAGCTGGGTGTTCACTTTCTTGATGTACATAAATCCCTCAGGACAAGGGCTGCCAGAGAAAGGGGAAGCTGGGGACAAAGAACAGGAGAATGTTGTCCATGCTGCTGTATTCATGAGTCCCCTCCTGCTGGCTGTGACTACTTAGAAAAGTAGCAAATATCCCATCTGCATCAGGCCATCAAGAGATGACATGTTGCAGCTTAGACCTAAAGATTTTTGCTGAATAGCCCTTCAAGAAGCCCGACTCCATCCTTGAAGCTTTCTCCACTTGAGCAAGCATTTCCTTTGGAAGTTCTTGGTGGCTCTCAAACTCGTCTTTCTTTCTAAGATATCTGAGGATCCAGTCTGTTTTCCCAACATAGGTGGCTCTAGTTTACATCAATAGCCCTGGTA
This sequence comes from Cricetulus griseus, assembly GCF_003668045.3. Classification (NCBI taxonomy): domain Eukaryota; kingdom Metazoa; phylum Chordata; class Mammalia; order Rodentia; family Cricetidae; genus Cricetulus; species Cricetulus griseus. The sequence continues at coordinate 398,224,322 of NC_048595.1, forward strand.
GGAAACAAACCAGAGCAGAGGCAGCTGCTCACCTCCTACATCACAAACCCATCCTCTGCCTGAGCCCACTGGTGTCACCCAGGCTGGGACATGGAAGTCAGCTTCCTCAGCTACCTCAACTTCACCGTCTCACTCTGCCCTGCCTGCATCTAGTCTTCCACCTATCCTCTAAGATCTGACTGACTATTGCTGACTGTGTATCATTTATGAAATATATATTCCCATTTTTGGTGGCTCTGACATCTTTAAAGACTTGAATCTAGTGTGTATCGTGATGCCTCTTGACCGTGCTCTTGCAATTCTCCCTCCCTGGAAGGGCCTATCCAGTCTACTCTGAGTGGTCCTTTCCTTTCCTTTCCATTCCTTTCCTTTCCTTTTAGAGAAAATAGATGTTTCGCAGGCTACTAGCCACCTCTACCACACATCTATCTAGATTCTAAAATGAAATCCAGATACAGGTCTATGATTTCTGTGTTATCTGGTTCCTTTCCTTTAATTGCCAGTTTAAAATAAATCTTAATAATCTTTTCTTACTCAAAAGGTACAAATCATGAAAGTCCATTATGCTTGGTGAATTTTCACAAAGTACACAAACCCATGTGGCTAACACAGGTTTTGAGGACTTTTAAGTTTTCCATGAAATAAAGAATATAGGAAAAGTCTATTCCATTCCACTGAGTGGTGATTGTTAGCTACAGCTTCACAAATGAGGACCCGTAAAGCCATGAAAGTATGGATCGGATTCGACATGCTCCGGCCCACCTCACTCATACCTGAGACCGACAGGTGAGTCTGCCTATAGAGAGTCCACACAGCACAGAAATGGTCAGCTTTGGAGATCATCTTCTTGACATTCTTGCAAGCAAAGAATCTTAGGTATGGTACTCTGATCTCTCCATCCCAGAGAAAGTGTTACCACGTGAAACCTGGAGCTTTTGCCCACCAAAGTGAGCTCCCCAAGTGCCAAGGACAGTGCCTGTTTGTATTTGTGTCCTCAGTACCTCATCCTGGCCTAACCCTCACTCAAAAAATCAACTGTGGGATGGATGGGCTTCCACAGCGCTTAGCACTCTTTAAGTTCACTGGAGATTCTCCCAGGGTTCCTCAGACAGAAGCGCAGAGCCACCACCATTCACGCCATGCAAGCTGAAATGTCTCTGCTGAGGCAGTCCTTGGTGATCCTTCTAAAACCCCAATCTGACCGTGTCACTCTCCTAGCCCTCGCCTACAACAGCTGCTGCTATCCACTCACAGCTCTCCCTAGGGCAGATCAAATGTCTTTGAGAACTCAGGCACATATTACCCTTCTATTCATATTCCAGCAACAGCAACGCAAACCCTTTTTCTCCCACTGGCCCATTATCTCCTGTAATGAGCCAATTGGTCCCCAAACTTCATCTGAGAATTTCTGCCCATGGCAACAGTTTAAGCTCCCTAAGGCCAACAGGCCCTTTTTGGTTGGATCTGGAAATCTCTTCAACTTCATTTTTGTCACTGATTTTATGATTTATGCAATTTCACTCTTCCTTCCCTTTGCACAGATCCCCTCTTCTTGGAGTGGCTTCCTCTGCACTCAATACTCTCATTTTCCCACAAACTCATAGGTGTCCCTTAAAACTCGACCAGAATCACTTTTAATCACTCTCATATCTGTATGCCATTTTCTGTGCCTTGTATGTTTCTATTATTGCTTGGGGCATGGGCATTGTAATGATATGTTTCTACACTCCCTACTGAAGGGACCGGACCCTCACCCAGCCCCCTGCTTTAGCAGCCATGACAGGTGGCAGAAAAGACCCAATAAGATACTGACTCAGTAACACGTGCTTGCCTGACTTTGCCCCACCTTCCAGTCACTAGGAAGTCAGATACCTTACACCTGCAAAGGAACCAATCAGAAGTTAGCTGGCAGTCTCTGGATGTGCTTTATGGTAACAGTGGCATTTAGAGCATAGCAACCACCCTGGGAGGGCCTATAGACCATAGCAACCAGCTGACCAATCAACACAGGCCAAGCCTGAAAGTGCACCAGTCCTGAGACTGTTTCGGAACCCCGGACTCTCCCCTTGCTCTACCCCAATAAATTTCTGCCCCAGGGTCCCTCTGGATCCTTCTCACTCCACCCACTGTGTGAGACCGACCAAGGAACCAAGTTAATACAGTTAACTCGTTAATAAAAGACTGCTTTTGCATTGGATTGGGTCTCTTGGTGATTTGGGGGTTCAGATTTGGGTACAACACCTACCACCTAAATTTCTAAGATTTCTGGGAACAAAAACCCTGTTTCACCCAGCAGAGTGTCCCCAGGGCTTGATTTACCCTCTGAACCATGCTGTTTGTGCAGGAAATTTTTGTTTACTCAGTCTTGAATCTAGACACCAAATTCCAAACAAGAAACATACTGAATATAATAAATAATAACATATCCTAGGGGCTGGTAAGATACCTCAGTGGGTAAACGGCTCGCTACACAGGCATAAAGCCCAGTTAGGATCTCCAGCACTCCCATAAAAGTCAGACACGGCAGTGCATGTCCAAAATCTCAGCACTGGGGAGACAGAGACTAACAGATCCTTGAAGTTCATTGGCTGGCCTGCCTGGCTACAGCAATGAGATTCGGCTTCTGTAAGAAAGCCTGCCTCAAAAAATAGAGAATGATTAATCAAGGGAGATATCAATGTCAAACTCTGGTCTCCAACACACATACACACACACACACACACACACACACACACACACACACACACACACACACTAAACCACCATACAACAGTGTAACAGAGTCTAAAACATATAAGCTAAACTGCAAGAATGTGTGGAGTCCTTGAAAGGGTTATGGCCATTGTTCCCAGAGGTCAGCTCTTTTTATGCAGACAGTAAACCATCCCTTCCCAACCCCCCAACTTAGCGGGAGCTCACTGACCCCCCCCCCCGACTGTAACTGGGAAACCTGCTTAGGACCTAACTAGGCCCCTGAATGCAGGTGACAGTGGGTGGCTTGGGCAGTTTGAGGGGCCATTGGCAGTAGGACCAGGATCTATTTCTAGTGCATAAACTGACTTTTTGGCGTCCATTTCTTATAGAGAGATACCTTGTTCAGCCTAGACACAGAGGGAGGGCCTTGGTCCTGCCTCAATGTGGTGATGGGACAGACTTCATTGACTCCCCATGGGAGGCCTTACCCTCTCTGAGGAGCAGATGGGGGATGGTTAAGGGGAAGATGGGGGGAGTGGGAGAAGGACAGAGACAGGGAACTGGGATTAGCATGTTTAAGAAAAATAAATAAATAAATAAATAAATAAATAAATAAATAAACCACCCAATCCCCATTATTCTAAATCTACAAGCACCAGGGTACCTTTTATGATGAATTTAGGTGTCTTGATAACAAGGTGGGGTGGCTCTGGTAGTTCAATGAAAACATAGGTTACTTCCCAAGCTAATGCGTGTGTGCTCAGTGACACACCCATTCCTTATACGTTCAGTTCACACAGACCAGTCATCAGGAGGAGGTTCAACTTTGTACACACTGGTACAAAGGATCCCACCATTCTACAATGTTCCCTAGGCCCTGAGCAGAGTACCACCTTCTGCTTAATTGTCATTCCTTTTTTCAGATTGCATGTCTTGTTCGTAAGAATTCATGTTGGTGCATGTGTCCATGCATATGTGTGTGTGCATATTTATAGAGGCCAGATGTCAACACTGTCTTCTTGGGTAATGTTCTACCTTATGTTTTGAACACAGTCTCTCACTGAATCTGGAGCTCACCCAGTTGGCAAGCTGGCTGGCCAGTGAGTCCCAGAGATCCTTCTGTCTCCATACCTCCTCCCTACACCCAGTGCTGGTGTTTCAGAGACATGCTGCTGCACCTGGTTTTTATGTGGGTGCTGGGTACCCAAACTCATGTCCTCCTGTTTGTGAAGTAGCAAACTGTTTACTTAACAACCCAGCTCCCCAGCTCCCCAGCTCCCTCACTCCCCCTTTATATTATTTATTTCTATATAACAGTCACAATTACATACAAGCATTAGTGGCACATGCCTTCAGTCCCAGCACTCAGGAGGCAGAGGCAGGTGGATCTCTGTGAGTTCAAGTTCAGCCTGGTCTATAGAGCGAGTTCCAGGACAGCCAGGACTACACAGAGAAACCCTGTCTCATAAGACAAAACAAAAAAGTCACAATTGCTTGTTTTTCTTTCTTGGTGTCTAAAGCAAATACTCTCTTATCCATTTTACCTAAGAGACAACTGAGATGCAGGACAGCTGAAGAGCTCATTCCAGGAAGTATCAGAGTGGGCGCAGGTACTCATTCAAAGTTCCTCATTCTTCCTATTGCTTCATAACCCTTTTCAAACTCTCACATCAGTCCAGGCAGCAAGACATCTGGTGAAAATATTTCTTCCAGCTAAACACAGAGTTGTAGTGACCTCAAAAGTGGTGGCATGGAAATTTCCACAAGGGAATGTCAAGCCATGCCAAGTGGTGAGCAGTCAGAACTTCATAGAAAGAAACACTGCATAGCAGGGTTGTCAGTCTATAGCATTTATTAAGGAGAATTGTGTAAAGAAATGGTTGAAGCATCCTGAGGTACAGGTGACAGCAAGATGGAAGTTGTCACTCTCCAATAAATCAACCAGGAGCAATCACTCTAGCCAGTTTTATATGGCAGCTTAAGGAATTTGTTTCAGGGCAGGGGCCAGTTGCTACGTGTTTAGCAAAAGGATTAACTTCTCAGTGTTCTCAAGCACCAACCTAAACAGGTTTACCAGTGCATGGAAACAGCTGAGGTTCAAGCCTGCAGGGAAAGCAAGCTGCTGCCTGGTGGCTGGGTCACAGAGCAGTCAACATGCCCCGTGTTCCATAGTCAGGGCACAAAGAAACCTGGAAGAACTGATCCTAGGAGAGAGATGACTACATAGGAAGGGAGAACATCCCCTCTCCATGCTATTTACATATTACCCCTGCCCATCTGAACCTTCCTTATTCCTTAGCCCTGGCTGAGCCTGGAGAGAAGAAGACACTTTCTAGCTAGAAGCTTACAAAATCATATTTAGAGAAATTAACTGACTTTTTCGTGGTTTTGGAACCATCAGGAAGGTGGTAGTTTGTTGGGTCTTTTAAATAAGCATTTACTGGACTGTCTAGAGTTAACAAGCAACATTAACAATAGCTAAGAAAAAAAAAACAATGGCTAACTTGTTGCCATCATCATCATCATAGGGGCTCACAGAGACTGGAGTGACAATCAGGGAGCCTGTATGGGTCGGACCTAGGTCCTCTGCATATATGTTATGTTGTATATCTTGGTATTCTTGTGGAAATCCTAACAGTGGGAGTGAGGGAGGCTGTCTCTGACTCTTTTGCCTGCTATTGGGACCCTTTTCTTCCTACTGGTTTGCTTCATCCATCCTTGATATGAGGGTGTGCCTAACTGTACTGTAACTTGTTATGCCATATTTGGTTGATATACCTGAATACCTGCTCTTTTCTGAAGGGAGAAGTGGATCTGGGGGAGAGGGGCGGGAGAGGGACTAGGAGGAGAGGAGAAAGAGGAAGGGGAAACTGCAGTTGGGATGTAATTTATGAGAGAAGAATAATTAAATATGTAAATTTTAAAAACCAAAGTGGGGGGGAAGGCATTCACTATGGCCGAGTTATAGTTTGTTTACCTTATTCGGTATTCACAAAGATTCCCATGAGGAAGAAGTAATTTTATATCCCTAATTCATAGCTACCAAAACTAAGATCTGTAACTTGTGTGTTTTCACCTAACTAGTAAGATGCTGAGTCCAGATACCTGTGCTCCTACTCACCCTGCTGTGCCCTCCCTTCTTCACAGTGCCTAGAATGTCTCTTCTTAGATGAGGCAAAGCTTTGGCTGGTGGTCTGCACGAGCAGGAAAGAGAGAATGTTGCTTATCTGACTCCCATCACCCCTCTGGGTTCTTGACACCCCTCCTCAGGCCACAGTTTGTATTTTGGCTGCTGTAGCGTCAGACTCTTCAACACTGGTTGTTCCATGTGACTTTCCTGTCTTCTCAATGGGGGTCCCCCGTCCCCACTGCTCATTCTAAATAAGCCTTCAGGCATGGATAGAGCCCCCAACATGCCCACCTACTGGGATAGAGCATAAGCCCTAGGGTTCCCCCTCATTAAAGTGGCCTGATCTGTCTCCCTTCCCAGATCCCAACTGCAGCACAAGTCATTTGGTCGCGCAGTCTTTCTGTCGCACAAAACATTCATTCACCCTCTCCACCCATCATAAACAAAGAGACCGAAACAGATTGAGAATTTCAAATGCAGTTTATTGCAGCAAAACAAAGAGATGGGAGAGTTTCAGAGCGCTCCATAAAAGACAAACGACTCAAAAGCAAACACCGTATGTACAAAACCAAAGCAGCTGAGCGTGCTGCAGGATACAGGATGCTAAGGAGAGGTCCAGAGCACTGAGTGTTTGGGGCGCAGCAAAGAAGCCCTGGGTCTGACATCCTCTTTGAAATGTCGTGTAGGTGGTGGCAGTTCTGAGCTGTTACCCGAGCAAAACATAAAGTGAGGTCGTTACCAGGAGACTCAGATTGGTACTAATCTGAAAACTTCTTTGGAGGCAGAGCGGGGCGGGGCGGGGCGGGGCGGGGGAAAGCGCAGGGAAATCGGCTGAATCGGTACAATTAACCATAGCTCTACTCTCCGATAAGGCTGGTACAATTGATCTTGGTCTTGCCAGCCATATTTGGTCGTGATACCAAGGGAGAGCTAATGGGGTGGTGAGCACTTCTTTATCTGGTCCCTCGGGAGTAGCTAGTGGAAACAAACTTTACGCTAGAACTGCCCCCAGAGGACTTAACGCCCCCGGAGCTGGATCCTCCACGGCCTCCCCCAGAGGAACCGTAGCTGCCTCCGGAGCTGCCACCGCCTCCTCCAGAGCCACCTCTGTGGCCCCCACTGCTGCCGCCGGAGCCTCCGTAGCTGCCGCCGCCGCCGCCGCCGCCACTTCCGGAGCCGCCGCCGTAGCTGCCACCACCGGAGCTGCCGCCGTAGCCGCCGCCGCCGCCTCCAGAGCCGTAACTGCCACCTCCGGAGCCATATCCTCCGCCACCTCGGCTACTGCTTCCGCTCATGCTGGTGTGGCTGGTGCTCACCGCTGCAGAGAGACTCGGTTACACCCCATCCCACTCAACTCCTTTCCCACCCAGCAAAGCGCCCTTGTACTTACACACGCTGACATTGGGGGTGCACTCTCCAGACATCCTGCGGAAAACAAAGCAAAAACCCCTCAGTACACCGTACCCGCTCAGGCCTCTTTCCCGTAGACGGCTCCCTAGTGCTCTCCATGAAAGCTGCTCCTTAGCCTGGTGTCTCCCAAGCCTGGGTGCAAGCAGGGAGAGATCTCCCTAAATCAGAAAAGGTTCTTACAGCTAGCTGGTGACCAAGTTGACAGGGACCTTCCTCACCTGATCTCCTCTCCTTCCAGGAGGGTCCTGTATGTGGCAATCTCCATGTCCAGGGCCAGTTTGGTGTTCATCAGCTCCTGGTAGTCACGCAGCAGTCTGGCCAGTTCCTCCTTGGCTTGTGTCATGGCCTCCTCCAGTTCATTGAGCTTTTTCTGGGCATCCTTGAGCGCGTTCTCACCGCGCTGCTCAGCTTCGCTGATGTTCTGCTGCATATGAGCTATCTGAGGACAGAGCAGACCACATTACCTGGGTGCAGTCCCTGATGTCACCTGATCTTCCCATCATGTTAGCCTCCCCACCTCAGTGGGTCAATACACCAAGGCACACAGGACCGCTGGCCCTCAGGTCACCACAACCACCTTTCTTTAAATGGTGATACAGCTGCTTCTTCTGAGCTGAACTAATGCTCTGAAGTTTTACCACACGCTGACTTTGAACCTTCTGACTACCTCTCCTCACTCCTCAGCTCCTAAGTCTGCTCTGGTCATGGGCATCATTGTGACCATCATCTTTTCTCTACTAGGTCATTTTCACAAACTTTCTAAGAGTTTCCCACATGAGAGTTGAGTTCTAGAAGCTGACAAAGTCCTCCCAAAGGAATAGAGAAGGTGGTATAGGGTTGGTAAGGATTGCAAGACTCAAAATGCCCCCCCATGTCAAAGGGTCACCCATTTTGTGTAACTGAGGGTACCTGCTTCTTGACACTATCAATTTCAGATCGAATTCTCTGGATGACTCGGTTCAGCTCAGAAATCTCCATCTTGGAAGTTTTCACACTGTCACCATGTTTGCCAGCAGTGATCTGCAGCTCTTCATACTAAAGATGGCAAGTTGGTTCAGTTAGATGTGGGTAGAAACCAGTGTGCTTGGGCACACAAACATGCCAGCCAGCACAGGGAACCACACCAGACCTTCCAGAGAATCCGTGTTTACCTTGCTCTGATAGAATGTCTCAGCTTCTGCCTTGCTCCTCTGGCAAATGTCATCATACTGGGCCTTGACTTCGGAGATGATGCTGTCCAAGTCCAAAGTGCGGTTGTTGTCCATGGACAGGATGACATTGGTCTCACTGATGTGAGTCTGCATCTGAGATAATTCCTGAAGGATATAATAGTTCAGTGACTCTTACAGAATAAGAAAATAAGCAACTTAGAGGGAAGGCTCATGTTGGAAGGAAGACCCTCCGCAAAGCAGTGGGGTCAGGACTCAAGGATCTCCATCTAGGTGTTTGAAATTCAAGTGTTTACCTCGCGGTAGAGTGCTGTGAGGAAGTCAATCTCTTGCTGTAGGTTGTCCAACTTGGCCTGAAGTTCTACTTTGTTCATATAAGCTGAATCCACATCCTAGAAGAACAAAGGTACCATAAAGCCATGTTAGTTCCGGGACGGGCTCCTCTCACTAACCATAAAGGAGTTTTCCAAGGAGAAATGGAGTTTGGGGTCTACTTCGCTTTTCCCCAGTTAGATCACAGTTCTAGACTGTTCCATTTCTTCATACCATAGAGAGCCTGCCTGGCTGAAAACTTGCATCCCCACTTACTATAGGTACTGGAAACCAAAGAGCAGCTGAGGCCTAGACTAGCATAGGTCCATAGAAATGAGAGAAAATATCCCTACCCTCAGATGTTCAGCAGGCTGGCTACCTGATTCTCCACACCATGGCTTCCTTCAGCCATGGCCTCTATCTAGTTTCACAGATGAGTTCCACCCCCACAGAATCTGCTTACTTTCTTGATAGTCACAAATTCATTCTCTGCATTTGTCCTCTTGTTGATCTCATCCTCATACCTGCAGGAAAGCATAGTTGATAAGCAATTAAAGGAGGTCAGTGTTTCACTGCCTATGACTGTCTCCCTCCACAAGCAATGTCATCTTGCCACCCCTTTCTTCTGAGTACTAAAATCATTAACTCTCCCTCTTCTGAGAATATGAAGAAATTTTTAATGCCCAATTGATTTGCCCCTAAATGAGGGAAAGCCATTGTTACATAAGTCATATTCTTAGCATATCTGGAAATCTTCAGGTTCAATAGTCAACGAACACCCGACTAGTCTCTCTTACTTGTTCCTGTAGTCTTCCACCATGTCCTGCATGTTCTTCAGTTCGGAATCCATCCGTGACTGATCACTCTTCAGCTGGTCCACTTGCTTTCTGAGGTTGGCAATATATGTCTCAAAGTAGGGATCTAAATTGTGGGTCCTGGTTGTTGTATCCACCTGCTGCAGCAGCTCCCATTTGGTTTGCAGCACCTGGTTCTGCTGCTCCAGGAAGCGCACCTAGGAACAGAAGACCTGTTACCTCAAGTGCAGGAATGAGGTCTGATAGCCACTGAGCAAGACCAATGCCTCACTGTAAAAAGAACTTAAATTCCCATTTGCAGCAAGAGACTTAGGGAGATGCTGCTTGAGGTGGCATCAACCTCAGAGCAAAACCCAAACCATGGGTTGATTCAGAAAGGAAGTAACTGTATAACACCAACAGTACAGCACACATTAAATTACTGGAATGATGCTTTGAAATGGATACGTGATATTTAAGAAGTTTGCCTTCCAACTTTTTTTAAGCAGATAGAAACTTGCATCGCTGGGCTATATATACAGTTCAAAGATAGGTTAAGAAAACACTAATTTGGATTGAAATTTATTGTGGCTAAATTATATTGACATTATTGATAAATCAGCAGAAAAGTCAAAATTGGCTCATGTTTTTCTAGACCTGAACCTTGGGATATGTGTATTTTTAAAATCTCCTTCCCAATCCAATACTCATGGGAAATTGCCAGGGAATAGAAATCCTCTAACAACACAAGATATTTGGTACTAACCTACTTCATCCTGCTACTTCACAGGGCATCCTTTATGGCCAGGAAGACCCCTATGGGGTTTCTTATTTGCACCCTAGAAAATCCATTAGCCATCTTCTGTATTATCTCTAGTCAACAGATGTGAGTCCAAACTTAATTCAAGAACTCAATAAAAACACAACAGGATGTCAGACAGGCTCATCTTCATATCCCCTTTGTTCAATAAAGAACTTACTCACTAGCATCACTCCTGAGCATACTTTTAGCATATGTCCCAGAATTCCATTCCACGTGGCCTTTTTTAGTCATCAAATGCAGACACATAAGGTTAAGCCTACCCCATCTTGCTGCTCAGGACCACAGCCTAGGAGCAGCTAGCTCTCCCTGAACTCCAAGCAGATGAACTCACCTTGTCGATGAAGGAGGCAAATTTGTTATTGAGTGTCTTGATCTGCTCTCTCTCTTGAGACTTCACTTTTTGAATCTCAGGGTCAACCTCCATATTGAGGGGCTGCAGGAGGCTCTGGTTGATAGTGACTTCCTGGATGCCACCAGGGGGGCAGACAGGCCCAAAACCACCCCCAAATCTACCACCCCCATATCCTCCACCGCCAAAACCACCTCCACTGCCAAAACCACCACCGCCAAAACCACCACCACCGCTACCAAAACCACCCCCAAAACCACCACCCCCAAAACCACCACCCCCAAAGCCGCCACCACCGAAGCTGCCACCACCGAAGCTGCCACCACCCATGCCACCACAGTGTCCACCTCCAGCGACACTCATGGAGATGCTCCTGCCACCTCCAAGGTTAACAAGACTTTTACTTCCAAAGCCACTACCAGAACCCCCGCTACTCCCGCAGAAGCCTCCTGAAAATCTCCCGCCACCGCCTCCTCCGCTGCGGCGCACAGAGCTGCTGGTGGATTTGCGGTGGAAGCTAACAAGGCCTGCGGAGCCGGAGCTGAAGCCCCTGCCGCCCCCGATCCGGCATGAAGACCTGTTACTACACTGTCGACTCATACTGGCTTAGAGAGAGAAGAGTAAAGACCAGAGAAGGAAGGAGCTGAGAACTCCTCTGCCTTGAGCCCAGCACCATGCCCTTATATACTGGAGGAAGAAATTGGGCTTGGTCCTCAGACTCAGCGGAGATGCAGAGCCTGCAAAGGGTTTGGCTTGCCTGCAGCCATACAAGTTTTTTACGAGCCTCAACAATACGATAAACACTACACACCTAGCTCCCAGGATGGGCTCTCAAAATTGCTGTGCAGACAAGATTGACTCGTGTGGTAATCATTTTATCTGACAGGATCTCTCCTCAAGTGTTCGTGGCTTTGAGAAACTAGGACCCCGAATTGACTCCTTGGTGCGTCTTGATAAGATTTTGTAATCCCTGTACTCTCACCCTGCCACTGTATGCTGCTTGAGTAGCAGGTGCAATTCCTCGAGCATGGATCCCTAAAGGAGCTCTCTTTTTTTTTTTTTTTTTCTGAGATCGTTTGTTCAAACCCCAGCACTTATCAAATTACATCTCCTGGAACAGAGTAAAGGCTTTGTAAGCTAAAAAGCAAATGTTTTCTGAAGTAGGCTTTTACAAATACATTGCACTGATTGACCAAAAGAAGAACAGGTGTCACCCAGCAGGATCAATGGGTAGACGGCCTAGAAGCACCTAAGTTTCCGAGTTGTTCCTTTTCAAAGATAAACCAGGGCAACAAATAGGCATATGAGGCCAGCAACTAAAAATAGGTGGTCTGCAAATGCCAGTACAGCATGCTTGTGGGGTGATGAGATGGGTAGACACCCAGTACACGCGGTAAAGCCAAGTGGGGAAGTTGAGGCATGGCAGTGGGTTTGGAAGGGAAGGCAGTCGTAGAAATCTGGAAAACTTGACCTGAGATGTTCACAGTGTTTCTAGAGCCCATGACAACAACTATTAAGGGGAGTGGAGGAGAGAAAGTCAGAAACTGGTCATGTGCCAGGATGTGTCTTATGGTTTATATGCAGTGAGTTAATGTTCATTTGAGAAAGACATTAATCTACCCATTTTTAAATGAGAAAAACTGAGGCATGAGAGTTGAGAAGTTTCCCTGCATCTCCATAGGTGGTAAGTGGCCATTTGGCGTGTGAACTGTGGGTACCTAGCTAAATCCAGCGTGTAAGATCCTAATCCATGTTTTGTGTGTCAGCATGCAACTGAGTTCACAGTCTCCTGGGTGCTGTGGGGGAAACTGGACAGCATGAAATGCTTTGCTGCTATGGAGGGCTCTGAAAGAAAGAGAGGGGTAAGGGATTTTATCCTTTGAGTCCTTGGATCCTGGATCATGGGAAATATTCCTTCAAATCACTCTGAGAAGAGGAGCTTGAAGATGAGAGAGATTCTGTTCTTTCCAGGCATCAGCGTACACAGCATGTATGGTACCAGGTCAGGGGCCTTTCTGAAGAGCTATAGTTGGTCAATATTTACAGAAGGTAGTGACATGGAGATCTGGAAAGACCTGAGCCTACACAGATGATCATTTAGAGACTTCTTAGAAGCCTGGCATGCTCCGCCACACTCGATGCAAATGGAGGGGAAGGCACCTTCTAGAGGAGCCTGCTGCTCTGGCTTCTGCCTCCAAACAGCCTTGTGAAGGCTTGGAAATTCCCCTCTGTACAGACAAGGAGAGGGGCATCTGAAAAGCCCCCAGGGAATTGTGCCAACCCTCTGCACCCTCTGCACCCTCTGCATCAAGCTTTCTCTTGTATCATGTTTGCCTACCCTCCAAAAAGTATCCCAGCCTGTCCTCTGCCCCCCACTCCTCCTATTTCAACAACACTGTCTTCTGGAACTCTGTCATAGTGCCGACATCCTTGGGCTGTTAAACTAACCATCTCTTTAGGGAATGAGTAATCCAGGTCTTGGGAACAATGGGGACTCGGATGGCCTTGTTGTGCTAATGACTGTTGCCTAATCATCTTCTGACAGGCAATCAAAATTCTTTTAGTTCAGCATACACCCTTATGAGACATATCATTCTGCACAATCGATTCCTTCTAGCATTTTGGAGGAGTGTGCATATGTGTCCGCATGCATGTGTGTGTGCATGTGTGTGCCAGCCAATGACAGATCCTTCCAATGAGCCCTGCTTCCCTGAGCAACCAACAGAGAGAAAACCAGGCAATGGTGACAGTTTATAGCTCTGCAAACACACTCTAGCAGGTACCCTGAGAAGGAGAAAGGCAGGAACTAGAAGGATTAGGAAGACACAAAATCATCTTAAGTTCGCATGGCTCCCATAGGACACATACAAAGCTTGTTTCCCACCGGAGCCCAGGGAACTATGCCATTGAACCCACTATATGGAGCTGAAAGCTGAGGCCTAGAGAGGCTTAATACACTCCGTCTAGGACAAGATATGTGGGCCCAGACCCTGGGCTTTCTGCTGACCTGTCTCCTAACCTGGAGAAGAGGTACAGAGAAAGCAAGTGGACCTGGGTACTATTCCCATCTTCTGATGCTCCAAGGCTGTACCATCAAGCCTGTCTACTTGTAAGTAGTAAGTAAGAACATGGCTCCAAAGGAGTAAATGGCATTTTCCCGGATCATAGAGTCAATTCCTAGGAATGCTCCGATTTCTGAATCAAACCCCTATTCTCTCTCCACAGCATAGGAACTTTAGCACTGCTGGTGAGCCACAGTTACTTCCTAGGATGTCCTGGGTATCGGATACTTTAAAACACCTGTGAAACAAAGGCATAAGCCACATACATAGAAAACACAGACATGAATGAAAAAGAGAGGCAGCCCAAACTTCTGTGGGTGCCGTATCTCATGTGGAAGTTTCTGAGAGGTACTGGCCCCGCTTTAAGGAAAAGATAACTTGGGTTCACAGAGGTTGAAACGTATGCCCTGGGTCACCAGATGGTAACTGACAAGTCAGGCTTGTCCAACTATAGAGCACATGTCTCTTGACCTTGGCTAGCCTGTTACCTACATCACACATACCATCTCTACTCAGCCTCAAGCAGTCTGTGCTTCTTCCAGACTGACAAGCCCTCTTCTTCCCCCCTTTCTCTGTCTCTTCTCATTTTCCCATTTCACTTCTTCTCTTTCTGATAATGCCTTACAGTGTTCTGGCAGCTTGTTCCAAAGCCCATCCCACACGCGCACACACACACACACACACACACACACACACACACACACACACACACCTCACATCCTGGTTAGCTGCTCTAGACTCTTGCTTCAGTCTACCAGGCCACTGTAATAACCAAACACCCAGCTTGTGTTGTGGTCAACCCAGACCTCACCTCCTCCGAGGAGGTTTCCGTGATTGACAGAATACTGCTATTCTGTTGGACTCTTTCCCCTAAACTAGGTTACTGCCATAGCAGAGCATATGCTGATATACTAGCTCTCTTGCAGGTATGTGTCTGTGTACTTGTTCACCAATACAAATCCTCCATGTCTTAGGGGCTTCTCAGTCTCCTATATGGACCCAGATATGCAGGGATAATCCCAACATTCCAGAATGTCTGCACAGGCCCTTCCCCACCCCCCACTCCCACACTACTGCCAAGAGACAAGCTTTGGGGCACAGCAGGGGCAGGTGTGGTAATGTTTTGAGAGCTTTTTGAGGGATGGGACCAAGAAAAGAATTAAGAGGAACATGCAATGACAAGCCACCCAGCCCTGAGGGACTCTGCCAGGTCTGTGGGAGAAAGAAATTTCAGGGGAGTGGGGAAAATTGAAGCCTGGGAGGAGTTCAGGGGAGTCACAGACAATGGGGAGGCGGGGTGAGACGTTGAAAGCTGACAAATGGCTGAGGAGGGGCCCAGGCTTTTTAATGCACGATGGAAAGGTGCAGAGCAAGGGGCAGATTCACTGAAAGCAGGCAGCAAACAGGACAGCCCCCAAGAGTCACTGCTGGTCAGTGGGAGAGCCAGCAGAGGCCAGAGAGGAGGGAACCAAAGAGCCATAAGTAAGAGAAAGGCAATGAATGCTGTATCAATCTGTATTGGGGCAGGAGTCGGGGGTGGGGGTGCTATCACACTCCTGGTTGCACATTTCTAGCTGTATGACCCTAGGCAAGTCACCAATCCTCTCTGAGACTAAGTTTCCTCATTTGTAAAGTAAGGACTAAATCTACCTTCCAAGGAAACTGCAGGGTGAGAGAGAGAGAGAGAGAGAGAGAGAGAGAGAGAGAGAGAGAGAGAGAGAGAGAGAGAGAAGCCCCTTGCGGAAAACCATTGAAATGCTGATTTAAGTTCTTGAAACTCGCCAGGACTTGTGAAGACCTTGAGTTTGCCATGGGGAAGATAATGTTGCACCCCAGAGAAATAATGCTAGCACCCAGCACCTGCAGCAGAAGGAGGCAGAGTTAGATGCAAGGAACCCTGGCTGAAACCATGGAATGCTTGCCTCTTCTGTGGAGTGGAGCAAAGCCCCACAGGGGCAGCAGGCTGGAAGCCAGGCTGCAACTTGGAGCCCCCTAAAGGCCTTCCAAGTTTGGCATTGGGACATTTGGAAATGATTGTTCATTCTAGAGAACCTCCCAGAAGCCCAAGTTCCCAGCCCAACCCAGCAACAGAGCACTGATCAACTTGAAGACATCCAGTTTCCTGGACTGATCGGAAAGCTGATAAAACCAGGGCAGCAAGTCCAGCAAAGCCATGGGAGCAACAGAGAGATTGACGAGGGACTGCTGGAGCACCTGGCTCTTTAATTTGGAGATACCTCCTGGGCCAAAGGGCTAGGCAATTGGGTGGCATTCTCAAGACTCCTCCTCAGACCAAGAACTTTCCCAGCCTAGACACGCACATCTCATCCAAGGTCAGATGGAGTTAGAATGGTGGTGAGCCAATGGCTGTTCTTCCTGTTCACCATGTCCTAGATAAAAATCTCTGCAGCTGAGAAGCTGGTGGAAATTAAATTTAGATTTCTATTGTGGCCCGCCCTGCCACATCCTCCCAGGGGGAGGAGCAGCTGGCAAAGCTCCCCTGGGATCCGCATGTGCTCCTGCCAGTCAGTATCTGATGGGTGATGGGTGATGGGCCAGCTTCGCTGTCTTTCTGACTGCCTACCTTATGGGAAAGTACGATCTCAGCATTATAAAATACCCCACCAAACCCCTACTGTCCTGTCACAGTGACAATGGAAATCGCACGAGATAACACAAGCAAGACATCCTGTACAGTTTATAGAATTGCTTGTTATTCTCATCAGGGTGGTGTGGGTATGATGGCGTTTGGCCCTGGTGAGACTGCTCATTGACCACACCAGGGAACCTCTCTAGAGTCTTCTGATGCCTCCCAGTGTCCTAGTTCAAGCCCTAAAGAATTCCCCATTGCCCAGAACATACGCATATAGACTCTAAATTCTAGAGACCTTGCTTGTTTTCTCCCCCACTCCCCATATTTCTTATGCCCCTGCCCTGGAGCATCTCCCTGTCCACAATCCTAGAACTAGGGCATTTATTTCCCTCCTGGTCCATGGTTTCTATTCCTCTCTGGCTAAGACAGTCAAGTCTTTGAAGGTTAGAAGAGGCAAGGCTGTGTTTTCTGGGACAATCCTAACTCCAGTACACAAGGATGGAGAAAGATGGCCTATGACTAGCCCTGTCCTGATGCTTTTTCCCAGAGTCACCCTGGATTCCCTTCAAGCATCATGCACACGTGAGTGATCTCAGTCCACGCCCTCAACTGGGTCTAGTGCTGCCAGAAAGCTCAGTTTTGTTTTACAGCTCCTGGCTCTTTGCTTATTCTTCTCATTAAACATACAAAGTAGGACCCCTTGTTTTCCTCTGGCTCTCCCACAGGCACACTTAAGGCAGCAGAGACGTGAAGTGCCTCCATGCACATATCCCCACCGTCCTTTGTGACTACCCTCAACCTGATAACTCCCCAGGAGGACCCTCTCATCACAGCTAAACAGCTGGTGTCTCTCACACGCAATCAAATCTACTGTAGTTCCCACCTGTCCAAGTGGGTCATTGGCTGGGGCCAAACCTCCTTGTCTAGGCAGGCTCTTCAAATTTCTACTGCCAATAAGTCCATCTCCCTCTGCCCAAGGCTTCTCTCCAGACCCTCCAGCCATTCACAATGACCAGACTTCTTACGCCTACCACTACTGCCCTGGTCACTGTTCTCTGAATAGGCTCCTGTCTGTTACCAGTCCTGGCATTCAGAGCCCCCAGGGTGGTCTCACAACAGAAGAGCCTGAATAGGGCTCTTCCTAGTTCTCCTCTTCCTGGTTCCCATAGCTGTCTTCAGTCATCACCACGCCCTGTTGACTAATGCGTTCTCACCGACAGGTAAACGCTGTCAATCATTTTTATTCTCACTGCTGCCTATCCACCTCTCATTGGCTACTGCTCAGGCTCCAGGCACTTGGCTTTTTACTTTAAATGCAGAACCTTGCTTCCATAACCTCTTTATCTTCTTCTGTTGGGAAAATCCCTCTGCTCATCTCTCCTTCCCCTAGCCTACTTCCAACAGACCTGCTACCAAAACAGAATGTCAGGTGTGCCTGGGAACACATCTTACCAATATAGGCTGTGGTCAAAACTGAATGCATCTCATACCTATATCCTATTAGTATTGCTTCATTGAATGAGAAGCCAGGTCACAAATCTTACAAGACTCCCTCACACAGACTCTGAAAGTCCACATAGGAGGTAGTCATGGAGTGATTGACTCCATTATTTTTAAATTTCTGGATCTTGCTTCATTTAAAGAATCTATTAAAGCTGTCCTGGCCCTTCCCCCCATCAGTGAATAGGCCTCCACTCAGCGAATGCCCCCAACCCCCCACCCTGCTTCCTGGCCTCCTAATTTAATGTCTCCCATGGTATTGCTCCCTCTCACTCACACATTCTCACCCTTCCTTGTCTTTTAATCTCCTATCCAGAGGACCCTCCCTGGTTCCCTACCTACATCTGCCCCTACTTTAACCCCAAGCCCCACACCACTTTCCAGTCTCCAGAAGCTAGCTCTGCCCTCCAGTGACCCGTGCTACAGCCCCACATTCCAGCTCTAGGTCTGCTTGGGCCCTGGGGGCGAGTCTCGTTCCCACCATCAAGCTGGAGGGCCTGCAGCAAAATTCTCTTCCCTCTGAACTTCTTTTCCCCTCTACTGTGCTATGTGTATTTCAGCAGTTCAAGATTCAGAAACCATTCTCCGTGGCATCTCAGTGCCCATCCCACTGCCTGCCGCACAATAATTCACTCTAGTATGATTGCAACCCATAATAAGCCATCATAGGAACTACACAAATGTTGAACCACTGTGCAGCTGCCTTTTAAATGATTAGCAAGGGTGAGAGCTTGGGAGACTTTTCAAGATGGTACACTGCTTGTACAATAAAAAATAATGAAGACAATAGACCTTGGGAACCCATGATAGCACCACAGGAACATGCTTGCCTTACAAGCATAAAGATCCCAACTGTTCTTCCAGAACCCACAATTTAAATGCCTGGCATATGACACACACTTGCAATCTTAGCACCAGATTAGGCAGAAATCAGTGGGTGCATGAGGTTCACTGGAAAGTCCACCAGACTAGCCTAATTGGCTTGGCAAGTTACAAGCCAATAAGAGAACTTCCCTCACCCCCAAAAAGAAGATAGACAATACCCAAAGACCAACAGTTAATGATGTCCTCTCGTTCCATGGGCACATACCTGCACATATACCCCACACACACATGTGCCTGTATAAGTATATACCTATACTCACACAAGAGAAATAATAATAGTAGTAGTAGTAGTAATAATAATAATAAACTTTAACTTCCCAAATTTGAATTAATTTCAAAGAACAGAAGAAATAACTTGTCTCCTGACCACACAATGTACTGAGATCACAGAAAAAATTTATTACAGAAAAAACAGAACTGCCAAACCCTTCAAAGTACAGCTTCCAACCAGGCAATGAAGTCACAAGCGTTCCCCAGGGGACCCTTGCAGAGAAGCCCTTCCAGACAGAATTACAGACTCAGCAAGCCAGTGAAGGGGACCCCAGAACTCGGAAACAAGGCCACATTCCCTCTCTAGAGGCTGTTCATTGGGTAGTATTTTTCTCTTCCTGCCCCATCAGCACAGTTCAAGGGTTTTTCATAGAGCCATCAATTCAATTTTAAATTAGGAGTCAAAGTAAATTCTATTTTAAATTAGGAATCAAAGTCTAGCAAAATGTTCAGAACCAGAGATCAGAAGGGACTTAGGGGGTCTGAGCAGAGTTCTGGAAGGGGCTGGCTCCAAGTACAGGGGGCTGCTGGAAGGGACGGAAACAAAACTTGTTTGTCTCCCACCCCATCCCACCCTACCCACTGCTGAGACCAGCCATTCCTTGGACAAGAGCTTAAGTTCCTGGGCCTACTGAAACATCCCTACCTGGGGCTGTTAACCCAGGGGATAAAAAAAGGCCAGCACGGGCATGACCTACAGGTACTGAATCAGAACAACAAACCTACCCTTGTCATCATGGTGAGGGAGCATGAGGCTACAGAGCAAGGGTCCCGATGGCCCTTGGCTCAGGGGTGCCCCTTACTAAACAAGCTTGCCTTTCAGTGGGCTTCTGGGAGCGAAGATTTCAGAAGGGGCCCATGGGGGTGGGGGACTATTATTTACTGAGCTTCCCAGTTTTAGGAAACGAGGCCCCTAGTGAAGTTGTTCTCCAAGTTCTTTTTTTTCATTGCTGGACAAGTTTGGTCCCTGGGGATCAGGACCCAGCAGAGGGGTGAGCATGTGTCTTTAAAAGAGGCTGTGAATCTGACCTGCTTCCCCATCTAGAGTCGAAGTGAAGCTTGCTGAGACCCATTGGGAAAAGGTAGGTGAGAGAGCCCGGGAGGGCTTGGAGGGGAAAAGGCGGCAGGAGAGGTCCTGCAGCCGCGTGGCTGCTACTCCACCACGCGCCTGCGCGAGCTGTGGGTGGAGGTCTGCACTATCTGAGTGCGGGAGGAGCCGCTGTTGCGGCCGCTGCCGCCGTATTTGCTGCTGCTTTTGCTGCTGGAGCCGTAGCTGCCGCCGCCGCCGCCACCGCTTCCGCGGGAGCTTGCTCCGCCTCCGTAACTGCCATAACTGCCGCCGCCGCCGCCGCCGCCGCCGCTACGGGAGCTGCTGCCATACCCTCCGCTGTAACCTCCGGAGCCCCCGCCGCTGCCGCCTCCGTAGCTGCCACTGCCTACAGTCACCTGACTACTGTGCACAGCTGTACCAAGGAAGGACAGACGCACAAGGGTCAGAAGGACCGCAAAGGGGGCCCAGCTGCACCTGCCTGCCGTGAGTGCCTGCAGCTCGTGGTCCGTGGTGACCTCCTCTTTGCAAACAGAGGCACTGGAAGTCAAGTGAGCACTTCAGAAGGATGTAGGCATTCATTTAAGTATGCTACCCCTGTTTAGGGACAGGTCCTTAGTGCTCAGCTTTTACGGAAGACATCTCCTAATGATCTCCAGCCAGTGTCGGCGAGTATCACAAGCAAGAAAAAGCAGGCCTTGCTCACTCTGGTGTTCCTTGTATGAGAGTAGAAAACAAAGGCCACCCCGACCAGCCCATCCAGCCTCCGTCCCTGGACGATGCTACTTACAGATGCTCACTTGACTCTGCAGTTCCCCTGACATCCTGTGAAATCAAAGCAAGGTCATCAGCCATAGGAGCAGAGACGCTGGTGTAGGGGTAGAGTAGGGCTGTCCCCTAGCACTTTCATGAAGCCTTGTAGCATTCACAGATCACACCTGGCTGCACCTAGCTTAGGCGGGAGTTCAGAAGCATGGTGCTTGGGAGAAGTGGGGTGATAGCAATGGCTTCTCCCCTACCCTTCTAACCTATACATCCTAACTTGAATGTTTCTGCTCACCCCGGACCACCAATATTTCTAGGGATGCCTGGAAAAGCCTTTCTTCATTCTCATTGCTCCATGGGTACATCCATCTCTTTGGCCCATGGGACACAGCTGCTATACACCCACCTGCTCTCCTCGCCCTCCAGCAGCTTGCGGTAGGTGGCTATCTCCACGTCCAAGGACAGCTTGGCCCCCAACATTGCCTGGTAGTCTCTCAGCAGTCTGGCCAGCTCCTCCTTAGACTGCTGCAGGGCCTCGTCCATGTCTTGTAGCTTCTGCTTTGCATCCTGGAGAGCCCTTTCTCCTCTCTCCTCTGCATCAGAAATGGATCCATGCATTTGTTCAATCTAAACCAGAGACAAGTGGAGGACCACAGAGGCATTGAGCACCTGGAATCTGACCTGGGCCTTTTGGGAGGTAGCATGTCTGGTGACCCCACCATGAGCACCCGTCCATCCCACCTGCTTCTTGACGCTGGCGATCTCTGCCTGCAGCCTCTGGATGTTGCGGTTGAGCTCTGCAATCTCCATCTTGCTGTTCTTCAGGTCATCTCCATGTTTCCCGGCGGTGATCTGCAGCTCCTGGTACTATGGGTCAGAGGCAGCACCATGGTCAGCACCAGTGGTTCATCAGGGTATCCCAGAGAAAGCTCTGGGCTGCTCTCTCTTGGAGTAAAGGCCACCTAGAGTTATGATCCTACATACACCCACCCCAAACTTCCCTCAGCTGAGGAGCAAAACAACATGCGCAGACACACAGTACACAACACACACACACACACACACACACACACACACACACACACACACACACACACACGCACCTATAGCAAGCCTCCCTCAATTCCACCAGTCCCTGGGCAGGCTCATAGTCCACTCAAACAAACATGTTTCTTAATGCCCTTTGCCACCTTTCTCACACACACCTAAGCCTTCACACCACCCTTGCCCACACTGGGACCCCCTCCTCACTCTCCCATCCACCATATTCTTTGCCCCTTTTCCAGGAGCTCCTGGCCTCAGAAGCCCTCAGAGCACCCATGTTCATTGTTTTCTCTCTCCTGTGTCAGCAACCAGACTACACACAGGTCATCCTCGGGAAATGCTGACAAGGAAATGTGCATTCTGACAAAACTCCCCTCCCCCAGTCCTGTAAAAAAGTCCACTGCTTCCCAGAACATCCTTTTTCAGATTGTGGGATAGAGGTCAGTGGCCCTAGAGTTAGCGCCAAAATCCACAAAGGAGATCACTACATCCTGCCTATTCAGAACCCAATGACTGGGCCATCAGCCTTTGTTCCTTTAACTAAGTCTTAGCCATTCAGAAACATGAACTCATACCTAAGAGAAAATAGAAAATATGTTCAATGGCAGAGTGACAAGTATTCACCTAATAAGTTCTCATACTGCTAAGAAAGTTGTAGAATACTTAGAGTCACAGAAAGTCATTTCTAAGTGATACATAAAACAGAAAAATAGAAAACAAAAAGATAAGATAATATTATGAAAACAAAAACAACAAATGTTGCCGTGGCTAAAGAACACACTTGTAATTTGCGCTTCTGAGTTTAGTTAGGGTTTAACGGCAGCTGCTTGTTAAGAGGCTTAGGAAAATTAGTCATCTGGCACCTAGGAGTATTAACTAAAAATAAATAACTAAAACAGGCAGGAACGGACCAAACATATTCAGAGTGTAAGAAGAGAAGGATAATCCTTAGCCAAATCTTCTGAAGTCTTTATCGTTGACATGTCACACTTTAAAGTCAGGAGGCAATATCAGTTTGGGGAGTATCTGTCTATTTGGGGGTGCAAACTCAGAGCCCAAGCTCACCTTGGTCTGGTACAGTGCCTCGGCCTCGTCCTTGCTCTTCTGTGCAATCAGTTCGTATTGGACACGCACTGCATCAATGATGCTGTCCAAGTCCAGGGAGCGGTTATTGTCCATCGACAAGATGACATTGGTGTCACTGATGTGGGTCTGCATCTGGGACAATTCCTGTGAGACATGGAGCATAGTTCACTCCTTCCACCCTCCTCCTAGAGCCTCCGTCTTCTCCTTTCTTCTCCCTCAAGGCTGTCTGAGGAAGCCAGAATCTGAGATAGAAGGGCCTCTTGGGAGAAAGCTCTCTGGATTGTTATATGCTATGAAACATACATGGGGGCTCTTAAGTATCTCCACTAAAAGTGATGGGGCCCAGGCATCTTGGCAGGAGGAAGGAGCCCTGTGACCCCCTCTCCATCATGCCTCTCTTGAACTCATGTCCCAGCCTTGCTCAGGCTTCACCACTTTTTTGGTACAGCTCTTTGAAAGACACAGTTGCTCCTTGTAGCGGTAAGAGCTCTCAACAACAGTGGAAAGGACTCCAGTTTGGAGTCACCTGACTAGCAATTTGACCAAGCAAATAATTGAATCTCTCAGTTTATGCATTCTTCTATTGAACTAACATCTCCATAAGGTAAGTAGAGCTTCTAATACAGCATTCCGTTCTGAACATGAACCCCCAAGTTGGACACAGGTGACAGGTGGACTTGGAGAGCAAACTATCCTGATCCCCTTCAGTTTGTCTTTTCCACAAAATCCCTTCTATCATTTTCTACAGGGTTCTCCCAGAGCCAGATGGCTTTCCCACAGAGCATGAAGACATGGTTGTTGCCCTCATATCCCAGGAGGCCTGAGAACATGAAGCAGGAAACTTCACCCTCACCTACTCAAGATTCTCAGTGCCCTACACCACCTCCACTGACCCCACAGAACCCTTGCAGTTGAGGGAAGGGCTGCCCCAATGTGAAGAGCTGAGGTCCTGGTGAGATGAGCCTTCTCCAGTTCATGCTCTTATGGGAAGTGGGGAAAGCAAAGGGCTTCTCCTCAGGACTGAACTCACCGTATCAAATAGATATTTCAGGAAGTTGACCTCCCCGTACAGCGTGTCCACTTTGGACTGCAGGTCTGATTTGCCCATGAAAGCAGCATCCACATCCTGAATGACAAAAGTGTTTAACTTCATCACCCAGGCATCGCCTGCCACCAGCATTGTGGCTGGCCCAGGGCCAGTGGCAAATGCTCTCCAGGTTTAGTTCCTGGCTAAAAAGTGCCATCACTTCACTCAAATCAGGGACCTAGAGACTTACTTTCCTAGCTAGAAAGGCACAACAATCTCCACACATGGGTCAGCTACATCCGCTCTCCAGGTCCCTCCCCAGATCCCAAGACAGTGTCCATCTGACTTCCTTTCTGTGTAAGTGCCCTGCAATTGGGCAGAATACATGCCATGCTGGTACAAGTGTTCACCCTGTCCACAGCACAGAGCATCCTCCTGGGTTCTCTCCTACCCAATCCTCAACTCCCTGAGGACCACCTCCCCCCATCCCTTACCTTCTTCATAACAACAAAGTCATTCTCAGCATTCGTCCTCTTGTTGATTTCATCCTCATACCTGTGATGAAGGCAAGAAGCAGGCTGAAAGGGATAGCCTTGGCTCTCTGAGATTCCGCCTCCCAGCAGAAAGCCCAGACTTTTCCAAGCCTCCACTGTCCTGAACTCAGACAGCCCTGCTCCCAGCACTGCTGGCCCCTGCCAGGGCCTGGTGTTCTGGCCTCACTGATGAATAGCTGGGGGTAGCTCCCAATCCTACTAACCAATAGTAAGGACAAGGACCCGACATGAAAAACTCAGAGACACACAGAATGTCCCCAAATGTCCATAGTTATTCTGATACAACTTTACACATGTTTACTTCAAGCTTTTCCATTAAGACCATAAAGTAACAATTGCTTTGACTAAAGCTTTTAAGAGGAAAATATTTCACCTATAGTTCTGTCCCCACCTGTGACCTACAAAGTGAGTTTCATTTTCCCCTGTAGACTCACATGTGACCCAACACAGTAAGCATGTCAAGGTGATGCTAAGAGAAGTACCTGCACCCCTTGAGGTGGGAGAGTGTAGAAGAGGCCCCTCTGGCACATACAGTTGCTCAAGAACAGCTAGCTGGTCTGAAACTCAGCTCCTGTCATCCCTACCATTATTGCCAATAATTGCTGGGGCTTAGTAAGTGCCAATACTAAGAACTACTAAATATCATTTTATTTCAATCAGTG
Organism: Cricetulus griseus; assembly: GCF_003668045.3. NCBI lineage: Eukaryota > Metazoa > Chordata > Mammalia > Rodentia > Cricetidae > Cricetulus > Cricetulus griseus. The sequence goes on from NC_048595.1 coordinate 398,249,499, forward strand.
CCACTCTGTGTGGTTCCCAATCCACTAACATTACCATCTCTTAGAAATATGTTCAAGATACATATGCTCTGGCTGCATCCCAGGCTCACTAGATCAGAACCACTGGGGTAGGGTACAGGGTCTGATGCAACGTGATGCATGCTAAAGTTTGAGAACCACAGATCTATTCCTCACAGCACTCAGCAAGGAGGACACACCCCAGACAGAGAGATGAATTTGTAGGCTGGGCTCACTCATCCCCCCCATCCCTTGCTCTTTGATGCTCAATATAATTGACAACTGGCTGTCATTGCTATCCCACCAGAACTGTCCTATGTAAAATGCCCCCCCCAAAAAAGGCCAGGCGTTGGTGGCCCACGCCTTTAATCCCAGCACTCGGGAGGCAGAGGCAGGCAGATCTCTGTGAGTTCGAGGCCAGCCTGGTCTAGAGAGCGAGTGCCAGAATAGGCTCCAAAGCTACACAGAGAAACCCTGACTCGAAAAACAAAAAAAAAAAAAAAAAAGTCGCCCCCTGCAGTTATACACTGCAGAGCCCACATGACTGTCCCTGGTCCCACTGCAACAGCAGGACCCTGAGTACTCTGCTTGACCCCTCCCCCACCTGGGTCCTTACTTGCTCTTGTAGTCCTCCACAACATCTTGCATGCTCCTGATCTCCAAGTTTTGGCGCGACCGCTCGGAGGTCAGAATATCCACCTGCCTCTGCAGCTGACTGATGTAACTCTCAAAGACAGGCTCCAGGCTGCTGGTTCGAGTGGAGGTGTTCACCTGCTGCAGCAGCTCCCATTTTGTCTGTAGCACCTGGTTCTGCTGCTCCAGGAAGCGCACCTAAAGAGCAAGGTCCCCAGGATACCCCAGACCGTGAGTCAGAACAGCTTTTTTGCATGGGAAGAGCAATCAGTGGCCTTGTAGCACACTCAAACATCAGAAGTTCAAGTTGGGCCTTTAGGCCACTGGGGGAGGTAATGTGACTTTTTATGTCACCTCCAGCCTGTTTCATCCAGCTACACACCCTGACATAACAGAGCTCTCATCCCACACTCAATTTATCCATGCCAAAATGAGCAAGTGCCATTTCCTTTGTCTTTGTGATTGGAGCGTGGCACATAACTGAGGGCAAAAAGGCAGAAGTAACACCAGGTCTTGGAATATCCTGGGCAAGCTTCAGTAGGTGTCCCCTGCATCCACTACCATGTTTGCTGTCTGCAACTGTGGTTTTCAAGGCAGCAGATTTTTTTTTAATTAAGTGCTTTCACTTTTTAAAATCCTGAAATGTATTTAAATGCTCCAAGTAAGAACTTTGGGCTGACAGATATTTGGGGAAATACCTAGATTACTATTTCCAGGAAATAGAGCATGGACCCGGCCCTGTTTTTTCTTTCTTCATCACTTTTTCCCCTCACACTTCGGGAATAAAGATTGGATACAGAGCTGGGGCTGGCTATACAAATCAAGTGCATTGATTGCCCTTGGTGTCACAAAATCCAGCTTTCACTGTTCCCCTGCTGGTGGCCCACGGTGGAACTTCCTCTCCCATGAAGAGATAGAGAGGGCTGTGCCAACGATGTGCTTCCCTCGGGGACTATGCACGCGTGTGCACACACATACAAATTCTTACAATTCATGTACATATATAAAAATGTGTACCATATACTCTCATATACACACTCACATGCACAAGTATTCACACTCACACACAGGCATATTCACATACACTCACACTGACATGCACACATTCACACACTCACTTGTACACAAATACTCCTACCCACAAGCACATTCCTGTATAAATATGTTTATAAACACATCCATTCACATATGCACATTAAGAGAAGAAGAGATCTCTAAAGCCCAGCGCCCTCTTCCAGGAGCTGTGGAAGGGAATGGGGAAACCACTGCTTTGTGGAATCAGAAGAGCACTTTGCAGACACCATCCTATGATGAAGCACTGTAAGCCACCCAGAATCCCCGAATCCCTGAGATTCCACCTGTCTACCGGTCCAGCTCTTGCCAAGTCCCTTTAGATTCTGACTCTAATCAGAAGGGTGTGTGCAGAGAGCATTGTGTCTCAGGCTTATCTTGGCTGGCTGTATCACAGCAAGGGATTGGGCAACCAGCTCTCAGAGCAGACATGTCAGGACAGCTTATAACACCTCCATGAGGAATTCCTGCCACTATCTATTTTTATTCTGTGGTGACACTCCCAGTGAGTGGAAAAATCAGTTCTACACTCCATTACAGCTGTGTGTTCGCTGACAGTGGCATAGTGGAGCTGGACCTTCTCAGATGGTGGCTTTTATTCCAAATGAGACAAGGTGTCAGGGGAGGATTTACTAGGAGAAGGTGCTGTCCTTTCACGGGATGGCTCTGCTATGCTATTGAGAATAGGCCAGGCAGTACTAGCAGGAAATCAGAAACCAAACTGAGAGATTACAGTAGTGAAATCTGGGGAGACCCAGTGACTGATGGTCATCGTGGCCTGCTCCAAAGGGAGGACAGGAAGCCACTATCTTCTTACTTTGGTACCCTGCTGTGAAACTAAATGAGCCTCTGCTGATGGCAGGAGCCTTGATCCAGTGAAAATCCCAGATTAATTTCCAGAAGTCCGTGGTACTTTGTGGATGTCAGTTTTCATTGCTCCTCTCTTGGCCAACCTTGGCCTCCTGGTAGCATCTCCTTCACTATGAAGTCCTTGCTCTAGGTGAATTTTCCCGTCTCTGCCTGTACTCATGCACAATGATGTCCAAAAGAGTTTCTCACCCAGAGTGATCAGAAGTAGCCACAAGCACCTGGTTCTGTTGAACTCCCTGGGGCTGTCTGTCCACGACCCTCCCCCCATGTCCTCCTCCTGCTCACACACTGCTCCATCTCCAACACTTGCCCTGATAGCAGGCAGTGGGCATTGTGCCTCTCTGGGCAAGTGCCAAAAGGGAGGCTTTTACTATCTGCCAACCTCTCCTCGGAGATCTGAACACGAGGCGAACCTAATCAGTGAATTGGGTTAAAGGGCGTCACGGTGGCCCTTTGTTGTCCCCAGGCAACATAAAAAGAACAACTCAGACAGAATGTTTCATTATACGATACTGACCCTAGTTTCTGAGAGACCTGCCACCAGGATACTCATTTGAAGCCTCCGGCAGCTTCCCAGCTGCTGGTGCTGCCTGTCCCTCTCTTATATCACCACCACCCTCCCTTCTGTCACTTTCCCAGAAGTTTTGACATTTGACATTCCCTGAGGGGCTCACACTTTTTATGCCTCCTTGCTGCGTGGACATTCTCGCTGCCTGAGAGCTGTTTGGCTTTCTTGCACCTTCAAAACCCAGATAGGATCTGAGGTCTCTCAGATAGGAGATAGGAGTGAAGCACTCTCAGTATCCAGCAGGCACCGTTCATGGCACCTTCAGGCTACCATGACCTAAAGAGTACCACACATGCTAACGCATCTCCTATAAACTGTCACAATTCTCTACCATTCAGTTTTGGAGCTCCCTGTAGCTTCTGTGTATGGTGGTATACAGTAAACCTAATAAAATATTTGTGAATTGAATAATTGAATGGGAGCGGGACAAATGGGCAGTAGACTGATAGGTATGTGAATTGGTGGACTGACAGACATTTGAGTGTGTAGCAGGGAATGCATGCGGGTGTAAATTGGTTATGCATATGAGTGTGGGTAGAAGGATGTTTAGATGATATTTATTGTGGATGATGGGTGGGTGGGTGGATGAATATATAGATGGATGAATATGGATGGATGGATGGATGGATGGATGGATGGATGGATGAACGGATGGATGCTTAGATGCATGGGTTTAGATAAGTAGATAGACATAGATGGGTGAGTGAATGCATAGATGGATGGATGCATGGAGATGGATAGTTGTGAATAGATGATGGGTAATGGATGGATGTGTGCCTGAGAGGATAAGTGGACGGATAGATGTGTGTGGACAGGTGGATAAGTGGATGGATGGATGGATGGATGGATGGATGGATGGATGGATGGATGGGGTTGAGTTGGTAGGTGAATGAATAGACGTGTATAGATGGTGGGTAGAAGGATGGATGTTGGGGATGGGTGATTAAAGGAGTAAATGGGTGATTAGATACACAGATAAATGGAATGTGAGTAATGATGACTGGGAGTGAGATTATTGTCATGTGTATCTGTTGGGTTTTGTCACACCCCTTATCTGCTTTCCTACTAAAAGGGAAAGATAAAAACAACACATCTCTTAGAAGCCTACATTAAATGCTATCTCTGTGAAAGCTTCGGTCAAATGCTCTCTTGGAGTCTCAGAACACACAGAAGAGGAAGTGACTGTCATCATCAAACTAAAACAGCACTGTAGTAGCAGCACTATGGCAGAGTGTGACACCCTCTTGGCTATTTGGATGGTGACCAAGGACTCTATCTGCCCCTGAGGTACTCACCTTGTCGATGAAGGAGGCAAACTTGTTGTTGAGGGTCTTGATCTGTTCACGCTCCTGGGTCTTCACCCTCTGAATTTCAGGGTCCACCTCCAAGTGTAGGGGCTCCAGGAGGCTCTGGTTAATAGTCACCTCATGGATACCCCCAGAAGGATAAGAAGGACCGAAGCCCCCAAGCCCAAAATTGCTAGCACCAAATCCAGCACCCCCAAAGCCACCTCCAAATCTGCCACCACTTCCAAAGCCACCACCTCCAAAGCCACCACCTCCAAAGCTTCTTCCTCCTCCAAATCCTCCTGCTCCTCCACCTAGACAGAAACCACTGGCACTTCTCCCCACTAGGCTCCCAAAGATGCTTTTACTACCACCCAGACTGTAGAGACTCCTGGAGCTAAAGCCCCCTCCATAACCACCACCACCACACCTCCCCCGTGACACAGACCCCACAGCCTGTCTCCCACCACCAAAGCCTGAGGAGGACCTGCTGCTATAGGCCCTCCTGCTCCTGGAGCTAAAGGCAGACTGAGAACTAAACCTGTGGCTCATGGTTGCTAGGGCAACCAGAGGTGGGAAGCAAGGGCCCAGCTGGAAGGAGACAGAGAGCAGGGAGGGAAGGAGTTGTGACTCCCTTGGAAAAGATCTGGCTCAGTCCCTATATATACACACACCTGCTGGGCTGGGTGCCTGGGAGGGGAATATTTTGCCAGTAACATCTGCTTAAAAACCTCACACCTATGTGTTGCTGAAATTACATTGCGGACAAACTCCCCCAACTTGATCATTTATCATTCATCTCTTACTATGGAGAGAAATAGAAGGAAGGGTAGCAATCTCTCTGGATCTCAGTGTTGGAAACTCCTGTAGAGTTTCTCCTCAAATCTCAAATTGATCTTTTCCTAAGAAATGCCATTGAGTTGTTTGTTTGGGGTGTGCCTGAGAGATCTGGGATAAAACTGTCGAGTGTCTAGTGACCTTGGGACCACAGCAGGGATGAGAGTGCAGACACTCGCTATAACAGTTTTGCATCTTTTTTTGTATATTAACAAAATACTTTGTAAGCATCTCCTTGTATTAATGTCTCCTAGACTCAAAAGTAAACTATCCCCAAACTATCTTCTTTTCTTCTGGCATTTCTAAACTGACATTGACAATATTTTTGCAAAAAACAAAAAGAGTAGTTATCCTTTAAGGGACATGTAAAGACTACGGATTTTTTTTTAAAAGACTTAATTTGGATTTTATTATATTATTATTATTATTTGTTTATTTATTTATTTATTTGGCCAGCATGAAATTGCCCTGCTAGTAAAATATAGCAATAATAACAATAAGTTCCTTACAAGTATGAAGAGAGGTCTGGCACAGGAGAAATATTAGGGGATTCACAGGGATGACCCCAACTAAGAATCCAAGCAGTGGTAGAGAAAATGCCATTGATGCCCTTCCCCTATAATGAGATTGATGTCTTCCTTGGTTACCATTCCTAGAGCCTTCATCCAGTAGCTGTTGGAAGCAGAAACAGCCACCCACAGCTAAGCACTGAACCATACTCCTGGAATCCAGTTGTGGAAAAGGAGAAGGGATGAACAAAAGAGCCAAGACGGTGCTGCAGAAACAGTTGACCTGAACTAGTGAGAGCATGGAGACCCTAGTCATAAAGCTGGGGAAACAGCATTGGACCGAACCAAGCCCTCTGAATGTGGGTGCCAGCTAGGAGTCCAAGATAGTCTATGGGACTTCTAACAGTGGAGCCAGTCTTTAACCCCAGAGCACAAATGGACTTTGGGAGCCCATTCCCTATGGAGGGATACTATTGCAGCCCAGATACAGCAAGGAGGGCCTAGGCCCTCCCCCAAATGATATGATAGACTTTGAAGGTCCCCTGTTGGGGGCCTCACTATCCCTGGGGAGGAGTTGGGGGGGTTGGTGGGGAACATGGGAGAATGGAAGGGTGAGGGAATGGGGGCATGGATATGTAAATACGAGTAGTAATTAAAGAATTTAAATTTTAAAAAAACAAAAACAATAAGTTCCTAGAGGTTTGCTCTCAAATCCTGTAATTATAAGAGAATAACAAGGAAAGAAACATGACCTATGTGCATTCTTTAAGAAGGACTGTCCCCCACCAACTAACCATCTTAGTAAAAGTGGAGAGGCTACCTTAAATGCCCTCCCCTGATAATGAGATTGATGGCTAACTTACATGCCATCCTAGAGCCTTCATTCAGCAGCTGATGGAAGTAGAAGCAGATACCAACAGCTAAACACTGAACTGAACTGGAATCCAGTTGCAGAGAAGGAGGAGTGATGAGCAAAGTGGACAAGACAGGCTGGTGAAACCCACAGAAACAGCTGACCTCAACAAGTGGCAGCTCTTGGTCCCCAGACTGGTCACTGGGAAACCAGCATGAAACTAATCCAGACCCCATGAATGTGGGTGTCAATGAGGAGGCCACGGAATTCTGTGGAACCTCTTGTAGTAGATCAATACTTATCTCTACCACAGGAATGGACTTTGGGGGCCCATTTCATACAGAGGGATACTCCCTCATCCTAGACACATGGGGGAGGGCCTAGGCCCTATCCCAAAGGATATGACAGACTCTGAAGACCCCCCCCATGGAAGACCTCACTCTCCCTGGGGAGTGGAAATGGTATGGAATAGGTAGGGTGTTAGTGGGAGGCAGGGGAGGAAGGAAGGGAGAGGAAACTGGGATTGACATGTAAAACAATCTTGTTTCTAATTTAATTTTTTAAAAAAATGGAGGGAAAAAAAAGAAGAAGAAGGACTGTCCCCAATAGGAGGCCTAGTGTGAAGTTCATGGGAGGGTATTCATATCATCCTATAGAGTGTGTTTTTGCTTCTGGACACAAATAGTTGGTGGATTGCATCCAAAATGCACTAATAAATGCTTTAAACATGAAGAGAAATAAATAAATGCCCAGTTTCAGAAGAACAACAACAACAAAAAAAAAAAGATTGGGTAATGATTTCTCAACATTTGAAACCTGAAGGAAGCATAACAGGACCAGAAACAATAATAAATGTTACAGAGGGCCTGGGGTGCTCAAAAGCCTCAAGGGGCATGAATCACTCTCTTGCAGGTTGTGGGACACTTTCTCCTAGGATTTTAAATGCCCTTTTTCTATGTGTTCATGAAATAAATTAAAAAAAAAAACTTCGCAATAGTTGTTGCTGACTCCCAAGTGCCCAAATTTGGGGCAGAAATCAAGGCAGGAGAGCTCAGGTGGCCTGAAAAAGAAGAGATGCAGTAGGGAGCAGCTTTGGAGAGGGACACCCTGTGGTTGGGAGTGCCCTGAGAGCTGCTGCCAGAGTCCGTGCCTTATCACTCTCTACAGTGCTGAGCGTGGGAACTGTTTAATGGGTCATCTCCAGGGATCGCTGTGGAGGGAAAAGAGAGAGAGCCTGAGATATGGGCCAAAAGCTCAGATCTCAGCTCCAGGTCCTGCTTCCGTCTGGCTGTTGTCATCTCAGACAAGCCAACTTCCTCCAGAGCCTTGGATGCTACTTTCCTTCCAGACTCCAGGAACTGAAGCACAGCTGAGTGCACTGCAAAACCCTCCAAATGTGTGTGGTCACTGCTCTCTCCCTCCCTCGGCCCCATTCTGAGGAGCAGCAACCATCCCACGTCATCTGTGTGTTCCAGCTTCAGCTGGGGCAGTGCTACACAAGTCAAAAGAGACGGCCATCCTAGTCCTGTTTATCTACACACAGCCCTAATTCCCAACCCTAGCTAGCCTCTAGGGACTTTAGGTAGGACAATGAAGCCAGGACTCCTTGCTCAAAGATAAGGAGAAAGAGTTGAAAGTGAAACTCTAGCGATTCATACGCATGAGAAAGTCACCCAAAGGCCAGAGTTCTGAATCAAGCCGAGGCAGAAGCAGAGAAAGAGGAAGAAAGTGGAAGAGGTCAGTCAAGAAGACTGTGTTAGAATGGGTGTGGCAACAGTGGCTGGTGAAGGGATCCTTGAGATGAGCATCTTTAAACTTGTCTTTGAAGCATGGCTTGGTCTCTTCCCAGCCCCTTGGTTTGGGCACCTGCCTCTTCAAGTCTCGGCTTCAGACCTCTGAAACAGAGAGACTAACATCAGCTGCGCAGGTGATGTTAATGATGGCTACGCTCACTCATGAAAGAGCAGCTGTCAGTTGGTTGGATGAGTGGGACTCCTTCCCCTAACACCTTCAGGAAGCTTTCCCCTAAGACCAAAGACCTGGGAAACCCTCGGCAGTGCTTGTCTGTACTGCTTGCTCCTGTCCATCTCTCTTCACTTCCAAATTCACACCCAACTAAATAAATAGGAGGCTCCTTAAGGTTAGGACCAAACATAGCCCAGGAGCCCCTCCCTACAAAGCACCCATCATATTTCTGGCAGAGGCTAGTGGCAGAGTCCTGACACTCTGAGTGAAAGCAAAGGCTAACACACAGATATTTTGAGGAAGAGCCTGGAGTCCACATTGGGCCAGCCTCTCCATATCCTGGCTCTGTGGCTGTCCTCTTTACTGATTACTGATTCCCCTCCCCTTCACTCTTTGCCTGCCATCAGCAAGTGCTCTCTCCTTAAAAGGCAAGTGGGAAGTCAGCTTGTCCCCACCTGACTCCCAAATTCTGAAACCCAAGGCTGCCAAGAGGGTGAGGCCCAAGCAGCTATCAGCCACCAGAATCACAGTCTCAGCAGCAGCTGGGGGCAGGGTTCGAGAGGACCTGCTGGTGTAACCCACAGAAGCATCCCCACAGATATGCTCCCCATCTCATCCAGCATCTCCCAGGGACTGGAGGTAGATACAGCAGGGGCGTGACAGAGAAAGACCTGAGGGAAAATCTTACTCACCAGCCCCCACCCAGAGGGCAAAACACATGACCTATGGTGCAGGTGCGTATGGGGCTTTAGCTAGCCTTGCAAAAGGAGCTTTGGGACCTGTGTAATCTGGGATGGTATAGATGGGGAGAGAGAGACTGCTGAACAGAACAGAAGCTCCAGTCTTGGTTTCCACCCCGCAGGAGCTACTTCTCACTGGTCAAGTATCAGAACTGGACTTGCAATAGAGGTCACCAGTCAGTTGGCATCATTTCACAGGAGTAAGGGGTACAGAGAGAGTGATGTGGACCAAGTTACAAAGAAGGTTGGTGGTGCAGCTGACATTGCAGCTCCTCTCTCCCAACCCCAAAAGAAGAGAGGGCCAACAAAGAAGTCCCAGGCATCCTCCGTTCCTGCAGCCTGGGAGACAGGCACTCTGAGGGCTATCCCACCATCTAGCAGGTCCCATGACCAGGAGACAGTCTGGCAGGCCATGTGACCAGAAGGAGGAAGGTGGTATCTAGCACACAGCACATTATTGAAGAATTCTGATTTCTAGGTTAGAGTAGCTGTTGAGCCACCTCCTAACCTCACCTTTGAAACCCTCTTTGACTAGAATCCCAGGACCAGCCTGGGATTAAAGAATCAAGCAGTGTCCTTCTACCTTGTCAAATCTATCAGATGCTCTTAGCCCCAGAAGTCCCCATGAGGCCTTAGCACATCTCTGCAGATTCCCATGGGGAAGGTCCAGAGACAACGTTTGTTCCAGACATAGCAAGGCTCTTCCATCCAAAGTACTGGAGGTCTGACTTTTTAAACACCCTTCACCAGAGCTGGTACTGCCTCTTGTTCCTGAGGCAAAGGCAGCAACTGGCCATGTGTAGGCCTAAAGGAAAATAAGGTTGTAGGCTGGACCCAAGCTGAATTCCAAGAGAAACATTAAGGTCCTAGCTGTGAATCACAGTTGTCTGGGAGGAGAACACTTGCATATATTGGATCAAGAGAGAGTCAAGACACACACAAGGTTATAGGGATCATTGGCAATGGAATGGGGACTGGAATCCCAAATCCCTAGGGTAGGGGATAGGAAATATTCAGTAAGTTCCAGGCTCATACATCCCTGCCCAAGTTAAAGAGATTATAGCAATACACAAACATAAGGAATTAGCTATTGCTCTTTCCTCCATTTAAAGAATAATCAGGTTCCTGGAGCAATGTCATAAACAATATGACCATTTATTGGGCTCTTACATGGCATTTGAGCCCCACAGCCACATCTTTGGAGCAAAAGGTTCATGCACATGTAGAGGCCAGAGGTTGGTTTCAGGTGTCTTCCTCTATCATGCTTCATCTTATATCTTGAAACAGAGTCTCTCACTGAACCTAGAGCTTACCACTTCTGCTGGATTGTCTAACCAGATGTTCCTTGGATCCGCCTGTCTCAGTACCTCAAGCGCTCGAGTTTCTGTCTCCACATGCCCATCACCAGGGTTACAGACTCACCTCACACTGTGATTTTTATGTGGTTGCTGGGGATCTGAACGCAGGTCCTCAAGCTCACACAAGCATTTTACCCACTAAGCCATCTCCCCAGCTCCCATTTTTTTCTGCAGTGGACAAATTTTCTTGTAACCCAGGCTAGCCTCAAACTCTCTGTGTAACCACCTCCTGATAGCCCTGCCTCCACCTCCTGAGTGCTGTGATTACAGGCTTGCATCACTGTGCCTGCATATGAAGTGCTGGAAAAGGGACTAAGGGGCTCAGGGATGCTAAGAAAGTACTCTACTAACTGAGCCACATCCCAAGCCACACAACCACATTTCACTAATGACTTCCAGGTGTGGGCAGGGCAGCCAGCTACAAAGCTTGTAGCCCTGACCCCAGATCTCACCAGGGCAGACTGGTTCCAAAGCCAGAGACCCTGCCACTTCTCCTTAGCTTTAAGAGCTCAGCTGCCAGGATCTAAGTCTTGACTCCACCTCATTTGACTCCCTCTACATGTTCACTGGGAACTAATCTCTCCACACTTCCATTTCTGAGGTGGTGACACAGAGAGTTTCCATAAAACACAGGCACTGCCTACCTCATGGGACTGGGCAAGGTGGAGCCATTAATTCATGAGACGCTGTTAACACATAGCCAGGCAAATGGCAAGATGATCACTGTAACAGTTGCTATACAAAGCAACCATCTAGCAACTACACTGGGTTTTCCATCCAACTTCTCACAACAAATTACAGCATCTTCATTTCCAAAAATACAAGTTGCAATATATCATATGCCAGGTAGAAGACTTCAAAACACTTTGCTCTAATTTCCTAGTTTCTGAAACAAGTGAGGACTGCTTGTACACGGCTGTAATCCTAGCAGTGAAGAGCAACACAGGAGGATTATAAATTCCAGGCCAGCCTGGGCCACATGAGGAGATCCTGCCTCAGGGCTGGGGGACAGAGGCAATATTCTGAACAAGACAAAAGGCGCTCTCATTATGTTAAAGATCCCAGCCCCAAGCTGCATTCGCCATCTAAGATGGGATATGGCCAAGGGTGGCCTTGCTTTCTTCTTCTTCTTCTTCTTCTTCTTCTTCTTCTTCTTCTTCTTCTTCTTCTTCTTCTTCTTCTTCTTCTTCTTCTTCTTCTTTAGAACACTTGTTCCCTTCATAAGGTAACACCATCTCCCTGTGTCTCCCACTCACACTGCCCCTGTCTCCCACTCACAGCTGCCAGCAACTACCCTCTTGTTGTTTCTATGAATAAGATTTTTCCATTTTGCACATACATGAGATCATGTAATATGTGTCTGTCACTTGGCATAGTGCCCCCCAGGGGAGTTATACATGCTGTCATAGCTGATGGAGCTTTTCTCTCCTGTACAACTCATCAACACTCCATTGCATATTATATATGCCACATTTCCTGGTTTGTTTTTGTTGCTTCTTAGTTTTTGAGACAAGTCCAGGTGGGCTTCAAACTGTCTATATAGCTGAAGATGACCTTCATCTTCTGATCCTGCCTCCTTCATCTCCCAAGAGCTGGGATCATGGGTACATCTCACCATACCCAGCTCAAATTTTCTTTAGTCCCTGAAGTGGACTTACAGGTCACCCAACATGGATGCTGGGAACAGAAGTTGAGATCTCTGGAAGAAAACAAGAACTCTTAACCATTAAGCCATCTTTTTGGCCCCAGTATTTTCTTCATGGATTCATTTGTCTACAGACACTGAGGCACATCCCACATCTTCAAAATAAGCTCAAGATGCTGACATCACCTCCTTTTTAAATATACCCAGAAGTGAATTGATGAACTGTATGGTAGTTCTATTTTTAATATTTTTTTCTGAACCTCCTGTTTTCCTTAAGGCTAGGCTGGGCTACCTTACATTCCCACCAGCAGTGGGCAAGGAGCCAACACCACCAACCATGAGAGAAATGTAAATGGCAGTCACAGTGAGATAAGCCTCACCCCTGTTAGGATGGCAACCATCGAAAGATAAGATAGCGAGTGCTGGCAAGAGCATGGAGAAAAAGGAATGCTTTCACAGGTGGGGCCATGGTGCCTCTGAGTGCAGGCTGCAGTAGGACAGTCCCCACATTCCTCTCCCACTGTAAGGGACTATCCCAGGCAAACTTTCCCTCCAGACTTAGAATGCCCTCTGTTGGAGGCAGTTACTGTTGTGATTTAAAAACTGGCACAAGAGAGAAAGACAAGTGCCACCGAGCTCATGTGGAGGGTTTTTTTTTTTTTAATTAGGAGAAAGGAAAAGGAAACGTGGGGAGGGGAGGGGGAAGACTGGCCTCTGGGGACAGGAGCAGCAAAAGGAGAAAAGGGGGAGGAGACAGTCAGAGAAGATAGTCAGAGAAGCAGAGAGAGAGAGAGAAAGGAACAGACAGGCTGGAAGAGAGAGAAAGAAAGAGATAGGAGGTGGACAGGACCATAGTGAATGTGCACAGGTGGTGCTCTTAGTGGCTGCAGCTGAGGGTGTATCCTGTCAGAACCCCAAGGGCAGGCCAGTACAGATGCCTGAATACTAACAGTTACACGCGGTGTTAGCCTGGTGAGCACTGGGATTTCTCATAGTTGGATGTTTACTCGGTTGAGAGTTTCTGTGCTCTCCCAAGGTGTGTCCTCTATTTCTGTTTATCTAACTTCCTCTGTCAGTCTTTATGCTGGTGAGGATAAGACTTTACAAGGAAGGTACTCTCACAAGTGATCCTTGACATACGGGTCTTCTGTTGTCCTACCTGGATGGCCCTCCTTTGCCATGGGGACTAACCAGCCCTGCACGAACCTGTGTTCTGTCCAAAACCAGTCATGTGTCACATAACAATGTTTCAGCCAGTCGTGAACCACGTAGTCAACAGTGGTCCCAGAAGATTCCAATGGAGAAAAAAATCCCTACCACCTAGAGATAGCACAGCCATGTCAATGTTGAAGCAATGCTCAACTCCTGTGATGATACTATGTAAATGAAGCTACTGCCTTGGCAGTGGCATGGAAGGAAATGGCATAGCACCAACGATTATGTAGCATGTGCAGAGCTTGACTGAGAACAAACAGCTATGCTACTGGCCTATCATAGTGTGTTTTCATCATGAGTTTAGTGTGTGTTTTATTAAAAAAAAAAAAAAAAAAAAAAAAAAAAAAAAAAAAAAAAAAAAAAAAACAGTGTGCTGAGCCAAGTGTGGTAGCACACATTATACTCTTAGAACTTGGGAGGCAGAAATATCAGGAGGTCACGGTAGGTCATCACCAGCTACATGATGAGTTTAAAGCCAGCCTGGGATACATGAGACCCTGTCTCAAAATAAAAAGTCTGCTGTGTGCTGTATACTGACACAGGCAGCGACAGCATACATCTCGGGTTTACTGAGCCCCTCTCTGCACCTCTTGCTCTTGTGTTTGATCATGGCTACCCTATGAGAAGTCTGTATGTGTAATGGCTACATCATGTGTGCTTATAAAGACTCCATGGTCGTCACACAATGACAAACTGTTCAAGATTGCTTTTCAGGAACGGGTCCCGATCACATGACCATGCTGCAGGCTCTGCCTTGATTCTATGCTAATATCTAGAGTACAGGTATAAGGTAGCTTGTCACCAGGCCACTTAAAGTTCTTAGTCAGGTCACACACTTCTGGGAGTCATAAGGCTCCCCCACATCATATCACAGGTGTTCACATGACACTCCATCTAAGTTTTCCGTTATAAAATGTTTGAATTTTTGTTACTACTTTTGGAAATATTTGGCTACAACTCACTGGGTTAAAGTTATCTGTGGTTCACAGACTATGTAAAACATTATTTGGAATTACTTAACAATCAAGGACCACTAACCTGAACTTTTTCTCACTTGTAGTGAAAACTTTAGGAGTTAAAAATGTTATCATAGGCCAGACATGGTGGCACACACCTTTAATCCCAGCACTCTGAAGGCAGAGGCAGGCAGATCTCTGTGAGTTCAAGGCCAGCATAGTTTACATAGCAAGTTCCTGCTAGGCAAGGATACATAGTAAGACCTAGTCTCAAAAAAATACACCAAAAAATGTATGATAAATTGGGTGTGGTGGTATATGACTGTGATCCCAGTCCCATAGACAAAGCCTAGTGTTCTCCAGAAAGAAATTTCTGCTGGGCCACACTTACTCCTTCCCTCTCTGCCTTCTGACAGAGCTCTCAGTGCCCCCCCCAGCCAAGCTCCCCAGCCACGCCACCCATCCTCTTCCCTCTGCTTTATCTACCCATCATTCCTGGATACTTGGCTCCTTTCCTTTCTCTGCCTGGAGGGATGAGTGTTAATCTCCTTCCCTTGAATCAACTCTGTGAAGAGAGAGAGGAGAGAGGAGAGAGAGCCCAAATTCTCTCACACTCCCACATCGTTTGTTCTTCCACAGGAAGCTCTTCATCAGCAGTCCCATTCTCTTTACCCCCTTCAAACCCTCAGTGTCTTCCCCATCCACCAGGGCTCTGAATCTTTCCCCATTCTTCCTCCCCATCTAACAAAGGAAGCCAAGAGACACCACTGAGCCAAGTCCCACCCCAGCCAGCCATAAATTGGTTCTCAGCTTCCTAGGGCTTGAGCAAGGGGTTCAGTGTAGACCTGCCAAGCCTTAGAGTTCAAATGAGATGGGAGGTAGGGAAATGGAGCCCTATGGGAGCCCTAATGCAGGGCCCCTACCGAGTCCACCTCCTAATGAGAAGACTCTGATGCTTACAATAGTTTGGGGACAACAGCTTTGAAGAGACCTTAGGTCACTTCTAGCATGCACTCCTGATGCTGAGGGTAGCCAGGTCTGCAGAAGCCGAATGGAGGGTGGACCTAGGGTGGGTTGGGGGTGGGGCTGCAGCACAGAACAGAAAGCTGTTTTCTGCACATGTGCAAATGATCTTCACTTAAAAATCTAAACAGTACCCTGGGTTCCTTGTTTGGCTCATGCTTTCCAAAAGAGAACATGAAGGTGGCCCTACACTGTCTGCCTGTCCCCAGAAAGACAGATGGGCCCTGTGGGCAGGTCCAGGAAGCCAGTGAAGCAGTGTGTAGACAGCACTGGGCGGGGCAGGTCAGATCCCCTTAGGCCCTGCTTTGAACAATTGAACTGGTAAACTACTCTCTGAGGAGTAGAGTGATGGGGGATCCAGGTACCATGAAAGCACTTCGTAAATTGGAAAGCAGCATTGCCGTGTTAACGCAAGGATCTGAACAACAGCACCAAGTCCTGGAGTGTCAATCTGCAGTCAGCACCTTATGGTGATGGGGATGTTCTTGGTTGTCAAATTGACTACATCTGTAATTAACTAAAACTCAAGTGACTGGGAATGCCTGAGAGGAATTTTTTGTCTTAAATAAATCATCTCAAGTGGGAAAACCCACTTCTAATCCAGATCTTTAAAGTGGGGAGATCCACCTTTAATCCAGGCCACAGCTTCTGCTGGAAACCCATGTAAAGGACATGGAAGAAGGAAGCTTGCTCTCCCTTTTGTTAGCAAGTATTCCTTCACTGACATTAAAGCCTGCTTCTTGGGGACTCTTGCATTTACTGAAGACCAATTAACTGAGACAGTCAGCCTCGTGGACTGAACAATTACTGGATTCTTAGACCTTCCATTCATAGGCAGCCATTGTTGTATTAGTTGGACTACAGTCTGTAAACCATCCTAATAAACCCCCTTTCCATATAGAGAGAGATTCATTCTATAAGTTCAATACTCTAGAGAATCCTGACTGATACACTTGCAGACCCCCTTCCTATAAACCCCCAGAAGTACCTAGAGGGAAGGGCTTGTAGCTCCATTTTCAGAAGAGGAAAACTAAGCTCAGGAACTAATTAAGTTGTCTAAGGACCCACAGCCAATAAGCCAACCTTCCAATTTAGATGTGTCCCTTGCTAGTGGACAAGCCACTTGGGACTCTGCCTATGGAGAAGCTCCTTGGATGAACACCCATGGGATACTTCATGTTCCTACCCGGAAGTCTGCCTGCAGAATGAATCTTGACTCGGAACACTGGCTTGGACTGAGCAGACATGGCAACTGGACTACACACCCATCCTGCACAGTCCTCAAGAGGGCACCTTGAATTATTTCCTTCTCTGGGGGATGGCTTATGTGCATCACCTGGCTCTTTTTTACCAGAATTGAGTATCTGCCATTACAGGTTCTATGGCAGCATCACAGTCTATGGCAACACCACATAGCTCATATCTTAGGACGGCTGTAGCTCCCTCTCCATCCACTCAATACTCCCCACTCCCAGGTGAACACTCTGTCCATGTTTGGCACTGCCATGGCTTCCTCTGGCTGGCTGCCCTTGCAGCCTGCGGACCATGAAGGGGCCTCTGACTTGAAATGATCGTTCTTTTCCCTTCCACCTCAAACCATTCCATCATGTAGGAACCAGCAAAAGGCCAGTTTCACCAAGATGCCTTGTATGACCAGTCTGACCCCTGAACTGTCCTGTCCCAGCTCTTGGGACACCCATTCTCCTACTGTTCCCTTAAGTCAGAAGAAACATCCTATAGCCCCTCTGCCAGAGCAGAAAGTCTTAGAGGGCAGGCACCATAGGCCCCATCCCCAGAATCCAGCCAATCCTATGCAACTTGAGAACATTTTAGTTTCCAAAAGCAGTTTATTGTCTTATTGCTTTCATGAGTTCATATGTCAGCACTTAGACCCTGACATTCATGGGGCATCCTCACCTTTTAAAGCCCCTTCCCTTATTTAATTTGACAAACAAATGGACAACATGCCCAGACAAAGAGCAGCAAAGGGTGAGGACTGAGAAGCTATCCATCCATGTCTGGATTCACACTCCCCACAGACCCTCCGTTCTTCACAACTGGACATCTAAAGACAGCAGGGAGTCTGACTGTGCTGCTGAGCCTAATGCCCTCCTCGTTGATTAGGAAAGACAGAAGAGTCAACTTTAATGAGATATGGGAAAGCATGATTCGGAGGTTGATGAGGCACAGATGGGTTTGGCAAGAAGAGGGGTGTACACTGACCAGACCCTAATACAAGTAACAAATGTATGGTTGGAACAGAACCCAAGAACATTTTGGTGTTCTGGAGCTTGAACTAGCACAAAGAAAGACTTAACAGAGATTAACTAAAAGCCCGCCACATGCATGCAAACAAAACACCCGCACAACTCCACATGAGACATATAGTATGGGAATGACACAGAAAGTGGTGCCAACTCAGGGTGAGTCAGCACAGGGAGGGGTTGCCAAAGACCCAGGTCAGGCTGGGAGGGCTCAAAGAGAAGGCCTGTGCTCGCCCCTTTCCTGGGCTAGCCAGACCTCACCTAGAGGGCTGGGTTCCAGCACCCAGAAGATTCCTGAATGGGAAAGCACTCAAGACATCAGGGGCATCCCAAAGCAAAGGAAATAGAAGTGACGCCCTGAAAAATAAAATTTATGAAGGGAAAGCCATGGGTACATTTTCAGACTCAGACACAAGGGATTCAAGTTGTCCTTCCCTAGGACCTCTGAGGGCAAACTTATATTCACGAGTGAAACTTATAAGGACTGTGTGGGAATGAGGATGCCCCAACACAAGAGAATGGCTGCCACTGTGGAGAGTGTTTTAGAGGAAATAGAAGTGTCTAAAAGGCGCTTCCTCTTGATGGTTTCTGAAGTTGTTTCTAGTTAATTCTTCAGAAATGAGTTAACAATAGTAACCCTGGAAATAACAGTGGTCAAATCTCACACTGTGTTCAAGGAAAAGCCATACAGAGCTCTAACAGCCTGCACACTGTTTAACTGATCTGTTGGTCAACAGGTGCTTGTTGAATACACAAGATATTACCTGGCATAGCCCCTTTATTTAAAGAGTCAGTAATAAGGTCAATAATCTAAATTTGCAAACATTTAAAGATCACTTCTCATTTTAAGATATATTAGGGGAGTTGAGACAGGGTCTAACTATGTAGTCCTTCTATCCTGGAACTCACCAGGCTGACTCACAGAGATCTGCCTGTCTCTGCCTCCTGAGTTCTGGGATTAAAGGGGTGTGCCACAATACCCGGGTCATCTCTCATTTTATAAGGTGATTTTTATATATTTATTATTTAATTTATTCCTTGAAACATCCATGTAAGAAAGATATTATTTCATTATCAGATTAATGAATAATATTGTTGACATTTTAAAATCACTTACTCGGGCTTGCAATATGGTTCAGAGAGTAAAGGTGCTTACCACCAAGCCAGATGACCAGAGTTCAATCCCAAGAATCCACAGAGTGGAAGAGAAGAATCTACTCCTGCAATTTGACCTCTGACTTCCACTTAGACCCTGTGTAACTCCCATGCACTCACATGTATAAATAAATAATTGTATTTTTTAAGGTTTTAATTAATTGTTCCACCGTCTCTGGGAGCTTGCAGTTTGGAATGTCACTCATCACTAATATATCCTTAAAGAGAAGACCAGTTTTTTAGGGTTTTCACATCACTTTCATCCCCATAAAAAATAATCCATGGTAGAAGAAGTACATAATCCAATCAGAAGTCACGGACAGTCTCCAGCAACCAAGGCAGAGAGGAAAACATAAAGACATTCAAGTCTCACCCCTAGCAACTATGAGAGACACATGATTTGAGGTCTTGATTTCGTAGAACACAAGTGGGATGGATTCTTAAGCCTATTTTAGAGTTGTGCTTTGAATCAAACGTTTATTTGACTTTAGACAAGAAATCCGCTAGTCCAGATGCAACAACAACGAAAGTAGCTAAAGCAGGGATGGGAGTTGACTTAGAGGAAGCTCTGGGAGTATCAGACATAAGACTCCTGAAAGAGAAGACACATACATTCACACACACACACGCACGCACGCACGCACGCACGCACGCACGCACGCACACACGCACGCACGCACGCACGCACGCACACACGCACGCACGCACTCACACTCACACAGGCACTAACAACCACAAGAGAAAGAGAGAACACATCAGAGCTTGCACAGGACCCGTTTCAGCACCATGGACAGAACAGGAGCACTCCCTCACAGGGGCATCTATCCAGCTCCCTCAGGGTAAAGGAAACCTAAAGCTATGGACTTCTATGAGACCCTGGACCACTAGAGAGCAAATATAAAGAAGCTAAGGCATCATTATTATCTTTGTAGAAAAGCATACCCAACCTTTGAAAGACCCGCTCGGAATGCTTCTGCATGCCCCCTGCCCCTCTGTCTTCCCCGCCTGTGCCGATGCTGGGTGTTCTCTCTGGAGCAGGCAGGAGGGCAGCGCGGCGGGGACTGAGCAGGGCAGGGCCAGGGTTCGGCCAGGCGGCGCCTGGAAGGGGAACTCGGGCTGGGAGAGCAGCGGTGCTGCTTGTCCAGGAGCTGCAAGCGGGGAGCCGCCTCCAAGGCCAAAGACACGGGGCCGAGGAGCTGCGGGGCCTCCCAAGCCTTCACCCCGGCAGGGCTCGCGCCCCCGGCCCGCCCCGCCTGGCACCGCGCCTCGGGGCTGGGGCCGAGCAACGAGCACCAGGTGGCTGGCCCGAGGGCGAGAGCACCAGTTAGGCCGGCCCGGGGCCCCGCCCCCCACACCCCCACCCTCCGTCCCAAGGTCAGCTATCTGGACTCGGAGGGAATTGAGTCTGTTGTACCAAACACCAGACCTTGAGAATATGCTGATCTGGAATGGCTCTGTGTCTCATTTGAACCATCCAACAGAAATGATTCTGTATTTCGCCTCATTTGAAAGACTCTGTGTTTCACCTCATTTGAATGACTCTATACTTCGCCTCATTTGAATAACCCTGTATAGCGCCTCATTTACATTGACCAATGGGAATAGCTCTGTACAATGCCTCATTAGAATTATCCAATAGAATCCCTGCTTCTAGCTTGCGCCTTTTTCCTATATAAGGACCCCTTTCCCTTGGCTCGGCGCGCTTAGCCACACAGAAGCTAAGTCGCCCCGGGTACCCGAGTCTCTAATAAAACCTCTTGCGGTTTTGCATCCAAGTCCGTGGTCTCGCTGATTCCTGGGTGCGGGTCTCCTTCTACGAAAGTACCTCTTCGGGGGTCCCTCACCTTGCCTTGAGCAGTGAGGAGGCCACCCAACCTCAGAGACTAGGGACAACAGGAATTCAACAGTGGATTGGAGGTAGCTTCCTTTCTCCCCAGATCTTAGTGTTCAGGACAGCGATGGTCTAACAAAACCACTGGGGCCACTGTGCCAGCTATGAAGCTCAGGTTATGCATAGGGACTTCACTACAAGAGTGAAATAAGAACCTAAGGCAACCCATACACTTCACAACCAAGCTGAATGTTCCACATGAGCTGCATTGGCTACATTTTTACCAAAAGGCAGCAGGAAGTTGACTGACAGTCACACTGAGAGAAGCTTGAGCAAAACAGACCTCATTGTCCCTCCCCCACAGTGACATACTTCCTCCAACAATGTCACACCTCCTAATAGTGCCACTCCCTCTGGGGACCATTTTCTTTCAAACCACCACAGTTGGAATAAGAATTATTATATAAAGACGTTGTTTGGAAAGTTTCTTCTAAGCTAAACAGTAAACTCTAAAGACAGAAACTGCATTCTCTCCTTCCTTGGTCCTGGCACAATGCTGAGGACATGATAGAATTTGCTCTAGAATAGACTAGATAACAATCAGAGTAGAAAGCAGTATACATTATAAGTCTCTGCTCGGTGAAATGTATATGTAAACGTTCATACTTCTATGTTATACATGTGTGCATGGAGGTTATGCTGTGGGTTTTCCTGGGGACATATGAACAAGCATCTATTTGTCTCAGATGGGGGACTGACAACAGTGTAAAGAAATGATGCTACTCAACTCTAATTTGTAAAGTCAGGGAGTTTATCAGGGTTACTTACAGAATCAAGGGTGACTCAGAGGCAGCTGCAACAACAAGAAGCCCACCCCAGGATGGGTGACAACAACCAAATCTATATCTCTGGAGCTCCTTGCACAACTTGCGGGTGGCTCAGACTTGGGGTTTCCTCTCCAAGGATGGTTTGTTGATTTTATTAACTTAGGGAGAGAGTCTTAGCTTTCTTTGCCTAAATTCATGAACTGCTTGAATCCTATGACCTTCTCCCATACCCACAGAAGAGAATGTTCTCTTCAGTGGAACTAGCCACACAGCACATGAGTATCAGTGAAGGAAAATGTCACCATGGTAGAGTGGTAAGAAAGGGTGTTTGTTTTTTACTTGTTTGTCTTAAGCATTTTGCTGTATGTGATGTTTTCATAATGGAGAAAACTTTGAAGGGAGTTGGAGAAGAGGAGTGGATAGAAAATAAAGAGGCAGTCACCACTAAGGGTTGAAGACGACTGATATGGTTTTCTGTGTCACTTCGGAAAAGCTCCTCTCTCCCTCTGACCATGCCACTAACAAACAGAAAAACCTTCTTGTGTACCTCCCTGCTGCCACAGAAGAAAAGCTGCCCCAGTTCTGTACCCAACTGAAAGTAGACCCAGGAGGTTTTGCAAGGCCAAGGAAGCTCAGGGTGGATTGTCAGGCTCCCCAGGCTTAGAAAGATCCCATTGCCCCAGCCCTAGCTCAACCTCGGACCAAAGCCCTCACTCTGGAAGCTCTGTAATAGTCAGTCTCAGCGATGTCAAGTGCAGCCAATCCAGGCGGTCTCCTGGGGTTTAGTCTGTCCCTTCACCCCTCCCAAACAATTTTTTTCTATTCTGGTCTTATCTAACATGCCTTTCACCCTCCCTACCTCCACCCCCAGTTTTCCAGCACCCTTTGACTTTCATCCTTCAACTATCTCTCTCCACCGTCTCTCCTCACAACAGTTGACAAGAGGCTCATCTTTCAAGTCTGTCCTACTGCTAGTCTAATCCTACTCCACCTTCTTGTTCTATGAATTCATCTCTATTTCTTACTGTAACTGAACACCAGACTTTCTCTGGGTTCCCTAACCCCTGTGCAGGACCCCGGAGAGCACTCCCAAATGAGCACACTATGCAGGTGGGTAGAACAAGGTGTTAGACCACATGACTACACTCCCAGTCTCTTGTTTAATCTTGTATTTGGCTCAGAACTGGCTTAGGGTAAAGAGGGTGTTGTGTGTTGACTGAGGTCCAGGAGTTCTGTTCGCAGAGAGAATTTACCGAGTCCACTGTGGTGGAGATGGAGCAAAAGAGGAAAAGTTTTCTGAGTCAGACTTCCAGAGAAGTCTGTTTTCTGTGTGTACAAGCCAGGAGTGTGCAAGCCAGGAGCATAGTGCCTGCTCAGAGGCTGGGGGATGATGAAATGAGCTTCCCAAGGTTAGAAAGAGTATAGTGAGTGCTTCTGGCTATACCTGTCACTAGAACTCAAGCAGATAAATAAGGATGAAGCCTTATCAACTCTATGTCCTTTATACCTACTACTAGTCTTCTAGAAGACATATTTTGTTCTGCTCTTATATCTGATCTGTTCCTTGAATAAAAGGCAAACACCCGTTTCTGAAGCATGGTACAATTTATTGAGGAAGGAAAGTGTAACATGTCATCATCAAATGATCCAAAACTCAAGAGATTAAGGTACAGATGTGCCAGGTATGAGGAGAGCTTTACAAAAACCAACCATTTGGAAAGCCTGGCCTGTGAGTAGACAACCAGAATGGACTAGGCTAGACTAGAAGGCTCAGTAAGTCATGGGCTCAGGCATTGATGTTAAATTTGGGGCCCATCACAGGGCCTTCTCCAGGAGCACCACCATCCTAGACTAGTAACTGGGCCACCCTGGCCTAGGAAAAGACCCACAATGTAGGAGCCAGGAGTTGAGCCCCTTCTCCAAGGAACCTGAGTGAAAGCAGGGTTGCACTAAGCACCTGTTGATGCTAAGCAGATGGGGGAGGGGCGCAGTTGCAGGCTGAGGCAGGAGACAGCAGGGGAGTGGGAATGTTTTGCTCCTGAGGATCACTTGGAGCGCTGCTGGCTGGAACTGGTGGTCTGAAAGAAGTGGACACTGCCGCTGCCTCCTCTGCCAGACTTGTAGCTGCCGCCTGTGGAAGCCTGGGTGCCCATTCCTCGCTGGCCTACAGAGGAGCTGTCTTCCCTGCCAAGCCTGCTCCCAGTGCTGTCCCTGCTGCAGCTGTTGCTGACACTGCTGTCCCCTCCATAGTTGCTGCCACCAGCCCCTCTGAAGTCTCCGCTGATGCTGCTGCCGCCTCTGGAGCCGCTGCCACCGGCCCCTCTGAAGTCTCCGCTGACGCTGCTGCCGCCTCTGGAGCCGCTGCCACCGCTGCCACCGCTGCCACCGGCCCCTCTGAAACCTCCGCTGACGCTGCTGCCACCTCTGGAGCCGCTGTCACCGCTGCCACCGGCCCCTCTGAAGCCTCCGCTGATGCTGCTGCCACCTCTGGAGCCGCTGCCACCGCTGCCACCGGCTCCTCTGAAGCCTCCACTGCTGCTGCTTGTGCTGGTAACGTTGCTAACCACCGCTACAGAGAGAGGACAGTTGAGGACAAAGGCCCGGGGAGCTGAAGACTGACTCTGTCTTAGACCTGCCCCGCCCTGGAACTTAGAAAAGATGCCCATCACCTCTGAGGCCTTGGCTTTAGGATAATTGGTGAACTTGGCTCTCTAGTGCCTTAGCCAAGAACAAGATCTGGAGATGTTCACAAAATTTCTGATTCTCCAACTTATGGCACAAGCGGAGGATGGAGAGCCAGAGCATAGTTTACATGAAGAGTACAGCACACAGCTACAGATGAGAGATGGCTGCTGTCACAGGGATGCCTTGAGTGAATTGGACCAAATGCCTGTGCCCATGCACATACACATGCAAAAACCAAAGGAAGATGTCTATCTCCAACTTATTCCCTTGAGATGGGATCTGAAGCTTATCATTTTAGCAAGGATGGCTGGCCAGCCAGTTCCCGGGATCTAACTCCTCAGTCCCAGTCCTAGAACACAGGTGTGCACACCATGCCCAAGTTTTAAGTGAGTAGTAGAGAATTCAAACTCGGGTCCTCGTGCTTGCATAGCAAGGGATTGCCTCCACTGAACCATCTCTATTCCCCAGGGTAGGCTCTTGAATGTGCTACTTACAAATGCTCACAGCACTCTGACATTCTCCAGACATCCTGAGAAGACAAGAGGAGACACAGTCACTTCTTTGGAGAGTCAACAGCCAAAGAACTGGGTTTATAACCTCAGACACCACGTTTTCCCATCTGCCCTCCCAGGGGCCAAGCCCTGGGAATGGAAAGGCAAGTCCAGGTTGTTCCCATCTCCATCGCCCCCAGAGAAGAGGGCTGATTCTGTTTATAACTTGCAGCACCTCTGCCAACCACACTCCATCTCCCTGTCTTCCCACCCTTAGCCCTAAAGATCTGTTCCAAGCAAACTGCCACCTCTCGCCTGCCGCTAAGATCAACTTCTCTGTCTGTGCGTGTCCTTCCCCTCTTCTCCATCCCTGCCTTTATTTACCCACGTTTCCTCCTCCAGGAAGCCTTTCCCAGTGAGGCTTGGGGTGGCATGGGGCTTGGGGCAGCAGTAGTGGTAATGATGGTGGAGAAAACATGAGATGCTGACGCTCAGTGTGTGCTGTATTTGAAATTTTCCTGCTCACAATGCCCAGCTCCCTGGGCCTGATGCTTGTTCATGGAGAACTGTGCAGAAATGGAATGTTTGCATGCCCCCAGCCACAGTCCCACTGATGCTGACCACTCCCTTCTTATCACTCTTAACTCATCTCCGTTGTTTCCCATAGAGACTCATCAGAATTCCTTTTCTTCCCATCCTGGGCTCTCCTCTATCAGATTGAGGACTGACTGAGGGCAAAGGCTCTGAATGAAGATGCATGAGACAGGGGTCAACCGAATGCCCCCTCAACTCTTGACACTGCCTTCACACATGTTGTCCATTCACCAAGCCTTCACCTGCCACTATAAGCTGTGATGTTTTCCAGGGATATGTGTACGGCAAGCACTTCCCCATACAGACTCAGTTTCAGCAATGGGGGTTGCAGGATTGTTCACACTGATTTTCCAACATGGAAGCCACTGGACACATGAAGCTATGTAAATTCATTTCAATTAAATGTAAAGCCCAAATCCTTGGTTACACTACACCCATTTCAGATGCCGGAAGAAGCCAGGTATTGAAGCATAGCCAGTAATCCCAGCACTCAGGAGACTGAGGCAGAAGAAACAGAAGATCAAGATCAGCTGGGGCTACATAGTGAGACCCCAGCTCAAAAAAAAAAAAAAAGAACAGTGGGGGTGGGAAAAGGAAGAGAAGGAAGGAGGGTAAAAGGGAGGGAAGGAAGAAGGAAACCAGGGAGGCTAATGCCCCAGGCTATTTTCATCTTGGAAAGTTCCTGGTCTATAACTTTTATCACAACCTCAACATGCTTTTCCTACCACATTGATGAATAGAAGAAGTATGTGATTCAATATTGTGCCCATGATAAATTAGATAATAATGACTGGTGGAAAACTGTGAACTTGAACGCTTCCTCTGATTCCTTCCTCCTTCCCTGGCCTCTGTCTGACTTTCCCCCTCCCCCCCCCCACAGGATTTCTCTGTATAGCTTTGTAGACCAGGCTTCGAACTTACAGAGATCCTGCTGCCTCTGCTGGGACTAAAGGCATGTACCACCACCACCCAGCTTTGCCCTCTCCTTTTTTATTGTTTTTTTTTTCTCCTTTCTCAGTACCTTAGGTGGCTATAAAACCACACTTGGAAAATGATGACCCTATCACCCTCACCTGCACTCCTCGCCCTCCAGCAGCTTGCAGTAGGTGGCAATCTCCACATCCAGGGCCAACTTGACATTCATCAGCTCCTGGTAGTCACGCAGCAGCCGGGCCAGGTCATCCTTGGCCTTCTGCAGGGCAGCCTGCAAGTCTTGGAGTTTGGCATCAGCATCCTTGAGGGCCCCCTCGCCACGCTGTTCAGCTTCTGCAATGGATGTCTGCAGATTGGCGGTCTGGAGAAGAGAGAATAAAAGATGACATTAGCATAAGACTAGGGAACAAATACCTGATGGTCCTTAGGACAGGCTTTCTTCACCTGTCTGTCACTCCTCCTTCCCTTTCCCAGTAGCACTTGCTCACAAGTCAGGGAGATGTTGTAATTTGGCTAATTCATCCTGGGCCCATTGAAATCAACCCCTCACTCATGGGGAAAAAAAAAGAAAAAAAAACATCTGCTTCCTTGAGATGGCATAGGTAACAGCTATCTGGTTAGCCTTTGATCTCTTTTGCAAGACTATTTAAAAAAAAAAATCCTTTCTCTGACCACTTTATTCCAACGATACAAAGTAGCCGTTGGGGTTGTAGAAGTGTGATTTAAAAAAACAACAACAACAAAAAGCTCCATCTTACAGTGTCACTGGCTGCTTTAAACCAACACTGCAATGGTCAGATTAGCTATGCTGGCCAAAATTGCAGCCCTCCCTCCTGCTGGGTCCTGGGGCATTCCAAAAAGTCCAGCCTCCATGAGAAACAGTTGGAGAGCAGAGGCTCCTGATGCTGTGACTCCTAAGAACTGAGAAAAGTGGACAAAGGAGCTCAGCTGCTGCCACACCTGCTTCTTCACGTTCTCAATCTCTGCTCGAAGTCTCTGGATCATTCTGTTGAGATCCATGATCTCGCTCTTGGTGCTCTTCAGGTCATCCCCGTGCCTGCCCGCTGTGGTCTGCAATTCCCCAAGCTGACAAGAAGAGATGGATCAGAAGGGCTTTGTAAAGTGTTGACAAATTTTTGATGAAGCTGATCAGAGCTTAATGGCCTTAGGGGTGAAGGGAAGTGTCCCACCTTGGTCTGGTACAGAGCCTCGGCCTCAGCCTTACTCCTCTGGGCAATCTCCTCATACTGGGCCTTGACCTCAGCGATGATGCTGTCCAGGTCCAGGCTGCGGTTGTTGTCCATGGACAGGACCACAGATGTGTCTGAGACATGACTCTGCATCTGGGACAGCTCCTATTGGGGAACATGGATGGTCACAGATTCCAAATGATACTGGGACGTCTCTACTAGCAGAGATGTCTAAGAATACTGAATAACGGGGTAATAGAAAAATTAAGCCTCATTTCTGTAGGTCTGGCTACAGCCTACAGAACGCCAGCAACAAGGCTACAAGAAAAGGGCAAGTTGCAAAGATATGTCAGCCTGGAAACACAGCTGGGGAACCCAAGCACGGCTTCTCCTTGGAGTGAAGGGTGGAGGGTGTTATTTAGTAGCAGATTGTGATCTGAAACTGTGGAGTTGTGGGGAAAGAGAGGCCTTGACCCTGCAGGCAGGAGGAGCAACTGGGGCATTTCCTAGATGGAACAGAACTGAGTTAGCTGGCTTTAAGGGTATGCTGCCACTTGGCCTGCCCCCCACCCCCCCGCAAAGTTGTGTTTATGAAGTTGCTGGTAGCCAGTCTCTATGCAGCAAACTGAGGAATCACCATGTCATAGAGAGTTCTCAGAAAGTTGATTTCATCTGTCAGACTGTCCACTTTAGCCTGCAGCTCCACCTTGTTCATGTAAGCAACATCCACATCCTAAAAGAAAGAAAACCCAGAAATGACTTCTGTCCCCTTCTACCCAAGCCTCCCTCTGAGCCCTCCTCTCTCGATGGCCCTCTCCTAGTCCTTCTAGAGGTAACTTCTTACCTTACCTTTGAAAGGGAACAGAGACAAAGTAAGGTACAGGTGTAGGCTAAAAATTATCTTGATCAAGGCCACACATGAGATGTTCATCATTAGTTCACATTACTAATTACCTTGTTAGTTACAGTCAGCTTTAAAGATGAACAGCTCCCTTCAAAGATTTCCCAAGAATGTAAGGAAAGGAGGAAGCCCTGTCCATAGCAGTACTCTGCTCCCTCTGTGGGACACAAAGGGATTCTGGGTCTACTCCACTTCTCACTCACCTTCTTCACCTCCACAAACTCATTCTCTGCAGCAGTACGTCTGTTGATTTCCTCTTCATACCTGGACAGAGAGAGCCACAGGTTGAGACAGTGACATTTCAGAATTGGAGAGACGACTCAGCAGTTAAACATACTGGCTATTCTTCCTGAGGTTCTGAGTTCAATTCTCAGCACCCACATGGCAGCTCAAACCATCTACAACCGTAGAGCCATGCCATCCAACACCCTCTTCTGGAGTGCAGGTGTCCATGCAGAAAAAAACAGCCATAGACATAAAATTCAGAAGTGGAAAAAATGAGGACCCCTGTGCTACTGCAGAATCTCTCCACCCAGACACATGACACCTGCTTCATGGGCACATGGCCTGTGCAATCACACAGAGGCCACAGTATCCTCACCCTGATATCACCATCATCTCAAAATTGTTCAAAAATTTTAACAAGGAGGCTATGTAATCGTTTTGCCAAGAACTGAAAATCACATACTACATGGAGACTTCTCAGAGCTCAGGGTCTGCCTCTCCTTCCTCCAAGTTCAGTGCAAAGCTAAAGTGTATATACTTGGGGTGTATCAAGAGTCCAACTGCTTGCCTGAGCTCTTTGAACAACTTCAAAGAGTCAATGGAGGAAGGATGGGGCCTCCCAGGAGTAGGTATACCCCTCTACATGGGTCCTGACTCCTGGGGATGTCTGGAGCTCCCTCCCATCTCAGGAGGCCCTGTTCACTTCTCAGGTGTGCACTCAAATTTGGAACCTTAAGAAGGAGGCATAGTGAAGCTGCAGAAGACCAGACACATGAAAGACCAGAATGAATTTACACAGTACATCCCTGGACCAGGGGCTAGGAAGGTCTCAGACCCAGCACTGCCATGCCCCCACTGTTTCAGAATAGCAGCAACAGGAACACAGGGATATGCCCTTCTGATGACCTTCCTTAGTAATTCTGTCTGCAACTTCCAGGGAACCCTCTTGCTCATCTGGGCTGATGATATAGGAGGGAAATCTTACATAGTTTCAGGAGACTGAAAACCTCATAAGGATCAGTCCCACAAGCATGGGTTCCCGCCTCTCCAACTTCGACTTGGCCAGACTTCACTCAACAAAGAAGAGAAGAGTGTTGAAATCCCAAATGAGGCAGCTCCTCCACTGGGACCCTTACTTCTTTTTAAAGTCTTCCACCAGGTCTTGCATGTTCTTCAGCTCTCCCTCCAGGCTTCCCTTCTCCCCGAGAAGGGAATCTAACTGCTTGCGCAAGCAGCTGATGTAAGATTCAAAGAAAGGTTCCAGGCTCTGGGGGCCTGAGCCAGAGCCTGTGGTCTGCTGCTGCAGGAGGTTCCACTTGGTCTCCAGGACCTTGTTCTGCTGCTCCAGGAAGCGCACCTGCATCAAGAGAAGAAGGAAAAGAGACCTTCAGGTAGGCACATGGGCTGCCCACCCCAAAGGGTAGGAAGATGCAGAACAGAGCCAGCTCCTCAATCTACGGTGACCTCTGTGTTTCAGAATTTGGAGAAGATTCAGATTAGAAAAGGGGGAGCCAGTGTGTATGGAGTACTTTGTAAACATCTTGTTTTCATATATCCTATGTCCCTTAATTCTTACAACCACCTGGACAGCTGTAAATCATCAAAAGTGAGATGCGAACAGAATTGTAAAATGAGGAGCCAAACCCAGGACTACTCTTGGTCTATCAGGATCCTTCAAAACGTGACTAAAGCCATTTTAAACTAAATTTTAGAATTTAGCTTCTTTCTCCTCCATGAAGGTAGTAAAAACAGCCAATGTATCCTCACCTTGCAGCTCACCAAGGCTCACTTCAAATCATGGGCTCCTCTCTGCCTTGGACCCAGCATGCCTTTCTCTGCCCCACTGTTGACAGTTCAGCTTACCATTGGCAGAGGGACACTATCACTGGGAAGGTACAGTGCTGCTAAGGATATGAGAAGCAGCCCCAGGGTCTGTGCAGAGTTAGTTAGCTGCTAGTTAAAAGCAGTTGCTTGCCAAACAGAAGGTAAGCTGTTCTGGGTTTGTGGCTCAATTTTTCATAACTAAAAGTGCAACTGGATCCTTCAACATGCTGGCCCTCATCTCATCACTAAAGGGAAACTAAAACCAGGAATCCTTCCCTCCTTCCACAGTTGGAATGAGAGGACACAAAAAACAAGAAAGGTGTGCTCACTGCCCTGGAAGCAGTAAGGTAGAACAGGCCAACTGCCAGACATCCCACTGGCAACTTTGAGTACAATCCCCTAGCAGCCCAAACACCCCACAATGCCTTGGGGCTCTGGCCTTACCTTGTCGATGAAGGAGGCAAACTTGTTGTTGAGTGTCTTGATCTGTTCACGCTCCTGGGCCTTCACTTCCCCAATCTGGGGGTCAATCTCCACATTGAGGGGCTGCAGGAGGCTCTGGTTGATGGTCACTTCCTGGATTCCCCCAGGGCAGCTACCAGGGCCAAAACCACCAGGCCTACCAAAGCCACTAGCTCCTCCAAATCCAGATGCTCCCCCAAATCCAGATGTTCCCCCAAATCCAGATGCTCCCCCAAAGCCACCTCCTATTCCTCTGCTACCACCAAAACCACCTCCATAGCCACCTCCAAAGCCACTGCCACAGCTGCCATGCCCTCTGCCGAAGCCACCAGTCTGGGAGCCACCAGCTGCCACACTAATAGAGATACTCCTGCTGCCACCCAGGTTGTAGAGGCTCTGACTGCCAAAGCCACCTGCTCCACTCCGGAACCCACAAGCCCCTCCACCGGCTGCCCGAGTTCGTGCCACACAGCTCCTCCTGCTGCTGCCAGATACCACAGCCGAGTGGCCGGAGAAACCCTGGCTTCCACGGCTGAAGGACTGCTTGCAGGCTTGTCTGCTCATGGTGAGGAGTGTGACAGTGAGCTAGCAATCACTTAGCAGAGCAAAGGGCTGCAGAGAGGATAGGGATGACAGAAGAAGCTGGCCTTTATATTCCAGGCTGCTTGACTTGGCAGAAGGAGAGGCAAGCAATTACCTGAGAGTCATCTCGGGTTTGGTTTGCCTTACAGGCAATAAGTTACTTCTCGGTTCCCAGCACACCTCAAAGATAATCCCCTCCGCCAAAATGCCTTTGCTTTCTTAGCTTAATCACCCAAACTTGCCTCAGTTGACAGAAGGCAGGCTCTCTGCTCCCTCCCAACATGTGATTTCCTCCAGAGTTTCAGAAAGTGAAGCAGAAACCATTATAGCAGGATAAACTGGCTCTAGACCCCAAGGGCTTAGGGGCCCTTGACCTCTGTGACCCCATCAGCCTCTCCCAGGAAACTGAGTTCCAGACCTAAATTCAATGGATGATTGTAATGAGCCAGGTCTTGTGGCACTCCCATAGTGCCCAAGCTATTTCCCTCGTTACTAGACATTGTCTTCTCATGACATGTCACCTGTGCCCTATGTTTCAGAGAACACCTAGAGTGAAGCTGGCAGTAAGAACGCATTAAAACAAGGTCCAGTCTGCTCCCTCTGTAGTCAAAGTTTTCCATCTCAGCAGACCCAGAGTTTGAGGAGAAACATGGTAGTTGTGAAAAAGGAACTAAAGTAGAGCCAGAGTGTATAGTCTCTGGGAAATGGAAGCCCAAGATTTGAAGCCAAGAAGTATGAGGCTAGGGAGAGGAGAAGGTCTCAGAGCAGGCCTACCCCCACCATCCTGAGGTCTTGTAGCAGTCCTGTCCCCACCATCCTGAGGTCTTATAGCAGCCCTGCCCCTACCATCCTGAGGTCTTATAGCAGGCCTGCCCCTACCATCTTGAGGTCTCAATGTAGTAGCTGATAGTTACTGGATCCACAAACAAGACAGGACAGAATACAAAGACAACTCGGCTGGACAGTAGAGTCACTTCAAAGACCTCACTCATCCTGGAATAAGAATATATGTACACCTTAGTATCTATGAAGATACAAGCATTGGGATCTCCTTCCCCTCTGCCATCTGATCTAGTCAGTATCCCTGGCTGTTCACATGCCAGCACTCCTCTAGGCTCTGATCTCCCCTGTGGAAGTACTTGACTGCTACCACTCTGCCTGTCCAGCCCCTAGCACACCAGGGTGAGCACACCACAAAGGATCAGCTGACTCAAGACTTGAGGTCCAAGATCACAAACACCTAGACCTATTTCCACGCAGAGGAAGTATGGGTATCTGTCTGTATAACAAGCATCCCTGTAAATCCTTTGGATCCTGGCCACTTAGGAGGCCCTCATCTAGGCTGGGATGTCTTGCACCTTTTCTACTTGCAGGCTGCTTTTTGCTGGAGACATTTTTACATGACCCAGGGTATAAAGATAGATACACAAATCAAACCTTTAGCAATAAATCATAAAGAAATTTATTTTTTATAATTTATTTAACTTTATTTTGATGCATGAAGGTATCAGATCCCCTGCAACTGGAGTTACACAGTTGTGAGTTGCCATATGGATGCTGGGAATTGAACCCAGGTCCTCTGGTAGAAAGAACATCCATTGCTCTTAACCACTAAGCCATCTCTCCAGTCCCAAGGAATTTATTTTTAAGACAATTGTTTAGTATACATATAATCTTACCATACTAATGAGATGAATGAAGTTATTTATATGTATACATATTTATAAAGAGTTAATTCTTGGCTAAACATTTGATGCTGCAGGATACAGAGCATCTACAATATTTTTCAGAATTGACTGGTATTTTGATTTTTATAATTATCAATGCTGAGACCGCCAATTCACATAAACACACAGCACAAAATGGCAGAAGTCTACATAGAACCATTTCAGAGATTTTGGCAATTCTGCCCTCATCACAACCCAAAAGTTGATGAATGATACTTTATGAAGCTCAAGTCAGCAATTCAAAGATGAATTTTTAAAATCAAACATTTTAACATAACACAACCTAAAGATAAACTCATTTCCTATGTGCATGCTGAGGAAAGACAGTGGGAAAATATTTATAGTCATTGTTTTCCATAATCCAACAGTTACGTTTCTACAGAAACAGAAAACTTTGTGAGTATGGAAAAAACCTGCAAATCTGAATCAAAGTGCTTTGGGCTGAATCCTTTGGTTTTGTGTGATATGACGCCATGCACAGTGCAACACACTCATGATATGTGTTGAGAAGTTAGACTATAGTGAGGTCCACAATGTAACACAGGGAACACTGCCAGAAACAGCTCAGACTCATTAAGTGTTTGGCTTTTAGCAATATTTCTGTCATTAGGCTTTCAAAAACCCTTTATTACCAAATTTTTCATGACTCCCATACTCAGTCACTGAACCCCATACCAAGTGGCAATCTTCAGCTTAAAAGTCTAGACTCAGATCTAGTTCTATCTGGACCAGGGTAGGGGATAGAGGACCCCTTGGTGGCAGGACAGGTACCGCCATGAATGGCTATTCTAGCTTCTAGGAATTCTTTGCTGTCTCCCCACATACATACCACCTCACCTTCACACCCAGCCATCACACACACGGTGCAGTCACACTTTCCAGATATTATCCCCATACAAGACTTACATGATGTGGCAACAGCAGGAGAGTCTGACTCTAGACTTCACCACAAAAGAACTGTCTGGATTATCTGCAGGATTCCAACCCAGCTGGTGGCAAGAGGATAGAGAGCAAGCAGAAGACTGGTGGAAGGCAGAAGGACCAAAGACAACCAACCTCCCTCATTCCTGTGCTCCCCAGTTCACATGTGGCCATATGCCTAACTGAGTCCCAGCTTCATCTCTTGTTGTCTCCTTGGTCTAAGGAAATTTATTTTTGTGTGTCCAGTTCTATCAAGTGTAAAATGAGGCTAGTAATGCCAGCTACTTTATGGGGCTTTTGTGAGCAGTAAATAAGTTAAAGTGTTTGGTGTGGAGACCAGCAAGGTGGCTCAGCAGGCAAAGGTACTTGCTGTCAAGCTTGATGATCCGAGTTCAACCCCTGGGGAGAACCAGATTCCACAAGGGCTCCTCTGACACTTCTACACTCCTATGTGCACACAAACCCTAAATATAACAATTTTTAAATGTTTTGTGTAGAGCTGGACACACGAAAAAGTGTTATAGCATAAGCTACTGTTAGTATTGTCTAGGTACAGGAAAGGAATTCGTTATGTTCTGCCCTGGCTGATAAGATAACCTTGTGGCCCACAAAGAGGTGAGAATGGGAAAGAAAGTCAGTAATGAGCAGTAATGGGCATCGGAATGGAGGAGAGCTACACCAGAAGCAGCTGGCCTGGGTAACCCTGGACCATGAGCCAACACCAGAAATCTGTCCTAATCTGTCAAACACTTGCCCGCCTCTCTGATTTGTGTGAGTCCCACAGCATGTAACAAAATTAAAAATACCTTGAAAAGGATAAGGTGCCACCCAATCAGTCTGCCAGAAAGCCTGTCAGAGCTGAGTTCAAATCCTCCCACCCTGTAGTGACCTTGGACAAGGTACTTGGCATTTCTTTCCTTATTTATAAAAAGAAACATCTATCCCAATTGAAAGACATTTTTGTAATTGATAATGCATAGTTTCCAGCAATAAATATTTGGATTTAAGGGTGGAGGCTGGGAACAGAACCTAGTGTGCTGTAGAAACATATTAGACAACTGAACTGCTAAGAGATCGGTGAGAATTTTGAGAAAGCATCTCATCCAATTGCCCCAGGTGACTGTGAATTCACTCTGTAACCCAGGCGGCCTTTGAGGTTACCATCCTCCTGCCTCAGCCCTGAGTAGATTTGCCTTACAGGTCTGCACTTGTGCCAGTCGCCCGTGGAAACACAAGGGGGCTGTGTAATGCTCTTCTTTGAGACACGGTACCTACCCACTGGATGTCAAGCCCTACCCCTCCAGCGAGGTTTTTATTCACGTTAAAAGCAGAGGATCTGATACCTTGCCTGGGAAGAAAGCTGAGCCAGGCTCCCCTGAAGCCACAGGTAAGCACCTGAAAGAACACGGACAGCCCTCCATGTCTCCTATGTCCTCCCCCTCCCTGGACTCCAGCACCAAGGCAACAAGGGTCAGCCTCCTAAGTGTGGCCATTGCTGCCTCCTGACGCCAAAGGGAGACACTGGGCAGATCACAAGGGCCTGTGTTGAGCTGGGATCTCCCAATCCATGCTTCTTGAGCCTGCCAGTGCATTTTCACCTTGCCTGGCAAGTTAGAATTGTTTTTCCAACAGCTCAATGAAGTTGCCAAGACTATCCAGAGTTGCCACGCTTGGCACTGGTTTCCTTATTTGCTGTAGGATCTGGTAGAGGAGTGTCTGAATGGCTTGACTACTGCCGGCAGCCTGAGTTCTAATCCCTCACATGCCAAGATCTTCTGTAAAAAGATTAGCATGCAGCTGAGCACTCTGGACTCTTACTCCCCACCCATAAAACAGGAAGAATTTGTTCCCAGGTAGTTATTTACTTTAACCAAATTGTTCTCTGGTATTCCCCTGCAATGAAGAGGCTTAAAAGGTGTCAGGATAATTGTGGGTGGGGGAATAAAGTGAACGACACTAGTCATCACCTCTAGGTCAAGGTGAGCAGGCAACCCTCTCCACCCCAGGGCCTGCTGAAGGGGCAGGAGGTATCTTTTTAAATGTGTAGAGCCATGGATCCATTTCAGAAGAGTCACTATTTTGTTATAGAGGAGGTGAAGAAAAAGGGCAGGGCGGGGAGGGAGAGTAGGAGGGAAGGTGGGAGGCAGGGAAGGATAAATGAAACTGTCACTCTGGGAATACTACCTCTGAATAAAAATTAGCATTTTTTCTCTCCTTGATACCATGTTGAAATAAGAACTCATCGCTACTAAAATTGTTTAGCCAACTACTAGTAAAAATGTATGCTAATAAAGAGCAAGCTCACATTACAGCTCGAGCTTGATGATGAAGCACGTGCCTAAGCACAATTAATCCCCTTATTACTAAGGCTCAGCTGGTAGTGCTTATAATTTATATTAATTATGGTCTCATACCGGAACTCACCCCAAACCTTTGTCTAATTCTTGGATCTCTCCCAGGCTTATCTAGTACAGAAGTTGATTCCCTAAGATGGCCTTTGTTAAAAGGTTCTATGGTCAAACAAATTTGGGAAATGAAAATCCTATAGCTCCTTGGAATTACAATAATGCCCATTAGTCCATTCACCTGTTAAGACACCCTTAGCGGTTCATTGGGAAACAATCCTTTGACCTTTATTTAATCAGAGCTTTTCAAATAAACTTAGTCATGAGCCACATTAGTATTGGATGTACTTGAGGAAGCACCAGTCAATGCTGATCCCAGAAAAATAAGACCGGCAGACCAATGCCTATTGTGGGATATTCAATCACACTGTGAAGCCTGAGTTTGCATTTGTGTCAAATAAAATCAACCTTGGGTCAGGATACAGAGTCAGCAAATTGACAGAAAGTAATCATAGAAAGTCAGAGGGAGTCTGGAAGACAGACAGAGGGATGCACAGGAAGTAGTTGGAAGGGACTTTGAGTGTGGCAGTCTTTTCTGGTTTAGTGGAGCAGAAGGATACTCTCTTTCTGAAGTGCCAGCAAAGAGGGAAGATCAGCTAGTTGCTCCTCAACTTCTATGAGATAGCAGGTTTTCACCCCAGCCTCTGAACCCTGTGTCTTATTGATAAATAGAATGACAGAGATTTATTTAAAAACTACACTTCGTGGCAGCAGCAAGAGACAGATCTTGTGGGACTTCTACTGCCTGAGAAGCTGGCCAGTAACTTGGAGCCACAATTGCTGGCTGAAACAGCAGTAAATTCAGGTGCAGCTACTGTGCCAGAGGAAAAACAATATTTTGGCACCCAATGTGGGGGCACCATATACAATCAGACTTTCTTTGGACTGCCAGTTCTCAAATAAGACATGGATACTTCTTATTAAGTATTGAAAGACCCCAACTCAAACCCAGCCTGATACCCACCAGCATGTATCTGAAAATCACCCTGGCCACACACGCACAGCTCTGGGAAAAAGAACACGTGAGATGGTCAGTCATGATGACCAGTCTCTGGAAATTGTTATTATTACTAGTTTCCAAGGAATGTTATTATCTTCAACAACTGTCAGGTTTCCAAAAATTGTTATGAGTTACCCTGCTCCAGAGATTCATAACCACCCAGGTTATCACCAGCTGTCCCATGGCCTTGCAGGTGTAAAATCCAAAATAACATTCCAAACCCCTCGTGGGCAAAATTGTAAGTTCAGTTCCCAACCAATCAGTAAATGACTCATGTATGTTATAGCCAATCAATATGTTATCATACTCTTGCCTAGTGACCAAAAAGATATAAAAACTGCTTACTTTGGAAACTGGGGGTCAATCTCTTCTCAGAGAAAGATCCTAACATGTTTGAATAAAAGCCTTTTGCTTTTGCATCAAACTTGTGTCCTGTGAGTGACTCTGTGGGGTGCGTCTCCCGGAGCTGGACTTCACTTTTGGGTCCAACAGAATAAAAGCTTGGCCTTAGCTGAGGCTTGTTCCCAATTAGTTCTTAAAACTTAAATTAACCTGTTTATATTAATCTACATTCTGCCATGTGGCTCATTACCTCTCCTCCATACTGTACACTCTACTTCCTCCGAGGCTCACTGGCGAATTCCACCTCTCTGATTCTTCCCCCAAGTTCCTCTCTCTCCCCAGACAGCCTGCCTATCCTCTCCTGCCTAGCTACTGGCCATTCAGCTCTTTGTTAAATCAATCAGAAGGTGCTTTCCGGCAGGAAGGACAGAGATGCATCTTCACACAATGTGATCAAATATCCCACAACAAATGCCAGGCATGGGGGATGAGGTCTCAGGAGAGACAGCTTGCTTCAAGACAAGACAAGAAGCTTGCAGCCACCAAGGCCTGGGCTTGAATAAGCAGGCAGAAGGACACTGGGGGCATGGAAAATGGATTCAATCTCTATGGACCAGCTCTTGTCCTTTTTGTTTCTCTCCAGCAATACATCTTGTTGGGTCTTTCCAAAAACTATCAGCATGGAGGATTTTTTTGGAACTCAACTGACTGCATCTCCTCCTTCTCTTGTACCTCAAAGGAATGGGGAACACGCAAGTCTTGTGAGTAGAGAGGTCTGTGTTTAAGCCCTAGCCTTGCCAGTGTCTGATTTATGGCATATGGCAAGTTATTTTGCCCCCTGGATCTCAACTTTCCATCTACTGAATAGGATTTGGTATGGCATCCTCATAACATTACAGTGAGACTGTTAAAGGCAATAAATAGTATAAAACCTTTACACAGGGCAGGTACTCAAACATATGGCAGGCCTTGTGATCATAGTCTCAATAAGAAGCCTTCCTAGAAACTGAGTTTTCAGGCCAAAGAGTAAAGAAGAGTTCTGAGAGCAGCTCAGCTTAGGGTCAAAGAAACACTGATATCTATGAGTTGGGCATGGTGGGACATGCCTATAATTCCAGCCCTGGGAAGATGAAGACAGAGAGTCAGTGGTTCAAAGTCAGCCTGAGCTACAGAGTGTTCTTGGAAAGCCTGGGGTTACACAGTAGTGCCTGGATGGATACCTACATACAGAGAGAGAGAGAGAGAGAGAGAGAGAGAGAGAGAGAGAGAGAGAGAGAGAGAAACTTTCAACTCTATGACGATTTTTTGCAATAAGTTGCAAGGAATCATGGTGTCTACAGTGGGAGGGTCCCACTACAGCTTTCCTGAGTAATCCATCGATTGATGAAGATTTATTGAGCACTGCACACTTCCCAGAGGTAAGAGGATAATGTTTTGGTAAAAATAATTTTCCTTTTCAAATCTTCACTCCTGGAGCTGGACCTGTAACTCATAGAGTGCTTGCTTGAATTGAATCCCATCACTGCCTAAAACCTTATGGTGCCACACACCTATGACCCCTGACCCCTGCACTGGAGAGGCAGAGAGAGGGAAGATCCAGAATTCTAGTCGTCCTCCGATACATAGTGATTTCAGAGTGATCTAGACTACATGACACTGTCACAAAAGGAAAGGAAAATCAAATCTTTATTTCTACCATGTATCTGTGGGGAAAAAATATAAAAATGGTGACTGGAGAGCTGGCTCTGCAGTTAAGAGCACTTGTTGCTTTTGCAGATGACCCAAGTTCAGTTCCCAGCACCACATGGTGGCTGAGAGCCATCTGTGACTCCAGTGCAGGGAATCCAATGCCCTCATCTGGCCTTCCAGAGCTCTGAACATACATGGTTCATTTACATATATGCAGGTTAAAAAAACACTTATACACATAAAATAAAAGGGTTTTTATAAAGAATATATAAATGGCTAGCATGGATTGAGTGCCCACTGTGTACAAAACATTGCCTTAGGTTATTTACAAGATAATTTCTATTTATCATAAAACTCTGCAAGGTCAGAACTTTAATCTCATTTTATAGAAAAAGATATGTGGCTAATTAGCTTACTAACCCAAGGGTTTAATTAAATTATACAGTTCTAAGGCCAGATATAAATTCACAGCACCTTTTTAATGTCTATGTGGACTTTAGCAAGTCAAAATCCATCATCTCCGGGTAAAAAGTTCACTTGGACATTTAAAGAATGCAGCCACACAATTCAATGGCTAGATTTGTCTTGAAGTATCAACCTGTGTTAATGAAAATGGTTTTAAACTTCATGAATACTTCTGTGATAACAAAGAAAACCATTCTTCATTATCAACGTGTACACACACACACACACACACACACACACACACACACACACACAGAACAAGCTTACTACCCGCTCCACCCCACCCTACTGCCTTAATATCTGCTAGAGGTCAGATCTCTCTGAAGTTGAAGGTACCCACCTCCCTGTGGACAGATGAACCTGGCCTGGGTCCGCAGGGCTTGCTATATCAAGCGCTGCACTGGCCGTGAGGAGTATCGGGTGAGTCAGGTCCCTTCTAGCAACCTCCACTCTGGTGTGGAGAACAGACATGAGAAGTGCTGAAGCGTGTCACAGAAGTGAGTAACGACTTGCTGTGAGAGTGTAGACAGCACTCGGCCCTATGTGGGGCGGAGGGACACTTTCAGAATCCATGCTAGGAACTCTCCAAGGATGAGGAGATGACTGAGCAAGTTCCTGGTAAAAAGCATGGTGCCATCAAATAGTACTTTGTATCAGTACCTGGCCCTTCCAGATCATTTGTACAGGTTTTAAATGTCCCTCATAAGGAGGCTGAAGAATTGGCTCAGGGGTTGAATACCAGGTTTAGTTCCAGTACCCACATCAACCATCTATAATAATCTCAGTCCCAGGCAATCCAACTCTTTCCTCTGGCCTCCATGGACACACACACACACACACACACACACACAGAGAGAGAGAGAGAGAGAGAGAGAGAGAGAGAGAGAGAGAGTGCATGCACACAGAGACATGTGTATACATAAATAAAAATAAATACAACTTTAAATGGGAAAATGTCCTCACATAAGACTATGTGGTTGTATAACTTATTTCATATGTTTTTGTCCAGAATTTTAAAAAAGACTTCCAAGGCCTGGAGAAATAGCTCAGCAGTTACACCACTTGCTGCTCTTACAGAGGACCCCTGTTCAGTTCCCAACACGCAAGTCATGTAGCTCACAACTACCTATAAATCCATTTGTAAAGGATCCAAAACCCTCTTCTGGCCTGTATACATGTGGTATACATAAAGTCATGTAGGTGCACACATATAGATGCTAATAAATAGATAATAGATAGATGACAGACAGACAGATGATAGATAACAGACAGATAGATGATAGATGACAGACATATAGACAGACAGATAGATAGATAGATAGATAGATAGATAGATAGATAGATAGATAGATAGATAGATGATAGATGACAGATAGAAAACAGAAATATGGATAGATGATAGATTGATAGAAATAGCTAGATGACAGATTGATGATAGATAGATAGATAGATAGATAGATACATAGATACATAGATACATAGATACATAGATATATAGATAGATGACAGATATCTAAAATTAATTAATAAATGAGCAAAAATTTTAATAAGAATTTCCATTTTATAACAAAGTTCTCATGAGCTAGATATGGTGGCTCACACCTGTAATCTTAGCAATAAGGAGTCCGAGGCAGGAAAATTGCCTATAAGTTTGGGGGTCCATGGGCTCTGTAGTAATTTTGAGGTCAACCTCATAATAAGTTTTAGTCCCCAAGAGCTATATAAGCAAGATTCATCCAAGATAAAGACATGCATGTACACAAATTAAAAAAAAAAAAAACCTCTCATGCCCAGAAGGGTCTCTATTCAGGGTCTCTATTCAGCCTAGCTGCAGCATTGTCCCTCAGCTGAATGCCTTCACCAAGGTGGCCACTGGGGTGAGTTGCTGCCCCTGTGCAGGCTCCCCATCAGTGGAACTGTTGATGTCTCTACAGGGGCAGACCTGTAAGGTGTGGGAGGCTTA
Source organism: Cricetulus griseus (assembly GCF_003668045.3). Taxonomy (NCBI): domain Eukaryota; kingdom Metazoa; phylum Chordata; class Mammalia; order Rodentia; family Cricetidae; genus Cricetulus; species Cricetulus griseus. The sequence continues at coordinate 398,291,501 of NC_048595.1, forward strand.
GCAACATCTCAGCCTCTTAGGTATCATTTAGAACAGTCAAAGCTGTCACTAGACATTAGCCTTTGTTGGGGAGGGAATTGCATGCCCAGCAAACCACAGCTTTATTGGCTTGCAGAGCCATGCCATCTTTCCTGCCCCATTGATGGAGCTGTAACCATTTAGCTGGGACATGCTCCCAAGTGTGTCAAGTGCTCAGTCATAGCTTCCTAGGAGAAGCAACTCTCCTTCAGCTTGCAGTCCAGGTGACCAACTTGCCCTTAGCCAGTGTGTATGTTGGAAGCGCCTGTAAGGGATATAGACAAAAACCATACAATATACACAAAGAATGTGTTTTCAGAACTGAATCTTCTCTGTCATCCCAATGTTACCACAAGGTGTCCTCATGTGTGGCCTTTGTCAACAGAGGGAGAATGTGCTTGGGCTGAAGTGCTGAGTGGGCAGAAGGAGTGGCCTAAATGCCACCAGATGAGATTTCTGATGACTGGCTGACAGAAATCCTACCTAACTTCAGCTTCATGTCCTCATGAGCAGCAGCAGGTTGAGATGGCACACAGAGGGTACTATATGGCTTTCCGATCCTTTGGGGGAACAGTCCCAGCTTCCTAACCAGTGTGCTGATGTTGATGTTTTCTCTGGCCTGAGGCCTGCATCCCCACTGGAGAGAGAAGGGAATAACCCAAAATCTACAAACACCCCAGAGTGGATGGAGGGTTGAATCAGTGAGTCATCAGTTCCTAGAACAGAAAAGAGCTCTTTGGAACGCGCTCACCCAGGGTGAGGTGGGGGAGAGCTGGCTGATAGAGGGAGTCACGGATAGAAATTGGTGCCTCTTGTCATTACAAGAGGATTTACTACTCCACAGATAAGGAAGGGAGGTAGGGCACAAAGTGGAGAGCCAAAGAGACCTGTGAACCTTGCCCGGTAGCTCCAAGCCCCTCGTAAGAGTCCAGTCATCTAGTTATCCATATTTCCCAGGCACTGTAGACTCCCCCTATTTGCAAAAGCATGCCTTGGGACTACCCACTCGAAGACTGAAAGTCTGGTCCAGCAGAAGAAAGCAAGCTGAAGGCCAGCGCCTCAGAGCCTGTGGAAAGTCAGCGTGAAACGGCAACTGTGTAAGTGTTGAAACAAAAGAAAAGAAGGAACACTGGAGGTCTCTGGGAGTGCCATCAGCCTGGATTGGAAATAGGCAGTATAGTGCAATCTTAATTATTCTTATCAATAAAAACCCTGAGTCAGATATCAAGGTAAAAGATGAAAGATCAGAAAAGCAACAGAGCAGCCACAGTCACTTCTTCCTCTCCAAATCCTCTTACTGAAAGATCCTGTCTAAGCCCCACCTTACCACTTCCTATCTCCACCCCATATTGTCACTTCCTGTCTCTTCTCTATACAGACCTCCAGACCTCTATGGTTAACTAGTGGCCAGCTCCACCTTCTGTTCTACAGGCAAGCTTTATTTGTCAGAACACAAACAAAATACCACAACAAGACAGGGTTAGGCTGAGACACACAGCCAGTCATGATGTTTACTTCCTTGGTCTTGGGTCATCTACTATGGCTGTTCCCCTGGGACAATGACTCCTCTAAGAAATAGCCCTATCTTCCATGTACTCCTCCTGGGCTTCCTATGCCACCCCAGAGGTCTACCTAGAAAGTGGGGCTCCCTGTATACACCCAAGATGAGCAAGGATAGGGGGCATAGGCTAGAGTCTAGGGGGAAGCAGTAATGGACAGCGTCCACTCTTTCAATATGAGACTCACCATGGGCAGTATCCCAAGGAGGGGTAGGCCTGCTTTGATGTTTTTTCTTTTTTCTTGGAGGCACTTTAGAAGCCCCTTTAAGTCTCATGTAGAGTATTCTAGAAAACCTGGACCACTTTGTAACCTGGTTGATGGTCCTCCTCACCCTGACTCTAAATATCAGGGTTTGCATGTCTCACCTGAACCCCCCTTTCCTTCTTTCTGGATGGACTGTCAGTCCCTGTGGCTTTCAAAACTATGCTTGTCATCCAAATGTCAATGATACCCAAATGAGCTTCTCCAGTCTGGCAGGCATTCCTCAGAACATCTCCAACTACCATCTGGACACCACATCTAGCTGTCTCATGAACAGCTCCAGCCAGTCTGTCCAGGAGCGCTCTCCCATACCCACCCCACCCTCCCACCCTTGTCTGGCCAAATAGCATCACCTGACAGCTCACTGTTCTCTGACCCATTCAATCCATCATCATTCCTGTCATTTCTTCAACCGGCCCCTGGCTCCTTTTCTCTGCATACTAATTACAACCTAAAATGATCTCACTCTTGAATGTCTATCTGACCAAAATTAGAGAGGGCTGTGTCTCACTGTTGCTTACCAACTCATCCCTAGAATTTCTCCCAGGATCTGACATAATAAACACTTTATGGGTATCAGCTGTAGGAAGCAAAGGATTTACTGACAATGACTTTGTCCGGGATGAAGCAGCCATCATCAGTCTGGCATGTTTCCCACAGTGACAGCCCACTGAACTAGATGAGACACTGGGATGTCTCACCAGTCTGCTGACTTTTCCACAGAGAGACACCAGCCAGAAAAGTAACATTCCTGACTCAAAATGAGGTATGAGCCACAAACGCCCACCTTTCTAGAAGGTGGCTGAAGTGGCGCTGAAAGCTGGTTCTCTCTGGCCCTTGGTTGCAGGTTTTCTTTGTTTAACTGCCACTTCCCATCCCTGAGATACTCTCTACTTCAGCCTAAGGAGGAAAATATCAGTCCCACCAGCCTGGCTTGACTAATGGTTTCTGTCTGTAGTCTGTGAATGCCCCAAGTGCCCAGGCAGCAGGCATGGCCAGATGGAGCCAGTGCAATCTCACTCAGAGACAGTGTGGGTATGTGGGATCCTGGACTCAGGATAACCAAAGAGCCTAAGTGAGTTGTTCCACCCCTCCAGTTAAAGAAAAAGAGTAAAGACTTTGGAATCCATGCTCCCGATGTGCACACCGGAAGGGGACTGTGGAATATCTGGGCTGAAGAGTGCTAGCAGGTTTTCTTCTCCGCAGGGCCTTTTCTGTACCTTCAGCATGTTCTTCTAAGAGAGAAGCTAACCCAGTCAAAGAACCCTTTATCAGAGTGTGTAATTACACTGTGCTCATGGTGGAGCTTTTAGATGTGGGCAACCCTGTGGTTCTAGCAGTTCACTGTCCATCTCTGTGCACCTTCACAGGGGACAAACTTTCAGGATGTCAGATGCAATGAGAACCAGCACCCTGTGAAGAAACACTGTTTCCAAGACCTTCCTAGTTCTCATACACGAAAGCAGAAGAAAGTGGGTGTCTGTGTGCCCAGCCTTCCTCCAAGAAGCAAGTGAGGTCACACAAGCCCTCCCCACAGGGCTCCAAGGATAAATTAGCCAGCACCTGCCCATTTGGTTACACACAGTGGATGTTGAGTCAATGATTTGGTTCAGAGCTGGAGTTCTGTAGTTGCTCCACAGAAACCAAAGGAAGAGACAAAAGCCCAGAGGGGACCAGATGGGTCTCTGGGGAGAAGGGTACAGAAAATGCTCAAAAAAGCTGGTATAAGACACAATGCTGTTTATTGACAATAGAACAGATGGGTCGGGGACTGTGTATATAGATCCATCACTTCCACCAAGGAAGGAGAGACTTCAGGGAAGCAGAAGATGGCAGCTGAGGTCACACCAGAACAATTACAGGCACAGCATGGCACCGGGAGAAGGACTCTTGTAATCTTCATATGGAGCTCCACCAGGAATATGATGGAAGAGCCAAGGCTTCCAGCCTTCCAGCCCCAAGAAACTGTCCTCTTGGGAAAAGAGTGGGGTGACACTGATTTTGGGGGAGCAGATGAAGAAGAGAGGTGCTCTAAAGAAGAGAGGTGCTCTAAAGAAGAGAGGTGCTCTAAAGAAGAGAGGTGCTCTGGGGTGGCCGGGGTGCTGGCCAGCTCTTTATTTGGAGTCGTCTCTGGAAGACTGAAGGAGATTGACACTGCCACCTCCATTGCTGCCTGAGATGACACCTCCGCCACAGACTCCACGACTACCCCCGGAGCCACGGCCAAAGCTGCTTCCACCACTAAAACCACTGGCACCAAACCCACTGCCAAATCTGCTGCCATTGCTGCTTGCCAGGCGAACATCACTTCCTGTGCCACGTCCAACACCAAAACCACTTCTGTAACCATTTGACAAGGCCAAAGCACTACTGCTGGTTTTGTTGTTGACTACAGCTGTGGGGAAAACAAGACAGCAGTCAGTCAGCACCCTGGCATCCACTCCACTGAATTATAACTAGTGAGCCATGAGACCCAAGGAGATTGGCAGTGATCGGGATAGCTGTGCACTTGACATTAACTAGGAGACATTCTAGTGACATCAGGTATTAACTCCACACAGCAAGTCAGTTCAAATGACAAAATGGTTCCTTCTATATGCCATCAACACAACTGTTCATTTTTGAGACAGGATCTCACTATGCAGGCCTTGCTGAGCTTGAACTCAGAAAGGTCCACCTGTCTCTGCCTCCCAATTACTGGGCTTGAAGGTGTGCATTGACTCATCCTGCCATCAACTCTATTCTTCCTTTGTGCTGCTCGGTATCAAACCCAGGGCCTTGCCCATGCTAGGTAAGAATTCTACCACTGAGCCACAACCCCAGACCAATATAGTCAGTCCTTGAAGACAACTTGTGAAGGTTACCCAGTGTCTGAAATTTTCCCCACTGACCATTTGAAAGTGTCCTGAGGACTATAAGATAGTTCAGGAAGCTGGGCATTGGTGGTGCATGCCTTTAATCCCAGCACTCAGGAGGCAGAAGCTGATGGATCTCTGAGTTTGAGACCAGCCTGGTCTACAAAGAGAGTTCCAGGACAGGCTCCAAAGTAATACAGAGAAACCCTGTCTTGAAAAAAAAAAAAAAGATAGCTCAGGAAGAAAAATGCCTCCATATTATCAGGCTGAAGGCAAGACTGTAGGGCATGTTCTTACTTAGAGATTGATGGGGGAGGGCCCAGCCCATTGTGGGTGGGACCTTCCAGGCTGAGCAAGCCATAAGGAGCAAGCCAGTAAGCAGCACCCCTCCATAACCTCTCCATCAGCTCCTGCCTCCAGGTTCCTGCCCTACTTGAGTTCCTGTCCTGACTTCGTTCAGTGATGGTCTATGATGTGGGAGTGCAAGCCAAATAAACTCTCCCCTCCTCAACTGCTTTGGTCATGATGTTTCATCACAGCAATGATAACCCTAACAAAGACAGTAACTTTTCTAAATTAGGTGCTACTTGGTGTATTAGTACAGATATTTGAGAACCAGCCTTCATCGTGATGACTTGGGCTACTTACAGATACTGACAGCACTCTGGTACCCTCCAGACATCCTGTTTTTGAGAAAGCAAAAAAGAGATGGCTCCGTCACAAAGTAGTCTGCAACAAGGCCATGGGTCAAGGTGATAACTACTTGCTATAACTGAACTCAATAGCCCGGAAGGCTTCATCCACATGGCTGTGTACCATATCGAAAAAGCTGTACACACTGGCTGCATATCCCGTTCAGCTACAATGGAGGGAGTAGACTGGCGAAGACGTAAGCCTAGAGAAGACATCTTGGTGGCCGGCCTCTATTGTCGCTTACTTGGTTACTTGTGTGGCCCTCAGACTGTGACATAGAACAGGAAGATGAGACGAAGCTCACCTGTACTCAGCACCCTCCAGCAACTGGCGGTAGGCAGTGATCTCTGTATCCAAGGTCATTGTGGTTTCTAACAGTTGCTGGTAGTCTCTCAGCAGACCATCCAGGTCATCTTTGTCCTTCTTCAGGGCAGCCTGTGAGTCTTGAAGTTTGATATTGGCATACCTGATGACTGTCTCACCATTTTGCTCAGTTTCCACCACGACGCTGTTCAGCTTTTCGTTCTGGGTTTAATGGGGAGTGGATGGAATGAGCCCAGTAGCATGGCCCCAGGCTCTCTGCCACTTAGAATGGACTATCCCATCTTAAAGTCAAGGAAGGACACCCTTCCCCAAGTTATCTTTCTCTTTTTTATCCATGGGGACATTTTCTCACAGTTAGCCAGCCTTCTAGTTGGACTTACTCTTTGAGCTTCCCAGAGGGCCATGTGCCTTCAAAAGTCCCTTCTTTGTTATGAGTCCCGGGGTGCCCCGCCCCCAGCAACAGTGAGCCCAGGCAATAGCATCCAAGTCATCCTACCCGCCTCTTGGCGTTCTCCACCTCTGCCTCCAACCTCTGGATAATCTTGTTGAGCTCTGTTATCTGGTCTTTGATGTTCCTCAAGTCATCTTCATGCCTGCCAGCCATGGTCTTGAGCTCCCCCAACTAGACAACAGGAAGGAAAACTGAATGCTAAATACAACTATGACTATACCCATGCCACCCACCAAACTGTGAGATACCAGTAAGCATTTATTCAATATCATTTTTTTTTTTTTTTTTGGTTTTTCGAGACAGGGTTTCTCTGTGTAGCTTTGGAGCCTATCCTGGCACTCGCTCTGGAGACCAGGCTGGCCTCAAACTGACAGAGATCTGCCTGCCTCTGCCTCCCAAGTGCTGGGATTAAAGGCATGTGCCACCAACGCCCGGCCCCAATATCATTTTAATGAACCAAACAGAGTCATCTCCAAGGAAGCACGGAAGAAGAAATCTGAGCTATTGGACTAGAAGGTTCTTCCACCTTGTAGTCCCTGAGCTGGAAGTGGTCCCATAGAGCCTGGGAGGAGACAGTATAAAACTTCATACAACAAATGACCACCAGTTGGATAACTCCAGAAAACAGACAAATACAGGTTCATCCAGGGACTCCCTCCATAGCTGTCTCACAAGATATAGCTTCCTTGACTCCTAGTGAAGGCCAGAGGAGGTACCTGATACCTACCTTGGTCTGGTACAGCAACTCAGCCTCCACCTTGTTCCTCTGGGCAATATCTTCAAACTGGGTACGGGTCCCAGAAATGATGCTATGCAAGTCTAGGCTGCGGTTTTTGCCCATGGGGAAGGCCACAGATGTGTCATTGACATGGTTCTGCAGCTGGGACATTTCCTGCCAACACGGAAGGGACTTGCTCACTTTCAGGGCCATTAAAACAATGCCTCCTAAACAACAATTCTACTCACTGACCCTTAGCTCAGGATATGCATGTGGCCCAGCCTGTCCCAGATGATCAGAGAGCCCCCTGTCTACAGGCCACTCTGCTGCTACAAGGGAATATATCTCTAGGCTCATCAAGACAGTCTCCCAGGACCCAGGTACCAAATGTACCAGGCTCACATCTGAAAGCATCACCCCCCTCCTGCATTCTCACCTCTAAGAGGTCCCTCCGAAAGTTGATTTCTTTTATCAGGCTATCCATATTGGCCTGAAGCTTCATCTTGGCCAGGTGGGCAGAGTCCACATTCTGAGAAACAGGAACATAAAGGCCTTATTACCCCCAAGGAGCAAAAGGCAAACTGTAATTGCAACAATTCGGCTTGGAGAGGGTGGGGAGACCCGCCTATGCCAGTGCAGACGGTTCTGATTCAAATGCGGACTCTACATGCACTGGTTCATAAAAGCCTTCAAAAGAATCTCCTGGCTGCTTCTGTCTACTCCAGTGCTTTGAGCCTGACAGTAAAGCAAGCCGATTCTGCCTTCCAGCTAGGACCCTGTGTGACATGCCCCAGGAAGTTCTCAGTAGACTACTACCTTCTTCAGCATCACAGAGTCATTTTCGGCAGTTATTTGTTTGTTGATTTCATCTTCATATCTGTGAACATAAAAGTGAACTTGCTAGATCTGTTTTGTTTGGGGTGGCTTTGCTTTGTTGTGTGTGGGGGCCGGTACTGTGTGGGGGAAAAGCATGCATATGCCACACATGTGGAGGTCAGAAGACAACCTTGACCCATCTTTGCTTTATACCTTGTATGACACAGGGTCTCTCTTTGTTTGTAGCTGTGTATACCAGGTAAGCTGACCCAGGAGTTTCCAGGGATTCACCTGTCTCCACCTCCCATGTCACCTTAAGATCACTGGTGATATAGACACATGTCACTGGCTTTATGTGGCTTCTGGGGAATCCAAGTCCTCGTGTTTGCATGGCAAGTGCTTTACTGGCTGAGCCATCATCCCTGGGCTTAACTTTGAGGTAGTCATAAACTCTACTGCCCTCTATCCCGACCCAGTCTGACCTTTCCAGTGAGGCCTCCGCTTTACAGCTTCTGTGTTAGTGAGGGGACCCAGTCACACCGGTCTGCCCAGAAAAACTGTCCTGGTTTTTAGCACTGAAAGTTCTGCATTCCAGAAACCCCACCCCCCCAGTCCAGGGCAAACCTCCAGATCTACAAGTTACCACCCTAAGAACTGCCTCAGAATCTTTCACATCCTAGAACCAAGGTCTTCCTCAACCTGGCTCATTAGGAAGTGCTTCATCTCTAATAAACTCATCTCTCTTGCAACAAGCTCTGTCTAGACTATATCTATGCTTGGAGAAGGTAGCGGGCAGGGGACCTAATGAACCCGTGAAAGTAAGAGAAGGGAAACAGGCTAGGTAACACCATTACACAGTAGTCAGAAAGAACTAAGGCAGTACCAAGACTCTGGGAGGGGAGGCCTATGACAACTTACTCCCACTTGTCACTTACTTCTTTGTGTAGTCTGCCACTGTGTCCTGCACGTTCCTCAGCTCTGAATCCAGGTGGCCTCTCTCCAAAGTGATGTCATCCAACTCAACTTGCAGAGAGCTGATGAAGCTTTCAAAGTGAGTGTCAAGGCTGTTGGTGCTGGTGATGGAACTGGGGTCCTGCTGCTGGAGAAGCCCCCATATGGTCTCCAGGGTCTTGTTCTGTTGTTCCACAAAACATGCCTACAGGGCAATGGGGCAGCAACGTTAGGCAGCATTGCAGAACCATGGAGGGCCTTCATTAGTTAGTGGGGGTAGGTCCGGGCATCTAGCTCGTGATCCACCTGCTCAAAGGCAGATGTAAAGTTGGGCTCTTCCTGTAGCTGCACAAACTATAGTCAGGCAGTTCATCAACCAGGGCACTGAAGGTAAAACACAGTTTGAAAAATCACAGAGGAAGCATCTCTACACACAAGCTATAGGCTTGTAAAGGGAACTCCTTGAGGTTCTGGGAACTTTAGTGTGACCCTGACTCCCCAAAATACAAAGCACTCTGCAAAATCCCTCTGCAGCAGTGTTTTTTCACAGAAATCACAGAATCCATGGTCACTGCAGCTCCCCAGGCCACCGGCCATTGAGAACTGCCCCTAGATGATATGCCCAGTGGCACAATGTCACTTCTCTTCAGTTTAGAGGTGAAACAGCCCCAAGTAAGCCCCAGGATAGAGTGAACCACAAAGTGGAACACAACCTTCTATACAAAGTTGAGTAGAGATGCAAAGGGCACCAACTTCCCACAACTCCCTGAGACTAGGGGTCAACTTAGAACTCTCTAAATCCCAGTTTGCTGGCACAGCAGTACAGCAGGAAAGGACTCATGAAAAGCCCCAAAGGGTAGCTTACATCCCCAGTGCCTGATTCTAGGTCAGACCTTCTTGACCAGTGATGCCCTGGACTCCAGCTCTGCAGGTCCAGACATATATAAGGCTGCAGGTGGGAGACTTGAGCAGAGGTTCAGACAAGCAGCACAGGGTGAGGTTTGGATCTTCCCAAACCCTACAGCTCTGCCTAGGCCCTCACCCTCTAGCCTGGCCCATGTAGACACATTTAAACAGTGTCTAAACGTCAAACTCAAAGTCTCTTGTGTAAGGATGGGAGTCAGAGTTTCATTACCTTGTCAAAGAAGGAGGCGAGCTTGTCATTGAGAGTCTTGATCAGTTCAGACCCTTTGACCTTCATTTCCACAGTCTGGGGGTCAGTCTTCTCATTGAGGGGCTGCAGAAGGCTCTTGCTAGTGGTCACTTCCTGGATTGCCCCAGAGCCAAAGATTATAGGCCTATTGAAGACACCAGCCAATCCAAAGCCACCAGTTCTCCCAATGCCACCTCCAGTTCCTCTGCTACCACCAAAGCCATTCCCAGAGCCAGTGTTGTAGTTTCCCAGAAGTCCACCAAATCTACCAATCTTGGAGCCACCAGCTGCCACACTGATGGAGATGGGCCTACTGCTGCCCAGGCTGTAGAAGATTCTACTGCCAAAGACAGGTACTCCACTCTGAATCCCATAAGCCCTTACACTGGCTGCCCCAGAGCGAGCCATATAGTTCTTTACGGTGCTGCCGAATTCCACAGCTGACCAGCTAGAAAAGCCCTGTCTCCTACTACCAGGTGTCTTACAGACTTGTCTGCTCATGGTGAGGAGCCTGGTGGCAAAAAAATGAGCAAAGCAAGCAGGGACACTAAGAGTCAGCAGAAGAGCGCGGAGGAATAATGGTCTGGGTAGAATGAATCCTTTTATATGCATTTGACCGAGCTTCGGGGCTCAAGGGAAGGACAGACAATTAATCCCAAAAGCTTGTGAGCTGGGCTTTACCAAAAGGCAGTAAATTTGTCCCGAGCCACAAAGCACACCTTGAAGATAAGCTGAATGTTCAAGTGGCAGGCTTGCCTGGCAGCGCTCCACCCCCATGCACAATACTTCTCAGTTTAATGATCTAAGAGGCACTTGACATGTAACCAGGGAATCAGCTTTAGTCTGTCTACCCACCAGAGCAGAGCTCAGTTCTGGGAAAGTGACATGAAAGAGTAGTGAATGCTCTGGCTTCCTGGGTAAGGGAGATGGTAGAGCCCACTCACAACCCTGAAAGGTTCAGGCATTATGCTGGCCTGCCCCTGTTACCTGGTGGAACAGGCAGTACCCTGGTCAGCCCAAGGTTCCATGGGAACTAAGTCTGCATGCAGATACAGAGGACCCCTTTAAAAGATAGGCCCCTGCCCATTTACACACTCTGTTCCCTCTCTCTGTTCTCCTCTCTCAGTTCCCCTCTCTCTGTTTCCCCGCTCTGTTTCCTCTCAGCTTCCTTTCTACTCTCTCTCACCTATGTGCTCTATGGCGACCAACCATGGCGGTTCCTCTTCTTAGTCTCCCCATTCTTCCGGGCCTTATAATAAACTTATAGTCTTATGTCTCATGTCTCAGCATTTCTCTTTTCTTCTTTTTAAACAAAAGAATAACAGGTATCCACAAAGAGTGACAGGGTTTACTCCAGTCAGAACATGATTATTACATATGCACAGTGTGCCTGGCTTTGTGCTGAAGTTGGAGGCAAAATACTGGCCCTGTCACTTCCCTTTCCTAAAGTCAAAGCCAGGAACCAGCATCATCTGCTCCCTGGGCTCTTCCTCCCTCCCAGCCTTAGTGCAGGAGCCCTTAGCTGTGTAGCTTGTAACCATCCTATAAGGAAAAAAAAATCAGAGTTGACAGATCTCTACATTGATTAGACCTTGGCAAAACCCAACACTCCAAATATTCATTTGTTTTACATACTTCTCAAAGAAACCATATGTACTACAGACATCATCTCAGGGTTTCTCTAGGGTTTCCTATCCTGTTCCCTGAGTTGTGTCATTGCCCCAGTGTCAACCCAAGCCCCAGAAATAGGAAACATCAATTCAACAACAACAAAAAAATAACAATTCAGGGCCCAAACATAGGAAAAGCCTGCCAATGTAAGTTTATGCACCAGTAGGGTACAGATAGCAGACAAATACATGTGATACATCCACCAGGAAGTAGACATGTTATGGAAGAGCAAAGCATGGAAGCACCCTTAAGAGGCTGAAACAGAAGAGTCATGAGTTCTAGGTCAGGATGGACTATATAGCAAAACCTTGTCTAAAAAGGAAGGTGGAAGAGGAAGACTAGGAGAAGGAAGATCAGAGAAAGGAAGGGGAGGAAGATGAAGAAGAAGAAGCAGCAGCTATGAAAGAGGTGTAGCAATAAAATGTTGGGGTGGAGAAATAGCTCCATGGTAAAGAGACCCTACTTGCTGCCCTTGCAGAGGACCCGGGTTCAGTTTCCAGCACCACCTGGTGGCTGATAGCCATCCATAACTCCATTCAAAGGATCCTTCCCCCATCATCTGATCTACATGAGCGCCAGGCATGTGCATGGTACCCACACATACACGTAGGCAAAATACTCATACACATAAATAAATCTACAAATATAAAAAGAAGTATGGTAAGGGAACCATTTCATGGAGTCATCTTGTGGACCTATCCAGTAAATGCAATGATGAGCAAGCATGCAGGCATCTGGAAGAAAGGAGCCCCAAAACAGAAATCCATGAGTGCCCTGAGGTGGGACTTGTCTGAAGGGTCAATGGTTGAAGCAATGAGAGTGGGAGGCAGGCCTCTAAAATGAGATCTGAGTAGCTGGGAGGCAGGTCGCACAGGGCCACATGAAGCTGGCTCTTTCACTGAGAGGAGGGCCACTGAGGTTAAACCAAAGACACATGAGTAAGACGTGAGCTGGCACTGAAAGATTCACTCTGGCTGCTGTGTAGGAGACAGACTGCAGGGATCAAGGGGGAGCAGGTGAGAGCCACTCCTCCCTTTCCTTCCTTTTGTCTTATCTTTGCAAAACTGGCTTCCACCGCCTCCTGCAGGGATGAGCTGAGAGAGCTACACAAGCGTTAAAAGTTTCCCTGTGTTAATGCCACTGCAGTGAGCTGGAGATTGCCCTGCTGAGACTCCTGTAATTCAACGTGTGCTGAGCGTGGTCCCCACCAGACCTTGCCCCTGAGGAGTTCCTCAACAACAGTTGCCCTCTCAGGAAGCTCTGGAAAGACCTTAGGAACTTAGTAGCTACAAAAAAGGAAGGAGGAGGTAGAAAAGTCTTGACACAATCATTTAACCTGGAGAAGGGGGAGTTAAGAGAAAAATCTACAATTATTTTTCCATTAATTATTTGTAAGGTTCTCTCTCTACTAAAGAACTGGGGCAGGGAGGGTCAATTGGACCTAACATGGGGGATGTGAGTGTGGTAGGAAGGACTCTGGTGGCCATGGTCACTGGAAGTAGTCTAAAGAGATTAGAAACAGTCACCCAAGGCCCCTAGCATATAGATGGTATTGAGAATATTGAAGAAATATTGTGAAGAACAAGGAACACTTATGTCAGGAGACAAGGGGGTAATAAGGGTGAACAAGAGTGGAAAAGAGACAAAGCAGTCACAAGGCTCCAGGTGACAGTTGCAGAGAAGGGCAGAGGGTACTCATGCCCAAAGCAGTACCTGGGTCTCCAGGCCAGCCGTGGAGCCCTTTCCCTCCTCTTTCTGAGCCTGCTTACCCAGACACGTTGGTCTGGGCTTACTTTTAGTCTTAGACACAAGCCCAAGCCCCAAACACATTGGGCAACCAGCCAAATTAGAGTCCTCCACAATCTGGCTCCTACTCCTTGCCCTTCATCTCCAGAAGCACCAAGCTGGTTTGGGCTTAGTCATAGTCTACCCTGAGCCACATCTGGAAGCCTCCACTCTGGTGTTCTTACTGCTGGGAAGCCCCTTGGGCCCTTCCACAGCTCCAGGTCCACACTCGTTTTTATCTGGCCGCTTCCTTGGCTCATATATATAGACAAGAGTCACTTCCTCCCAGTCTTCCTTGAATCCCTTCTCCATGGTGCTTCCAGATCCTTGGTGGTATCTACCATGGCTCTCAACACTCTTTTAAAGTCTGGAATCCCTGTGGGTAATACATCTGTCCCCAGGACTCCCCAAATTATACTCCATACTCAGGCTACACCCTCTTCTGCATCAGCCTCATCTGTCTTGAGCTGTCTGTCCCTGTGGCCTCCCACAAGCCAACACAGAAAGGGTATTCACAGACTCCATTGCCAAGGGAAGCCCTGTTCCCCCAAGCCCATAGGTGCTGCATCAAACAAAGAGGAAGAGCTCCAGGAGATGGGAGAGACACTGTCACCTATCAGGGCACTGCTTGGAGAAAGGGGTGTACTCAAAAACTACCCAAAGAAGCCTAAGGAAGAACCAGCACTGGTGTTCAGCACAGTGCAGCCATCTACAGACTTTTTGAACAAGAGGCTTCCCTGGGAGTTCTGAGAGTCCTGCTTAGAGAGCACTTATTGCCAGTATTCAGGCATCTGTACTGCCCTGCCCTTGGGGTCCTGACAGGATATGTCCCCCAGCTGCAGTCACTAAGAGCATCATCTGTGTATATTCACTATGTTTCCTTTTTAAGTGCCTGCCCACCCACCCACCACCCCCTCTCTCTCTGCTTCTCTGCCTCTCTGTCTCCCCCCTCTTTTCTCATCTGCTGCTCCTGTCCCCAGAAGCCAGTCTCCCCTCTTTCCCTCCCTCCTTTTCTTATTCCCTTACCCCTAATTTAAAAAAAAAAAAAAAAAAGCCTCCCTGTGAGCTCTGTTGCACAGTATCTTCCTTTCTCGTGGCGCTATGTAAATTACACCACTTACCCCTCTCTGGCACTCTGGCCCTTAAATGCCATCTCCTGTGTGATACTTTCTGGTGTTTTCAAGCCTTCTCCCAAGACTGGAAGTCATCTCACTTTCCCCTGGACAGTCATTGCGTTGGTTTGTAGCTCCCAATGACATTCATCTATTTGGCCACCAAGTCACTGAGATATAGATATAAACATCTATACCAAAATCTTCCCAAAGACTCAACTAACTCCTTTTGTATTGGGGTCCCCACTGCCTAGCACAGGCTGGGCAATCAGACAACAGCAGTTTTTTTGGTTCATCCCATCACCCTTTATTCAATAGTCACTAAAAGGCAAACATGCAGAAATGGACATCATGATGAATCCAGCCAGGGCTTCTGTGCTGTTTGTTGAAATAATGAACAGATGGGGGTGTGGATGGGTGGATAGATGAGTGGTTGGCAGGTAACAGTTAAAAACATTTCTTGGAATCCCAGTGTGGTGGCGCATGCCTTTAATCCCAACACTCAGAAGGCAGAGGCAGGCAGATCTCTTTGAGGCCAGCCTGAGTTGCAGGAAGAGTACCAGGATAGCCAGGGCTACACAGAGAAACCCTGTCTTAATAATAATAATAATAATAGTAATAATAATAATAATAATAATAATAACTTTTTGGAGAGCTTCTGCCTATCTTTATCTGAGTTCTCCCTTGAATCATTAAGTTTCAAATCCAAGACTCTGGAAGCAATGCAGCTGTAGGTGCAGTCTTAACTGACAGGAGGTCAGGCAGCAGTGAGCCTGGATCATGGGCATCCTGGCCACACTCCTGTCCTCACACGCCTCTCTTCGTGCATAGGGTTCACTCCCAACCTTAACATGCCAAAGGCTCTGAGTAGATGTCCGTGGTTGTTCTTCTCCTTGGCCTCACCTTTCCCTGGCTAGATTGCCAACTGCTCAGAACAGACCACATTAACATTTCCTCTCCTTCTTTCCTTTTTTTTTTTTTTCTTTCTTTGATTTTGTTGTTGTTGCTTGTTTGCTGTGTGCTGGATTTGTTGGTTAGTTGGTTTTTGAAACAGGTCTTTCCATGTAACCCGAATGGGCCTGGAACCTTCAGTGCTGTCTCTGTCTCAGCTTCCTCAGCACAGATATTACAGTATGAACCACATCTCCAGCTTGTTTTTCCTCTTTATGAAAGACAGGAGTCTTATATCAACAAAACACAAAGACTCTCACAGCCAGTTGCCTCTTTACATAGCCACATTGGCTCTAAGATACACTTGCGTGCCTCTCATCTGTAGCTGCCTCAATGGACTAGATCATTAACTGCCCCTGCAGAGGCCAGACAGACCCCAGAGCCCCCTGGACTGGCTACTCCCACACTCCTAAGCTGAAACATGAGAAGGGGGTAGGGCAGCCTGCAGTCTTCTGGTAGCAGAGTCAGGAGCTTTGCCCTCACTCTCAACCCTTAACTCCTCTTCCCCACCCCAGAACTCAAAAAAGAGCTGAGTGGGCATTTTCCCAGGGGCAGGGTACAATGCGGAAAGAAATAGAAGCCACTTAACAGGCTCACAGTCTGCAAATGCTTCCTGCTCTGACACACATGACACACAGGGTGGCAAGCCCAGGACAGACAATGGAGAGATCAGGGCTGGGCCCCAGAAAGATAGATCTCTCTGGGCCAGGAACCTCTCCCAAGAACACAGCCCCAGATTAATGTTCTCTGTTCTATCCCAGGGGGAAAGAAACCTCATATGCCTAGCCTCAGGGTTTGCTTGAGGGCCCCATGGGTAATCCAGGCATAGGCAAAACCTTTCCACATCCTCCACTGCACCATCAGGACAGAGTTCAGGGGGATAAGTGGCACTTGCCGTGGGAAGGATTGGTTCAGGCTGCAAATGGGAGCTGTGTAGTCTGTTTTTAGGAAGAGGGAGGTAGCGGTATTCCAAGCACAGAACTGAAACCCGTTGTTCTCAAAGGCCGCACCAAGCCCTCTCCTCAAACTGCCCTCTCCCCCTGCAGCACTGCACCAAACAGAATCTCCAGGGACACCCTGATCAAGAAGTGTCCCCTTCCTTACTCCAGAAGGCCTGCCTGTCTTCCACCACCCTCCCCTTCTCTCAGGGACAGCAGCCCAGACTGAAGCCCAGTAAGCCCAAGAAGGTGCAGAAGTCAGCAAAGCCTTCCAACTCTGAAAGGGGAGCACCTGGTCCCCTCCATCAAACACTCATGACCTTGTTGGTTCTCGAGACAAGTTCCTGAAAGCCTCTCAGGTCCATTGAGATCTCAATCATGGAACTACATAACACAGGAAGGCCTCTGCCTAGGGTATAGCTCAGCGACCACACAAGGCATGTGCAGGGCCTGGGGTTGGATCCCAGACACCAGAAAATAAGAACTAAAGAGTTCTTGCTAGACACTGAATCCATGTTATTCCCTAAGTTTCATCTTCTGTATACAATAAAGGCACTGGTCTATCAGATGCCCTGTACAATTCCAGACTCAGGCTCTTCCTCCAGGTTGATCCCAGGTTCCACACTGAGTCATCCTGTCCCAGGTCATCCTATAACGAGCATCTTTCATAAAGTTGGGGGGGTTGTGAACATGTTCCCCTGCCCTCTGGGCAGCCTTTGGGTCATTATCCTGCATCTCTGCCAGCAGTACTTTCTGAACCTTGGAAACGGGAACCTGAGATAGTGACCTTGATCTAGACAGAAAGATCTTCGGACGTTTACCTAAATTATCTGAGTAAATGAGCTTCTGGAGACTTCTCCATAGTATGCAACACCAAATACTCAGAATGAATGACAAAAAGCATTTTATTGGGGATGAATAGAGAGATGAGCAGGGTTGAACGGGATACCGAGCAGTCTCTGTTTGAGCCTTGCAGAACCCATTGCTGCCAGGTGGTAGAGAATGAGCATAATTGTAGCAGATGGATGTCCAGGATCTGATAGAGGGTGGTGTGGCTGGAAGGGCAGCATGTGACTCTGATAGTTTTGAAGAAGGAGCTTGTAGTCTTCATCCCCTCTGTCCATTGGGGTGAAATCAGACAGCCCTCCCGTTGCAGGGGGGTCACCAGACCCAAATTGAAAAGAAGCTAACAAGCTCCAAAAGAGCAGAGGCCACACCACAGCCAAGAAGATCATCCTGTAACCGAGAGACCAGGGCAGAGGGGAGGAGACTCTGACAAGATGAACCGGGAAGGTGTGAAGAAAGCATGGAGACACCAGCAATGGCTGACCCTGCTGGCTCAGGGCCATCAGGACCCCGTCTCTTCTATCGCTGGGACCTCTTGGTCACAGTGGTGGTAGAGGTGATCTTGGTACCGGAACTGCCATAGACACCACCACCAAACCCAAAGCCACTTCCAGAACCGGAACCAGAGCCAAAACCACCACCCAGGCCAAGGCCGATGCCAGCACTGCCGCCGATGCCAGCACTACCGCCAATACTGGCACTGCCACCAACTACCGCTGGAGGGAGAGACAAAGTACACAGTTATTCTCAATTCTAGTAGTCCCCAACTCAGACCCAGAGGACTAGATGACATGGTACAGAAGGTACTTACAGATGCTCACAGCACTCTGGCATTCTCCAGACATCCTGTTAGGGAGAGAGAGATGTGAGCCATGCAGAACAGAACCCCACCTCCTTCAGCATAAAGATATCATGTGCTTATCTCAGCCTTGAGCAGCCACAATGTAACAGCAGAGTGTCAATCCGTGCTCTAATGGTCCTGGTCAGAAAGTACCAGCACAGCACCGAGGCAAGAAGTCCTGACCCCAAACCCAAACCTCCCTCACCTGCACTCCTCGCCCTCCAGCAGCTTGCGGTAGGTGGCAATCTCCACATCCAGGGCCAGCTTAACATTCATGAGAGCTTGGTAGTCACGCAGCAGCCGGGCCAGGTCCTCCTTGGCCTTGCTCAGGGCGTTCTCCAGCTCTGCACGTTTGCTGTAAGCATCTTGGAGAGCTGTCTGCCCACGCTGCTCTGCATCAGCCACAGATGTCTGCAGATTCTGGCACTGTGGACAGGGACATTGATGGACAACATCAGTGCCCTACTTTAGAGAACTTCATACCTGTTTCTCCTCCTGAGCCAGCTTCCCTTGGTTAAGATTCTGGTCATTCTTCTTTCCTGACTCAAGAGTCCCATTCCTAACTGGGTGGTGGTGGTGCACGCCTTTAATCCCAGCACTTGGGAGGCAGAGGCAGGTGGATCTCTGAGTTAGAGGCCAGCCTAGTCTACAGAGAAAGTTCCAGGACAGCCAGGGTTACATAGAGAAACCCTGTCTCAGAAAAAAAAAAAGAGTCCCATTCCTTCCAAACAGAATACATCCATGTAGGTATATAGCAAGACCACTGAGCTCACCTATAACCTCACCAGAAAACAAGATAAAAATATACAAAAGCCAGGGAAGACTAGCCAGGAGCCCTGTGTTTGGGATGTTGCATCACATTAAACAAGACATGATGAGATCTGTGTGGTTGGTATCATGAGGTATAAAGGCCTTATAGACTAGCCTGGAGTCTCCAAGCCTAGTGCTTTATCTGTTTGTCCCCCATAAAGGCACCCACACCCACCTGCTTCTTGATGTTCTCAATCTCTGCCCGCAGCCTCTGGATCATCCTATTGAGTTCTGAGATCTCATTCTTGGTGCTCTTCAGGTTATCTCCATGTTGGTCAGCTGAGATCTGGAGCTGCTGGACCTGATACCCAAGGGAACAGGGTTGTAAGTTTGTACAGCAGACCCAGTGAGGGTAACTGCAGATGGAGGGTAATATCACATACATGAGATCCCAGGTCAAACAAGAATCAATGGTACCTAAAGGAGCCACTCATCTCACACACCTACCTTGGTCTGGTACCATGACTCAACCTCAGCCTTACTCCTCTGGGCAATCTCCTCATACTGAGCTCGGACCTCAGCGATGATGCTGTCCAGGTCCAGGTTCCGGTTGTTATCCATGGAAAGCACCACAGATGTGTCTGAGACGTGTGTCTGCATCTGGGACAGCTCCTACAAGGACCATGTCTCACATCAGACCCCAATAGAGTTAGTCTTCCCTGACCTCTGACACCATCCTCCCATTTCCATGGAAATGACTGTGAAATAGGTCTAAAGGAAGCAGATTTAATAGTCCCCATGTGTAGGGAGAGGGGCAAGAGAAAAATGAAGTTGGTGACATCTCTGAACAGAAAAGCAATAGTTCTAGTCTCTACTGATCCCCAAGAACATAATGCTCTGTGGATAATGAGGCAGGAGTTCTATGTGTTAGGTGAAGGCAATCTAATGGAAACATGATGGGTAGCAATGACTTTTCCCCATGCAACCTCCAGCTCTAAGTCCTCTTCTAAGGCATCTGGTCCTGAGAAACTCTCCAATCAGTCTCTCACTTCACTCTAGTCTTTTCTCTCCATGATCTTGCCAAGAACCCATTGCCTTGACATAAATCATTGGAATTTATTAAGAACCATGACTTCCAACCCATAGCCTCATAGATAGGGGTTGCCCTCCTCTAAATGGAGGATGGAGGCCTCACCGCTTCATAGAGGACCCTCAAGAAGTTGATCTCATCCTTAAGGCTGTCCATCTTGGCCTCCAAATCCACCTTGATCATGTAGGCAGCATCCACGTCCTACAGAGGTAGAAGAGGAGAAAAAGGAGGAGGATGAAGGGGGGAAAGAGATAAGGGCACCAAAAGCCATCAGAATATGTAAAGTTCACTGTCTAGATAGGTTTTCCTCACACACTTACTTCCTTTTAGATCTCAACCCATTACCCACTCCCTTTGATACCATAATCCCAGATAGTGCCAAGGAAGACACAGACAGGCAGCGATGGGCTAAACACATGGCTTAAGCCAAGGGCCACTCCTAACAAGGGGGGATGCTAGAAGCTCTTCCTGCATCCTTCCTGGCTTACTTTCTTGAGGACCACAAAGTCGTTCTCTGCAGCTGTGCGCTTGTTGATCTCATCTTCATACCTGGGGGTAGGGACAGGAAGACAGAGGGCCACCATGAGCTATTTTTCCAAGGTCCACTGCTTGCTCCCAAACATATAAGAGTTGGAAAACATCCATATCATGAGCAGCACTCAAGTGAGGTCATTCTTCTACCCATGAGGCTAACACCTTGGCCCTGGTTTATTCAGGGACATAAAGACAAGCATAAAAAGAGTATTCAGGGGACAAGATGTGAGAGAAACCACAGCTCAGTGATCAAATTAGATCATTGGAAAGATTATCCTGATTCTAAATTCTAGGCAGACATTCCAGTTCCCTTTTCTCGATGTGTTCATTTTCTTAGCCCCATCCTACAGAGAGCAAAAGTAAACCTACTGTGTATTGCTTGTCCACTATATGTTCTATCTGCTCTGTCCCTACTCCCTATTCTATCCAATTGTCAGAAGCCATAAGGTAAGAATACTACCCCTATTAAATACTAAAAAAGCAAAAGCTCAGAGATTTTAAGAAACATCTAAGGTCACACACAAGCACACAACTACACACACACACACACACACACACACACACACACACACACACAAATCAGTATTGAGTTTGCTCCATCTCTTCCCAATCTACATACCAATCTGTATTCCAGTCTATGACCAGGCTAATACTGCTATTAAATGCTATTAAAATGGCTATTGAGCCATTTTATTTCTGAACCTCTTTGTGGGTACACACAAAACCCAGAAACCTAAATTGATCACTGATTAAGGCAACTAGTGGTTACTTGGCCTCTGCCTGTGAAAATGTCACCATTTGAAAATGAAAATTGGCTTAGAAGAGCTTTTCGCCCGGCTTTGGATTCCACAAGCCTGAGGTCCCAAGCCACTGGAGAGAAGCCTGAATGTGGGCCAGCCCTCCCTCTCTCCATGTACTTGGTCTTGAAGTCCTCCACACTGTCCTGCATGAGCTTCAGCTCTGACTGTAGGCGTCCTTTGTCATTGATCAAAGAGTCCAGATGCTTCCTCAGGGCATTGATGTAAGTCTCAAAGAAAGGATCCAGGCTTCTGGGGGATGTGGTGGTGGTCTGCTGCTGGAGCAGGTTCCATTTGGTCTCCAGGACCTTGTTCTGTTGCTCTAAAAATCGCACCTGTGTGGGAAAAAAAAAGACACAGGCCACTAGTAAAAGCCAGAAGCTTCAGCAGGAGGGTGTCTTTGGCCTGCACCAGTCTAGATAGTCCAGACCACCTAAGAGTCACCCAGCTTGGGCCACCTCATAGCAAGCCCAGGACACCATCATGACAAGCATGCTACTGGTCCCATCATTGCTGAGGGACATGTAGCCTGGAGAACAGAGTGTAGGGTTGATGGTATACAACTGCACAGGTGGCAGTTGCTGACATTCAAGGGACCCCAACCCACGGTGAAGAACGGCCACATTTACTGAAGAGTTTGAAAATAAGCTAAGTGTGGCGGTGTGCCTGTGTGGCCCAGCACTAAGGAGGCTGCAGCAGGACAATGAGTTTGAAACCATGATCTACACAGGAAACCCTTGTCTTCTCAATCTGTACCAACTAAGTCCTCACATGTTCTGAGACTCAGCTAGAATCCACCCTGGCGAGGACTTCCTAGGGCCTTCCCTCTCTAGAGCACCTACCCAGGCCAACCAGAGGAGTGGCCCATGTTACACACCATAAACATGAGTCCCACCTTCTAAATCCAAAGAGTGAGATAAAAGGAGATGGTGGCAAGCAGGCACCAAGAGCTCTCCATCTGTCACTTGAGTCTGTATTCCTGGGGTCACAGTAAAACCTCTACCAGCTACTATAGGCTTATTCAAGCCAGTGGGAAGAGCAAGTGTAACCCCTCATTTGCTTCAAGGTGATTTACTCTTGCCTTAAGCACTTAAAGGAACCAAAACCTTGACGCACAGCCACCTTGAACAGCATGGTCAGGAGCACCACACTGGTCCTTAGCTGTAGATCTTTGAGTAACTAGACTCCATGATGCATGGCCACAATTGAACCTACACAATGCGATCTCCAGATCTTTCATGAAACCAGAAGCTGGGTTAGAAAAAGCAAAGAGCATCCCCCCAGCACTTCAAGCAGCCTCAGAAATGAGAGGTTTCATCCGGAGACAGAATTGGGTATGAGATGACCTCCTGGCTAAGACCCAGGGCCTGGGCCTCACTCCCACCACCCTCTGCACATGTCAGGCTCGCTTGCCTTGTCAATGAAGGAAGCAAATTTGTTGTTGAGGGTCTTGATCTGCTCACGCTCTTCCGTGCGGACTCTCTGGATCTCTGGGTCAATCTCCACCTGAAGAGGCGTCAGCAGGCTCTGGTTGATGGTAACTTCCTGAATACCTCCAGCAGGACAGACGGGGAAGCCTGGACCACCTCGACCATTGAAGGAACCTCCGAAACCACCTCCAAAGCTGCCTCCAAAGCCACCAGCACCAAACCCGGCACCGAAGCCTCCGATACCGAAACCTCCAGCACCACCATAACCACCGCCTTGGCAGGACCCAGCCACACTCATGGAGATACTCTTGTGACCCCCGAGGTTGTAGAGACTCCTGCTGCCGAAGCCCCCAGAGGAGCATCGGCCTGCACCCCCAGACATGGAGGCTGAGCTGAAAGCCACCCGCTTGACTCCACTGGCAATGGCTGAGCCACTGCTAAAGCCCCGGGAGGCTCCGCGGACACTTTGCTGTCTGGCAATCATGGCTGAGAGAGAAGGCAGCTGCGATGAGCGTAGACCAGAAGGGCCAAGTCGAGAATGCCAGAGCCCTTGGCCCTTGTAGCTTATATGGGCTAGAGCAGCAGGGCTTGGTTTCAGGGGCATAAAGGGAAAAATCCGAAACATCCCTGGGCTGGGCCTTTGGCACAGGCCCATCTTTCTTGCACCTGCTGAGCATGTCACTAAACACACCTACAGAAGTCACTGGGAGGGCACAGCTTACGGTCCTATCCCCTCCCTGAGCCAGTGCCCCAGGGCCTCCTGCATCATGGCCCACCTGGCTCAGCCTCGCAAAGCCACACTGCCCTTCAACCTTCCTGGCCTGCTTCATGGGGCTCCTGCTCCAAACAAATAACTCTGTCACCCCTAATTTTATGTCACAGACTCTGGGACCTAAGAACCTGGGTTCCAAGGCACAGCCTGCCACTGACAGGCTACACACCCTGACCCGAGCAAGCTGCTCTCTGAGCTCAGCCTCAGAACTCATAAATAAGAAAGAATGCAAATATTTACTTTTCCTCTGAAGACAAGTGAGATCGTGATCATGGATGGGTGCTCCGAAGGCTGTCACAGCAGCTCTCAGACCTTGTATCCATTGTTCTTATCCTTCATGTGCTCTTGGCCCTGTGTTCACCTGGGAAAGAAGGCTCTTCTCTTACAGTTCCTGCCTAGTAGCCTTTCCAAGAAAGACCCAAAGGAGCTTCTGTCTGGGATTTCACCCTGTGGCCTACAGCCACCCTGGGACTCGCTGAGCTTACCCAGAACATAGCACATTTGGCTTTTCCAATGTGATCCAGAATTCTGGAAAGAAGGACCTAACATTCTCAATGCTGGGGACCACTTTGGCAGAATAGTGATAATTCAGGGCCCCTCCTCTCAACTGTGTATAGGATGCAAAATCCTAGTTTTACTCCTAGAACTTGGCTTCCTCCTAACTGACATATATCAGACTCTATCCATTTCTCACTAAGTAGCTATGCAGCCCTAGGGTGGTCACCTGGCTCTCTGAACCCAGCCAACTCATAAGTAAAACAAGACATGTGCCTGTGCAATGTACCCAAGGTGCCCACTACCTAGGAGGCCAAGAGACATTCATCCTCATCCTGTCCAGGCACTCGGAAATCCAATGCATCTGTGTCCCCTCCTCCATCCATCATTGAGGAAATGACCCAGATGTAAGAAGGAGCATCCACCAGCAACCTAGATAACCCTCCAAGCCTGAGCCACTCCATGTCAAACATATTCCCCAAAAGCTTTCCTGATACATAAAGAACTCAGGGTAAGGGCTGGGGAATAGGAGCGGGGTGGTGAGCATAGTTCAGGCCTTAGGAATGGAGCTACAAAGAAGACCAGACTGGCCAGGAACTCAACTAGCAGTCCTCCCAGCTCTCCCCTCTCCTTTGCCCTGTCCTGCCACTGTCCAGCTGGCCACAGTAAACCTACTCTGGGCCTGGGAGGGCTGGAGCCCAGATGTGCTCAGAAAGCTGGAGCAGATGAGCATAGCAGAACAGACAGGTGCTGCCCCTCTGCCCCCAGTGTTTGCTGGGAACCAGTTTTGAGCCAAGTTCTGTGACTCAGAGGACAAAGGGGCTATGGGACACTAGCATCTAGACCTGTGCATGCCCACCCTAGTCTGGGAGTATGTATGGCTTGGCAGGAAGGTGACAACAACTCCAGATCTCAAGGGCCACCTGATGGGGGCGGTGTTCTGAGAACCACCCTCATTCTGCCCTTCTCTCTACACACATCCCCACATGTCACCTCTATCCTCTACAGGAGCTAAGGCATTGATAGGGGTTTGCCAGATAAAACCCCAGGGGACTCATGACATGCCCCTAGGTCTTGTATGTGGGACTATAATACTCCAAACTTGGGAGAAAATGACAGACGTGCATGGTCATGTCAAGTACTGAACCAAAAAGAGACAGAGTCGGGCAGTGGTGACACACACCTTTAATCCCAGCACCCAGGAGGCAGAGGCAGGTGGATCTCTGCGAGTTCAAGGCCATCCTGGTCTACAGAGAGAGTTCCAGGACAGCCAAGGTAGACAGAGAAACCCTGTCTCAAAAAAAATAAAAAATAAAAATAAGCCAAGAGGGGATTCTCAGAGAAATGACACAAACTACACAACCACCCTCATTTTGTGCCTGGGGTCATCCAAACCACAAAGCCATGACTGAAGATGTCCCTGATGGTTCCTTAAAGTGTATGGCTATCCCTTCAGTCAAAAAGCAGAAGAGGGAAACCCAGTGCATTCTGGGTAGAAGCAACTAACTCTCTTAGAATGTCTGTTGTATGCTGAACACCAGGTGCTTTTCTTCTTGGGACACTTTCATTCTTCTCAGCCATTCCAGCAAAGAGATGTTGAAGGCTCAGAAAGGTTGTATTTCTCTCCTGAGATCCAACAACTCAAAAATAATGGGCATAAGAAGCCAGAACTGTAGGCTTGACCTCAAAGCTCATGACCTTTCTGCACACTGTTTTACATGAGTGTCTCAGCCACCCACAGTTGATGGCCCACCAGAACAGCAGCAGGGTCTTGGGGAAATGCTGCTTGCTCCAGCTCAGCTCCTACTCAGTATGATTGGTGGCTTGGTTTGTGTGACTCCATCCCAACAGGTACCCAGTAAGTCATGACATGATCCTCAAAGGCCAATCTTGTACCTTCCAATTAACTAAGTCCAAATTAATGTAATTGTAACTCCTATGATAAACCCAGACCAAACAAGAAGAATGTTCTGGTCTCAACATATAGCCTGTGAGTTTGTTAAATCAGAATTGCAGACACTTCACAGAATCCTCAACCCATAAATAAGAAACTGCAGATAGACACAAGCAAAAATTACCTTGAGATTATTTAGTCCCTGTGGTAAGAGAGTCAAAGAGAAGTTATTTCCCTTCTACACAGACACAGACAAAGTCAAGCGCCCACCAGGAGGTGACAACTGAACACGAGTCCCACATTCCCGCTGCAGCCCTGTGCACACACAGCCTTTGCTTTTGCTACTGTCCTTGGTGACCCTGCTTCCTTTGGCCATCTGCCCAAGCCTGGCTCTGAAGAGTAAGCCAGGTGCTGTCAGGCATGGAACAGGAGTGGAAAGGGTGTGTTCCTTCAGAGCTTTCTGAAGTGCAGGAGGCGAAGCCTTCCCATTCAATCTGGGATTACAGATCCTGAGGCCTCTGTCACTGTCAGCTCCAACCTGAAGAGCAGTGTGGGAAAGTATCTTGTCTTCCCCAGTCAGGTGGGTGCTCTGACCCCAATGGGTCACCTAATCTCAATTGCCCCATGGCCTGAGTCACTCTGAGGGATCCAGAGCCAGCAGAGGGATCAGAGGCCAGTGTTCCAGGAGGCCCCAGGGAGCTGGGAGGAAGGTAGGGCTCTTGCAGCCAGGGCCAGAAAAGGCCACGGATCAGCTCACTCAGTCTCCTGCCCCTGGCAGATGCCAGTAGGGGTTTTCAACCCTTCCCACAGCCACTCTTGCTGAAGTTTTAAGACTACAGGAACAGAAGCCAGGCTATGGCATACAGTCCTGCCCTTGCAGCTAACTGGCCTTCCCTCCCTACCTGCTGAAGCCCTCGACTAGGAGTGCTTCATGGGGAGGATCCTGGTGTAAAAAGTCTCTTCTGAGCTTGATGACAAACTATGTCACTCAGCTTCTGAGCCCTAAATGTACCTTCAAATGGAGCTGCTTTTTACTCTGCCATTAACTTATTGTAGCTTTCAGGCATAGGTGTTCCCTCCAGACTCCCACCAACAACAGCAGCCTTTCTCTCCCATGAAATAACAGTTTGGACTGACTGACTGCCAATTTGTTTTTCTCAATGGGTGCCATAACCTAATGAGGGGCTTAGGCTTAGGGGCAAATTTCCTTTGGATTCTGCATCCAGCACTGTGGCCCAGAAAAGTTACTTAACCACTCTGTGTCTTATGTTCCTCACCTGGAAATGGGGCTGTCAGAAAGACTGGGTTAGCCTCTCAGAGAATCCAAGTGCCTAAGCTCTCCCTAAAAGTCTAAAAGTGCATGAGGAGCTCCTGGAGGAAGAGCTCAGTGGTGTCAGGGTCATGAGGGTGTTGCTTGCCAAGTCAAGGTGCTGTGTCCCTGGCTGGTTCAGAATCTCTGCTTGTATCCCCCGACCTTGGCACCAACCTTCCTGAGTTCTCTGGGGAGCACAGCTGAGAGCATGGGCTCCTGCTGAGAGTGCCCAGCAGCACTGAGGCAGGAGAGGCTCTGACTGAGCACAGGCTGTGGGGCAAGATGGAACAGTGAAGAAATAGCTGGGCCTCCACCTGTTGCATGTCAATGAGGAGTGGGATTCATGCTGAAGGGGAGATGCAGGGAGCTGAGAAGGAAAGGAGGTGACCTAAGAGACAGGAGGCAGGGAAGGTGGGGGAACCTCAGTAGGAAAGGGACGAGTCTTGAGAAGCTAACTCCTAGGAGCCTCCATTGCCTGAGTTAGAAAATGGAGAGCCCTGTGTCCCTGTTGAATCCTGGAGCAAATTATGCACACGATCCAATTAGATGTGTCTTTGTATTGGTGGCTGGATGAGGGAGACTAGGGGAAAAATCACCAAAGGTGTGTGCAGAGAATCCAGAGGTCCAGGGAAGGGAAGTGAAGAAGGCTTCGGGGAGGGGCTCCCTAAGTCATGAGCTTAGCGTGTTCCCCCCTCACAGTCGCACTTTCTATAAAGGAAGAAACTAGGCTCGGAGATCAGAATTCTGCCCAGGTTCCCAGAGCTAATAGTGGCAAAAGGTGAGAGCTAGCCTGCCTGGTTCTGAAGGCAGGAGTGTAGGAGTTTGCTGATGGCACTAGGCTAGCACCTAGGACATTCCAGCTCCCCAGGGAGACAGACTGGAGTCACAGGCAGTTTGCTGTAGTTGCTCTTTATTGAGACACACATCACAGGCACAGACGGGCTAGGATGTGAGGTGACCAAGATATTCTGATGAGAAGCTGAGGAGGTTGGAGGTCTCTGGGAACCACCACTGTCTCCTCTCTCCTCCAGCTTGCCCTGAACTCAGAGAGGATCTGCTAACGTGAAAGAGTAGAAATGGACATCCTACCTCCTCTAAATGGTCAGGTCACGCCCATGTCTTCCAGCTGGTAACCCTGACCTCCCTCCCATCCCACTGTATTACCAAGGAGAAAATCTGAGTAAATTTGAGCCCTTTCCCAAATGCAAATCTATGTAAATTGTGCACCGCGAATACTCAGCCTCCGCGGTCCTGAGAAGGCGTGGCCAGCGCTAGGAACGTGACCCAGCCGCTCCCTCAAAGCCTTGTCTCTAGTATCTCCGGCTAGAAGTCTTGACCGTGGTGGTCTTCCGCAGGATGGAGGTTCCCCCAGAGACCTGCCCACCCTTTGCAGTGCCGTAGCTCACATTGGCACTGAAGCTGCCCTTGTTGGCCCCGCCAGCCCCGCCCAGAGAGAGGCCGCTCCCGAAGCCAGCCGCGCCGCCTGCACACACCGACGTAGAGTTGCCGGTCACCGCTGCAAAGCAAAGGCTCTGGCTTAGTAGAGCTGTCGAGCCAGGAAGAGGCGGGGGGGGGAGCTCAGAAACCCCCAAAGGACGGGAGCAGGGTAATGCGGCAAAACTGCTGAAGGCTCACACTGCCCGACCCTTTAACCCTGACTCTCGAAGAAGGGTCCCTAAGGGGACCTGGACCTCGGTCATGGGCGGGGAGGGGCGGAGAGGGGCGGGGAGGGACGGGAAGGATGGCAGATACTTACAGATACTAACAGCACTGGGACACTCTCCGGACATCCTAGGGGAGACAAAAGCCCAGAGTGGTCAGCGGTGTGGAAGCCCATGTTTAAACCTTCCCTTCCCTCCCCTTGCCTCTACGTGCAACCAACTCGGTACCAGGGCCTGAGGACAAGATCCGGAGACGTGGAATAGTAGAGATATGCTGCAATCCGGGACTCAAGGCCTCCCAGCAGAGCCTAAAGGCTGTTCTGCATGAGGCTTTCAAGCCTCCCCTCACTCCCACAGCACACAGCATCCCTAAGGACAGATCTTCCTGTCTTTCCCAGTGGAAGGAGTTGAGCCTGACCTGGCCAAGCAAACCTTGCTGCTGAGCCGGGGTACTCGAAGGATTTGGATGGTCAATCCATCCAAGAAGTGAACAGCAGAAACAGGGAGCTTGGAGCTGGAGGAGACACCCTAGAGCACCACCACCACCTTCTGCCCCACCCACAGACTCCAGGTCTCCCCAAGGTGTACAGAGGAGCAGAGGGGCTGCCACCTGCTCTCCTCGCTCTCCAGCAGCTTGCGGTAGGTGGCGATCTCCACATCCAGGGCCAGCTTGACATTCATGAGAGACTGGTAGTCACGAAGCAGCCGGGCCAGGTCCTCCTTGGCCTGGTGCAGGGCTGTGTCTAGATCTCCAAGCTTCTTCTTAGCGTCCTTGAGCGCCATTTCCCCACGTTGCTCCGCTTCTGCGATGGCGGTCTGCAGCTGCTGGCACTGCCCACGGGAAAACAGTATTGGGAATACCTTCCAGGGTCATGCTGTTCATCCCTTTGCTCTCAAGCCGGGAGCCCCATACCCTGCCCAACCAACTTGAGAAAAACAGAAGACATTGTGACTGAAAGGGAATTAATAGAAGAACTGAGGGAACCCAGAAGTCTAATCACTTCAGATCCCGCCGCCCCCCAGGGCTTTGGACAAGGTAAAAATGAGTAATAAAACCTTACTACCGAGCAAGGGCCTTGTTCTATCTAAAGAAGAAGTCATACTGTTAGGCCACACCTACATAGAGTTTGCATCATAGAACCCTTTGCTCTGCCCCCTGACATCCTAGAGATGGGCTAGATTTACCACTTTGAAGGTCATCCCATATGCTCTAGCACTTATACACTCTCTCTCTCTGAAACCTGATCACTTGTCCTGGGAGCCCCTTTCCAAAAGGAACAGGTTGATCTTGCTGGGTCAGACTTTGAGTTTTCCAGGCTGAGCCGGTGGCCTACCTGCTTCTTGGTTGCATCCACTTCTCCTTGCAGTCTCTGGATGGTGCGAGTGAGTTCTGCAATCTCGTTTTTGGTGTCTCGAAGACTGTCCCCATGCTTCCCAGCTGTCACCTGCAGCTCTTCATACTGAAGGCCGAAAAAGTGTCAGTGACTATCAAGAGCCCTGAAGGTAACTGTTGGCCTCAGAGCCCACCCTCTGCTGGAAGTCCCTTAAAAGCTGAGTGTACCAGGTCCCAGAACTCCTAGGGCCCAGTGGGCCAGGCCACTGTAGGGGAAGAGGTCCAATTACCACCTACACACCCAAGCTCTGCCCACCTTGGTCTGGTACCACGACTCAGCCTCAGCCCGGCTCTTCTGGGCGATCAGTTCATACTGGGCTTTGACCTCAGCAATGATGCTGTCCAAGTCCAGGCTGCGGTTGTTGTCCATGGACAGGACCACGTTGGTGTCAGACACGTGGGTCTGCACTTGGCTCAGCTCCTGAAGAAACAGGAGAAGCTGCCACCAGAGCCCTGCTCCAAGCCTTGGACAGAAGCCAGAGATGGAGAGCAGGACCCTTGCATGGCCTCAGAGGGACATCCTAGGCTTCCACGGGATCCATCCAGAAAGAATCTACCACTGAAAAAAGAACTTCCATCTCCTGGATGGCATCAGCATTCATCTTCACTGTTGATCTTCAGGCCTCCTGCTGAGAGATCTGGAGGACGAGGGGAGTGTCCCTCCCAGCCCTGTGCCACCCTGGCTCTGTGCTAGCATATTCACTGGTTTCTGTGATCTTCACAGAAACCTCCCAGCTGGCCTGAAGACTACTTCTGTGCTCCCAGGGCAGGCAGCATGCTGACAGCCACCTGCTCCACCATCCATGATAAGGAATGAGGCTTGGAAGTAAAGAAACTCATACCACATACAGGGGGAAGGAGATGACACTGGATCTGGACAGTGAGCCCTGATGGCTTCTGACAATCACTGCACTAAACCGTGGTGTTCTCAAGATGTTCTTGCATTTCTAGGGTCACCACCTTTCTAAAAGATGCCTTATTGACCAGGAAGGTGATGTGAAGATAACAAAAGTTGAGAGTCTGTCGTCTGGGCACTGGTCACGACTTCGTTGGCTCCCAGAGAGCTCTGCCTCTGCTGCCCCTTGGCTCCCTGAGCTGCTACCAGACTGCCCGCCACTCCAGCTGGAAAGCCACTTGCACTTTCAGTCTTCCTCATAGACTACCTGATGAGCATGGAATCTTTCCTCCAAAAGACAACACCTGATGGGCATGGTGACTTCCACAGCACTCAGGGGTTCATGACCAAAGGAGTGCTGTAATTTAAAACCAGCCTGGGCTACAGTATGAGTCTGTGTCTTGTAAAAAGAAAGAAATGTCTTCCATATTCTCACTGCATCTCTAGCACCCCTTACACACAGCCCAGAGGATTATGACAGAGAGAGAGAGACAGAGAGAGAGAGACAGAGACAGAGAGACAGACAGAGAGAGAGAGAGAGAGAGAGAGAGAGAGAGAGAGAGAGAGAGAGACTTGCTTGGCCATGCAGTAAGTAGGATGAGTTAGAATTTGGAACACTTCTTTTTCTACCTCCACAGAGAGATGAAGTCACTTGCCCCAAATCAACAAGCAGTAAGGAAAGCCCATTTTAACCCCTGAGCAGCCTGACCTCAGGACCTGAGATGACTCAAACCAAAAAGAGAGCTGAGGGAGAGGGAGAGATGGGAACCAGAACCATATCTACCTGACAGCTGGGGATGTTGGCTGTGCTCTAAGTACAAGGGTGGGGAGAAAGGAGTCACTGAAACTGGAAAGGAGAAGTGGCAGTGGTCCGGGGACAAGCTACTCCTGGCCTGCTGTGTACCAGCTGGGTAATCAAAGAACCTGACATTCTCTGTGTGTCGTCATGGTGTATGGTGGCCATGAGGTTCCAGATCAGACTTGGCGTCGGTGGGTGCTCAGGAAATGCACTCATCTGCTCAGATTCCTCTGAAGGGTAAGAAGCCCTGAAGACTCCTTGTCCCAGGTGACTCCTCACACTCCTTTGGGACACACAGCCAGCATCATCTCTCAGCTCCAGCACCCCCAAACCCCACCCTCAGACCACCACAGAACAGCACATGGCCTGAGTAGAATCAACCTGGAGTTAGTAAAGCAACAGGGACAGAGACTCCCCACCAGACAGCAGCCTCAGTGATCTGCTGGCACCATGATGTAACATGGAGAGGAAGGTCCAGGTGTTCAGGGAAGCGGAATTAGTGAAAATAAACAGGAGGAACCCCAAGGCAAGCAAAGCGTGAGTCTCTTCAGACATCAGAAACACTCAGGTGGAGAACAGTGGAGGTGTCCAGGCAAAGGAGCCAGAGATGCAAAAGTGGGGTCACTAGGGAAAGCTGAGTCCTTAGGTGTCCCCCAGGCTAGAGAGGGAACTCAAAGGTTGTTTTCATGCCAATGAGACATTCAGTGAGAACGAGCTCACCCTCCAGGTTTCCTTTGGATTTGGCATGGCCAAAACCAGAGCATGGGATTGAATCCTGAGTGCCAAGTTGGCTACCATGACTGGCAAAAGAACCATTGGTCTGGTTCTCCTCTTGCTGTGAAAGGAAGCCCTGATGGATGAAGAAGCCCTTTGACTGGAAGCAATCCCCGGGAACAGTTTGTAACTATCTTCCCTTTATGCATCTTCATTTAATTCTCCCACCTACTCGATGCCCGACTTGCTGACTTCCTGCCACCCCAGACATTGTGCCCTTTGATGCCATGGCCCTGCCCAGCTAGACCTATCCTGTGCCTGCTTCTGAAGTCCAGCTCTTTCTTAAGATCCAGTGCAGGTGTTTTCTCCTCAGAGGGCTCCAGAAGAGCTCCCACCACAGGCCCCCTGTGTGCCTTGGAACCTTGAGCTGTCCTAACATGGCTGTCCTCATTTAAGAACCCGGCCCCAAGGGCAGGAACTTTATCTTACTTGTTATGTGGGAGGAACCCCATAAATGTTTGTCAAGTGAGCAGGGCAAAAAGAAAGGGATGCTGGGTGACCCAGCCCTGTGCTTTGGATTGGGTGAAGCCAAACCTGAAATACTGAGAACAGACAATTGAGCCTAAGGGTGGATAGGGAAGCCCTAACTCCCAAGAGATCACCAGGGAATCCCAGCAAAGAGACATGGAAAACTCCCAGAATCCTTTATGGTGAGCTCCACCTGGCTGATCAGATGGAAGAGAGCAGAAGAGCCCAGTAGAGCAGGGAATACAAAAAGAGGGAAGTGACACTAGGCTAATGCCTTCAGAAGACCCTGAGCTAACTCAACTACTATGTCCTTTGCCTCAGTTGCATCTCAGAGAACAGTCTTCCTACTGGAAATAGAAACCCAAGACAGACTTGGAACATGTAAGAGAGGCCTTGGCCCAGGCAACCTCAGAGTCTAGTTCCAGGGGGACAGATCCTAGGTGCCCCAAGGAAGGTCAAGGAGATGAATACTGAGCCATCCCAAAGAAACAAGGATATAAAAAGATAAATAAATAAATAAATAAATAAATAAAATAAAAAGGTTTTAAAAAAAGAAAGAAACAAGGATGAAGAGTCCAGAGCCCAACAGCAAATGCCCTGCTCCTTATAGGAAAGGGATCAGGATGCAAATTAAGGAATTATAAAACATGGGAGGAGGCACCAAGAGTCGCCTGAGGAGACATGAAACCAAGTAGGTTTCATTTTCACACATCAATGTATTGCTGGATAGCAAAAAGCTTACCACGGACACTATCTGACCACACCTTTCCAGAAATTCCAAAAATAAGACAAGAGACTGGGGAGATCACTCAAGCAGTAAATGTTTGTCATGCAAGCATGAGTTAGGATCCAAACAACTATGTAAAAAGCTTGGCATCTTGATGTGTACCTTGTAACACCACTGGAGTGAAGGAAGACTGGTGGATTCCCAAGGCTCATTGACCAATAAGTGAAGTACAGGCTCAGTGAGAGACCTTGTCCCCCAAAATACAGTGGAGAGTGCTAGAGTAAGATGCCCATAGTCAACTTCTGCCTTCCTCCTCTCATTTTCATTAGAAATAAATATGAATATAATTTGATTTAAAAAATAAAACAAGCCAGGTGGTGGTGGTGCAAGCCTTTAAACCCAGAACTTTGGAGGCAGAAACAGGTGGATCTCTGTGAGTTAGAGGCCAGCCTGATCTACAAAGTGAGCTCCAGGACAGCCAGGATTGTTATACAGAGAAACCCTGTCTGGGGGGGGGGGGGAGGGAGGGAGGAAAGGAAAGAAGGAAGGGAGAGAGAGAGAGAGAGACAGAGAGAGACAGAGTGAGAGAAAGAAAGAAAGAAAGAAAGAAAGAAAGAAAGAAAGAAAGAAAGAAAGAAAGAAAGGATAAAGGAAAAGAAAAATAAGACAGGGTAATGTGCTCCAGAGATGGTATATTAAATAGACTGGGGGACTAGGGGGCAGGCCTCCATTATATATATATAGTCCAAGTTGGCCTTGAACTTGGGGTCCTCTTGCCTCAGCTTCCCAAGTGTTGAGATTACAGGCAAAAGATACCACACCATCTTGGTTAAGTGGATGTTAAAGTAGCTAAGGCACTTTAACTACACAATCTTGATTAATGAAATGATAGCATTTTGGAAAGTTACCAATGGAGACCTGAGTGCTCTATTCTTGACCTTGATTGCCTTCTTCCCTCCATTAATGACTTATCAAAGACGTAAACAGGAGGGTCTGGACACAAGCTTAGATCAAGGAGTGCTTATCTAGCATGCACAAAACCCTGGGTTCAAACCAGGAGTGGTGATGCACACCTGTAATCCTAGTCAACACAGAAAGACCAAGAGTCATTCTCAGCTACATAGCAAGTTTGAGACTAGCCAGGGCTAGTGAGCCCCTCAAAAAGTTAATAATCATGAAAATATTTAATTAAAAAATCTAAGCAGAACATTTATCCAGTTTGAAAAAATAGAACAGGACACCACTAACACATGGGATAAGACAATCCAGATGCCAAGTGCCTACATAGCATTGCTTGAGGGTACAAACCCCTGCAGCATTATAAGGAAGGGAGACATTAACTCTTGCGTTTTGTATAAAAATTCAACTGACACCAGGTGTGGTGGACCATGCCTATAATCTCAGTACTTGAGGGGTTCACAAGGACTGCTGTGAGTTTCAGACTGGGATAGATTATAGCAAGGCCTTGTTTGAAAAACTAATAGCTGGAAATGGAGCTCAGTAGTACAGCACTTGCCTAGTCCTGAGTTCCATTCCCAGTAGTCTCCTCTCTCTCTCTCTCTCTCTCTCTCTCTCTCTCTATATATATATATATATATATATATATATATATATATATATCTCACACACACACACACTCACACTCACACATGCACACACACACACACACACACACACACACACACACACACACACACACACACACGTCACTCTTGAAAGCATCTATGTGAAAATCTCCAGAAACTGTCTAAGCAGCCAGAATGATAAGGTGGTCTCTGAAACCCAGTATACAAACTACAGGAATGTTGGGGTGCATGAACAGGTAGTGTCTGCTTGGCTTCCCTGCCCATCTGTTCTCTAAATACTAAGAGCCCCATTTCCTGACTTCTCACATTCCTTGGGTTTTTGTTTCTTCATTACCACAAGATTC
Source organism: Cricetulus griseus (assembly GCF_003668045.3). Taxonomy (NCBI): domain Eukaryota; kingdom Metazoa; phylum Chordata; class Mammalia; order Rodentia; family Cricetidae; genus Cricetulus; species Cricetulus griseus. Next base: position 398,327,166 of record NC_048595.1, read on the forward strand.
AAGTCACCTTCTTTGGGGTTGTTTGGTTTGGTTTGGTTTTTGTTTGGTTTTGGTTTTTTGAAACAGGGTTTCTCTGTGTGTAGCCCTGGCTGTCCTGGAACTCATTCTGTAGACCATGCTGGCTTTGAACTAAGAGATCCACCTATCTCTGCCTTCCAAATTAAAGGCACAGACCACCACCACCCTTCCTGAGTCACTTTTTAACAGAGCCCTCACTGGGGCAACACCTAACCTCACAGACTGTGAGCACCCTGCCACTTGGAAGGTTCGGGTAGAAGCTACATGACCCCCTGTCTGAATGGCACAGAAGGAGGTTTTGCCTGTGATAGAAGGTTAACTGTGAGGTCCCTGCTGGTGCTAGGAACATCTGATTCTCTAATGAATTCCCACTAAGCTCAACCCTCTGGACCCAGTCCCAAGGCTCCCTGTCTCCTGAGACCGGTTCTGGATTCACTGAACTACCCACTACCCTACCTCACCAACCTGGAGCACAATCCCTGTTTGCCCATCTCTGCTGCTCCAACCCCTGCCCCATTACAAACTGATCAGGCAAAGGGCACTACTTCTAACTAGTTCCATGACCAAGGACAAGTTACACTGTACCACAGTACCTTTGCTCTCAAAGGGGCATGATGATAACACCTACATTATGGAGCTGTTGAGAGAATTATGCAAGAAGTTGACCCAAGGCCTGGCCCTGTTGAGAACATCAACTGTATGAGAGGTAATACTCACTAAAGGGGTGGGGTTTTTCTTTTTTGAGACAGTGTTGTCTCTCTCTGTCACCCTGGCTTGTATACAACATCCAATAGACCAGGCTGGTCTCAAATTCACACCACCTGCCTCTGCCTCCAAATGCTAGGATTAAAGGCTTGTGCCACCAAGCCTTGCCCAGTTGTAGGCTCCAAACTTTTACCAATTTCACACCTCTATGGGAGACTCTCCAATGATACATAAATGTTTGCAAATCATGTCTATCCATTCGTCTCCTCACCATCTCAAAAAGATGTTGCAGGAAGTCAATCTCCTGGGTCAAGGTGTCCACTTTTCCATGCAGATCCATTCTGCCCATGTATGCAGCATCTACGTCCTAAGGAGAAGGAAAGAGCAAACAGAGTGCTCAAACCAGAGTCCAAATCTCTGCAGATCTACCCAGACCCTTCGCAGCCAAAGGACCGCTTCCCCCAGCCTAGTCTCCCCACACACCTTCTTAAGCAACACAAATTCATTCTCCAAGGCAGTTCGCTTGTTGATTTCATCTTCATACCTGTAATACAGGGAAGTCTCAGGCCAGCTCAGCCAGTTCTGTCTTTCAGGAGGTGGGCTCACCTGACTCCCAGTTTCTCCCACCAACCAGAAACAAATTTGGGGAACAGTTCTTTAATGAAATCAACCAATGAAGACACTGGGATGGTGTCTTTATTTAAACCCTTCCTTCCCCTTTTTGAAGAAAGGACACCAAACTTACACAACATTGTGGCACTGTGGGACTGCCATCCCTTTGGATCCGAGCCCTTGGAGCCTCTACCAGACAGAACAACTGTGCCAACAGTGGTTAACCTCTGTCTCCACTTTCAACAACATGCTGTCATTTGAAACAATCAATTCCTGCCCAACCACCTCTGCCGAGACTAAGGTTTAGAAATTACCAGTGTCAAGTTATGGGAAAAGTTTTTGTTGTTCTTGATTTGTTTGTTTGTTGTTTTTGAGACAGGATTTCTTGTGTAGCCCTGGCTGTCCTGAACCTCACTCTGTAGACCAGGCTGGCCTCAGACTCAGAGATCTGCCTGCCTCTGTCTGGGAAAAGTTATTTTGAAATTACATTTTAATGTTATAAATACATGTATTGCCAAGCATGTTGTAGAATGGTCATTTGGATCTCAATTCAAACACTCATTTTTCTAAATTTATATTTATGGACCAGTTGAAAATTCCAAACTAGGTAGTCCATGAGGCTGAGGAATTGGTATTCTGGACATTTTAGATATGGTTGTGGCATTGCGTTTAAGTTTTGTTAGGTCAAGTTAGGCAAATGAACTATAGAAACATACCTGTTGCAATTTGAATTAAGATTATGTGAGGATATAAGGAAGCATAGGAACATCCGATGTTGATATTTCTCAAGAAGGGAATTTGGAATGCCACCAAATATGAGAGAGAACACAGAAGTGCCAGTGACTTCCCTCAGTTTCTAGAGAATAGTTAGGGTGCATGTTGTTCCTGTACCTCAGATGTTTTTCTGAAGAAAATTAGTGTTGTTGTGCTTCATATAACCTTGAGCATGTTGGGCTGGGTAATAGCCTTTTCTGCTGAACTGTAAACTCATAATTGTTATAACTGCATAATAAAAATGAGGTTCGAGATTGGCTGCCCCAGGCCCCTGGTTTCCTGTGTCAATTCTGGCTCTACTCAGGAAAGATGATTCAGCCAACCTCTCACATATTCCTAGTAAACACATTTATGAATAAAGTCGTGAGATGGATAGACTTGCTTGGAGACAAAAGGGGAGGAGGCAGGAAAAGAGAAGGACACAATGAGATTGGCGGAGCTTAGTGTGGATGGCAAGCGCATGGGGTTTGGAACACCATTCTCCCTACCTTATGAAAAGGACTTTTTAGAATTACCAAACTGAGTGAGATGACTCACACATGTAATCTCTGCGACTGAGGCAGGAGGGTCACCAAGAGTTCAAAGCCAGCCTGGGCTAAGAGCAAAACCCTGTCTCAAAAAGATAATAGTAGTAGTAGTAGTAGTAGTAGTAGTAGTAGTAGTAGTAGTAACAAAATAAATAAACAAATATATCACAAACAAACATGACAACGCCCTAGGCCCTCAGTAGGGGTAGCTCTCCCTGGATAGGGGTGTGATCTTTTCCATAATGTCATATATGTCCCACAGGGCAGCATGTGTGTTCTCTCACTTGTTCTTGAAGTCCTCCAGATTGTCTTGCACGCTCCTCAGCTCCATATCCAGCCTCCCATGCTCGCTCTGCTTGGCATCCAGCTGCCTCCTCAGGTTGCTCAGGTAAGTCTCAAAGAGAGGCTCCAGGTTCCTGGTGACCCCTGTATTCTGGCTCTGCTCCTGTAGCAGTGCCCACTTGGTCTCCAGCACCTTGTTCTGCTGCTCCAGGAAACGCACCTGGCCAGGGAAAAAAGGATGGGTGGACATTATCTGAGGAGCAGCGTCCAACACACCAGGCACCAGCATCATTAAGGTAGTGCGGCATCACCTAAACCTCACTGGGAAGGAACAATCCTGATCAAATGACAGTCCAAACAGATGGAAAGGACTCTAAAGAGTGAACAAACACAGGGCCCCTGTGCTTGTGTTATGTGTGCTAGTCACCTGAGCCTGAGCACTTGGTTCTCTGTCTCACTTTCCCACTTGTCCACTTGTCCTGAGTAAAACTGGATGAGGTCAGTGTTTATGAGACTGATCCTACATCAAAGTCAACTGTTAAAAATATCAGAGAGAGCTGGGTGGTGGTGGCACATGCCTTTAATCCCAGCACTTGGAAGGCAGAGGCAGGCACATCTCTGTGAGTTCAAGGCCAGTCTGGTCTACAGAGTGAGTTCCAGGACAACCAGGACTGTTTCACAGAGAAACCCTATCTCAAAAAACAAAACAAAACAAATATATCAGAGACGATCCCAAAAGCAGGCAGATAGATGAGACTGGAGAGAAGGTTCCGCAGAGAAGAGCACTAGCTGATCTTCTAAAGGATCCAAATTTAATTTCTAGAACCCACACAGAGGCTCACAAAAGAACAAGAGTCACCAGGGAAGAGGATGAGAAATGGGCAGCACTTGCCTTACCCTCTGGTATGTAGGCCCCACCTCCACAACAACCCAGGCCTAGTCAAGTGGCCATGAGCTCTGTAGCAAGTGCACATTGGTGCCCAAGTCCGTGGAGCTCTGCACCCTACTTCATGGTTTCATCTCTGCTCTCAGGCCCCTGTGTGATCCTGGGCAAGTCACAGGACCACTCTACTAAACCTCAGGTTTTATAACTTAAAAATGGGCAAAGCATCACCTACCCTGACTCCTTATTGAACCCTGTGGATGACGCATGAGAGGGGATGGGGCCCTTCTGTGTTAAAAGTTCAAATCATGGACCCAATTGAGTTATTCCTCGGACCTTCATCATGACCCCACTGCCTAGGCCCAGAGGCAACATACACAGTGCTGACAGAATGAGCACCAGAGTCCTCCCAGTCACCCTGTAGGTGAGACAAGGATGCAAGTATAGTAGTCAAACCATATGGTGGCCACCCTCCTCACTGTCCACCACAAACTGAGCTTCTTGGTTGGGAACCAGAAAAGAAGAAGCAGTGGGGACTTCCTCTTGTCCCCTATGTTCTAATTGTAACTGACTCCGAGGCTTCTTGGGTTGGAGAGAGCAGACAGGATCCCAAGGCTTCAACCTTGGATAATTTGTAGGATTCCTAAGCCATGCATGGTTGCCCACAGCTATAAAATGACACAAGTCATTAAAGGCCACCTCCCTAACAGGAACACCAACAACCACACGTGTTTTAATTATGAGGTAAGGCTGCTGCTTAACGGTACCCAACACAGTCAAGTGGGCTGAGCCCCTCATAGCCTGAGGCACTCTGACAGGAGAAATCCCAGCCATCAGGTTTCAACCCCAACCCGAGGTTAGCAGAAACAAGTCACCCCATCCTGCCTGCCTAGTGCACATGGCTGAAACTTCCTTTACCCAGACTACCCTCCATTAGAGGTACAGCTTCCAGCCCCAACCCCCAGTTTTGCCCCACCCACCTTGTCAATAAAGGAGGCAAACTTGTTGTTGAGGGTCTTGATCTGCTCGCGCTCCTGGGTGCGCACCCGCTGGATCTCGGGGTCTATCTCCACATTGAGAGGTGTCAGCAGACTCTGGTTAACAGTGACTTCCTGGATCCCCCCAGGAGGACAGACTGGCCCAAATGTCTGCCTGCCAGCCCCTAGGCCCAAATAGGCCCCAGTGCCAAAGCCTCCTAGTGCCCGGCCAGAGGAGGTCCCACCAGCCACACTGACAGAGATGTTCTTGCCTCCCAAATTATAGAGGCTCCGGCTGCCGAAGCCCCCAGAGCCAGGGCAAGAGCGGACCCCACCGCCACTGCCGCTGCTCCTGGACATGGTCACTGAGCTGTAGCTGGTTCGAATCCTACTTCCGCCTCCTCCGCTGGCTGAGTTAGAGCTGAAGCCTCCTTTTGTGGAGTAAGTCTGTCGGGACACAGAGGACCGCATGACTGACAGCAAGTGGGGAAGCAGCTGGGAGCAGGAGGGAGCAGAGGAGAGGAGCACAGTGAGCTGCTGAGCCACCAAGGGCCTTTTTATCTTTTCCGAGCTGGGCTGGCCCTGGGTTCCACACACTCCCGCAGTGATTACCACAGGTGAGAGGGAGGGGCCTTGTGAGCCTGGGGGGAGCCCCTCTCCCCGAGGATATGGGAGGGCCTCGCCCAGCCATCACCGGGACTGGAGAACTGCACCTAAGCAGAGACTACTTGGGACCGGAAGCACAGCCCCCACCCCCACCCCTAGCCCCCGCAGGCTCTCCTCACTTGAAACAGAATGATAAGGCTCCCACGGCCACCCTCACCACCCAGTGGCTGACTTGGCCTCCTCCTACCCAGCCCTGGTGGCCTGCTGTCAATGGGGCTCTGTTTTGTGGGGTTTGTCCCAGGGCCCTGTGGTAAGCCAAGGCCCCGGGGCCCAGGGCTGTGCAGGTGGCAAGGGAAGGTGCATTGGGCAATGGGTTGTAGAGAGAGTGCCCAGGCCTGCTCCAGTCCCACCCTCCCAGCCTACCGCCTCCTGTCTCTTGGCAGGTCCAGTGTGGGGGGCACAGGTGACAGTGTAGGGGTGGGGCAGCTGCTCTTCTGTCTATACTGGCAGGTGTCTGCTGGGTGGAAACCCTGTGTGGGGGAAAGAGGATCCAAGGACGAAAAGAGGTCCCTGCCCAGCCATTGGTCTAGACAGGCACACAGTGTGGGTTGAAAGGCTCTGGTTCAAACCAGGCATGGTGGTACACACCTATAATCCCAGCACTCCAGAGGCAAAGGTAGGAGACTCAGAAGTCCAAGGCCAGCCTGAGTTCCATTAAACCCTGTCCCAAACCCAAAAAAAATAAAAAAGAAGAAGAAAAGAAAGGTTGGCCTCCTCAGGCAGGGTGTTAGGACTTAAGACCTCAGCTGTCTTTCCTGGAACTGGAAGGGGGCAGGGAGCACTGACCACCCTTAAGCTCTTCCTTGGTGGAACCTTCCAGAAGAGACCAGCCATTTTGGAATAGCTGAAAGTATACACATCCAAGAAGCCCCAAATGGTGCACATTGTACCCCTATCATCCTTTGCTTTCCCTGTCCACCAGGAGTCCACTCAGTTCAGAAGGGCAATGCCACTTTACATCATCCTCCACTCTCTTTCCAGCCAGGTTTCTAGAGCCAAGCACAGCCAGAACACTAGAGAGACTTTAGACACAAGATCCCAGACCATGGAAGAAGGTCTCGAAACCAGCCCTCCTCACCTCTTCATCATTCAGTGAGAGTAGGGTCCAGAAAGGACAGAGAAAGCCTCGCCTGGCTTAAGGCGAGTATGGGGCAGTGTTTACTCTGCCAGGCTAGAGTGCTCAGCCAGCTTGAACCCTAACAGAAGCGCAGGACCTTAGTGAGGACGGTGGCCTCTAGGCTCCGAAGGAGGGTGATGGATTTTTCACCTGGGCCACTGGGAAGTTCAAGCAGCTCTCATTTCCTTGAAGCACTGAACCCAGCTCCTACCAGGGGTGAAAAGCCACAGAACTAACCCCTTAATGCCACCCAAAAGACTGCCTTCCCTGATGGCAGCAGGGATCTGGGAAAGCAACCTCTCTGACTGGAAGCATAGCCCACCGCAGAAGTCCTTTGGAGAAACAATGGCCTTAGATGGAGCCATCATCTCCCACCAACCACTCTGCATCTCCTTTCCCCAGGCTGAGAGCCCTTTCTCAGGCTCCCTTATCTCTGTCTGGCAGCGTGGGAGTGGAGATAGCTGTGAGTGGGGCCTAGCCTCCAGGCTACTGTTTGGTCCCCGAGGCAGGAAGATGATGTCAGTCAGTACTGTGAGTCACTGTGTGGCTGGAGTGGTGGGAGTGGGAGTCGGGCTGTAAACATGAACGTACCCCACCCCGAAGAGGAGCATTCAGGTATGCAATTCATTTATGTATTTACCAAGCACACACTCTGTGCCAGGCTTTGCACCGGGAGGTAATGAGCTAGTGGCAGATGCCGATGCAGCCCAGGTCCACCCTTGGGAGACAAAGTTGTTGCTCACAGACAACCTCCCCTTCCCAGCCAGACAGATCACCAGGCAGGGTCATGTGAGGTTGCTTTGCCTTTTCAGCCCTTACTCCCAGCTCTGTAGCTCTTTTGCTGTTTATAGACATCAAACTCAAACCTTCTTTGAAAGTTGTTTGCAGAGAATACACACACACCCTGATTTTATGTAGCCCAAGCTATTATTAAACTCTGTGTGTAGCCAAGAATGACATTAAACTCCTGATCCTCCTGTTTCTACCTCTCAAATACTAAAGTGAAAAGCATGTGCCACCACACCTGGCTTTTGCAATCTTTTAAGAGGAAATCCCAGTCTTTAATCCCAGCACTCGGGAGGCAGAGGCAGACAGATCTCTGTGAGTCCGAGGCCAGCCTGATCTACAAAGAGAGTTCCAGGACAGCCTCCAAAGCTATAGAGAAACCCTGTCTTAAAAAATAAACAAATAAATAAATAAATAAATCCCATACCTTTAAAACTGGCGGGGCTTATATTAATAATTGTAAACTGAAGAGAAGTAAAGAATTACAAAGGTCCATGAATCAAGCACTCAGGACTTCAAAGGTCTCCTACTAACACCAGAATCACACAGCCACTCTGGGAAAGGTGATTTAATGGCTATAGTGCATTAATTAACTGGCTGGTGAGCCTCCTACCAAGGTTCTATCCATTGGCAGTAAGTGCCTGAACTTGATCCAAATTTGTGGCCTCCCACAAATATTATGGAGGAAGTCCAGGGAGGAGGGGTTTCCAAAGGAAGGGAGAGCTACAGCCTACTGCCACTTCTACTGCTAGCTACCAAGGGCCTCCAACTCTAGAGACTCTCATCTGCCTAAGTCCTCACCAGCTAGCAGAAGACAAAAGTATGGGGATTTGAATGCTACTGTCACCAAAAGCATGGGTCAGAATAGCTGATAAAGGCAACTGACATTCCTAATATAAAACAGCTCGGATGTGAACAACATGGAAGACACAGGACAAGTCACCTCCCAAGAGAAGGACTTTCCAGTCTAGTAAGAATGAATATTATCATCAGCAGGTACTCAGTGTGACCCATTGTGGCCTGAGAACCTTCCATCAGTAATGGCAGCCCTTTACCCAGCCCTGGCTATGCTCCCTGGTCTCTGCCCTACCTCAGGGCCATGCCCACCTTCTACACACCTGGACACTGCTCTCTTGTTCCCTTCTTCCAACCAGGTTGACCTAAGAAGAGATCAGAAGGGAGAGAAATGTTTATTCTTGCTAGCTCCCGCCATCTTGGGTCACACTTCTCCTAGGGGTCCCTCCCCACTGTTCCAGAAACTACTCGCTGTGCCATGTCTCATGACACTTCGTCTCTATACAGGGGAGCTAATGCCTGCTCTTCCCTGGCCTGTCCTAGATTAACACTGAAAGTCGCCTTGGTCCCAGATAACCTGAAAAAGTTAGCTGGCTTACTGGAGAGGTGGTGGCTTCTTCCCTGCTCCTTACTGTTGTAGGTCCCTGGCCTCGGTTCTCTTCTCCTTGGGAAGTAATCCTTCCTGTAAAGACAGTTCACCTCTCTCGGGTCCTCACTCCCAGGGTGGTAGCCAAATAAAGGAATCAGGGTTGTGAAAAGAGGTGACAGTGGTGTACAATTCACTGCATGGACTGGACCCACTATGTGCTCCAAGGACAAGGCCATTAAGAAGTTCCTCATTTGGACCCACTATGTGCTCCAGGGACAAGGCCATTAAGAAGTTCCTCATTTGGGGTCATGGTAATGGCTCAGTGGGTAAAAGCACTTACTGCACGAACCTAGAAATCAAAGTTCCATTCCCAGCTCCCACACCTGGGAAGGAGAAAATCAGCTCCCAAAGATATCACCTGGCTGGAGAGATGGCTCAGTGGTTAAGAAGACTGACTGCTCTTCCAGAGGACCCAGGTTCAATTCCCAGCCCCTACATGACAGCTCACAACTGTATGTAATTCCAGTTCCAGGGGTTCCATCACCAATAGTCAAAGCACCAATACACATAAAATAAAGATTAGATTTTTTTAAAAAAAGATATCACCTGAGCTGGGCGTTGGTGGTGCACGCCTTTAATCCCAGCACTTGGGAGGCAGAGGCAGGCAGATCTCTGTGAGTTCGAGGCCAGCCTGGTCTCCAGAGAGTGTCAGGATAGGCTCCAAAGCTACACAGAGAAACCCTGTCTCAAAAAACAAAAAACAAAAAATATCACCTGACCTACCACACACAATTAATAATAATAATAATAATAATAATAATAATAATAATAATAATGTAGAAAAAAGTTCCCTATTTGGTTGATGTGATAGCTCATATCTGTAATCACAGTCAGTACTGGGAGGCTAAGGCTATCCTTGAACTCATGGCAATCCTTTTTCCTCAGCCTCCTAAATGAAGCTACAGACCCAGCTACCACACCGGGATGTTCTTTTTTTTCAGATTTTTTTTGTTTGAATTAGAAACAAGATTGTTTTACATGACAATCCCAGTTCCCTCTCCCTCCCATCCTCCCCTACCACCACCCCCCAACTAAAACCCTACCTATAACATATCCTTTCTCTTCCCCAGGGAGGGTGAGGTCTTCCATAGGGTATCATCCGAGTCTTTCATATCTTTTGGGATAGGGCCTAGACCCACCCCCATGTGCCTTGGCTCAAAGAGTATTCTTCTATGTGGAATGGACTCCCAAAGTCCACACCTATGCTAGGAATAAGTACTGAACAACTACAGGAGGTCCTGTAGATTTCCGAGGTTTCCTCAATGAAATCCATGTTCCTGGGGTCTGGATCAGTCCCATGCTGGTATCCCATCTATCAGTCTGGGGAGCAAGAGTTCCCTGATGTTCAGTCAGTTGTTTCTGTGGGTTTCACCAGCCTGGTCTGGACCCCTTTGCTCTTCACTCGTCCTTCTCGGCATCTGGATTCCAGTTCAGTTCAGTGATAAGTTGTGGGTGTCTGCTTCTACTTCCACCAGCTGCTGGATGAGGGCTGCAGAAGACCAGGGAACACAAAGATCATCCATCTCAGCAGCCACCAGGATCCTGTCCAGGAAGCCATGGGATCCAATATCCTAGGAGCCTCCCTCACAGCCTGACAAGCACTTCTCTCTAGCTGTCCACCTGAACATCACAGCCTCTTGGTCCTTGGGAACACATAGACAGCACTGTATCCAGGGGTGCCTTTGAAAGACCCCTTGAGGCTCAGGCCCCCAGGATCTCGGTCCAGGACATCGACGACCCCAATCACCGGGCGGAGTCGAAAGCTTTATTGTAGGCTTTATTGTAGCTGTTTAACAAGCTAACCCCCATGTTAGCTCAGGCCTTTCATCCATCCACATGGCAGATGGCTAGGAAAGACTCCGGGATGTTCTTAGAGTCCTCTTATGAATGAGGACACTTAAGCATGGAGAGAATACCCCACCAAGTCAAAATCACATCACTGGGAATGGTAGAGCTTGGACCAAAGCACCAACCATGTCTCCTGCACACAGGTTGGCACAGCTCCTTCCCAGATAAGTGATGAAGAGTCCATTGCCATGCTTTCCCTGGCACAGTAGCAGAACTTCAAGACATCCTTCAGCCCAGGCCACAGAGCTGGCAGCACAGCCAGGCTGACTCTCTCTAGGCCCCAGGACGGGAAAGTGAGCAGAGAAGAAACATTAAAGAGACCCACACAGCACCCAGAGTAGGGGAAAAGTCAATCCTGCCAGAACCTCCTGACTCCCATGAGCCTGGCTTCCCTCAGAACATCCTAAAAGAGAAGAAAACCATTTCTAGGCTCAAGTTCAGACAGGTCCAGAGACCAGCAAGAACTAGAGACATCATTTCAAGTCCCCTTGAGATCTCTTTCCTGGGTTCAAGAGGAAGAAATAGCCCGGGGCTCCCAGGCTAAAAGAGACACAAGTTTTCCCCTACCAGTACTCAACCAGAATGTACAGGACACAGGAAAGGTCCAGAAGCTCAGGTGTGGGGCAGTGGGAAAGGTTTCCAGGAGGAGAAAACCAATGCAGACTTGGGAAGAATCAGCAGAGGTCAGGACCAGAACAAGTCCAAGCAGACAGCCTTGATTGGGGGATGAGCTCTGTAGACAACTGATGAGCAGTTCTGAGAGCCCCCGTAACATCAGTGGGGGTGTGGGAGATGGAGCAGCATGTTTGACTGGTGCCTCAGGGTCACACCAGGATGTAAAGGACTTTCTGGATAAGACGGCTGTGATGCCCAGGGGGACGCCATAGCACACACTTGGCACTGTAGAAAGTCCCCAGATTTTCTCTCAAGGAGAGTGGGCTGGAGAAATGCACAGATTACATTTTGTTTTGTGTTTTGTTTTGTTTTTGATAAGGGGTGAGAGCTGGAGGCAGAGTTGAATTGCTGATAAAATAATGGCATAGAAGTTACACTTGCCTCCACCCTTCAGCCTCTCCTGTAAATGCCTTTGGAACTCATTTCAAGGCTGTTGCTGAGCATCTGGACTGAACTGTGTACCTGCTGGGATGTTCCTACTCAGGAGTGCCAAGGCCAGGTCAAAGCTCTGCAGTGATATTGTGGGAGGGTAACAGGAACTGGGCTTGCTGCCCTGGGTAACACTGAGCTGCGGACTGGAAAGAGGGACAGGACAAAAAGCAGCCTCCCAAAAACCCACATTCCCAACACAGGGGATCTGTAGTTCAGATCCCCTGTGGCAAGAGTTGTGGCAAGAGGCCAGCCCTTGGCCTGGAAGGAAGCTCAGGCTCACAGGTGGGAGGGACTTACTGGAGGTGGCAGAAGTGTCCAGGACCTGGTGCTTGTCAGAGGAGCCCCAGTGCTGGCACACAGCACAAAGGTGGCTTGGCCCTGAACAAACATTGTGAGGAGGGGACGATGACAGGGGAACTGAATGCTGTAGCACTGTGCAGGACAGCTGGAGAAACAGATGCAGAAAGAGTAGGGGGAGGAACCAAGTTGCACTCCCTGGTCCCAGACTCCAGTTTCAGGTTAGTGACCTCTAGACACTCCCACTGAAGGATATTTGAACCAGGGATGGAGTCTTGCCAAAGCCTAGCCAAAAGAACTTCCAGGCCAGCCTGAAGGTCATGGAGAAGGGAGTGAAAACAGCTGCTGGCTGGAGAACAGAGCCTATGCACCACATGGACACACACACACACACACACACACACACACACACACACACACACACACACAAATGAGATGCAAATGAGTATGCAGAGCAAGGCCTGCCAGCTGAGCACTTGGAACAGCAAGCAGGCAGACTTTATTGACTTTCTCCAGTGCCCAATGGGCTGTCTCGGGTTGTGGACATTGGACATGGGGGAAGGGATGGGAGCAAGGCTACTAGGTTCAGAAGGGATATGATTGCCTGGTCACTCAGTAAATGACAGATGTCTTCCGACTTGATTCCACTGTCTTCTTCAGGATGGTGCGGCAGCAGGAGCCAGAGCCAGAACTGAAGCCAGAGCCAGACACGGAGCAGGAACTCATGCTGGGACTGCACCCAGATCCCTGGGGGACATCAAAGCCACCAGTTACAATGCTAGAGCAGCCTCTAGATCCAAAGCTGCCTTTCCAGCCTCTGAGTCCACAAGTGCCATCACCAACTCCTCCAGGCACAACCATTTGGCCTCTACAATCTCCTCCAGGCGTGACCATTTGGCCTCCACAATCTCCTCCAGACATGACCATTTGGCCTCCACAATCTCCTCCAGACATGACCATTTGGCCTCCACAATCTCCTCCAGACATGACCATTTGGCCTCTACAATCTCCTCCAGGAATGACCATTTGGCCTCCATCAACTCTTCCAGGTATGAAATTTTGGCCTCCACAATCTCTTCCAGGCATAACCATTTGGCCTCTACAATCTCCTCCAGGAATGACCATTTGGCCTCTACAATCTCCTCCAGGCATGACCATTTGACCTCCATCAACTCCTCCAGGCATGACCATTTGGCCTCCACAATCTCCTCCAGACATGACTATTTGGCCTCTACAATCTCCTCCAGGCATAACCATTTGGCCTCCATCAACTCTTCCTGGTATGACATTTTGGCCTCTACAATCTCCTCTAGGCATGGCCATTTGCCCTCTACAGTCTTCTCCAGGCACGATCACTTGGCCTTCATCAATTCCTCCAGGCATGACCATTTGGCCTCCATCAACAATTCCAGGTATGACCTTTTGGCCTCCATCAACTCTTCCAGGTATAACCATTTGGCCTCCATCAACTCTTCCAGGTATAACCATTTGGCCTCCATCAACTCTTCCAGGTATAACCATTTGGCCTCCATCAACTCCTCCAGGCTTGACCATTTGCCCTCTACAGTCTTCTCCAGGCTTGACCACTTGGCCTCCATCAACTCTTCCAGGAATGACCTTTTGGCCTCCATCAACTCTTCCAGGAATGACCATTTGGCCTCCATTAATTCTTCCAGGTATGACCACTTGGCCTCCTCCAATTCTTCCAGGCACAATCATTTGGCCTCCTCCAATTCTTCCAGGTATGACCACTTGGCCTCCACCAACTCCTCCAGGGACAACAACTCTGCCTTCTGCCGTGGCTGCCAAGAAAGCACTAGGGTCACAACAAGGCCCTCAGCACCACAAGGCAACCCTACTCTCAAAGGCCCCTCATACTCACAGACAGTGACCTGGCTGGTGTACTCCTTAGATATCCTGGGGGAGGAAGGACAAGAGGGATAAAATTAAGAAAGACTGTAATGAATACAATCCCTAATTTAAAATCCTTCCCAGCAGGGTTGGTTGTCCTTAGTGACTTACAGGGTAAGGAAACCTCTCAGAATCTCCTCTAACAAAGAAAGGCCTGCACTGGCCTTCCATTCTCCCCCAACCCAGTCTCACTTCCCCAGGTCCCTCCAGGTCCCCCACCTGCATTCCTCGCTCTCCAGCAGCCTTCGATACATGGCAATCTCCACGTCCAGGGACAACTTCGTGCCCATCAGTTCCTGATATTCTCGCAACATTTGGGCCATGTCTTGCTTGGCTGTTCTCAGAGCAGTCTCCAGCTCATCCAACTTGGCCTGAGCATCCCTCAGAGCCATCTCCCCGTGTTGCTCAGCATCGGCAATGGCAGACTGCAGAGTACCATTCTGGAGGGGAGCAGGAATGAGGTAGAAAGTAGCTGTAAGCCTTACAGGGTCTCAAAACAACCACCATGGGTATAATTTGAAGAACCAGATAGACCCTAATCTCATGAGCTCAAAAATATGCATGACCACACCATGCCCAGCCCCTCTCATCCTAAGGGGAAATATTGCCTAACAGCTTCTTTGCCTGTGGCAGGGGTCCACTGGAGTTCCTGCAACATCTTCATGTTTACCCAGAACCTCAGAACATGATCTTCTTCTTGGAAGCAGGGTCTTGGCTGGCATACTCAGTTAAGTATCTCATGACAGCATCATGGTACTTAGTTTGAGTCCTAAACCCAGTCACTGGACACTGAGAGGCTAGGTTTGAGAAGAGAAGTGGAAGTGGGGGTGGGCGTCTCAACATCATCTCAGATTTAGAAAGGAAGAAATCCTCCAGAGGCTGTCACTGCTCTGTCCCCACACAAATACCCCAGACCAGGAACAAGATCTCCTCTCCATGTCTCGGAAAGGTGATGGGTGACTGAGTAGGGAACCAGCACTCTGAGTCAGCATGAAAAGCCCAGTCTCTCGGGTCTGTGCAAAAAAAAAAAGTAACGGACAAAAAAAGAAAAAGAAAAAGGAACAGGCTCTCCCAGGAAGACTACATGCAGTGAGTAAGAGGCTAGGGCTCCTCGGGGCTGGCCCTGGTGTTTATTTGAAATGCAGGTGTACAGATACATATGCAAGCAAAACACCAAACCACACAAAATAAGAATAAATAGGTGAATAAAATAAGAAGCGGGAAGTAGAAAGATGGCTCAGTGGTTAAGAGCTTTGACTGCTCTTCAGAGGACCCAGGTTCAATTCCCAGCACCCACATGGTGGTTTACACTATCCGTAACTACAGGAGATTCAACACCCTCTTCTGGGCTCCATGGGCACCAGGCAAACACATGATACACAGACATTATTGCAAGCGAAATATGCATACAAATAATGTTAATTTTAAATAAAAATCAGATTTAGGAGGGGAGGCTGTAGAGATGTCTTGGGCCAGGAGCACTTGCTGTGCAGTTGTGAGATAGCCCCACCCACATAGCCAGCAGGCATCTTACACATGCATCCACCACATATATACTCTCCTGATACATGTACTCTATGCTCATCACCCACTATGGGTCTCAAATCTAGTCTTCCGTTTTGAGAAACATGAGCACAAACTTGATAACCCGAAGTCAGCACCCTTCCTGTCTGGGACAACATGGCACCTCAGACCTCCTCAGCCTCATGTGAGATCTCCTGAGACGGCTGTACCCACAGCCCATCTCCCTTCTGTGGTCTCTCCCTCTCTTTCACACACTTTTCCCAAAGGAAAACCAGAAAAGTCAGTGCTTGGCCTTAAGTTCCCTTTTGCTTGTGGAGGAAGAGTCCAAAGAAGAGATGAACTGAGAGGTAAACTAACCCTCTCTCCAAAGAGACAGAAACAAGGTGTCCATCCGGATGGAGACTGTAACAGTCTCCCTGGCGCTGGACAAGAGCTCAAGGGCTCTGCCCCAGAAAAGCCAGCATGAAGGCTGGAGTTCACAGGGAACCAGCGAAATCAATTCAGAGGTAACTTGAAGATCTGTCTCCAACCTCCCCGCCACAAAATAAATGGTCCAGAGACCCAGACAATTATCCAGATCCCCCTACTCATCCTCCTATAATCCCATCTGGGAAGGAAACAATGCGTGGTGGAGGATGGAGGCACCAAGCAGCAGGTGGATGCAGCAGTAGACACTGGGAGCCTACCTGCATCTTGAGGCTGGAAATCTGACTCTGCAGCTTCTGTATGGTCTGCCGAAGCTGGGAAATCTGCATCCGAACTTCCTTCATGCTATCCCCTTGAAGCTGGGCTGATGCCTGGAGTTCCTGGTACTGAGGACACAAAGGTAATACCGTTGGTTGAGTCGACAGCTGTCTCTGAATCCGGAATCAGGGATCTGCCATCTTCCCACCCTGGGAGATGCCTCCTGATGTCTGCATTTTTCCCAGTGCCGGCCAACTGCACTGCAGAGCTCATGGCAGACATGCCTGCAGAGGTCCAAGCCTATCTCCTACTTTATTGCCATTGTCCCCTTCCTGATCCGTGGACACAGCCCTATCCTCTGAGCCCTGAACCTCAAGGATGTCATCAGAGCTGCCCCAATAGGACCAAAGTTGGTGACCTCCCTGGGGTGTCGATGTGACCACCCAGCCATCCTCAGCTTGCTTTTGGGGCCACAATACCTTGGTCTGGAACACGGCCTCTGCCTCAGCCTTGCTAGTCTGTGTGATCTCCTCATACCGGGCACGGACCTCAGCGATGATGTCACTGAAGTCCAAGCAACGGTTGTTATCCATGGACAGCACCACAGACATGTCATCTGCCTGGGTCTGCAGTTGTCCCAGTTCCTATGGGAGAGACCAACTCAGTGTCTACCACCCTGGCTCCCTGTCCCCTGTCCCCATAAGGGGAGAAGGATGTCTGAATGCCATCCACTTGACCATCACCCAGTAGTTGTCCAGATTTGCAGAGTAAGAACTACTGAGGTGGTCTCCGGTGATGGTTGCAGTGTGGATAATAAAGGAAAAAGACCCACAAGACCCAAAATTGTCTGTCCCTGTCACTCTTCTCATTCCTTATCACACCTTCCTCCACACAATCCTCCTGCCCCAGCCACACTGGTCACCTCACACTTTCTGTGGCTAAGGGCACAGCCTCTGCCCAGAGTCCCAGAAACTATCTGTCTGAAGAGCTTCATCCCTCCTTCACATTTTCAGCTTGGTTTTACCTTTTACATCAGGCTCATTTGCAATTGCCACCAACCCACATTCCCAAGCCCCCTTCCCTGCTCTCTGTAGCACCTATCACTATCTAACAGAGGATGGAATTTATATTTACTAAGACTGGTGCTCTGCCTGCCTCCTAGTAGAAGCAGCCATGAGGGAATTCATGGGTGAATTCCCACAATAATGCTTAGTAGCTGATTGTCAAATGACAAATGACCACAAACCAAAGCCATCCTAATAGGCTTCCCCTCCTAGTGGCTCCCCTCATGGTCACAGGGAACCTGCCCATCCTGTCCCTTCTGTCATTTCTCCCTGTTCTTCACGGGTCCTTACTTCTTCATACAGACGTGTCAAGAAGCAGACGTATTCTCTCAGAGACTCCAGCTTGCCTTCCAAATCCATCTTGCTCTGAAATACCTCATCCACATCCTGAGGACAGGGAGACAGAAACCATGCATCTCCCACTCCCTCTCATGACCCCCATGACACTGTGTCTGGAGACACCCTTCTTCTCTCCACTCCACCCTACTCCACACTATCTGTGGGACACTGTTCCTGATTAGCCCCCACCCACTGTGCTGTCTGCACTTCCTCCCCTGCCCCCCAACCTCTGGCCACTGTGCAACAAGCCCAGAGCCTGCTGAACAGCCCTTCATTCAGACCTGTCTTTGTGTGCCCGTGTCTAGGTAAATATCCCATTCTGGCAGGGAGTGACTACATGCAGAGTGACAGCCTGTCCTCAGTCAGTATCTCCACCCTGTGACCTCCCAGCCTGGGACCAGATTTAGAGCATGGTGGGGTCTTTCTAGGTGGAGCATTTGAACCCCTCCCACCTTCTTAAGGACCACAAAGTCATTCTGCACCAAGGCATGCTTGTGAGCTTCCTGGTCATACCTGCAAATGGAAAATGACAGCCAAGCACCATGTTAGAGCTGCATCCCACCTCTGCATTCTGCACCCCATACCCTCCCTGCCTACAGTCCACCCCTGCACTCTGCAACCCATACCCTCCCTGCCTACAGTCCACCCCTGCACTCTGCACCCCATACCCTCCCTTCCTACAGTCCACCCCTGCACTCTGTACCCCCATACTCTCCCTGAGTGCCCTTTTCTCTTCAGAGGGCCCAAGTCAGGAGCCACCATTGACCCTTTTCCCATTCCCTTCCAGCGGGTTTGACATACCCTATCTATACCTGAGTTGGCCTGTATCCCACACAACAGTAGGCCACATGTCTTGATGGTTTTCCAAGCACTCAGATGCCTCTGAGCAGGCAATATGGGTTTCATGGGAGAGAACAGGACTCTCTACATCAGACCTGAAACCTTGGGGGCTTCTCTCCCTACCCCACCTTCCCTGATTCTTTTCCAGTGGCCCTGGAGACCACAAACATAAATGACCCTTTCCCAGACTATAACAGTAGAAACCAAGGCTGAGAGAAGCAGGAGGCCTACCCTTGCTCTCCAGCCCTCACCACCCCTCAGCCCAGGGCTGTCTGCATCACTAGGCTGCCTACATAGAGAGTCTAGAACCACAGTCCAGCTGTGAATTACACCGTGGGCCTGGGGACGGGTACACTAAACTGACTGCCCTCCACCCAAGACCAGAGGATGTCTGAGTCACACTAGCCACATAGCCTGCTAAACAAGAATTTCTCGAGAAAGCTGTCAAGGTGTTGTTTAAATCAGCCCTTCCCAGTCCTGACCATTCACATGGACCCTTGAAGCTGGGCCTCAAGCCTCTGGAAAGAGACCTCCACATTTCTCCCAGGTCTCTCCAAGCTTGGGTGGGGCTGGAGGGTCTGTACTCTACATAGTACAGATGACCCTTGTGAATCAGGAGAGGGGAGGCCAAGGGACCAGATAGAGGCCAATCATGCAGCCCTGGGTGCTGGACATGGAGGAGCCCCTCAGGCAGGCAGAGCACTCCACACACACCCCCTAGATAGCACACAGAAATTTGTGTTCCTTACTTGGATTTGTACTCATCCTCCTGATCCTGGTAGGTCTTCAGCTCAGAATCCAGAGCCCCTCGCTCTCTCTGCAGCTCCTCCAGCTGTTGCCTGAGCCGGGCCAGGCAGGCTTCAAAGATGGGCTCCAGGCCCTGAGGACTGCGGTTTCCCTGCAGCTGCTGCAACAGCTCCCACTTGGTCTCCAAGACCTTGTTCTGCTGCTCCAGGAAGCGCACCTAGAACCAGACACAGGGTCCTGAGACTCCTGGAACTCTCCTGGCACAGCCTCTGGAGAGGGAAGCCTCAAAGACCCTCTCATGGGCCCCTTACTCTTGCCTTCCATCTCTGCCTGTGCAGAGAAACCTCAAGCCCTCCCATAAGAACCTGAGCACATCCAAAATTATATGGGACAATAGAGATGAGGCTTCTCATCGCTACCTAGCTGTTCTCAATCCCGGAGCCCCAGCCATGCAAGAGCAAGGCATCAGCAAACCAGAAAGCCACTATTTAGACTCTGGGAGGATTTCCTTGCCACTGAAGTGATGTAGGAAGTGGCAGAAAGAGGTCATCTCTCCTCTTTCTAGCTCATCTTGTCTAGAGCACTTGTCTATAGGAGACCCAGAAGCAGGGACTGCATTTACCCTCACCTTGTCAATGAAGGAGGCAAACTGGTTGTTGAGAGTTCTGATCTCTTGAGTCTCCTGTGTCTTCACCACCTGGAACTGGGGGTCAACCTCAATCTTCAGTGGGGTCAGTAGGCTCTGGTTGACTGTCACCGCTTGGATACCCCCTGGAGGGCACTGGGAAAGACCAGGCCCTCCACTCCCACGCCCAAACCGTAGCCCTTGCCTGGCCTCTGCCCCCCAGACCCTCTCACAAGAGCTTCCTCTGCATCTTCTGGAGGAGCTAAGGCTCCTGCTGCTGAAGCCAGCCCTGCCCCGAGCCCCTGAAAAAGCAGAACATGCTGAGCGAGCACTGAAGCCCCTCTGGGTCCGGCAAGGGGAGAGAGACATGGCAGAGACAGACAGGCCCGCAGCTTCAGACAGACTGGAGATGGTCACAGTGTGTATGCTTCAGGCCCTGGGGCCCTGGCACGAGACTTTTATCCCCTCCCGTCCCTGGGCTGGGCCTTGGAGAGCAAGATGTTCTCAGTCTGACTGTGTCTGCCACTTGCTGCGGCTGATCTGCTCTGACACACCTGGGGAATAGGTGCGTGGCACGTGCAGAGCCTAAGGCAGGAGACCAGGCCCTGCCCTAGAAGCCAAAGACAAGGAAGCATCTAGAGACATGAGCCACGATTTGGGGCAACGGTTGACATCACTGGGGGTATTCAAGGAAGGCTTCCTGGAGAAGGAGAGAGAAGAGAGCGCATGTACAGGACACAGTGGAGGTACCACACGCCATGGAGATGCAGGACACAGGACAATGCAGCTCCCAAAGAGAGATCCAACCTCATAGAGGCAGCACGGGCCCTGAGCAACCCAGAGGCTGGCAGAGGTGGTGCAGCAAAGACATGCCACGATGTAGAAATGACACAGAAAAGCAGGGCACCCAGTCCCTCCTTTAGCCCAACCCAGCAATCATCCATGACATGTGAGACAGAACCTGCCCCACACCAAGCAGCTATCTTTAGACAGAATCTGTAGAACAGCAGCCAATCCTGTGGCCCTACTCCTCCCAACATTGCTACCCCAGACCCCTCCAGCTGGGGCAAGCCCTTCCAGGAGATAAATGAGAGGCACCCCACTACAAAAATGAAGTGACCCTCTAGAAAACTACACCTGGGAGGCTGGGAGAAGAAACAGGGGCCTGGGATTCTCCCAGGATGGATTTCATCCCTGCTCTAGCGAGTAGAGGAGCACCTAATCTGTGCCTGATATTGTGGTCCAGCCTCTGCCTAAGGCAGGGTCCCCAGGAGGAAAGCACCCTGTAGATGATCAGCTGCCCCCTGGGAACTGCCAAGCCTCTCATTTGAATTCCTAGGGTTTTCTTTAGTGGAACAATGGTGGCTGTTCGCTTCCTCTCCTAGCACCTGGTGGATTCTGAGGGGGGGATATTTGGGGTCTTTGAGGATGCAACTCCAAACAAGAACAAACAGAAATTCAACTACTAAACACTCTCGAGATGCTATGAGGAAGTCATTCTTGACAATTATTACAATCCCAGAGGCACTCCCCTGTGCCAGGCAACTGTGCACAGGCATGTTTCTGCTCTCACCAGGAGGTTATAAGCCCCTTCCTCTTTCTCTGAGCCATTGGCAGCACCTCAAGGGACACAAAGAAGCCTTGCAGGAGGCAGGGGTAGTAAAGAAATTCAAGGCATGAGGAACCAGGGAAGCCAGAGAAGAGGAGAAAAAAAGACCCAAGAGAAAGCTTCATGTACCCTGGGAAGGGGGCACACATGGAGCTGCCTGGAGTCAGAAAGAGCTGGAATCTATTTGGCTCCCACTGAGAAAACTCAGCTCCAAAATATGCCCACCACTGTCAGAGACACTTTGTGAAACAAAGCTTTGCCCACATGTAGAAGAGTGAAAGAAGACCTATATCTATCACCCTCCTTAAAAATCAATTCCAGGGGCTGGAGAGATGGCTCAGAGGTTAAGAGCACTGACAGCTCTCCAGAGGTCCTGAGTTCAATTCCCAGCAACCACATGGTGGCTCACAACCATCCATTATGAGATCTGGTGCGCTCTTCTGGTGTGCAGATATACATGGAAGCAGAATGTTGTATACATAATAAGTAAATAAATATAATCTTTAAAAAAAATCAATTCCAAGTAGACCAAAGACCTCATCCATTCAGGGATTAAGGCCAACAATTGACAAATATGATCTCATAAAACAGAAAAGCTTCTGCACACCAAAGGAAAGACACAACTGAGTGAAGGGGACACCCACAGAGTGGAGACGGCTTTGCCAGACATGCATCAAATCAAGAGTTGATACCCAGCATATATAAAATAACTAAAATACAGAGCTAAGAAAACAAAATGGGCTATGGTTCTGAACAGAGAGTTCTCAAAAGAAGAGATAAAGCAGTTAATAAATATCTCAAAGTGCTCAACACACTCAGTCATTAGGGAAATGCAAACTAAATTACTTTGAGGGGCTAGTTAGATAGCTCAGCTGACAGAAGCACTTGCCAAGCCCTGTGACCTGAGTTCAATTAGTGGGACCCACATAGTAGTGAGGTGGAATCAACTCTCACAAATTATCGTCTACCTACACATATGCATGCTGTGCTCACGTGTGCACACACACAAAAATACACACAGAAATAAATAAGATGTGAAAAATACCTAGCCGTTCCAATTGGGGTGACGTGACATGTCAAAGACCAAAAGAACAAATGCTGTGAGGGTGTGACACAGGTGTACACCGGAATACTCCTTGGCTGTAAAGAAAACTGAAATCATGAACTTTCCAAGGAAACAGATGGAGCTAGGATATTTTCTACTAAGTGAGGTAACCCAGACCCAGTAAAACAAACGCCATGATTTCTCTATTATTTGTGGATCCTAGTTCTGAATCTTTAGATGTGTGTAACATGGAGTAACTGCAGAAGCCATATATAAATAATTTAAATGAAGTTGTGGCACTTCCCAAGAGCCATAGACTATCTAGAAGAACAGAAAATCGGTGCCAGGCATGGGGACCTCCCTTTTGGTTTTGGTCAGGGGCTATCCAAGAGACTCTCAAAACAATGTAGGATGTTGGCATTGCCCTTTGTTGCCTCCCAGAAGGCAACAAATAAGGTAAGACTTGATTGATGAAGACACCACACACTTAGGACACAGAGCTTGGAAGAATCAAGCTAGAACTTCCTGGAAGCCTCCTCCCTGAGGCCTGGCTCTCATAGTGACAGAAGGTGCTAAGCATGCTACCAAAGGAGAAGAGCAATCAACAGCCCTACCCACTGTAAAGCCTCTGGACCACGCAAAGGATCCCCACAATGGTGCAATAGTGACACTTTTATCTTAGAAGTGACCAACAGCTGTCTAGTTGGACTTAAGGTCCACTCAACAGGAGAGAATGTGTTCCTGGTACTGTAAACCTAGCCACTTACCTGTGGCTGGAGAAGCCATAGGCCAGAGGAGAAGATACTACTGCCATTTCCTACACCAATGTAATTGCTAACTTATCCTTATAACCAAAGGTAGGTGTAGCTCCCATCCTTCATCGAAGTAGCTTCTTTACAGGGGTACATATGTGGTCAAAATGCAGAGAATAAGTGACTGTGACCAATACATCTACAACATAATCCCAAAGACTCAGAGAAAACCATGAAAGAGGGGACAGAAACGTTGTAACAGCCAGAGAACCAGGACATCTGTTGTGACATGGTATCATCTATATATGTTAGGGAAGCTGCAACTGTGAGCTCTCAACAATACAGTTGCTTGAGAAAGACTAACACAGTGACGATATCAGTCGACCTGCCAATGTGGACAGGAAAAAATTCTACAAGGTCCCACCCCAAGATGAAGAGCTCCAGGTTGTCAGTGCCTGCTAAGAAGGAGAGACTCACTCTCCCACACAGTTTGTCCAGTCCCAAGTGGTCATCCCTGGACACATGTACATATGAGCAGAGCTAAATCGACTCAATAACAATAATAATTAAAGGGGCTGGGCATGGTGGCACACGCCTTTAATCCCAGCACTCAGGAGGCAGAGACAGGCAGATCTTTGTGAGTTTGAGGCCAGCCTGATCTACAGAGTGAGTTCCAGGACAGCCAGGGCTATGTAGTGAGACCCTATCTCTATTATTATTATTATTATTATTATTATTATTATTATTTTAAAAGAAATCATAAATTTGGAGGGTGACATGGGAGGAGCTGGAGAGGGGTGGGAGTGGCAGACATGATACATTCGCAGAGTTTTCATATGGTTTTAAAAGAATTATTATTTTTTTTAAAGAGAGGAAGAAAAAAGACTTGGGACCTTCCCGCCTGCCACCTCAGTGGGTCTTGCTTAAATACATCCCTGGGGTCCCTCGCAGCCTGATTTCCACCACCCCTATCTCCCTTTGTATTGAAGAAGGACAAAGGTCACACCGAGCCTAGCATCAAATCCTCCTCCATGAAACTTCCCCATACTTGTAATGTCATAGAACATGAGATCCACAGGAAGCTTCAAGGTCACAGGACACAATGCCTTTGTTTTGCACTTGAGCTCTCTCAGACTCCATAGGGTGTGGGGCAGGCACAGACCGTGCTTCCTTAGGTAACCAGAGAGACGGCACCAGCTGAGCTCAGTCTGCTCTGGGCCTCACTCTGGCATCTGAGGGACTTGACCAACAATGCCACCCACAGAGAGGACAAGAATGAAGCCAGCACCCTAACTCACTTCCCTCTAGGAGCCCTCCAAACTGCCCAAATGAGCCTCCTCCCGCAAATTAGTCCTTCAGAGACCCTATCACTCTACAGTGTTTTCCAGCCTTCCAGCCAGCCAGCTCAGGATGTAATTCACTAGGCATCTACAGCATTAGATTGAAGAGATAAACTGTGTTTGTGACACTGAGGGTACATGACTTTGTGAACACTTGGCAAGCACTCTGCTGCTGAGTTACAGCCTGATTTCTCTTTTCTCTTTATTTTTGAAACAGAGTTTCCTTCAGTTGCCTAAGCTGAGCTTGAACTGAGCCCAGGCAGGCTTTAAACTTGGCAAGCATCCTGCCTTGGTGCCTGGAGTAGCTTGGATTATGTGTCTACACAACCAGGCCTGACAAATAGTTATCCTTGACAGTCACATGGGGGACCTTCTAGAATCCCCCAATGGCAAATGTGAGGTCATTTAAAGGACCATTGAAAACTCAGATAGCTCAGCAGGTAGAGTCTGGTGGAGAAACAGACATTAATTGGTAACTAGACAGGTCTTTAAGTATAGGATTGCCCCCAAGTCCGACAATTTGAGTTCAGTTCTCAAAACCCACATGGGTAGAGAACCAACTTCCACAAATTGTCCTCCTGTCTCCACAGTGCACTGTGGCAATTGCAAGAGCACACATACACACATTTACACATACACACATACACACATACACACATACACACATACACACATTCACACATACACACATACACACATTTACACATACACACATACACACATACACACATACACACATTCACACATACACATATTCATACATACACACATTCACACATTCACACATACACACATACACACATTTACACATACACACATACACACATACACACATACACACATTCACACATACACATATTCATACATACACACATACACACATTTACACATACACACATACACACATACACACATTTACACATACACACATACACACATACACACATACACACATACACACATTCACACATACACACATTCACACATACACACATACACACACACACACATTTACACATACACACACTCACACATACACACATTCACACATTCACACATACACACATTCACACATACACACATACACACATTCACACATACACACATTCACACATACACACATACACACATTCACACATACACACATACACACATTTACACATACACACATACACACACACACATTTACACACACACACATTTACACATACACACATTCACACATACACACATTCACACATTCACACATACACACATTCACACATACACACATTCACACATACACACATACACACATTCACATATACACACATTTACACATACACACATACACACATACACACACACACATACACACACACACACATTTACACATACACACATATACACATACACACATTCACACATTCACACATACACACATTCACACATACACACATTCACACATACACACATTCACACATACACACATACACACATTTACACATACACACATACACACATACACACACACACA
Source organism: Cricetulus griseus (assembly GCF_003668045.3). Taxonomy (NCBI): domain Eukaryota; kingdom Metazoa; phylum Chordata; class Mammalia; order Rodentia; family Cricetidae; genus Cricetulus; species Cricetulus griseus. The sequence continues at coordinate 398,353,205 of NC_048595.1, forward strand.
CATACACACACACACACATTTACACATACACACATACACACATACACACATTCACACATTCACACATACACACATTCACACATACACACATTCACACATACACACATTCACACATTCACACATACACACATTCACACATACACACATTCACACATACACACATACACACATTTACACATACACACATACACACATACACACACATACATACACACATTCACACATACACATATTCACACATACACACATTCACACATACACACATTCACACATTCACACATACACACATTCACACATACACACATTCACACATACACACATTCACACATACACACATACACACATTTACACATACACACATACACACATACACACACATACATACACACATTCACACATACACATATTCATACATACATACACATACATACATTCACACATACACACACACACACACACACACATAACACACACTCACACACATATACACATACTCACACATGAATACACACATACACACACTCACAGTCACACATACACAGGAACACACATTCACACATGCACACATACAACATAATTAACCTTTGTCTAAAAACCAGTACTGCCCATGGTACGTGGTGATAGGGTAAGTCGGGATGGTAGAAATGCCACTCTCCTGAAAAGACATGAAAATAGGAAGGAGATAGTTGGAAAGAGGAGAGATCTGTAGGCTAGAGAAGAGAGCAAGACAAGGTAATGGGGGTGGAATGTTTGAAATCCACTATATATGTATATGAAAGGGTCAGAAAGAGGAAAGGAGGACCACACAGAGGACAAAATGTGGAGGTGGAGGGATGTGCAGAGCCCCTAGATCACCAACAGCAAATGAAAAGACTAGAAACGTCGAACTGGGCCTTGGCTCTCAGTGCGGCCCAGCAGTGCAGACACACTAGGCACTGTGATGTCTTCCTCTGCCTCCCTTGCTCCAGGTCAATCATGAGGGATGGGGTTGGTTGTTGTTGTTGCTGTTGTTGTTTTGTTTTTTCCCAGTTGTCCTGGATTCGTTCAGCAAATATGGCTGGGCATCTACTGTGTACCAAGCCCTGTGCTGAGGAGAATTTAGCTAAGACCAAAGCTCTGCCAGGAAACTTAAGAGTCCAGTGGAGAAACAAACATGAAATAGGTAATTAGACGAATCTTTAAGTACAATTATGATATGAAGACGAAAGAACAGAACATGAAAAAGGCCAGGTCATCCCTAGTTTTTTCTTTACTATACCAGAAACACTGCCTCTCATAGCCTTTGCACTTTCTCTTCCCTTTCCTGGACGGCACCTCCCAGGATGCCACCCAGGCCTGTGTTCAAGGACCATCTTCCTTGGCTGTGTGGCATTGTGCCCATGTATCCTCTGCCATTCCCTGTGTCCTCCCAGCATCCTCCCTGCTGTCTTCCATGTCCTGTGTCAAACTGACTCGTTCTGCACGAGGCCCTAAGCTCCACAGAGACAGGATTCACCTGTGGCTCCCTTCGGTCCTCTGCACCTAGAACAGAGCTGAAGTCTGGCAAGGGCCCAGTAAACAGTTAATGACTAAAGAAATCACAACCCAGGCTCATTTTGTGGCTTCCTGAACACTGTCAGCTCTGTCCACCCTGTAGGGTCCCACTCTTCTCTGAGACTCTAGCCCTCTTCCAGGCCCCAGGAGCCCTCCTGTGGAGAAGCATTCTAGACTTGAGGCATTTGATCCCTTGGGGGGTTGAAAGGGGAGCAGGGGTGTGGGGGTGTCTCATACAAGCACATATACAGAGCATTGACTGCCAGTATTCAGGCATCTATACTGGCCTGCCCTTGGGGTTCTGACAGGACATGTCCTCAGATGCAGCCACTAAGAGTACTCCCTGTGCACATTCACTACGTTCCCTTTTAAAAGGGCCCTGCCCACCTCCCATTTTTCTCTCTCTGCTTCTCTGCTTCTCTGCCTCTCTCTCTCTGCCTCTCTCTCTGCCTCTCTCTCTCTCTCTCTCTCTCTCTCTCTCTCTCTCTCTCTCTCTCTCTCTCTCTCTGTGTGTGTGTGTGTGTGTGTGTGTGTGTGTGTGTGTGTGTGTGTGTGTGTGTGTGTCTCTTTTCTGCCACTCCTGTCCCCAGAGGCTGGTCTCCCCTCTCCCCCGTCCCTTTTCCCATTCACTTTCCTCCAATAAAAAAAAAAAAACCTCCACCCAAGCTCTGTTGCATGCACTGATTTTTTAAGTTACAACATTGACTACTGAATTAAGTAATCCAGGAGATGTGAGATGGATAAGGCGGAGGCCCAGAAAAGAATATATAATCCCATGGAAGATCCACTCATAAGCACAAAACTCAAGAATAGAAAGGACATGGGAGGAACTGCCTTGGTGGTGGGAGTCCTCTTCTCACCTTGATCCAATAGCACAGTCTTGAAGGAAAGTGAGAACAGAGCCCTGTGGCACATGGCTAGGCACCCTCCCCCTGGGAGTCACACAGCTTGGGCTCCTATTCAGCCTCATTGTCCTAACTTGCCCAGAAGGACATCAAACATCATGTCACTAGTCTTGCTGAATCCCAGAAACCTTTGTCTGAGCAACAATAACTGTCAGCATACCCTTGCTCTGCCTCCTGACTGTGGACCCAAAGTAAGTGCTCCCTCATACCTTTGCCTCCACACCCTCCTCACCATGCTGGACTGTATCCCCTGAACTAAGTGGACAGGAGTTCACTGTATAAAAACAAATGAATCTTTAATGTGCTGAGAAGGCATCTTGTAGACCAAGAAAGCTAACAAACACAAAAAAAAAATTATCCTCCTGCCTCCTGCTCCCACACATTGGAATTATGGGTGTGCACATAAAATATTTTGTATGTAAGAGCAATAAAACAGAAGAATTAAAGGCATAAAGAATTAAATGCTTCCCTATGCTGCTTGCAGCCCTTCTGTTTGAACTGGCTTTTCAAGCCTAGTGGAGGAGCATCCTCGCTGTCTCTCCACTGTGTGTGGCTTCACTGAGAAGGTAGGCCTCTACAGTATGGGAGCTCAACCATGTTAGCAACCCAGTCTCAGACTTCCTGTCTCCAAAACTGTGGGAAGGAAATTTCCATTGTGACTACTGTGTGGAAAAAGAAGATTATTGATGAGCTGAACTAAGAATAAATGAGGCCTACATAGTACTTTGCATACATTAAGTATTCTTATGTAGACCTATACTTCAACCTTACACATGTCAACATTTAGTCTTTGCACCTTAGGAAGCAGCTGCTACTACTAGTGCCATCTTACAGAAAGGGACCCTACAGAGTAGAGCCACAGTGGGAACAATTAATTTGCAAAAAGAGAAAAACCACACACAGCTTGTAAGTAGCAGAGCCAGAAATCTGCTCCTGAGTAGCAAGATTCCCAAGTTTGTTCTCTTACAGCCAAACAGCGCTGCTCTTGGGAACCTAGTAATGCCATTGTTGAAGGAGGATCCTTTAGTCAACAGAAGACCAGAGAGGTAGGACAACCAAACCTAAGACCACACAGTAGCTTCCAAAACTAAAATTCCATCTCAGCACATACTCATTCTTTTATGAAGCACATAGCATGTCCAAGACACCATGCTAGAACAAGCCAAGAGAAGATTAAAAAAGGTCTCTGCCTTGCCGGCCCTTGCAATCTGATGAAGGAAAAAGCGTGAGTGGGAACCCAACTTAGAACTAACACATGCAGTTAAGTACAGGACTGCAGCTGAAGCAAGTGTGTGCTAGAGGACAGAGGCCTGAAGTCTTCCCGAAGCAGCAATATCAGAGGGTCCTGCTCCTGACCCAGCCCAGGAGACTCAGGTCCTCACCACGGGCACAAAGGCTCAGAGTAGGTAGGCAGAGGAGTAGAGATGGAACTGGCCCCAGGTTGGAGGCTGGACCACACTCACTCAGGTTTCCGGTCCCTCTATGGCTGGTTATTGTTTGAGGGGACCCAACAGGGAATCCTCCTCATCCTGTCTGCCCGTGGACAGCTCCCTCTACCCATCCTGGACGGTACAATGACATCCTCTGACTTGGTCACCATGGAACCTTCCTCCAGGCTTTGACTTTTGCAGCTGAGAAATGAACCAAATTCTAACCTTGAATATCCTGGTTCTTCCAAACAACCATCATTTGTGTCTCCCCAGCAGTATCACAACCCTGCTTCACTCAGTCACTGAGGACTTTCCAGGTGTCCTTACATGTACTTGTTGTTGTTTTGTTGTTGTTCTTGTCATTGTTTTGAGGTAGGGTATCCTTTGTAGCCCAGCCTTGAACTCAAGACACCCCTTCTTCTGTCTCCCACATACTGCAATGACTGGCCTACACTACCTCACCAGTTCCTTGAATGGAACTCAAGCCAGTTCACTTTTCCCCTATAATTTATGTAATTATAAAAAAAATTACATCCTACAAACCAAACTTCGAGGAGTTCGTTCTAGTTTTTAATTAATATGTAAGCAGAGCTTAATTATTAATATGTCACAGATCTGTCTGTGTCTTGGTTTCCTTCAGTAAACAAACATCAGAAAACACAAATTTCTGTTGTTGCTATGGCTATATGGGCACCAGATGACTCCAAGATTCCCCAAGGTGAGGTCCAGGCCAGATGTAATTTATAACTGGCCTGTGTGATCAGACATTTCTCTCCCAACCACCAGTTCCCAAATTGCCACACAGAGACTTACATTAATTGCAAAATGTTTGGCCAATAGCTCAGGCTTATTACTAACTAGCTCTTATTTTTAAATTAATCCATTTTATTCATCTATTTATTGCCACATGGCCCGTGGCTTCATCTGTCCTCTAGCATCTTTCTTCCCCAGCGGCTTATTGGTGTCTCTCAAGTCTGCCATTTGTCATCTCAGTCCTCAGTATGATTGTCCCACCTAACATAGCCTGCCTTGCTATAGGTCAAACAGCTTTTCTTTAACCAATGAGAGTGAGAAATATTCACAGCATACAGAAGGATTGTCCCACAGCAGGATTGCCTGGCAGGAAGGAAAATATTCTAATGAGACACTGTGTCCCTCACTTTGACTATCAGACTATTGAATTCCAAGAAATTAGAATTCACACTGAGAAACGAAAGGGTTAAAGCCTGGGCCAGCCACATGAGAGGAGTTTGTTTCCCTAAGATTTACAGCTTGGCCAGACTGAAGGCAAGACATGGATGACTCAGTGGTGAGTGGGATCACACCCTGGCCAGGACTGCCTCGCTATGCATAGCTCTGGTCCTCTGCTTAAAATGTAAACCTATGCCAGAACCCGAATATGAAGTTAATATGGAAGGGGAGTCATGGGATCTTTGTCCCTCTTCCCAGTGTGGCCACAGTCAACAAGTCTTCTTATAATACTACTGACCTGTTTAATGGACTTAGCATAGGTGACTAACCCCGGCTTACTGGGGATATCACCCCCGGCTCTGACCCGTAACCATGCTTCCCCATTTCTAGCAGTCTTAGTGATGACGTCCTCTTGGTGTCATTATAGACAGTAGCCCACGCTTCCTCTGCCCTCGGTTGGACAGCACAGCTTGTACTGTCTGCTCCAGCTCCTCTCCTGCAGGACTGGGGACAGGAAGCCATGCTCTCCTCACTGGACCACTGCAGGAGAATGATGGTACCCCCTAGGGAATGGGCCTATTGCAACCAGGAATGGGTATGCCATGGGGAGCCACTCTGATGTCTATTCTGGCCCTCCCTGGCCAAAGAAAGACCCCAAATCAAGTTAGGGAACATTCCCAAGAAGCTTCAAGAAGTTTGCAAAACTCTAACTGGATGTAAACCAAGGTCTTGGGTTCTAAGTAACAGTGGGATTGAGAGCTGATAACTACACATTTACAATCATGTCATGGGCCACCCCTCAACACCATCACTGTGCAAAACCCTCCTCCACATCTACATCCCCTGATCCAGAGGAAGCAGGGTTGTCCACTCAACAGAGACAGAAAATAAGAAAAATTGCCCAAGATCTCCAAGAAACCCAAGATAAGAGTCTTCCAAACTCAGCCCAGGAAGGTTTTCCAGACATCTCCTGTGACACTGTGTGGCTTTGTGTACGTCCTGAGTAAGGAAAGGTAATCACGGGTTGAGGAAGAAGGCCCAGGGAGAAGATGCTGCTCTATGGTAGCCCACAAGCGGCCCAGCAGCACAGCAGCAGAGTGCTCTAGTCCCAGGGCTCACTCTCCATCCGGGAAGGACACACAGCTGCTTCCCAGCATTTGTCATTTTCCTCTCTTCTTTTCCTTTTTGTTTTTTGCTTTTTGATCGTCGAAGTCTGGGAAGCCAAGCTAGACCTGTTCAGGTGCTGTGCAAGCACTGTGTTACTAATGTGCCCTCAGCCCACTTTTTTCTTTTTTACTTTGAGTCAAGGTCTACCTAAATTACCCAGACTTGCCTTTGAGCTCACTCAGAAGCCCAGGCATTAAACTCTCAGTCCTCCTGCCTCTGTTTCCCATATAGCTGGGGCCGCAGGTATGGTTGCCATTTGCCATATGGCAGACTATTGTGGTGATGTCACTGAAGGTAGATGTGGAAAATGTGGCCACAGTTTGCACTCCTGTTTGTTCTAGAATACCAGACATACATACATACACACACACACAGAGAGAGGGGGGGGGGGAGGCTATGAGTAGCCCCCAACTGGGAGGCAGAGACATCACGTGTTCCTACATAGAACCTGGAGGCCCTTGAGAGGTGAAGAGGGAAGTGTGTTCAGACCACAAGACTTGAGCTGAGAGCCCAGACTTGCCCATGTGGCCCAGCTCCCAGCACTGCCCTGGTGACCCAGTCAGGTTCTGCCGGTTGGATGCCCTGATGCTAGCTAGCAACAACACTGGCCTGGTAAATATTATGAGGTACGTTACCAAGCACAGCCTCCAAGACAGCCTGGCTGCTTCTGGGGAAAATTTCCCACTTTTTTTGCACCTAGGTGGTACAGGGTGGTCAGGAGAGAGCCAGGGCTCTGTGGGCCAAATCCCAGACTTCACCTGCTCACCAGCCTTCCCCCTGAGCCATGCAGAGGGCGCTGTCTTGTGCAGAGTTGGGGCAAGATTCTACCCTGTCGCCAAAGAACAGTCTGAGAGAGGGAGATTTTCAAACTACAGAAGGCAATCCACAGCCACCAATGGACACCTGTTGAGTGTCTCCACCAGCTCTGAAGAATGAAGGATACCTCAATGCCAGTGGGGGCAATGTCACACTATGGCACACTGAGGCACATCTGGATAACTAAACCTAGAACTGTGATGCAAATGAATTTATTACTAGGATCACTGTCCCAGAAAAGTTTAGGAAACTCTCTGAAAGAAACAAAGGTCCATACTCCTGACACACACAAACCCTAGAAAATACAAGCTGAACCAAGTATGCTGGCACACATCCCTGATCCCAACATTTAGGAAGTTGACTGAGACAGACCATGGGCCCAAATTCAGCTTGAGCAACATAAAAGCAGTGTTTGATGTCAGGCCTGGGGTAATAGGTCTAGAGGTTAACTCCATTGGTATGGTGTTTGTCTAACAAGCACAAGGTCTTTGGTTCAATCCCCTCATATTACACGTGGTATCACATACCTAGAACCACACATGGTACCACACACCTGGAACCACACATGGTACCACACACCTGGAACCAATCACAGGTGGATGTGGAGGCAGAAAGACCAGGTGGTCAAGGTCACCCTCAGCCACATAGTTTGATGGCAGCCTGGGCTACAAGAGCCTGTCTCAAAAAAAAAAAAAAAAAAGAAAAGAAAAGTTTAAAAACAGGTTTCATAGAGAAAGAATAAGGCCTGGTGTAGTGGCACATGCCTTTGATCCTGGCACTTAGGAGACATGAGGCAAGCAGATCTCTGTGAGTTCAAGACCAGCCTGGTCTACACAGTGAGTTCCAGGTCAGTTAGGACTGCAAATTGAGACTCAGTCTCAGAGAGAAGATAGAGGGGGAGACAGGACACTGAAGCATTTCTCTCAAACTGCCATGAAGTTAGGAAATCACCCTAATTTCTTAACTAACCCCTAACCCACTTACTCACCCAAATGACAAACATGAGATCTTCCTCTAGTCACCCTGAGCTGAGTCACATCTGTAAGGAGGTCAGGGAACAACCAGCATGTGCTGGGGAAGACCTCTGGGCTGGGGCAGCAGACAGCAGCACCTGGAACCTAAGGTCACCATGGCCACCCAGAATCTGGGCAGCCACCATGCCTGATTTGGGGAATATGAACCAAATGGCATACAGCTAGAGAACACCTGGCAGCAAACCTGTCCCTGAGTGCACGTGTGCCAGAGATCAAATGACAGAATGACCCATCAGATAATCTTGTATAGCGCCCTTGTTTCATTGCAGAGCAAAATGAGGCCAAGAGGGAATAATCTAGCTGCTAAGGTCACATTGCAAGATTCAAACAAGCACTTGATAGGCCAGGGCTCCTTCAAGCTGCAGATTGGAGCCTGAAACGGATTAGGGGTACACAGCACCCCTATGTCAGACAAATTCATCACACTGTCACCCACCATCTCAAAGCTAAGCACTGTGCTGGGTGCTTTAGACACAGTGACCGATCTTCCTAGGGAAGAATGGACCTGCCGCCTTAGGCAGTGGGGACAGCTCTGTGACCTCGCACAGCCTCCTTTGCTGTCAGGAAGCTCTCCTGTCTAACCTTAATCCTTCCTGCTACAATAGTATCAGATTCCTCTCAGTCCTAGGAGCCATTGCTTGCTTGCTTGCTTGCTCACCCAGCCTAAACTGCCCAGGCCCTCTCCCAACTCCTGAGTCAGCTAGCCCATTGTTGCATGACCCTGTCTGCTAGGGTGCCATGAAAGCTCCAGGAGATGAACCAGCTTAAGTTTGTGGGCAGGAGGGGAGGGAACGCTGAAGAATGAAGTTGGTGGGGTAGCTGAAGGGACAAGCAGATCCCACCCGATTCCTGAGTTTTTAAATCTAGGCATGTCAGTTTAAATGAGGGTGGTGAGGCCTCTAAGTCTGTGGTATTTCCTATCCTATATGCAAAGAATACAAGCCCATTGTTGACATTTTTTAAACAACAGACAATAAAATAATGCTTGAAAAACAAATACAGGGCAGGATAGATGAGTCGGTGGGTAAGCTTACTGCCAACCCCAGGACCTACATGGTAGAAGGTGAGAGAGATCTGACTTCCTAAATTGTCTTCTGACCTCCACAGGTGGATGTCCACACACTTACATAAAAACACATGCAAATAAATAAATGCAATAAACTTTTTAATAACATTAGGAAAATTAAAACAAAACTCTTTCAGTAATTCGATCTCCTGGAAGCAGCCACTACATTAGGGCGTGGCCTTCCAGGCACTCGCTCGCAAATCAAAATATCTGTCAATATCCTTCATTCATCACAGGTTTACTTCATACTTACTACGTGCCAGATATTGTTTGAGCATGGAGAGTACAACAGTAAGCAACTGGGAATCGGCAGTCTGGTGCTTTCTCAGCATGCATCAGACCTTGGCTATAAAGAAAAGAAGAGAAAAAGAGAGAAGAAAAGATGCCCAGCAGTGGTCTTGCATGTTACAATCATGCCTATGACATATGCTTAAGTGTGCGCATATCTGTATATTCATATCTAGAGTGGCATCACATCCCAAGCAGAGGAAGCATCATTTATAATTAATTGCCTGTACGTATTTCTATAGTAAGACCACACAACACACGAAGATTTCCACAGGCTTCCTTATCTGTGTCATATAAATCACTGTCCATGGCTGAGTGTTCTCACACACACAGCTCCTCACACTCGCATACACACACAGGGAAGCCTGTGAATGGAGTCCAGTCCTGATCCTCGACAGTGTCCAGGCTTTTCCAGGACAGACTCATTCCCGGTATTTTTTCCAGGAGGAGCAGTGTTCTCCCACACTCGACTCCCCCTGCAGGTGGCCCAGGTTCCTGCAGCCTGAACTGTGCTGGGAGCCTAAAGAAAGGTTACCAGGAGCAAGGTTTCCCGGAAGCCCATTCTCCCTGCCACCTCGGGGAGGCCTGATGTGGCTGGAATAAATCACCAAATGCAAAGGAACTTCAAAGAACTAGTGAGTCTCGAGCCTTTTCCAGGACTTAAATGTCACAGCTGGTCCCAGGCAATGTCTCAGGAAGCTAAAACCTGGGATCCTAGTAGTGTTTCAAAGAGCTAAGTGAGGCTGAAATTCAGGAATAATGGGTCCCTGTGGGCTAAGGTTGAAGGTCAGCTGCCGATGTCCATGGAGGAGTGACTATGGGGCCTCAGGCAAAAGACTTAGCTTCCCTACCAAGCTCCCCTGTATTTGACCAGGGGAAATAATGCCTATTTCTCACAGCAACACTATGTATAAAAACAAGATGATACCAGCAGAGCCCCCAAAACAAAAGTCATACACCAGCTGTTTGCTTTTGTCATGACTAACTTCAAACCCCTGGCCCTTCTCACCTGCCAGGCCTGCCACCGTTGGATACTGGCCTTCCTGAGACTCCCCCTGCTCTGAGGGAGCTTGTGATAACAGCAGGACACGAGTGTGAGTGTGCAAAGAGATGATGTGTGATCGTGTAGAACTGTGTGTGTGAGCTCACAAAAGCCTAAGTAAAGGGGTAGTCAAACATGGTGATACATGACTGAAATCCCAACACTCAGGAAGCTAAAACAAGAGAACAAACCTGGGCAAACATAGACTGTCTCTAGAAAAAAAAATAGAATATTTGAAGGCATACCTCGCATGTGTGTAACATAGTGTGTTGAAGAGTAGGGGAAAGGGGAGCTTTTGTGAATGAGTGCCATGCGTGTCACGCATGTGTGCTGATGTGTAAGGAGTGTGAGAGGGTGTGCAGGATACAGAGTGTGCGGGGGGCCGGGGTTATGAATGTGTAAGAGCTGGTATCTGGGGCTGGGTGCGGAGGTCCATGCTCCACACACACATCCCAGACGTACAGCCCTTGGTATGGGGGCTTTGTTGCTGACAGCACAGTCCCATGCTGTAGGACAGATAGTCTGTGACTTGACTTTTTTCTCTTCCTAAGCTTTGAGGTTTTCTAAAGAAAAGCCAACTCCACCCTGCCCAGCCTCACTCCGCCCTCTGATCGAAACTGGAAGGAGACCAAAGCCAGACAGCATGGGATGCACCCTTTGGGTAAGACCGTAGGCTGGTGTCCTTTCTCCACCCCTGCTCCTCTGAAGGACTGACTGAGAGCCTCAGCCCCCTCCAGACTGGGAAAGCTTCTCAAACCACCTACTCAGGGAAGCCCACTCCCTGCCACGGGCAACCAGGAGGGATCTTCAGATCCCACGACCATCCCCTTTCAGGGCAGGGCTCCACTCCACCCACATCTCTCCAGAAGCAAAATCAGGAAAGGGCTAAGAGAGTGGCCCTCAAGGAGTAAAGGGCATTCAGAGGATAGGGGCTGGGGCGATGTGGCTTCCTTCATGGCCTTTCTTCCAGGAAGTCTCTTCTTGTGGCTGAAGATCACCATTTAATATGCAACTAGTTTCTGTCAGGTGCTTTACATATGATACCAGTGGCTAGCCTCGTTTTATAGCTGAGAAAACTGAGGCTCAGCCAACCTAAAGGACTTGTCCTAGATCGCACAGCCAAAGGTGGCAGAGCTGGAGTTTGCAGCTGTCTGTAATGCCTCTTTCAAATCCTATGTCTGTCTGCTCTCTGGCTGGCATTGACACCCCTTCTTCTCTCCCCTCTCTGGAGGTGAGGCAAAGCCCAAAGAGAGAGGCATGCTCATACCAGATGGAACATCTGGGGGAGTAGTAGGTGATGTGGTTGTCAAAGGGGCGCATAATGACCTCAGAAAGAAAGGGAGATGAAGGAGAAAGATGAGGAGGCCACAATGAAATCTGTTCACCTCTATGGGAAGGGTGGCATGGAAGCTTATGGAACATAGGGTGCAAATAGGATGCAAATGCAGGTCGTTGCCTCAACTCTCCCAGTTCAAGTCAGGCTGCAATGTCTCTGCTCCCTAGGCCAGAGCCTTTCTCCTCACAGCTACTTCTATCAGGAGTCTAGGGCCCTTAGAGGCCCAAGCACTGGGTAACATCCTGATGTTCATGAATCCAGCTCAAGAATGTACCAGACATTGTTCCTCAGCCTCCCTGTCCCCAGAAACAGAGAGCCATGTCAGGGGAGGGGGAACCTCAGGGCCATTCAGTGACCAAAGGAATGCCAGAGAGAAGGGGGCCTGGGCAGGTATGGCAGGAAGAAATAGCAGGACCCAGTAAATGTTGGGGACAATGCAAACTTCTCCTGAGATTCCCCACCCAGCTGAGTTGTGAGGAAAAAGCAATGTCAAAATCTGCCATGCCTTTCTTCCTCCATGGAGAGAGATCATTTTGAATGCTCCCTGCATCCCCCAAGCCTCTTGAAAGCAAGTCAGTGATGAGTTAGATAGGATAATTCCCATCAACGCACCCCTCCCCATTTCTCCTTTGCCACAAACACACGGGATAAGGTACCAATGACATAAGGGATAGAAGTTGAGATGAGGAAGTCAGTAAGCAGTGGGACTGGGTCCAGGGGACACAGATAGACGGAAATAGGGTGTCCCTTACAGACTAAGAATCGGTCACAGTTCTGCCTTCTTGCAGTGTTTTGGGGGCTCTCTGAGTATTTTTTCACCAGAGACCAGAGCCTCATTCTTAGTCTTTCAGGGTGGCCCCATTGGAAGACGAGGCTCACTGGCTGTATTAGTCCCAAACTCACTTGCCTCTGATTTATAGAGAAAGGGGAGCCAGATGTAAAATCAGAACAATAGCCCCTGCCTGAGTTATGGTGGCAATTAAGGGGAGTATTGATGCATTTAGCCTGCACTGCAAGGGAAGAGTTGGGTACCTCTCTGCACACCCAGGACTAGGAAGAGGGTGCGTGCCTGAGCCCAGACTGGCAGGTGCTAGCCAGGGCGGTCTAGCCATGCCGGTTTGCATGTCATTTGCATGTGTTCTTCTAGTCACCAACATCTGTCACTCCTGTCGCTACAGAATCTCTGGGTCACAAATTCTCTGCCTCTGCCTTTATGCCCTTTGCTGGACTCCTGATAGCTAGAGGACCCCGGAAGAAAGAAAGAATTCAAATTATGGGGACAGAGGGTCGGAGATACGACCCAAAGTCTGAAGAAACTATGGGCTTCCGCCGTCTGTGGAAACCTGGCTTAGGGCGCCCCCTGCAGGACAATCCCAAAATGCAGGGAGATCGAGAAAAGCGAGCCTGGCTCCTCCCCTCTCCCCACTCATAGGCAGCTGGCAGCAGCCCGGCCCGGCCCGTTTGCCTCCCAGAGGCTCTAAGGCTGCCTAGCACCCAGGATCCGCCAGCTCTGAGTCACCCCAGAAATTTGTATTTCTCCCTTCCACCAAGTAACCAAGACCAAGTGAGTCAGCATGGTCGTCCCAAAAAAGCCACGCAAGAGTATTTGGGAGCGTTGGGCTATGAGCACCATCATTAACTATCTATCATGGGTGACAGAGCCCACCATAGGCTCACGTGGCCACCCAGCAGTTTAGAGTAGAAGGAATTGTGGCTCCACCTTTGGAAGAGTTGGGGAACAGAGAGGATAAGATTGTAATGGGGAGAGATCCTCACACAGCAGTACAGAGTGACCAAGTTCTCTCCAGGGAGACCCATACCCCACAGGGGATGAAGCCAAAGAGATGGGACTGAAGCCCAGGCAGGGGAAGAATTCCTCGCAGCAACAGATCTCATGGGGCAAGGGGGTAGGGGACTCGTGTGACCCGGGAGGACACCATCCTCCTTCCCACCCAGAGTCAGTTTCTGCCTGTCCAGTTCAGACAGGAGGGAAATACCAAAGGAAATGCAGCCACAGCAACATTCGACTAGGAGGAGGGGAAAAAATGCCAAAGATGCTCTGAGCCTGCACTTGGCTTGTTGACATACACAGAAGATCTTGCCTTTGCCGTGGGCTCCTCCACCTGCACCTTTGCCTGAGCCCCGGCGTGTGAATGGGGGCACTGGAGAGGGCAGGGCAGAAGGGTGTGTGTGTGAACAAGTGAAGTCATTCTCTCTGGGTGGTTCCTTTTAATTAGTACCCTGAAAAACTCCCAGCCAGCAAAATTGAGTCTTGCCAACTGGGAGCCCCACCCTTCTGGCTCATCCAAGCCCTAGGGGCAAAAAGGGGAACAGAAAATCTGAAGGCAAAAGAGATAGGGGCCTGCTGAGGGCCCAAATATTGAAAGAAGCCTTCTTAGCCCTCCAAAGACTCTTGGTGGGATGGAACAGGATGCTGAGTCTGGGAAAGCTTTTCTGCAAAGTTTGAGAGCTGGAGAGTGGGATGAGCTCCATGTCCCGGGCCTCCAGGAGTCCAGGCCTTGAAAATGACCAGTGTCCAGCCCTGGAGGTTACCCTGCAGATATGACATCAGGGACCAGGCATGAGAAAGGCCTCTGGGCAATGTGTCTTTTTGCCTTTATTCCAGCTATTTAAGCAAAAAGTCCTCTGGTCCCTCATGGCCAACCTCCAGAGTCAGCCAGGGGCTTGGAAGCAGCAGAGTACTCCACAGAATGACAGAACAAGCATTGTCCCCTTCTCCAAGACCCCTAGCCATATAAACCAGGCATACCTTTGTTTGTCACCTCTCCCTCAAACCCTTTTCCAGGTGACTATTACCAAACTTCCTAGAACCTGTCACCTGATATGATCATTCTATATGTGCCTCCATCAAGGACCTGACATTCGTTCCCCATCAAGTGCAGAGGACAAGGCCTGAGTCCTTCTGGATCTCGCCTCCCTCCCTAGACCCTGGCAGGAGTCAGACCACAGAGGGACACAGCTGTGCTCACAAGAAAATGGCAGGGACTGGGAGAGAACAGACACTAACATTCAGGACTTTTCAAGCCACAAGGACAGGAGACCTACTCTTAATTCCAACCCTTCTCCTAAAGAGTCACTGTGACCTCAGACACAGAGCTCTTCCTTGAAAGGCTACACTCTGTGAAGTGGGGGTCCATCTGACAGACCTTGGTGCTCAGCAGGAGGGGATATGAGAGTGATGGTGAAATGCTAAATGGAAGACCAGGCCAACATGGCCTGAGTTCATCAGCAGAGGGGTGTTAATCCAGGCCCAGGCATTGGGCTTCTTCTGAGCTCTCTCTCTCTCTCTCTCTCTCTCTCTCTCTCTCTCTCTCTCTCTCTCTCTGACTCTAAAGTACAATCTTCAGATTCCTGCAGCCCCAAGGCTGGGGACAGGGACCATAAGACAGAGTGGAGTGGGGCTTCCTGGAAACCCTGCAGGACCCAAAGTCCTCTAGGTCCCCTTTCAGCTGAAGAGGGCTGAGCAGCCAAGGCCTCAGAGCCAAACCGGGAAACCAAGAGGACTGGCGGGGAAGAAACACCTCTGAAGACGATGACCCCAAACCTACCCAAAAAGCCATCAGGCCCTGCTAGCAGGGCACAAATTCGGGGGGGCGGGGGGGGGTACACACTGTAGGGCTCAGTTGTTGCAAGAAGGTATGGCCTGATTTTAGGCAACAATGGAGAAAAGATGGGGTGACTGGCCTTGGGGACAGAGGAGGGTGTGTTAGAAAATGAAGGCGTCCTGACCCTGGGGCTGAGTGGGAGCTAGGGCACATCAGGCACCGCCTAGACGCGGAGGCCTCCTGGCCCGCCCAGCTGCCTTGCTGGTTCCCATCACACCCTGGGCAGTAAAACTTGATTTTATGGTCGCTGTGGGGGTTGCTGCTTTCCTGGTTTGGGGGGGGGGGGTAGTTGTGTCTGCAGATCCAAGCAAATACACCTGTGTTGATGTGTATCTGAACATGTATCGGTGTCTGAGGCTCTGAGTGGGTGAAGGCTGTGTGTCCTCATCGGCTGTGTTTGTGAGGCTGTATCTGTGTGAGGGAGAATCAAACCTACCATTTCTTGAGGATTTGTCAATTACTAGACACTCTCTTTATCGCCATAGCAATCTATAATAAGAAAGGTCTCCGGCTGTTCGTCCTGTGCTCGTATATAGCATATGAAAATCCAGGCCTGCCATCTGCATTTGTCTGGGCTTCTTTGCAGTTGAATCTGTGTGTATCCGTGTGCCAAGGCCAAGGAAGGCCCAAAGAAGGCTGGCCAACAAATGGGATCACCAGAGTCTTAAGATCATGACCTTCCTAGTGTGGAGACTCTCTTCTGAAGCAGAAAGTAGTCGGTGGTGTGGCTGACTGGGAGCAAAGAACTTTGCCCATGGAGACTGTGACAGGAAGTGCCAGGGTTCAGCCAGCACAGCCTGGCAAACACGGGAATCTGTCCTCTTCGAGAGGGCGCTGGGCACACATTATGTCGCTACCTGGGAAGAGCCCAGAGGGGCGCAGTAAGGACCCATAGCCCCCGATGTGCGACGTGACCTCCTGGGGATGTGGGGTGACCCTAATCAGCGGTGGCGCGGCAGGAAGGATCTAGAGAAGCTGCCCCCACCTCACCTCCTGAGCCCGCAACCTCTTGGGGAGGCAGAGGTCGCGGGAACAGCAGGTCGCCAGGGTCGGGGTCCGTCAGGGTCGCGGGACCTGGGAACCGGAGGCGGCTGGCCAAGGTGGGCGTGGCGGCGCAGGCCGGGTGGCAGGCGCTCATTGGCTGTGCTCGAGCGCTCTCACGGCCGCCGGGGCCGGGCGGCGCCATCGCGCCGGATCCGCGATGACTCACCCGCCACCGCACCCCGCTCTGGCCCCATGCCGAGCCTCTTCCCACCCCGGCCCGCCCGCTAAGCCGGGCCAGCCTGAGTCAGCAGGAAGCCGCCCAGGGATGATGGGGGTGGCGGGTCCAGCCCTCTGGGACTGTTTGCCCGCTGAGGGCGGGGGAGAGCAGAACCTAGCATCTGGGGGTGGGGGCTCCAGTGTCTACGCAGTCGGTGAGGGGGCTTCTGTTCCTTTGAAAGGGAAGATGTTGGGGTGCTTATTCTGGAGGTATTCTGTCTGCCCCCTTGAGGTTTTCAGGCCTTACCTTGGCAAGCCTAGATGGCAGGCTGGCTTTCTGGAATCTACAAGTTGTTCCTATGTGGTCACTCAATGGCCACCGTTTTCAGATCATCTCTGCACCCTCTACCACCACACCGGCTTTCTACGTGTCTCAGAAATCCTTTGAGGAGTTCTGCTCCAATTCTAACTACCTCCAGGTGGCCTGGGCTCTTGTTGGTCAGGCCAGATTATGTACCATAGCCTAGACTCAAGGTGTCCACTCCAGTTCCTTGGCCAGCCTTGTCCTTCTAGAAAAAATTCTTAATAGAGTCTCAAAGCATTCAGCAGGGGGTCACTTAAAAAGGAAAGGGACCCACATCTGCCCTGAGCACTCAAGGCCAAACCCTGCTGCTGAAAAAGATGAGCACCAGTCCCAGTTCACAGAGGCCAACTCAGGCAGAGAGGGTGATGTCCCAAACCACACCGAGTAAGAAAAAAGAGAGTCTAATTAGAACCCAGGGTCATCAAACTCTACATCATAGACTCCTTCACTACCTCTGGCTGCCCAGGTTCCTCCCTAGTGGTCACCGGCAACCACTGTATCACACTACAGCAAACTTGGG
The DNA here is from genome assembly GCF_003668045.3 of Cricetulus griseus. Classification (NCBI taxonomy): domain Eukaryota; kingdom Metazoa; phylum Chordata; class Mammalia; order Rodentia; family Cricetidae; genus Cricetulus; species Cricetulus griseus. The sequence continues at coordinate 398,370,723 of NC_048595.1, forward strand.
GGACATCACTGTCAAACTCACCCAGCTTTTTCTGTCCCCAGGGAGGGTCCCTCCAGGCAAAATAGAGAAGGGAACAGAAAGAACACACCTGTCAGTCCATGTGGGCTTGGGGGAGGGGGTTGATGGTGTTCCCAGTCTCTAACTAGAAAGGACAGCGTCACCTCAGCCCACACAGTGTGTAGGGCACACACACACACACACACACACACACACACACACACACACACACACACACGGTTCAGGGATCCCTTAGTATCTAGAGGTCATATACAAGAGCATAGATACACATGAATGTTCCACATGACACACACCTGGTTTAAGAACCCTTAGAAGGTTCCAGGCTAGAAATAAAAAGTGAAACCCTGTGTGTAGCTGGGGGGAGGGGAGGCACAAAACAAACCAACCAAAAGGAGGAGGGTAAAGTATGTTCTGAGCAGTACAAGGACCTGAGTTCAGATCTCTAGCACCCACGTAAAAAATCAGGTAAGAGTTTGTAATCTCAGCTCTGAGGGGGTGGAGCTCCCTGGAGCTCCCTGGCCTGCCAATCCTGAGTTCACTGAGAGACCCTGTCTCAAAAAATAAGGTGGGAAGGGGCTGGAGAAACAGCTCAGCAGCTAAAGTGCTTGTCACAAAATATAAGGGCTCCTCAAAGCCTACATTAAAAAAAGAGACACTTAGTGGCCTACTCTAACCCCAACTCCAGCACTCCCCAGGAGGGTCCCTCCAGGATGTGGAGGATTCCTGGGGCAAGGGACCTAGCTAGACTAGCTGACTGGAGAGGCTGCACATTCAGCAAGAGACCCTGCCTCAGTAATTACAGTAAAGAGTGATCAAGGAAAATCCCCATTGTCTGCCTCTGACCCACACATGCAAACACACACACACACACACACACACACACAGTCATAAACACACATCACACACACTCATACACACATGCACACACACTCATATCCACACACATGCGCACACACACTCATACACACCCACACCACATACAAATATAAAGCAAAAAAATAAATAAGGTGCAGAGCAACTGAGGAAAATACCAGTCATTGACCACTGAACTCCACATATCCCAGCACACACACACACACAGCATGTCACACACTCACAGATAAAAATAATTTCTATGATTTTGTTTATATGTACGTGTGTGTAACACTAAATACATATGATTATAACTTCTGTGTAATGAACTAGGACGTTCATAAACTACTTAGCTGCACACAGAAATACAATGGATTTCTTGAAAAACAGAATAACACAGTGAAGTTGCTGCTTTTATGTTGGAACACTGTTTTTATATGAAAGAATAATGAGCAGATCCAGGCATGGTGGTACATGTCTATCATCCAAGCTCTTACGAGGGTATGGTAAGATGACAGTGAGTTTGAGACTAGCCTGATCTACATAGTCACACACACACACACACACACACACACACACACACACACACACACACAGAGGCAATATTATATATATATATATATATATATATATATCATAAGTCTATAATTGAGAAATTGAGAACTTGACAGCTTACTACCACAAACTCTTATGATGGTTAGTGTTTAATCCAAGTTTCTATGTCATATAACAAAATACACCAACATTCAGATGGTCTGCCTAACTGTGAGCCGGTACTTTCCAGTGGCCAGTGGGGGGAAAAAAAAAAAGCTCAAAGTGAGCTAGGCCTGGTGGCAAAGGCCGATAATCCCACTTCTTCATGGGGCTGAAGCCAGAGGGTAGAAAGTTGAAGACCTGTCTGAACTACAGAGTGAGTTCAAGGCCAGTCTGGGCAAATCAGTGAAACCCTAACTCAAAAACAAAAACAAAAAAAATTCAAGTGAAACATAAGGCTCTGGCCATAGCTCAGGGCTAGAATATTTGTCTATTGTATACTTGGGAAGCCCTACATTGAATACCTAAAACACAGAACAGATAAAAACGAGCATGCAGACTCACAATCATTTGTGGGTCACGTGCAGACCCAGCTGGAGGGTGGTGGAATATGACCATTAGAAGGCACAGGAACAAATCAGTCCTGGGTCTGGCCAGACCCACTCACATGTCAACCTAAAATCCCACGCACTCCTTTCTCTGTATCTACTCACATGACAGGCCACAGTCAGCTCTGGCCTCTGGGCCTGACACCTGGGTTACTCGTGTATATAGAGAACAACACACAGGTCTGTGGACACACACTTGTGCATGCACACATGCACGTATGCACACACATGCACAGGCACATGCATGCCTTCAGGAAAACCATCTGAGCACTGACTCCCATGGATATCCTCCCTGAACAAGACATACAAAAGCTACACAGGTCTTTCGATAAATTGGCACACAGGACAGTCCTTTGGGCACTTGGCCTTCCCACGGATTTGCATCCATTCCTGACCCTCACACAGCATCCACTACGCCTTGCCTAGACCCCTGGATGCATGGGTACAGCACAGCAGGACTACAGACACACACATGAATCAAATGTATGTAGTCACAGAGCAGGTGTGCACAGACTACGAATGTAACATGTTTCACCCCAGCACACAAGGAATCCCCACAGAACACACTACTGGCCCCACAACCTTCCATCTTGGCAAAAACAAAGCCCAGGCTTGCCCCATCACTTCTTTCCCCTCCCTGCGGGAGACAGGCCTGCCCTACCTGCCCCAGCCTGCTTTGGGTGGGGCCCCACCTGCTCCCAGGACCAGCTGCCAGCTCAGCAAAGGGCAGGCTGCCCGGTGCTCCAGCACATTGCCAGCCCCACCCCCTCCTCTGCCTGCCACCTCAGCATCTGGCCTGGGCCAGATGGGGCTGGCCCTTGTTGGCAGGCCAATAGTGGGAGAGGGAAAAAGGTCCTTGATAGCAGGGCTGGAGGCCTGCTAGCTAGGCCCCATGGGAGGGGGCCACTCAACTCAAAGCTCCCTCATGACTGGGGACTTTCCTTTCTTCATATTAAACTCTCCCCACCAGCACTGATCCCACAGTTTCAAGTAGCTTCCTGGTGACAGAAAGCAAACACACTCAGAGCCATGCTAAGCCTAGGAGATGTCACTCCAGAAACAATGTACTCTCACAGCCCAGCTACTGGGCCAGAAGGAGAAGAGCAGAAGCTATGGTTGAAGCACAGAGTCATTGGACCCTAAGGCACTGTGGTCGACCTGCTAAGACTTGCTGTCCAAGAAGAATTGGCCGTGAATAAATTCCAAGGATAACCAAAAAAAAAAAAAAAAAAAACTTGTAGTTAGGAAGATGGCTTAGTGGGTAAAATGAATCCCCAGAACTACACACACGTACACACACATACACATACTCATACATACACACTCACACACACCTATACACACTCCTACATACATACATATATACTCACACATGCACTCGTGCTCGCATACATAACACTCACACATGCACACACACACACACACACACACACACACACACACACACACACACTCCAATGCTGGAGGAGGCAGGGCAATAACAAAACAGTAGAAGAATCAGAACAGAGTGAGTTCAAGATTCAAGAAAGGGGGCTGGAGCGGGCGATGGTGGCGCACACCTTTAATCCCAGCACTTGGGAGGCAGAGGCAGGTGGATCTCTGTGAGTTCGAGGCCAGCCTGGTCTACTGAGCAAGTTCCAGGACAGGCTCCAAAACTACAGAGAAACCCTGTCTCGAAAAAAGAAAAGAAAGAGCCTAGAAGCACAGGTCAGTTATTAAGAACACTTGCTGCTCTTCCTGAGAACCAAGTTCAGCTCCCAACACTGACATCAGGTAGCTCTCAACTACCAGTTCCAGGGAATCCAACATCCCTCTTCTTGCCTTCCTGGGCCCACACACATGTGCAGGCACACACGCCTACACACGCACAGGCCCACACATTCACACACGTTTTTCAGGAATGTTCCTGAAGCAGCACTGAGCAGACCCAGGCCCTTAGAGGGAACGGGTGAAGGTATAGGGCTCCTCTACCCCCCATTCTGCTGGCTAACAGTCAAATGGCAGTGTGTAACAGCCCCACTGTGGGCCTTTGGGCCTGCTCCACTTTGTAGATCTGGGTTCAGCATCACGCTCAGGTTGTGAGACTCCATGAAGCTCTGTGCCTGACTCAGAGTTTCTGTGCAGGTAACGCTTCAACAAATGTCTCTCTCCAACATCGTCTTCCTTTGTGTCCACAGCCTCGTGTTTCCTGATTCGATGTGAGCATGTCTGTGCCTGCCTACATAAGCTTGCCCTGGCGTGCAAGCACACATGCACAAGCCCACATGCTCACATGCTCATATGGCACGAGCACACACACGTATGCACACACTCACACAAGCACTCACTCACACGCACATGTGCACACAACATGCACTCACACTTCACACACACACTCACACACACGTGCATTCCCTGTCCATCTTCCCTCAACAGGAAGGCTATATCCACAGAGGGCAGAAAAATTGCAACCAGACCTTGCTTCCCTTTAGACAGCAGGCATCCAAGACACACCCCTTCCTTGCCAGGCACAGGGACACAGGCTACATTCGGGACACACAGGTCCTGACCTAGCTCAGTCTTGGTTGAGGGAGAAGGGTCTTATGGTAGATACAGAAGTAGGGGACCAGAGTCTTACAAGGGCAGAGAAAGACTTAGACAAAATCAACTGTGAATTAAGAGACTAGGTGCCCACCAAATGGACAGGCAAGACATTGGAAGCACATTTAGGGTCAGGCATACCCAAAAGCAAAATGCAGATGGGACATGATGTCTTCGTGGACCCTCCCAGGATAGCTACCGGAGGTAGCAGAGAGGGGGTGGGCAGCTGCAGACCCGGTCTTGAGTCAGGCAGGCCCTACTGGTCAGGCTTCCTTGGATGTTTCCACCGGAGGGAGCACAATGGAGGGACACGAGCTAAACCGAAAGCAGGACTTTTACTCTCCCACTCAGGCTCTGCCCCGCGCACCCTGATGGCTCTCTCTGAGGCCCCAGAAATACAAGGTGCTGAACCTCTGAGTTGCTGACTCACATAGGCCAACCATGCCCTAATAACTCGGGTGTGCCCTCTGATGCCTGCCATGCTTGTACCCCCTGCATCGGGGTCTGCTGCCCTCTACCTTCATCTCCATCTGCCAGCCTTGTGAGGCATGGACCTCCAGCCTTAACCTCAGAAGGCTCTAATGGTGGCACTTGGCTCCAGGAGCCAAGTGCTGTCTCCTGCTGGACAGATGGGGAACAACAAGCAAGTAAGACAATGTGGACTAGGAAACCTTGGTATTTAAACTGGTATTTAAACTGCAATGCACAGGTGGCAGAAGACACACTCCTTCAGAAACAAAGCAGTCCAGGACAGCTTACATCCCTTGGCTCTCAACTCCTCCTCTCACCCACCTTACAACAAGGTGAGGGGCATCGTAGACAGGAACTAAAATCCACCCAAATGTCACTCACCGCTTCATGCTCTACCCAAAACAACGGGAGCTTCCTTTGATTAGTACATAACTTGCCACTGTGGCCAGAGGTAGGCTGCGACGAAGAGCCGCCCAGGTCTGCTTCCTGGAATAGGAATGCAGTGGGGCTGGCAGGTTCTGCTCGCAAAACCTTCAGAGCAGTTTCCACCATGCTCCTCTGCTGTCCCCTAGTGGACATGTGGTGTACTTCCCGTCTACACTTGCCTCTACCCTATACAGCCCAGTACTGCCTTTCAAGGGGTTAAGCTTAAGCAGCTGGCTGAGGGGGAGCTAAGAAAATTCAAGAGCGTAGAAACCCCGGCTTCCGATCAGTAACCCTCATAGGGTTAGCCCAAAGGAAGATTTAAAAGGGCAATGTTGAGAAAAGCAAAATTTTTGTTCAGAAGTGTGCCTCCTGCCACTCTGGCGAGGGGATGAAAGCTGTTTGACAGATGCCTGGTCTGGCTTCTGGACTCTCCCACACAGGTGCCAAGAAGAAAACAAGAACAAAGATGCACCCTGGGGAGAGGGCACTCTGATGAAGTATTTGAGAAGCCCAAAATGTGCATTCCTGGAATGAAACTGATTTTCTCTGGGATTGAAGAGGGGGAAAGGGCCAGACAAGGCCAGACAGTGGTGGTGCACACCTTTGATCCCTACACTCAAGAGGCAGAGGCAAACAGATGAACTCTGTGAGTTCAAGGCCAGCCTGGTCTACAAAGTGAGTTCCAGGACAACCAGAGATACACAGAGAAACCCTGTCTCAAAAAAAGAGAGGGGAGAGGCAGATTTAATAGCTTATCTTTTTAAGACTTCAAATGGGGCAGGCATGGTGACATATGTCTTTAATCCCAGCACTTAGGAGGCAGAGGCATGTAGAGCTCTGTGAATTTGAGACCACCTACATCAAGAGTTCTAGGCCAGCCAGAGCTACATAGTGACACCTTGTATTAAAGACTACAAACGGGATTGCAAGATGGCCAGTGGGATAGGTAAAAGCAGTTGTCATGCAAGCCTTGTGGTCTGAGTTCAATCCCCAAAACTCACAGGAAGATAGAAGCTGGAAATTTTGGAAAAAATTACCAGCTCCAAAAAATAAGCCTCTGACCCCCATTCAAACATCCACAGAAGACTGCTCAGACATGGGCTTAAGCCAACAGAAAGTCTAATAGCCAGCCAGCAACTACACTGGGTGTTCCAGATCCCAGTGTAGCGCCAAGCTTTTTCTCAACGTGAGCTTTCAAGCACAAAAACCATGTCCTGGGCTGACACACTGCAGTTGACAAGAACAGTTGGCCAGAATCGGAACCACAAAAATGATATCACTATCTTGCGACCAAGAAGAACTTGCCTGTGTCTCAATTTGTGTCCATTAGCCTGGTACTGGCTCAACTGAACACAAGGAAGAGGCCATCTACATTGTTCTTCCAGGTGTTCATTGAATCAGAATTCCCTGTGTGGGGAGATGCCACCTTTTACTCACTGAAAGGCATTGTAGTTTATGTATAAAACTAAACAGAGACTATAAAGATATTTTAAAGGGCTGGATAGCTTGCTCAGCAGTTAAGAGCACTGGCAGCTCTTCCTGAGTTCAATTCCCAGCAAACACATGGTGGCTCACAACCATCTATAATAAGGTCTGATGCCCTCTTCTGGTATGCAGGCATACATGTAGACAGAACACTGTATAGATAATAAATAAATGAATAAATAGATAAATAAATAAATAAATCTTTTTAAAGATATTTTATAGCACTCCCAGACTCCCTCTGCTATGCTTCTGGGTCCTGAATCCCCACACACCCAGCACTGTGTCCCAGGACCAGCAGTGACTCTCAAAATCTGGCAAAGACAGGAGCTAGGGTTGGTGGTGTTGCCCCTTTCATGTCCCCTTCTCAACCCCATCTCTTCCAGTTCAGAGTCCCAGGCTGCTGTCACCCATGCAAGCTTGTCCCTCTGGTCTCTGTGTCCCTGCTAAGAGTCAGTTTTCAGAAATAGTTTCCAGTGACCCATGTGAGGTTGCCAAGATGGATTCATTAAACATGTGAACTAATTGCTAGCATTCAAAAATCAGATTTCATATAAAACTTAAGATTTCTAAGGCAAAGTTGAAACCTTGGGCCATTCTGGAACCACATTCCTGGGTGGTTCCATGGGCAGGGCTGAGGGAAGCTGCTGCCTAACTCCAGCCTCTGAGGAACCAGGAAAAAGCACAAAGAAGAGGGTCACAACTCCCTGCTCTCCTGATACATACATATATATATATATATATAGAAACTAGCTGTGTAGTCCTGGCTGGCCTGGAACTCACTCTACAGACCAGATTGATCTCAAACTCAGAGCTCCTCCTGCCTCTGCCTCCTGAGTGCTGGAATTAAAGGCATGTGCCACCACTCCCCACTCATAGCCTTATTTTAAACGTAAAAAGAAACAGGGTAATTAATTTTGGCTTTGGTTTGTTTTACAGGGTCTCAGCCTAGGCTAACCTGGGTCACTGGATCCTCTTGCCTCAACCCCGGAGTACTGACATTGCAGGCCTGGGACAACATATACAGTGAAATTATGTGTAAAAATAATGCTTTATATAACCAGATGTTTCCTAAACCTAATTCCAACATGTAACCAACATACAAATATAAGTATGTGTGTGTGTGGTATGTGTTCTTGTCTGTGTGGCACTTATACACACAGGTGTGCACTTATACACACAGGTATGCATGTGTGTGTGAAGGCCAGAGGTCAACATCAGATGTCTTTATCACTCTCCATCTTTTTTTATTTATTTTATACCTATTTCTTTGTTTTGTATGTATATACTTGTATGGGCACACAGTGCCACGACCTATTCGTGAGGGGTCAGAGGACAACCTTCATGAACTGGTTCTCTCCTTCCACCATGTGAGCTCCAGGGATCCATCTCAGGTCATCAGGCTTGGTGGGAAGTGCCTTCACCTACTCAGCCATCTCACTGGCCCCTTTACCTCAAACAGGGCTTCACAGTGAACCCGGAGTTTGTCAGTTTGGATCCACCCATCTCCACACCCATCCCTCCCAACACTGAGATTACTGGCGGAATACATGTGAAAAACATACACTCTTTTAAAAAAAAAAGAAAAAAGAAAAATCCCAGGGGCACCGAAGATCAGCATCTTGTCTCCATGCTTGCACAGTAGACATTTTCCTGCCTGAGCCATCCTCCCCAGCTCCCCCTCAACATACACAGTGCTAAAACACTCTACATTCCTTCCTCTGATACCAAGTCTTCAAGATCTGATAGATGATTTAGCAGTGTTAGCAGGTCTCAGAGCAGACCAGCTGTATTTGAAGCTCTCAATAGGCAATTGTGACTAGAGGCCACTGCAGCAAACAGCCTTTAAAAGCCTTCTCCCACCTCAGCAGGGAGAACTAGGGAAGAGGGTCAAGCAGCTGTTGGTCATAGGTTTAGGCCATTCAGTGAGGGACTTGGGATCACGGGCTCTGTCTGATCAGACATCTCTGGCTCCTTGGATTCCTCCAGGAGTGAAAAATCTTAGCCAAAGGAGTGGCAAAGTAAGTGGCACTAAAACAAAGGGCACTGACTGCCATTTTTTGTAAGGTTTTTGTCAGGTCCCAAAGAAACTCAGGACAGAGGTGTTGGTGTCCATGGTCCTCCTGTGTCATGTGGATGTCTATGGCCTGTTTTACCACTGAAGGCCATGTGAATGTCTGTCTTAGCTAGAGTTCCTATTGCTGCAATGAAACACTGTGACTAAAAGGCAAGCTGGGGAGGAAAGGGTTTATTTGGCTTACACTTCAACATTGCTGTTCATCATGGAAGGAAGTCAGGTCAGGAACTCCAACAGGACAGGGTCCTGGAGACAGGAGCTGATGCAGAGGCCATGGAATGGAGGAGTGCTGCTTACTGGCTTGATTCCCCCACAGCTTTGTTTAACCTGCTTTCTTCCTTTGTTTCTTTCGTTCTTAGGATTTTATTTATTTATTATGTATGCAGTGTCCTGTCTGCATGTGTCCCTGCAGGCCAGAAGAGGGCACCATATCTCATTACAGATGGTTGTAAGTCACCATGTGATTGCTGGGAATTGAACTTAGGACCTCTGGAAGAACAGCCAATGCTCCTAACCACTGAGCCATCTCTCCAGCCCTTAACCTGCTTTCCTACAGAACCCAGGACCACCAGCCCAGGGATTGCACCACCTACCATGGGCTGGGCCTTCCCCCATTGATCACTAAATGAGAAAATGCCTTCCAGCTGGATCTCAAGGAGGCATTTCTTCCACTGAGGCTCCTTTCTCTATAGCTTGGGTCAAGTTGACACACAAAACCACCCAGTACAATGTCTGTGGTTTGTGATACTGCCTAAAGCCATGTTGATGTCTGTGGTCCGTGCTGTTACCAAAAGCCTTGTTGGTGTCCATGGCCCACATTACAACAGAAGGCCATGATGCTGTCCATGGCCCATGCTGTAGCCAGAAACCATGTGGAAATCCATGACCCATGCTGCCACTGACTGTAAAGGGCAAGGCAGTTTTTTTGTAGTGGTATCGATGACTTCAGACTCACAGTTGAGAATGAGAGACATAGAAACAGTCTAGACAGGAAGCCATGAAAAAGAAGTCTTTAAAGTTGTGATTGGGCACCTTTAATCCCAGCACTCGGGAGGCAGAGGCAGGCGGATCTCTGTGAGTTAGAGGCCAGCCTGGTCTCCAGAGCAAGTGCCAGGATAGGCTCCAAAGCTACACAGAGAAACCCTGTCTCGAAAAACCAAAAAAGAAAAAAAAAATAAAGTTGTGATTGGGATGCTGAAGTGTAGCTCTTCACAGTTGATGGCTGCTGGTGGGATGGGGCTGAGGAAGAACTCAGTTCTTTTTAAGGGGAGATTAACCGTGCTCCAGTGAGTATATGAATAGCACAAATCGGACTTGGCATTTTTTTAAACCAAAAATCTCTCTCCAAAGTACTCATGTTATTGCTATTGTTACTGCTGTTGTTATTGCCCAAAGGCAACCAACTGGCCATTTGAAATGCAATAAGGGAGCCGCTACCTACATCGCAGAACAGTTCCCACAATGTCCACCAGGAGGCACCAGAAACCTGTATAAAGAGACCCATATACGCCTCTTCAAGGTGTTGTCCTTACCCTACCACTGCCTAGGACTCCTCTGTTCGTGGTCTCATTCAGTTCTCAGATCTCCACTAGGGAACAAGAGGCAGGTGAAGTCATCTGGCAAAAACTTGGGCTTAGATGCAAGTCTGTTGCTTTGATCTAAACCGAATGCCACCAAATGCCTAGGTTTCCCAAGCCACTTTCGGCTTCTGGGACTCCATAAGGAGAACTGAGCCTGAGTCCCAAAGATGAGAGAATCAGATGAGGCAAAGCCCACCTGACCACCTTGAACTGGAAGTGAATACAGGAGGGATGAAGAAAGGCTGGAGAGATGGTCCAGTGGTTAAGAGCACCGACTGATCTTCCATGGGGCCCAGATTGGATCCCAGCACCGACATGGGCAGCTCACAACTATCTGTAACTCCAGTTCTGGGGAGTCTGACACCCTCTTCTGGCCTCTGCAGGCACTACACTCATGTGATGCCAGACACATATGCAGGCAAAACACACACACAATATAAAAGTAAATCTGGTCTAAAGAGTGAGTTCTTAGCCAGAACTACTTGAACTTCTGATCCTCCTGCCTCCACCTCCCTAGTGCTGGGATGATAGGCATGTGCTGCCATTCCTGGTTTCTGTTTTGCTGGGGGTTGAACCCAGGGCACTGTGCATGGTGGGTATGCACTCTGCCAACTGAGCTACATCCTCAACCCTACCTTTTTCTTTTTTGAAAGTATTATTTGTAATCTTGCCAGAGCCTGCCAAGAAGCCAGGATTACAGACTCCATACTTAGCAGTTTTATGCCTCCTCACTCTGAAGCCCTGAAGCAGCAGTGAAAACCAAGCAGAGGGAACAAATCTGCCCAGCGAAGTTTGGGCAGTGGTTCTCAACCTATGGGTCTCAACCACTTTGGGGATCCCATATCAGATATTTACATTACGACTCAGAACATTATCAAAATTACAGCTATGACAATGAAATAATTTTACAGTTGGGGGTCACCACAGCATGAAGGACTGTATTAAGGGGTTGCAGCTTTAGGAAGGTTGAGAACCGCTGAGCTAGAGTGCATGGGGTAAGCTGACATCAGTAAGACATGTCAGCAGAGGAGTGAATGGCATCACCTACAAGGATGAAACACGGGCTAACCAGAGAGCTTAATACAGAAATAATACCCCGTGGATGGGCAGAGGCCCAGCCAGCACAGCCCTCAGGCCAAGCCAGGACTGACCCTTTATCTTGGGAACAGACATTGGTAGTTAAGTAACTAAACCTGGGTTTGGGTTTTGTGAAAGCATATTTAGGGTCATGAAATTACTCAATACGACAAGATGATAAAGGATACGTGGCATGAAACATGTCCAAATAGACTTCCCAACACTGACTGAATCCTAATGTCAGCCACAGACACTGTGACAGTAGTGTGTCAGTATGGCTCTCATCAGTTGTAATGAACTCCATGGAGGGAAGTTGCCCATGCCTTCTGGGGGGAAAGGATGTGTCCTGATTTGATCTCTGTTTCTGTGATGATCACCCTGACCAAAAGCAACTTGGGGAAGAAAAAAATTCATTTCCTCTCATGGGCTATAATCCTTCATCAAGTGAAGCCAGAAAGGAACTCAAGGCCAGAGCTTGAAGCAGAAGCCAGAGGAACACGGCTTATGGCTCTGGCTCGCCCACAAGTTCATGCTCAGCTAGCCTTCTCATATAGCCAGGACAGCCTGCTCAGGAATGGCACTGCCACAGTGGGCTGGGCCCTCCTACACCAATTAGCAATCAAGGAATTACCTCACAGACATAGCCAGAGGCCGGTCTGATAGAGGAAGTTCCTCAGTTGAGATTCCTTCTCTTCAGGTGATGCTAATTTGGTCAAGTTGACAGTTGAAGTTAATACCACAGGAATGGGAGCATTTTAAAACTTCCAATCAATTTCATTGACATCCTGAAATGCTCTAAAAAAGAGGTCCATCTGCAGATGAAGTTCACTGGGTAAAGTCTGTCGAGGAAGCCCAGAGACTGATCCCCAGCACCACAGTATAGGTGGCGCACACAAGAGGTGAAAGCAAGAGAATCAAGGCCATTCTTGGCTACATTTAGAGTTTGAAAACAGCCTGGGCTACAAGAACCCACTCTCAAAAAGAAAAGGCACTATGTATTAGTTTGCTTCTCTATTGGTATGATAAAACACTGATGAAAGCCAGGTAGTCATGACGCATGCCATTAATCCAGCTTTCATTTTGCTTTGGTTTTATTTCGTTTCTTTCGGCTTTTTGTTTGTTTGGTTTTGGGTTTTGACTTGCAACAAGGTCTATATAGATAGCCCAGCCTGTCATTGAACTCATAATTCTCCTGCCTCAACATCTCAAGAGCTGCAATTAGAAGCCTGGGCCACTCCAACTGAGTTCTTCTTTATACTCTGAGTCATTGTGAGTCTACTTTTAATATCATGTTAAATGCTATGTAATGTTAGACTGTTTTATTTAAGTGATAAGGACAAGGGGGAAATCTGAATGTATGAGATATGGGTGCAATCCTTTCTCCTTGAAATGTTTTCTATTCATGGCTGGTTGACTCTCCAGATGCAGAACCTACAAGTGTCAGGGCTTAGGTACATTTAAGAAATTTTATCTTCGATTCTTCCAAGTTTCCTCATTTAAATAAGGACTGGAATCCATTCATTCATTCATTCATTCATTCATTGAGACAAGGTCTCCTGTAGCCCAGGCTGACCTCCATCTCCTGAGTGCTGGGATAACAGGCTTCTGACACCATTCCTGGCTTATGCGGAGAATCAAACCCAGGATTTCATGCATGCTAGGCAAGCACTCTACTAACTGAACTACATCCACAGCCCCTGCATTTGCTTAAGGGAGAAAATATGTTTTCAGTACTTAAGATGGACCCCAAGACCTTCTGCATGATAGATGTTAGACAAGCACTGCCTCTAAGCTACATCCCATCCTTTGTGCGTATCTAAATTATAACGGGGCTGAAAGTGGTTGTGTAATTCCAGCACTCAGGAGGCAGAGGCAGGCAGATCTCTGTGAGTTAGGGCTGTGAGACCAGCCTGGGTCACATAGTGAGCTCCAGGACAGCCAGGACTTACATAGTGAGGACCTATCTAAAATAAATAAATAAATAAATAAATAAATAAATAAATAAATAGTAAAGGCTGGAGAGACTGCTCAATGGTTAAGAGCTGCTTTTCCAAAGGACTCAGGTTCAATTCCCAGCACCCACAAGACAGCTCATAACTGTCTGTAGCACTCAGACATCAACTTACAGCCATCTGTAACTCTTGTCCCAACACTGTCTTCTGACCTCTATGGGAACCAGGCACACATAGGGTAAGCATATATGCAGGCAAAACACCCAAACACATAAAAATAAATCTTAAAAAGATTAAAAATAAACCAATCCATAAGTTCTGTCAGGTAAAGGAGGTAACTCCCGATGGGTGGCCTTGCCCCGTGGCGGTGCATATGGGAGAAGATGGGTTCCAGCATGGAAGAGCTAGATGTGCACCCTTCCTTCAGGAAACAGTCAGGGTGTGGAGATCATCTGGCAGCAGTGAGGGAGGGCTTCTCCCAACCTGCCCATTGCCTGGCAGTAGAGCCTGATAAGACAGGTGGTTGGCTCCAAGGATTGGGTGTGGCACAACTGAAAATATTGACTTGGGGCTCTAGTCTGCAAGAGGTGCCTCTGCCTGTGTTCCAGTTGCCCAGAGCAACCATGGTAACCGTCGTCCTGGTTCCTGGGACTCGCTTATGCATGTGTCTGTAAACCATAATAGAACTGAGTTTACCCCTAAGTGTGGTAGTGAGCACCTGTCACCCATCGGAGGCATGAGGGTAGTGAGATCACAGCCAGTCTAGGATACTATAAGAACCTATTTTTGCTGGGCAGTGGTGGCATACACATTTAATCCCAGCACTCAGGAGGCAGAGGCAGGCAGATCTCTGTGAGTTCGAGGCCAGCCTGGTATACAGAGTGAGTTCCCAGACAGGCCCCAAAGCTACACAGAGAAACCCTGTCTCAAAAAACAAAAAAAAAAACAAAAAAAAACAAAAAAAAAAAAACAAAAAAAAAACACCTATATTTTAAAAAGAAAAAAGAAGCTGGGTAATGATGTCGCACTCCTTTAATCCCATAATCCCAGCACTCGGGAGGCAGAGGCAGGCAGATATCTGTGAGTTGAAGGCCAGCCTGGTCTACAGAGTGAGTTCTAGAACAGGCTCCAAAGCCACAAAGGAACCCTGTCTGAAAAAGCAAAGAGGAAAAAAATAGAGGGGTAAAAGTAGCTCAGAGATAACTCAGACATTAAGGCACCTGATGGGGGATGTCCTTCTGTATATGTTTCTCTTATTGGGTGATGAATAAAACACTGATTGGCTGCTAACCAGGCAGGAAATATAGGCAAGACTATGAGACAAGGAGAATTCTGGGGAAAAGAGGAGAAAGGCCGCCAGGGAGAGATGCCATGTAGAGACTGGAAAGAGAGAATGTGCCAGGCCTTCTCTGGTAAGATAAGGCTATGTAGAAATACATAGATTAGTAGTTATAGGTTAATAATTAAGAGAGAGCTAGCCAGTGAGAAGCCCTAGCCATTTGCCAACAGTTTATAAATTAATATAAGTCTTTGTATGTGTATTTGGGGAAAATCGACTGCAGGACCAGGCAGAACAGAAACCTCCATCTTCAGGCACCTGATGCCAAGGCTGCTGACCTGAATTCCACTCTGAGGACCCACAAGGTGAAGGTGAGAACAGCTCCTACAAGTCATCCTCTGACCTCCACGTTCATGTACATGTCCAAACACAATAAATAAATAGTAAATTTTTTTAAATACGGAGGGTTTGCCTATGTGGTCAAATAGGTGCAGTAAGAACAGCTCTTAAGC
This sequence comes from Cricetulus griseus, assembly GCF_003668045.3. Taxonomy (NCBI): domain Eukaryota; kingdom Metazoa; phylum Chordata; class Mammalia; order Rodentia; family Cricetidae; genus Cricetulus; species Cricetulus griseus. Next base: position 398,386,171 of record NC_048595.1, read on the forward strand.
TGATGGGGGGAGGGGGATCCTAAGAATTTCCCATGTGACAATGGGGCAATCCCAAAACAGATAGCTTCTGCTCTAGCTGGTAGCACTGTGGCTTTGTCCCCAACTCTAAAGGGAGATTTTTTTATTCAGTGTGGCAACAAAGAAGTCCCTGCCAAAAGAGATACTTGGGTCTCTCATTTCTGCTAACAGAGTACTAACACACAGCATGCTGACATTTAGAAACTCAAAAGGCCTGGCCCAGCCACATGGAGGTAGCTTGCTTCCCTGAGATTTACAATTTGTCAGACCACCTTGCAGGCAAGACTGGAGCCAAGACAATGATGGCTGAGTGGTGTGTGGGACTACACCCTGGCCAGGACTGCCTAGCTATGCACAGCTCTGGTCCTCTACTTAAACCCAAATCTCAAGCCAGGACCCTGAAAATGGACTCAGGGTGTCATTGTATCTCTTTGTTCCTCTTCCCAATGTGGCAATGTTGAAGAGTCCTTTTTCTGTTTTTCACTATTGTTGGTTTGTTTAATTAGCTCAAATAAGGACAGGCTTATTGGGACTGTCAGTACCCAGGCTCTGACCAATACAGTAACACAGTAATGACTTAAGTCCCTTACTATGTTAGGATCCCTGGCCCTAGCTGGGAGCTGGGTCGAAGGCTTGGAAGGACAATGCTGACCTAAAAGCCCAACTCCATGAAGCTAGGAAGGTAGCAAGACTGATGCCAAGGGCCTGGCAGATATGTACCCTAGCCACAGAGGAACCACGTGTGAGCTTCCTGTACCTGTCTGTTCCTACTTCCTGTCCCCTATGCATCTGTTTATTCTCCATCAGTTTTCAACCAATTTGAAATAGCATAGCCTCAGCAGTGATGGTAACATCCAATGCACACCTGGCCCAGCACTGCATGGACTATTTGACAGCCAGAAACTACACACTGATGGCCATGGTGCAGGAGCTTTGGCAATGATTCATCTCGCTGTCTCCAGTCCTAAACCTTGGGAGACTTGTTTGACAGATAAGCAACTTCTTCACGCACTTCGAGGAACCTATATACACCCATAAGCACACAGTCCACCCTCCATATGCAAACACTGGCTGCACACAGACCTTTCCATCAAGCATAGCAATAAAAGGGGAAGAAGGGGTAGTTCGAGGCAATGTGGATGGGTGTGACGGTGGGGAATAGGGACAAGCCCATGCATCAGTGCCAAGTCCTGTACTGAACTATTATGGCATCCAGAAATTACAGGCAAGACACACCCATCACTAAAAATAGACTCTGGACATCTGGAGGGATAGAAACCCAGACCTCCTAAGCCCCCTGACAAAGACATCTGGACCAAGGAAGCTGTGTGTCTGCTCAAGGACAGGCCTGAGAATCAGACAGTCCTGACTTCACAGCCAGCTCAGCCACTTTCTGTGAGTGGTCCTCGGCAAGAGCAGACTGACTCTCTCTGATAGGACCACCCCAGATCAGAGGCCTTGACACATGTGCTGCAAAGCTCATGTGAACCTGGATGTCTGAAACCCTGCTGTAAACTGTAAGAGGCTGTGCACTGGTAAAGAACCATGGTCCAGTGGGCTAGAGGGACTGCTCAGAGTTAAGAGCACTGGCTGCTCTTCCAGAGGTCCTGAGTTCAATTCCTAGCAACCACATGATGGGTTACAACCATCTGTAATGAGATCTGGTGCCCTCTTCTGGCCAGTAGTGCAGGCCAGTGTTCTCACTGTATGCATAACAAATAAGTCTAGCTGGGGGTTGGTGGCGCACGCCTTTGATCCCAGCACTCGGGAGGCAGAGGCAGGCGGAGCTCTGTGAGTTCGAGACCATCCTGATCTACAAGAGCTAGTTCCAGGACAGCCTCTAAAGCCACAGAGAAACCCTGTCTCGAAAAACCAAAAAAAAAAAAAAACAAGTCTAAAAAGAAAAAGAAAAGAACCATGGTCTGTAGCCAGACCATCAACCAAGGGACATCCTTTTGCAACAGCCTGGAGACTTTCCTACCTTGTACACCCAGCTTCCATGCCCCAGGAAGGACCCTCCTGCCCATCCATCCCACCCACACGAACACACACACAGAGCAAAGCCAGTTGATGGAGGCTTTATTTTGGAAAATACAATTGAATTGGGTTTGGGAGGGAGGCAGGGGCCAGAGGGGTACTTCAAATGGAAGATTCCTCCCAAGGTTGCCAGAGGGCTAGGACTGATCCTCTGGTGGGTCTCTTATTCCCTGCACTCTGCCATACAGCTATCTCCCCTGGGCAGCTGCAGGAGCACAGGCTGGCAATGGCTCCGGTGGCCGTTCACTTGGGCAGGATATCAGAGGACTCCGACACCAGCTTCCCATCGCGGGTTTCAATCTTCTTCACAACCACAGCCTTGGTGCGACTATAAGTGCTGGAGCCCCCGACAGAGCTGAAGCTGGGCTGGAAGGAGCTCACGCCATAGCTGAAGCCGGGGCTGGTGAGTCCCCCATAGGCTGAGCTCAGCCCTCCTGGTCCAAGACAAAGGAGAGAGGAGGCCATGTGAGCACAGGCTTAGGGCCCCTTCTCCCTAGTCACTCTCTGGCAACCACAGATGGAGAGGCTGGCACAGGCCTGACTGATAACTATGTGAGTCACAACTTAGCTGTCTGGAGAAGCAGCTCCAACATGGAAAGATTTTCCTTCTAGCTGCATGTACCTGACAAGCACTGGACTGAGCCCTTCTCTCAGTTATTTGGAGGGAAATGTGAAGATGCATAAAAGCCCACAATAATACATGAAAGGAACTTCGCACAGGTCTGGCACACACCTAGCATTTATGTGGGACTTTCTATTAGCGAGCATATTACTTAGGTCCTTAGTCTGTCATCAATCCCTGGGATTCTTCGAAGAACAGGGATCCTACTCCTTCCCTTTGTCTTTGGCAACTGCTACTGAGCACAGCTTCTCCCAGAGCCCTGACCTCCTGGGTCCCCTGCCCTCCATCCCCAATGCCAAGGACACTCACCTGAGTAGCCACTGGTGGTCTTTGTATGGATACTCAAGTTCTGCATTCCAGACTCCAGCCTATAACCAGATGCATGGGTGTCAGGACCAACTCTTGGCCCTTTTCCTCCCACAACAGAATCCAAGTCCCAGGAGTGCTGCCAACAGCACCCACCTCTCCCCATTCCAGGCCCCAGGAGAGACCTCCAAACCCACCTGCTCTCCTCGCCCTCCAGCAGCTTGCGGTAGGTGGCGATCTCGATGTCAAGCGCCAGCTTGACGTTCATGAGCTCCTGGTACTCGCGCAGTTGCCGGGCCATGTCCTGCTTGGCCTGCTGCAGGGCGGTCTCCAGCTGAGCCAGTTTGGCATTGGCATCCTTAATGGCCATCTCCCCACGTTGCTCAGCATCAGCGATGGCAGCTTCCAGCGTTGCTTTCTGTGGGGAAGGAGACATATGAGCAGATGTTATCTGGTATATCTCCTCCCTAAAATCCATCCACATTGAGCTTCTTGTTGTTGTCATTTGTTTCAAAGGCCCAGGCTGGCCTAGAACTCACTATATAGTCCAGGCTGGCCTTGAACTTACAGCAATCCTCCTGTTCTAGCCTGCCAACTATCGTGATTACCAATGTGCACCACCATGCCTGGTTGTGTGAGGCACTGAACCCAGGTCTTTGGGCACACAAGGCAACCACTTGAGCAACTGAGCTACATGCCCAGTCCCACCATGAGCATCTTTGAAAGTCTCCCCTCCCTGACTTAGACCAACTCTATCCACCTAAGAGAAAATTCTACAGGTGACACTGAGCAAGCCTAAGAAGCATGGGAGCTGCTTCCTGGCATTTCCCCCTCACTCTTCCACCATAGCAATGTAAGAGCTTTGCTTCATCCAGATCTGATCTTCAGCTTCTCTAGGCTTTTCATAAAATAGCAAAACCCAACCTGGGCCTGCATATGGCAGACTAAGTAGAGAAAGCCTGGGAGAATGACCCCTGGATTCTAGCCAGTCACCCAGCGTTCTTTCTCCAGTTGACCACAGCAACTGATAGAGCTGACTAGTAGCTGCCCCCCCACTCTCAACCCGGCTTCCCTTCCTGACCTCCTCTCCCCAGTCGCACCCAAGTCCAGCAGTACCTGGCCTTTGAGGCCTTCAATCTCTGCCTGCAGGCGGCTGATGTTGCGGTTCATCTCAGAGATCTCAGTCTTTGAACGGCGCAAGTCATCCCCGTGCTTCCCAGCCAGGGTCTGCAATTCCTCATACTGCAGGGGCAAGAAGAGAAGTGAGGTTCTAGCTGGGAGAGCCCCCTCTTTGTCAAGTCACAAAAACCTGATCATTTTGCCCACCAACTCCCTACATACGTGAAGAAGCATGCATAAGTACATGCATACTTGCACGCACATGTGCACGTGTACACACACACACACACACACACACACACACACACACACACACAAAAATGAAGGTCCCTTTCCAGAATGCCAGGCTTCCATTCTGCAGAGCCAGCCCATAGCAGGCATAGTGGAATTTGGAACCCTGTTCCCTCCTCATGATCCAGGGCACAGAATTGGCCAGTAAGAGAGGCCCAGGCATGGTACCCTGTTCTTTACCTTAATCTGGTACATGCTTTCCGCCTCAGCCCGGCTGCGGTTGGCGATGTCCTCATACTGGGCACGGACTTCAGCGATGATGCTGTCCATGTCCAGGGAGCGGCTGTTGTCCATAGACAGCACCACAGACGTGTCTGAGATCTGAGACTGCAGCTCTCGGATCTCCTGTAGGGCAGAGGCGTGGTGGTAAGGCTATGTACACAGCATCCTTTGCAACATGACAAAGGGGCAAGCAAGAGCTAGGGCTTAGAAACATCAAAGTTAACAGTGGAAGGAAGACAGTCAACTCTGAGCCCTGAAAAGAGGCACCAAGGAAAACCTGAAGTTAGGTAAAGAGCCAAGAGAAAGACCCTGTCCCCACTCTCTAGAGGCCTTCAAAACAGGGCAAAGACCAGGAACAATGGCTTTGAGGACACCATGAGTCTAAGGTAGGCTGGTCTGCCACTCTATATAGGACCTGGGATGGATTATATCACTTCTCAGAGCCCATTTCCCCATTTCAAGTAGGGACTGGAGCCTCTGTAACAATGTTAACTGGCTGTTGTGGTTATCAGGCCCTTGTTGAGTGGTACTGGAGGAAAGGGATACACTGTCTGGGTACCAAAGTAGGATGCTGACAGGCTGGAAGACCTGCCCACTCCAGCTCCTGAGAACGTACCTCTTCATGAATCTGCCGAAGGAAGTTGATCTCATCAGTCAGCCCTTCCAGTCGGGACTCCAGTTCTACCTTGTTCATGTATGCTTCGTCCACATCCTGAGGGTGAGGTAAGGGGCCTGAGTTCAGTACCCAGGGGCTCCCCAACATTTGCCCATGGCTCAGACTTGAGGCTGGCCCTCCACTGTCTATTCCCCTGGATCCCAGCCATGAACTTTATCTCTACTTCTTGTAGGCCTCCACCCCACCCTTCCTCCTCCAGAAAGCTAAGGCTAGACCACTAACCTTGTCCAACTTGATACCTAAAATACTATCTAATTTCAGGAAACTAACTTTGTCTTGTCTGCCTTTCTACTGTGTTGTCTAGAAGGCGGAAGATGGCAAAAGAATTTGTCCTATTACTTAGAAAGCAATGAGGTCATCAGAACTCCTAGTCTAAGTACCAAAGCTCAGCCTCCTGTGTCTGCATACAAGTTAGAGGACCCTCGTCTTCTTCCTTCTTCTTTTTTAAATTATGTAGGTGTGTGTGCCTGCATGTGGTTATCTACACATGAGTTCAGGTGCCCTCAGAGGCCCGAGGCATCAGATACCCTGGAGCTTCGGTTATAGGCAGCTACGAGCCATTTTATGAAGGTATTAGGAACTGAACTCAGGTCCTCTGAAGAGAGGCAAGAGCTCTTAACCACTGTGACATCTCTGTGGCCCCCCAGACCCTCACCTTCTTGATGAGGACAAATTCGTTCTCCATCTCTGTACGCTTGTTGATCTCATCCTCATACCTAGTGAGAAAAGAGTTGGAGTCAGTGGGTGAAGGTGAAGCAAGGCTGTCCTGGGTCTGCTGCTGCCAGGGATGGAGGCCAATGCAGTACACGCTCGTGCACAGCTAAATGCAAGCATGTGGAGGGTTTCACCCTACCCACCTTGTTTTCTGATGGGGGAAATGAGTATCTACAAAGTTTTGTTCAGAGATGTAGGACATGAGAGGCTGGTCCTTCTGCCCTCACTACCATTGACCATTTTCCTCTCCCCACCTAATCTTATTTAACCAATGGAGAGGCCAAGAGCAGGAATATACACTAGACTTGGTATGTTGATAGAGTCAGCATGGGGCCTGACATGAGACCTCAGAGTCCTCTCTGGAGTTTGCCAGACATTGGATCATGCCTGTTAGTGTGAATGTGAGGACTGTTAGCTGCCTATCATCTGAGTGCGCACACACACACACACACAAAAAAAAAAAAAAAAAAAAAAAAAAAAATCCCTAGCTGGCCCAGAACTCACTATTATGACCAGACTATGTTTGCGTAATTCTCCAGCCTCTACTTCCTAGGGTGGAATATTACAGATCTGTGCCACCATATCCAGCTTAAGTACACTATTTAAACGGGAAATTTGCTACCCAAATCTAGACAGTCCTGAGACTGAAAGCGGCTGATGTTATTTGCATCTGGGATGATGAGCATAGAATTGAGTGTCATAAATAAAGCTGATCATATGGCCACAGGGCCAAACTGCCCAAAAGCAGAGGGCGGTGGGGACTTAGGCCTCTGTCCCAAAATGTGGGGCAAGGAAAGATGACTTCATTGGGTAGGGACTCACTTAGTCTTGAAGTCCTCCACCAGGCCCTGCATGTTGCCAAGCTCCGCCTCCAACTTCAGCTTCTCCTGGCCCAGGGCTTCCAGCTGCCGGCGAAGGTTGTTGATATAGCTCTCAAACATGTTGTCCATGTTGCTCCTCGATGTCTTCTGCTGCTGCAACAGGCTCCACTTGGTCTCCAGCATCTTGTTCTGCTGCTCCAGGAAGCGCACCTGCATGAGGAGGACACAGCCAAAAGGCCCACGTCAGACTAGGGTTGGGGTCTACAGGGAAACAATTGCTGTCTTTTCCCCTGAGCAAGGGGATCACCTATGACCTGGAGAATAGCACAGTCAGATGGTGGCATCAGGAGCCACATCTCTCCAGCACTTGAAATGGGAATGTTCCTGCAGCACAGATCTTATTTGCATAAATTATACATCACAGGTCAATAAAAAAGCCCCACTTTCTAAAGGTGTGTTGATTACTTTTTATATAAGATTGAGAAGGGTGTAAATTATTCACATTAAATACTATCAATCTTCATTTGGAGGAACCTTGAAGAAAAGCCCTGGAAATTTTAGGGCCCAGAGTGTTTGCTAAGGCTTCTTTTTTTTTTTTTCTTGAAGTTTTATTTTTTTATATGCATTGGTGTTTTACCTGCATTTATGTCTGTATGAGGGTATCAAATCACTTTGAGCTGGATTACACACAGTTGTGAGCTGAGTCCCTTCTCCACATAGAGCCCACTTTTAGCTTAGGAAGAGGCAAGAGAAGGCAGGTTTTTCTCCTTCCCACCCTGCTGCAGCAACCTACAGACTCTAGAGTCTCACCACCCTCTTGCCCAGAGTCCACAACCCTACCCTCCTACCACAAACACGGAATTCACATCTTAGAGCATGCAATAGGAGACATGGTACAGGAGAAACATTTTCATACTGGTAATAGAGTGCTCCAAAGGACAGAAATGCATTTTGTGCACTCAGCCTGAAGCTGTAACTTTTTTTAAACTGGGGGAACTAGAAAGAGAAAGACATACTGAGGGTGCAATCGGATTGCTTTCCCACAATCCATGCTGTCGATCCTTTCTTCCCGTAATTACTAAAAATTAAACAAATAGCCCTAGTGGTTCTAACATTGCGAATGGAATGCTGAAGTTGGGCCAGGCGCTGCTAACCTTCCCCCACCGTGAGCTAAGCGGGCAGAAAGTGATTTAGGGTCTGTCCATTTGACAGATAAGGAAGTCAAATTTGACAACATGGCCCATTGGAGGAAACTGTGGGTCCCTGTAACCAGAAGTTACACTGCCGCTTACACCAACTGCTCTGCATCAGGACGCAGTGAGAAGCTAGGGGCCCTTGAACAGCAACTAGCAAGCCCTGGTGAAAAAGAGGCAGGCGCTCCTGGGGCCTCCGACTCCACCCGCTCATCTGCCCCGTGTTTTCCCTCCTCCCGTTCCCACCCGGCCTCTTAGGAGCCAGTCAGCATAAAGAGCCAATCGTTCCCGGGCCACGAAGGCCACCTAGCCACAGGACTGCAAAATCTGGCCTGGCTCTGAGCTTGCGAAGGAACCAGGCGGTTGGGGCGGAGCCAGGGTAGGAAAAGTAAAAGGGGTACAAGGGCCAAGCAGGCAGATGGGCGTTGGCAGGCCGACGATATCTGGGGCCATAAACTCCGGTTTTAACAGGTCGTGAAACCGGGGCGGAGTGTCCAACGCCCGTAGACTTTGAATCCTGCATGGGCTTTCCCGAGGCGGAACCCCGCGACTCCCGAGCTCCTCCTGGTGGAAGGGCAGACTCAAGACGCCGCCGACCTCCGCCCCGGCTCCCCAGCGGCCCCGCCCACTCTGGGCGAGCAGGGCAGGGGCCAAGCAGTGACTCAGCCTGAGCCCCACACTCTGGTCCTGGGCACCAAAGACCTCCATCTGCGTTTGCCGGGTTCCATCAAGACACCTACGACCTTCTAGAATCCTACCCAACCCTTCATTATTTAACAGGAAGAAAGAAAAGTGCACCAGGACACCAATAGGAAATGTTGGGGCAGTGCGAGGGGGGAGGCTTCCCTGCCAGAGAGTTGAGAGACGGTGAAGGTGCCAGGCCCGCCAGTGGATAGGCAGCTTAGAGCGCAAAAGTAGGAGAGGGAGTGCAAGAGGAAAACTCAGGATTTAGTCACAAGCACTTCAGACCCTCTCGGGCCCAAACCAAAGTATATGGGAGAAGCTGGAAGGGAGTGTGGCCAGGACGGGTGGGGCACAACAGGAGCTCAAGGGGGGGTAGAGATGTACCCATCTTCTGTGACAGCAGAGGAAAGGGCGCAGGACAGTCGGGCAGAGAGTGATCTCACCTTGTCAATGAAGGAGGCGAACTTGTTGTTAAGGGATTTAATCTGCTCCTTCTCCTGGGTGCGCACAGCCTGGATGTTAGGGTCCACCTCCAGCTTCAGGGGGCTCAGCAGGCTCTGGTTCACCGTGACTGCTGTGATGCCCCCTACACCAGCCCCGCCGAAGCCGCCCAGACCCATGCTGGTACCCAGGCTTCCCCGGAAGCTGCTGCCGCTGCCCACCCGGGAAAAGCTGGAAGAGCTGATGCGCGCACCGGGTGCACTGGTGTATGAGCGGCTGCTGAAGGCCCGGGGGCCGGAGGTGGACACCTTGTAGGACTTCTGGGTCACCCTGATGGACATGGTGAAGTCTGGAGGGAAGGCAGTGAGCTGAAGACGGAGGTTCGAGAGCGAGCGGAACAGCTGCTTCTAGGCCGTGGGACAGCGCCCAGCAAAGGCCCTTTATAAAAGAGAGCCCAGCCCCGGGGGAGGGAAAAAGACCTCTCACCTGAGTGGCTAGACACAGAGAGGGCAGGGCCTAACCCAACGTCTGCTACCTCCAGGCAGAACTCAGGTGAGGGCAGTAGAGAGCTGCTCCCACCCATGATCCCTCTCCAACCCCACCCTAAAAATCCAGGAGCCAGCAGCTGAGCTCCTGCAAGGCCAGGAAGAAAGCCTGGGGTCTCCCAGCCCTGGAATCTAGGCATCTTGTCTCCAGGACTACTCTGGGAAGTCTGGGTGGAAAGGGTTTCCTGGCATTTGGGGGTCTTTAAAAAAAAAAAAAAACACCGGGTCTCGTGCCAACCAGACTGCTTGAACTCACTGTGTCACCAAAGCTGGCACCTGCCTTTACCACCCCAGCACTGATGTTCTGGGTTCGTGGGTGTACCCCACCCTTCTGGTTGGTCTCTTCTAAAACCTCAAAGAAACTCTCCTTTAGGTGTGGTTGGCCAGCAGGACCCTTCCGTTCCCAGGCTCCTATTTGCTTTGTCTGTCCAGGTTACAGCCACCACCACCCTGCACCACATCCTGCAAACCATAGGCTGCCAAAGGAGCTAAGTAGATATTGTCTGAATGAATGAATGAATGAATGAATGAATGAATGAATGAACACATGCTTCCAGCTGTCTTCTCTCTGGGTGCAAGGTAAAGAGAAATCAAACACAGTGCTTTTTCTGGACACAGCCCAATATTCCCCCTTCCTACCAAGACCCCAGAATCCCCCGGGGCCAGGCAGAGCATTGTAGGCCTCAAACAATGAAGAATAGAGGCCAAGGCAGAAAAGGGAACCCCAAAGAAGAGGAGAGGCATAGGGGTCTTCATTGTTGCTGCTCCTTTGGGGACACCTTCCCAAGGCTCCCAGCCCAGTGAGTCACGGGAAGTGAGACAAAGTGGAATGGGATGGCACTGCTGGTGACTCATTTTCCAGCCACCTGGACCCTGGTCCTCTTCCCCAGCCCCCAATTGGCCAGACATGATGAAGAAAGCATCCTTTCCCTGCACCTGTCTCTCTGAACTCATTATCCCAGAGTGAGTCAGGAGAGCAAGTTGGGGCACAGAATGCACCTGCAGAAGGTTGGAGAAAGGGGAGCTGAGCAAGGCCCTCCAGGCCTGGGTGGAGCGGGCTATGGCAGGCTGTGGGTGGAAGGCAAGAGGTTTGGGTCCCCAAGGCAAAGATTCCACCTGCAATTAAATTACCTGATGGGCTGGGCTCTCTGGAAGGTGCTGCAGGGTGTGTATGGGGACTGGGTGGGTCTCAACTAGGGAAACCAAAAGATGACAGATGTCCAAACCCCCTGGGGCACAAGGCAGATGGCAGACCCCACCCACCCAACCCCCCCCAAAAAAAGGGAAAGGGGAAAACACCCTCTCTAGGAGAACAGTCTATGGATTGCTACCCTTCTTCAGGAGAAAAACCTAAGACCCCAGGAGAATAGACACATATAGGTGCCTACCAAAAGGGTCAGAGATCCAGAAGTCCACTCCTAGACTCACACAGACAAGTTCCTTTCATTCACAGCACGCACACACATACACACAATCTGAAGTCACTTCCAGAAAGGCCGATCTAGAAATCCCAAAGGGCACACAATGACCATGTCCCTTCCTTGCATGCCTTTGGCCTCTAGCCCAGCCCTCAGTTCCCCAGTCTTGAGTTTCCAGCCTGCTAGGAAGAGGAAAATCCAGTTAGAACCTATTTACACCTCTCACGGCCCCTGAAACAACACCCTCCATTTTAAGGTGGAAACTGATTTGAGTGTCTGTTCACCACCCCCCTCTCCAACACAGGCCCACACCCAGCAAGACTCGAGATTTTCTTTCAGCAAACCAAAGGGAGGGAACCTGGGCTGGTGCCAAGCCAGTGAGTGAAAACGGAAGGAGAAAGGGAGGGGCTGGTCAGACAGGTATGGCAGCCCTGGGGAGGGACAGCCAGCTCTCCCTTTCTTCCCTTCCCCCACACCGTTTTTGGAGGACCAGAAGGAAGAATGCTCCAAAGGAACTGATTTAGACAACTCGCAACATAAAAGCTAGCCTCCCAGTACCAGTCCTGAAATCTCAGCTTCCTCCACCCTAGTCATCTGATTGCTTGGTCCTAGGAGTGTCTCTTAAGGTGAGGACAAAGGTGCACTAGAGACACGGTCCCTGAGCTGTGCCCCTCACTCATGGGCCAGTGCATTTGCATATCACTTGTCAACTCCCTGTTATCTTGAGACCCCAACCAACCCCTCCCAACATGGCCCCTGCTCATCCAGAGAGGCCTGCTGTCTCCAATGGCTTCTGCCTACAACTTCCCCAGGATAGAGGCAGAAGGGAAAGCCCCCAGGGACTAGGACCAAGTGGTCAGGGGAGAAAGATCCAGCCTGGAGTAGCCACAGGTACAACTCCTTATAAGGCAGTCTCTGGCCACTGTTGTCACAGCAGCCTATTCAACAAAAGGTAACTAAGGGGGAAAAGAGGAAGCATTCTCCCTGGTAAGACCCAGCTCTCTCCTTCCTCTGCACACATACACACAAATAAATTAATGTAGTTTTTAAAAATACAATTTTCGAAAAAAAGAGAAAAGGTTTAGTGGCTAAGAATGTAGCTCAATTGCTTTCCGAGCATGCCATGAAACCCTGGGTTTGGTGCCAGCACCACATAAATGGGGTGTGGTGGCCCACGCCTATAATTCCAGCACTTTGGAGGTGAAGGCAGGAAGAGCAGAAGTCCAGGGTCATCCTCAGCTATGTTTTGAGTTTAAGACAAACCTGAGATACAAGAGACCCTATCTCAGAGGGGGAAGAGAAGGGGGACACAGAAGCACAAATGAACTCCATATAAGGAGCTGTTAAGTTCATAGACCTGACCTGGGGCTAGAAACAGGAGGAAAAGTAAAAGCTGTCCCTGCATGAGGGTGATGTCCTAAAGGCACTCAAATCAATTTGGAGCAATTTTAAATATTGATAGGCAGCAAACAGCCGAGGGGGCGGGGAAAGACCAGGACTGAGGCAGCTGAAGCTACAGATGGTGTGGACAGCCATCTGCAAGCCACAGAATGAGTAATAAAGTTGATTGCTGGCTCCATGCTGGGTGCCTCAAGGTGAAATTGTTCATTGCCTATGCCTAACAAATAGAGATGTATACATGTTCCCTCACAGAGCTACAGCCCTAATGTCTCTTCAGTCTTTTGTATTTTGAGGCAGTCTCACCAACTTGCCAGCACTGGCCTGAGCTCACTCTGATATACAGGTTACTCTTATCCCCTTCCTGCCTCAGCCTTCCAGATAGATGGGAAGGACTACAGTCTTGGACCACCAGGCTTGGCTGATGGATTTTTTTTCCTTCATGGTAAATCATGGCTCTGATGATAAAACCTCAGGGTGGGAATGGGCTGACTACCCAAAACAGAAGCAAGCAAGCTCAGGAAGTGTTCATTCTAGTCACAATGACACTTCCATGGCACCAGAAGATGCCTTATAAGTATTATAAATGCCTTATAATAGCCAGGCAGTAGCCTTTAATCCCAGTACTCTGGAGGCAGAGGCAGGCAGATCTCTGAGTTCCAGGACAGCCAGGGCTACACAGAGAAAAAAAAGCCCTTATAATATTATAAATATTATAAATATCCACACAGGCATGAGAGACAGAGAGAGAGAGAGAAAGCAAGTGTGTGTGCATGCACAGACACATACACACACAAACACACACACACACACACACACACACACACACACACACACACACAAATAAATTTAAAGAAACATACCCCAAAACATACAGCTGCATGGCTCGGTCTTCCTGCTCAGAGCTATGACATGCTCACCATAGAGTGGTGAAGAACAAGGTAAGTTGTACAAGAATTTAACAGCATGAGATGGGCACCCAGGTGGTCAGGGTCTCAGAATAGACTGAATAGCCGTTGTTGATGGAAAGAACAGTGGCAATGGGCCCAATAAACCTGGAGGACCCTGAGTTGGGTGAGGTGGCCAAGCATCTTTCTTCACCACTGCTGCTTGAAGCCCACCGGTTCTATAATGAAAACTCCCAAGTTTCCATTTGGCCCTCTCCTCCTTTCCCTAGGCCCTCTGAACATCCTAGGGCCCTCCTATAGAGGGAGTCTTTTGTAGCTGGAAAAACGTCTTCCAATCATCCCCTTAAATGCCTGTGATTCAGGGGGCTGGCTAAGAATCTCTGACTGCCCATAACTTGCCGGGGCACCCCAGGCAGGACAAAGGAAGCTAACAAATCAGATGCAAATGCTTCTGACCCTAGATGTTCTGGGCTACTCAAGAAAGACACTCTTGGGGCCAGGGTTGTTCAGTTGGAAGAGTGCCTGCTGCCCAGCACACAAGGAAGTCCCACTCAAGGTACCACATAAACTAAGCATGGTGGTGCACACCTGTATTCTTATCTCTAGGAGGGAGAGACAGAAGGATCAGAAGTTCACGGTCATCTTCAGCAGCAACATAGCAAGTTCAGGATCAGCCTGGACTATGTTAAGGTCTGAACAATGGCCTGTCCCCAGGTAAAGAGACTCCTGCTTTCCAGGAGTCTAGGATCAGTGACACTCCCATATGTGACATAAAGAAGACAACCTTGGAGCCTGGAGCCCTGAAAAGACAATGACAGGGTGGCCTTTGGGAGGTATCCTAGCCTTGGTGTCTCAACCCACTGTGACTGAGGCCATCGCCAACCTTCCCCACAGTGGTGCTATATGTGAAATGGCCATTTGTGAATGCCAGGATGGAGAACAGAAGGGTTTTTGATACCAAGGAGTGGGAAGAACAGAGCCAAGACCAGAGGTAAGAAGACAGGGGGCTTTGAGATACACACTGAGTGGCCAATGTGTGCGTGGTCAGAGCACACTCTGCACAGCCATGCCATCAGACACTCTGGCCAGGAGCCTGCCTTGGGGAAAGCTCTCTGGTTTGTGTAGGGAGGCATAGAAGGAAGAACAAGAAGGATTAGAGAGCAAAGAAACAGCCACAGCCAGGGCTATCTTGAAAACAAGGCTGGGGATCAAGGGCCCAGATCAGAGCTGGAGGCCACAAAAACCCATATACTGCAGATGCCTTAGTAAATCACCAGCCATAAAAGCAACCGCAGCCTTGGAGAGGAAAGGCTGAGGGAGTCTCCTCGAAAAGGAGTGTCCCAAGGCCAGCCCTGCCCACCAGTCCATCTACTTGAGTAGAGGCTAGAAATGCCTCTGACCTAGGGTAATCTTCCTGTGCCCCAATAGGTCCCACCTGCCTATGATATTCATGGGTGTGCCTCCAATAGTTCCAGCTTCACCAGTATCAACAAAAGTTTTATGAGTCTGTGTAGCATTTGGATATCTAAGGAATTTGGCTTTGGTCGTTGGAAAACAATGAGGATTTTTAGTTGGGTAGAGCTAATGATAATAGACAGGCTGGGGTTTTTTTAGTAGTAGTAGTATTCAATTGTGTGTGTGTGTGTGAGAGACAGACAGACAGACAGACAGACAGACAGACAGACAGACAGAGACAGAGGGACTGTGTGGTCAAATTGAGGTTGCACCGAGCATGAGTAAGCAGCTGAAGATGTATATGAATGTCAGGGGGAAACTGTGTGGAGACTCTTCTCTCTTCCACCATTATGTGGGTTCTGGAGATTGAACTGAGGTCACCAGGCTTGTGTTCTGTCTGAGCCATTCTGCTGCTCAGGCAGGTGGCTTCAAGCAAGTGCCTTTGGAAACAAGTATACAAACGAATGCAAAGCTGGACCTGGAGTTCTCTCCCAGAAAAGCAACTCACATGCCACGCAACTTCAACTATACGTCAGAGTCCCTCTATCCCATCATATGCACATAACGCAGAGAGAGAGAGAGAGAGAGAGAGAGAGAGAGAGAGAGAGCTCTGTCCTTTCCCATTATGTGACCCATGCATATATTTCAAGGAGCACAACCATCTGACATCCCATCATGCGTATGAGCATGAGCACATGTTCCGACCTTTGCCCCCCCACCTGCCACTCATCGTCTCAGACTCATAAATACAGCCTTCCTATACCTCTCACATGTGCATACATGCACAGCAGCATGTAAGGCATATATCCAACACACAACACAGGCTCTTGACAATAAATAACTGATACCCAGTGGACCAGGCTTCAGCATATAAAGTCATTTATTTGTTCTCACAACTGAGAAAGGATGCATTTGACTTATACTCTAGCTAAAGGGACTCAGTGGCTCTTTTCTTCTCCTTTGGTCTCCTTTGCAGGCCATCTCCAAGCTGTGATGAGGATGGACACCACCAAGGGAGTGCTTATTTCCAGATGTTTCCAGCTGAAGTTCCAAGGGTAACTCTCCTTAGGCTGGCAGGTCACATGCCTATTTCTGAACCAAGCCTTTGGTCAGGAGAATAAGAATAAATGATGTCTTCTGAGCTAGATACATCCCATGGTGAGCCCCTAGGAAATAGGGGAAAGGGCAGACCCACACAAACTAATGGAAGAAGGGAAAAGAGATGATTCACCAAAAGGAGGGCGGGGGGGAATGCCAGGCAGGCAGAAACAACAGATGTTCATTACAGGCACCAACCCCAATGTACACAAATAAAGATGTGGAAGCCCGGAGATCATGAAGATATTGGCATACACAGTGAGCCAGCCTCTGGTGCCTTGCCAACCAAATATTGATTTCAGATAAATAAAGGATTAAGACTTGTGCCTTAGAACTTTGGGGGAAAGGAGACCCTTGAGCAAGCTGAATTTAGGGGGGAAAAAAAGGTGAAGAGATTGGTTAGTTGAGCCAGACTCTGTAACATGGGCTAATTTGAAACTTGCTGTGTACTCCATGCTGGCCTTGAACACATAGCTATCCCCTAGTTTCAGCTTCCTCTCCCAGGTGCTGTGAATGCAGCCATGCCCTACCACACCCAGCTTAGAAAAGTAAGGTGTGAAGGCTGGAGGTCAAACTTGGTGACAAAGCCTTCAATATGAAGGCCTAGGCTCAATCCCCAGCATCATAAAAACAAAAATGGGAGCACATGGTAGCACACACCTTTAATCCCAGCTCTCCGGAGGCCGAGGCAGGTGGATCTCTGTAAATTTGAGGCCAGCCTGGTCTACAGAGTGAGTTCCAAGAGAGCCAGTGCTATGTAGAAAGAAAGAAAAAGAAACCCAAAAGTAAGGTGGATGGAAAGCTCTGGAAATGTAAAACGGCACTAGGCAAGCACAAAATTCCTAGGGAAGAGTGGAACGGCTAGATGGTGTGTTAAAAGCCAGAGTAGAGTCAGTAGCTAACAAAGGTCAATAATGGTGACCTGTTTTCTCCCCTGCTAATCATGCCACACTGAAAAACAGTGGCACTTCTCAGGACTTGGGGTATGCTGAATCTCTGCTCTACCACAGAGACACGTTCCTAGCCCCCCAGCTCTTATCTAAGTTTTACAACTGGCCCAAAGAAGTAGAGCAGTGAAAGGGGGCGTCTAGTATACATTGTGTACCTAAGCTCACATAGCTGAGACTCGGGAATGACCTGTCAGACTTAGAGGAGTGTCTCTGTCTTTTCTCAAAAGTTCTGCTGTGACTAGGACCAAGACCCTGAGAACAGGAGCCCTCTGAAGAATTTTTTGTGTGAAGTTGAATAGGTGACTTAACCTCTCTGAGATTCCTCTTCAACAACCAGAAACTTGCATGGCACATCTTTCAGAGAGCAGATTAAGAACAATGGGTTGGAGCACAATAGTAGGTTTCAATTCACAGTAGCTTAACTGTTACAGCCTCT
Organism: Cricetulus griseus; assembly: GCF_003668045.3. Lineage (NCBI taxonomy): Eukaryota > Metazoa > Chordata > Mammalia > Rodentia > Cricetidae > Cricetulus > Cricetulus griseus. The sequence goes on from NC_048595.1 coordinate 398,403,523, forward strand.
GCATGGAACAGCTCCTTTAGGGCAGACCGTGGTCTCCTCTGCAGCACCTGCTGACCAACAAGAGATGATTGAAGAAGAGCGTTTGCCGGAGGAGCATGAAGAGTACCTAAAAGAAGGTGGCAACAGGGTTGATAAGGAGGATTCGATAGGGCTGTAACAAAGCGATAATAGGCAAAAATCTGCCTCCATGCAAAACTGGTGCTTGCAAATGCAGTTCCTAGGGAGCAAGTCATGCAAACTGCCAGCTGACCCTTGTCCCTGCCAGTAGTGAAGGTAGCTCTAAGGGTGGGCAGGAGAGTGACAATGGTGGCTGTCATTTATTTGGCTCCTCCTAAGTGTCACAATGTCTTATTTCTTACATACTTATAACCCTAAAATAGCCAGTGAGGAAGGTAGCATTCCCATTTGCAAATAAGAACAGTAAAGTTCAGCCAGGCGGTAGTGTTGCAAACCTTTAATCCCAGTGCTCCAGAGGCATAGACAGGAAAATCTTGGATCACTGTGAGTTCGAGGCCAAAGCTAGTTTTAGGACAGGCTCCAAAGCTACAAAGCTACAGAGAGACCCTGTCTTGAAAAAGCAAAATAAATAAATGAAGTTCCAAATTCCTCCTGTCAAAGTAATAGTGAGAGCCTCCAAAGTAATACAGTGTACCTCCAAAGGCTGTGTGTGCTTCTTCAGGACTTCCATTTCAGAAACATGTCTAATTGTGCCTATTAAAAGAAGCAACAGTCGGGGCTGGAGAGAGCTCGGAGGTTAAGAGCACTGGCTGCTCATCCAGAGGACCTGGGTTAAATTCCCAGCACCCACATGGCAGCTCACAACTGTCTGTGACTCCAAGATCTCACACCCTCACACTATATGCAGGGCAGCCAAAAGCACCAATGCACATAAAATAAATAATTTTTTTTAAAAAAAGGCACTAGTCACCAGGCAGTGGTGGCACACGCCTTTAATACCAGGCAGAGGCAGGGAGATATCTGTGAGTTTGAGGTCAGCCTGTCTGCAGAGTGAGTTCCAGAACAGCCAGGGCTACACAGAGAAACCCTATCTCAAGAAGAAAAGAAGAAACAATAGAGGGCTGGCTCAGTGGGTAAAGATGCTGCCAAGCCTGATGACTCATCTGCAGGACCCACATGGTAGAAAAGGAGAACTAATTCCACAAGTTCCATGTTACATGTGCCATCTCACAGACACACAAACACACAAAAAAATAAGTGTAATTAAAAAAAAATAATAAAGCACTGGGCAGGGGGATGAATACCGGTCAATAATGCAAAAGAAACACTCTCAAGTCCAAAGCCATATAGCACCCATCTAATCATGCAACCACTGTCTGATGAACCTCTAGAGTCTTCTGCCCACTGAGGGATTCCAACAGGCTTGAGGGAACTCTGCCCAGTGCTGTGGAATGCTACATTCAACAGAAACCATGACTATCTTGCAAACTGCATACCTATAGCATTAGAAAACACCTTGCTTAACTCCAGAAAATGCTGGGTGAGTGGATCCAAAGGCTGACTTGGCCTTCTCTATCATGAGATAAAACAAGACAGACAGGGCCAGGAATACAGCAAGTGGTTGAATACTTCCTAGCCTGAAGATGGTTTCATCCCTACCTAGGGGGATGGAGAGAAGAAAAGAGGAAGGGAGAGAGAAAGAATGAGAGAGGGGCTTAGCTAAAGAAAGACCTGACCTGCTGCCTACTGCCCTTTAACCCACCTGTCTTCCAGATTCCCTGGTCTCAAAGGGCTGAGATAACTCCAAATCCACACACAGTTACCCATTCATAGGTCTTAAAGAAAAATCTGTTGACTTAGTGAGATTGGACTGGGTTAGGGCCAGACTGAGCCAGTTTAGCATCTGGGACTTGTTAGGCATGCTCCCATGGCAACACAAGTCACTATGCAGTTTCTGCATTCCTGACAGAACTTTGACATCCAGTCCCCATCACCCACCCTCTCTCTTCCTCCTAGCCTCTCCTGGTTTCCCAGGTGACATCCAAGGAACACTAAGAGTTGCTAGTGACAGAAAAGCAGCTTGAGGAACCCAGAAAGCAGAGGGAATGCCCCAACAGGAGAAGGGAGGGACCCTTAACTCCCCAGACCAGTGTTCCTCTCTCAGAAGCCTCCAGCTGCACCTCCCCAGTTTTGTAAGCATGCTCCTAGACCTGTGGACACATGGCACCAGTGCCTTCCACATCCAGTTGTTCTCTATTCCCCATGGCCTGACTCTGTTCCTTTTGACTGACGGCTCCTCATGAAACCGCTCCACCTCTGCAGTTCTAGGGCCCAGAGACCCTACTCCTACTCTCCCACCCACCTTCCCCTTGTTCCCCCCATTGCTCTAGCTTGACCCTGCCACAAACTTCTCCAGGAAGCGTCCAGCATGGGCTCCCTCTGGCTCCAGCCTGGAGCCACCACTCTGAAGTTTTGGCTCCCACGGGCCATCACAGGCCTGGACATGGGTCCAGGCACCCCATGGCCTAGGGTTCCCTTAAGGTAGCAATCCATGCAGAAAATGAGAAATAAGCAGAACAAGCACTTGGGAGCTGAGCGTGGTAGTTAAAACATAGAAGTTGGAGAAGGAACACCAGGTCTGGGCCCTGTTTCCTCTGCCTCAAGGCACTCCCTGCACCATGTCTGCTTATAACCCATTAAACCCTCTCAGCTAAAACCAGAAGAACTAACTGTACAAACAGCCTGCTTTTCACAGATGAGACTGCAGAAGAGTAGAAACTGGGGGTATTCCCTGCGGCCACAGAGCACACTGGGCCTGGGCAGAAGCAAAGGTCTTTGACTCCAACACCTGGTCAGATCCTCTCTTCTCTGGCCACTCAGGATTACAAATTCTCCTGCATGCAAGCAGGCTCCAGACTCTGCTCTGTGTAGCCAGTGCCTCTAATGAGGGATATGGTTTCCAGAAACTAGTGAGATAGCTGCAGAGCTTTGGCATAGGAGAGCCAGGAACCCACATACCCTGCACTCTTCCCTCTGACCCCTGACTTCTGAAAATTCCCCCATGTTCCAAAGGACACTTGGACCTGTGGTTAGAATCCACTTGTTTTAGGGGTTATGACTCTAATTAAACAAAATTCCCAGCAGGAAGATGACTCAGCAGGTAAAGCCACCAAGCCTGAAGACTGAGTTTGATCCCGGGGACCTACAAAGTGGAAGAAGAAAGCTGTCCCCAAGTTGTCCTCAGACCTTCACAATCACAACATGATGTTGGCGTGCATACACACGATTAGTTAAAATATAATGCCAGGAGTGGTAGGCAGTACATGCTTTTAATCCCAGCAATAGGGAGGCAAGGCCAGCCTGGTCTGTAGAGAGTGCTAGAATAGTCAGAGCTACATAGTGAGACCCAGTCTCAAAAAACAGTGGGTTTTTTTTTTGGGGGGGTGGGTGGGTGTTGTTTGTTTTTGTGTTTTTGTTTTTGTTTTTCAAGACAGGGTTTCTCTGTAGCTTTGGGGTCTGTCCTGGAACTCACTTTATAGACCAAGCTGGCCTTGAACTCACAGAGATCTATCTGCCTCTGCCTCTGCCTCTGCCTCTGCCTCTGCCTCCCAGGTGCTGGGATTAAAGACATGCACCACCACCACTTGGCTTGTTTTTTGTTTTGTTTTGTTTTTAAACTTTAAACAAAATTATGTGAGTTTGAGGCCATTCTGGTCTACAGAGAAAGATCCAGGACAGCCAGGACTATACGGTGAACCTCTGTTTCCAAATAAATAATTATTAATAATAATAAATTATGTTTTTCTCTGTTCCCCACCCCCCTTCTTCCTGTCTCACTCCCCTCAGCTAAAAAGGTCCAGGCTCAGCTGTGCTCTACAGTCTGCCTCAGTTTACTTTCTCAATGCACTGGCATCCTGTGACCTCAGCAGTCCTTTCTCCTACTAAGCACCAAAAAGGAGTAAAAGGCCAGAATCAAGAAAGGCCTTCCTAACCAAGATCTGGTTAGGAAGAGAAGGGAGAGTCTTGTCTGGGTCAGGCCTTCCCAGAAGCCAAACACATGGTGGGTAGACAAGCCTCTACAGGACAGGGACTGGGGATGGAGAGAGATGACCTCCAGAGACTGAGAAGCTCAACAGGTAAACAGAGCTGCCAGACATCTGAATTCCTGGGGAAGCCTGAGTAAGCCATCCCCCTATCCCGACCAACAGTGGAATGCAGCTGGGTGGCCTGCATGCAGGGTTTACCCAAGCCAGAGCTGTATACAACCAAAAACTTTATCTCCCAGGCTCTTCTGAGGTTCCCAGAACTCAGGGTGAGTCAGAGCCCAAGGCTGGGGCCTGCGGCACACCTGATTCACTGCCGGATATGTGGTCATTCTGAAATGAAATGGGAGCAGAGGGGACCCGCCTCTCTGTACAGAGAGGTGAAGAGGTGGGCCAGGTGATCGATTCTCATGAAGGCTATGGGCCAAGTCTTACCAGCAGCGCTGAGCCAAAAATTCCCCTCAGGAAAGCTAGGCACAAACTGTCCTTCAGTTTTCCCTCTGTTCTAAGATGTAGAGTTGATACCCAGTTGTTAATTGGAGTCAATGGTTTCTCTTTCTATAAGTTTCAAAATCTAAGATCCAACTAAATAGACAGGAGCAGGGTTGAGAAACAAAGGGACAGCCTACTGCCAGGGCTGTGCCCCCTGTCACGCCTCCACCCTAAGCAGACCTAGGAGGGGAGAAGGGAGAAAAAGGAGGCTCTGTTCTCTGGTTCCTGGTGTCCCTGAGAAATTCCCCAGGCCCCTGCCAAGCTCCCCCTCCCTCCTCACAGGCTAGTGAGGCCAGTCAGGGAGAGAGTGTTTAATCGGCCCCTCTGCAGGTGGTATCGATGACCTCACTGTCCTCTCCAGAGCCATGCTTTCCCTTGCCAGGTACCCCCACTTGCTCCAAGTTGTGCCCTGCCAGCGCTCAGGCAGGCCAATCTTCTACAAACACTGCTTTGATCCTGTCACTCCCCAGCCCTGAGCTTCCCATCACCTTCTGAATAAAGGTCACTTCTCTCATCTGTCGGCAAAGGCTCAGTCTTGCCTACCTGGCACTGGCTGCCACTCTGAGCCCCGCCTCCCAGAGCTGTGCCCTCCCTCGTGTAGTGCCACCTGCTGCTGAAGCCTGACCCTCCCTGCCCCTCCACACACCCCATTCACTCAGCAAACATTTGCTGAATGAATACTATATGACAGCCCCTCCTCCCAGCAGCCAGAGAGAAGCCACCCCTAGACCCTCCTGTCATACCCTGGACTGGGTTTCACTTGCTGTGGGCATAGCTGAGCTCTGTACTCTGACTGTAAGAAGCCTGATCCATGTGTGGACTGTGCACTAAGGGACATTCTTCTTTATTTGTCCCATCAGGTCCTCACAATGACCTTGAGAGTTCAGTATCATTATCCTTATTCATGTGTGAGGAACCCAGGACATTGAGAAGCAATTCATTCTGTGAATAGTGGTTAGGGCTCAAGCAGGGTTTGGGGTTCTATGTCCACAGCTCTCACATTGCAAACCATAGCACCTTCCTCAAAACACTGTCTTGTTCCCTTCAGTAGAGTGAGTGTGTGAGCCAGTTCTACCCAGACAAGTCCTGTTCTCTGCTTTCCTCCCCACCTTCTCGCCCTTACTCTGGATCCAAGAATGTGGAGGACAAGGAAGAAATGAGCGATTACTGTCCCTCTCGGATCCCAGGGATAGCAGCTAAAGCTCTGGGTAGCTGTGCAGAAGCCTTCATCCACACACACTACCTGTTCTGATAGTCCCCAAGTGAGTTCCAGCTCTTGTCTCCTGCCCTTCCCAACTCCAGTAGGACACAGGTTGGGTGAGGGAGCAGTAGGCAAGACGGAAAAAAAAAAAATGGTAAGGGGCCAAAATGCAATGACTCACCCTCCTTGGCCTCCCCTGGGGGGTTTAGGGGCTGGACACTTGAAATTCCAGCCTATCCCTGGAGAGACACTTAGGTGTCAATTACCTGGACAGCATGAGGACGACTCTGTTTATTCCAAACTAAGAGGCTGCCATGGCAACCTAGGGCCAGTGCCTTTAGGGCTGAGAGCAAAGGTCCTGGACATAAGGGGTGGAGCCATATGTACCCAGTCCCAAGGTTCTGCTGCCAGCCTGCCAACTGTATGCCATGCGGCTTGCTCTAACCCAGCACCCCCTTGTGGCCAAGTAAGAGCCAGCCTGGAGCTGAGAAGGGGCCACCCATCTTATAGAAACACATTTCTACCCCTTCTCAACCTTTTAAGACCAGAGACAGACAAACACTAAGATAGGAGATGTTCCCGACCTCTGTGCCAGAGAAAAAAAGGAATGAGGAACTGAGCTAACTGCAGAGAAGCTAAGTAGTGAATAGCATCAAGGAGAGAAGGACAGCAAAGATTTCAAAGCTAAAGAGATGGCTTCTTGGCTGGGGGGTGGGGGAGTTAAGAACACTGAGGTGGCAACACCCTCACTCCTTCCTGTCAGTCACTGAATCAGAACTCTTGCCCAGCAGGGCTGCCATGGCTGCCACCATCTTTTTTTTTTTGAGATTTTATTTTTTATCTTATCTTATGTGTATGAGTGTTTGACTTACCCATATGTATGTGTAACAGGTGGGTGTCTGGTGCCCTTAAAGTTCAGAAGAAGGTATCAGATCTCTTGGAACTGGAATTGATGGTTATGAGTCACTATGAACCTGGGCCCTCTGGAAGGACAGTCAGTGCTCTTAATCATTGAGCCATCTCTCCAGCTCTAGACATTTTTTTTTTTTTTTTGAGACAGGGTTTCTCTGTGGCTTTGGAGGCTGTCCTGGAACTAGCTCTTGTAGACCAGAGATCCACCTGCCTCTGCCTCCCAAGTGCTGGGATTAAAGGTGTGCGCCACCACCGCCTGGCTCCAGCCATCATTCTTAATAATGCACTGTTTGGAAAGTCATGTGCCCTTCAAAACTCTGACATGCACCACTAACAGCTAGTACCTCAGGAACCCCTTGCCACATACACACACACACACACACACACACACACACACAGAGGCTAACAGCTAGTGACTTAGGAACTGCCCCCCCCCCCATACACACACTAGTGACTCGGGAATTACCCCCACACACACACACACACAGAGGCTCTTAGGATATGCCTCCTTCTCTTTTCTTCTGGGCAATCTGTGTGTGTCAAACATCTCTGAACCCCCGTGGGAGCTGCACAGCAGCATCTTGGCTGTCATCTGTCCTCAAATCTGTGGCTGTGCAGGGTGGCTTTGTCTACTTGAAACAAACCCAAATATATCTCAGAAGAGAAAATCTTAATTGAGAAAATGCCTAAGAAAATGCCCTCTAGGCAAGTCTGTGGGGCATTCTCATGGGTAACAATTGATGTGGCAAGGCCCTTACCCACTACGAGCAATGCCATCCCAGGATAAGTGGTCCTAGATATTACAAGAGAGAAGACCGACCAAGCTATGAGGAGCAAGCCAGGAAGGACCAATCCTCCGAGGCCTTTGCTTCAGTTCCTGCCTCCAGTTTCCTGCTCTGACATCCTTCGATAATGGACTGGGATGTGGAAGTGTAAGATAAAATAAATCCTTTCCTCCCCAAGTTGCTCATGGTCATGGCGCCTTATAACCGCAAGAGAAATCATAACTAAACAGGCTCCAAACTGAAATCACTATGTAACACTGCTTACCGCCTTACCGCCTCCCTTGATTTCTTGCCTGGTAGACAGCATCACCTGCCTCCAAAGCCAGAAGCCTGAAACTGCCTGAAGTTCAGACATGAGAACACGCTTCACTGAGTTAGTTGAGACTAAGCAGTGTGACCCCTGTAGAGTGCTGTGTGTGCCTGGTACATCTTACATATGCAACATGTGCTACTGTCATTTTAAGAGATATATGTTGTTTTGTTGGTGGTGAAAGGAAGATGAGAAGTTCAAGGTCACCCTCAGCTACACAGCAGCCTGGGATCCATGAGACCTTGTCTCAAAAACCAAAGCAACAACAAAAATTAAGAACATCTCGGTAAAAAACATCGTTAAAAGACAAAAAAGGAACCGGCTGACAAGATGCTCCATCAGTAATGGTGCTTGCCTCCAAGCCTGGTGACCTTAGTTTGATCCCTGATGATCCACAGGCTGGAAGGAAAAAACTGAGTCTTGAAAGCTGTTCTCTGACCTCCATAGGTTCTCTACAGAATGTGCCCATTACACACACAGACAGACACTTAACTAAGCAAGTAATTGATATAATGTAAATGTGGGGCCAGCAGCCAGGCACAGGGAGGCACAGACAGGGAGCTCTGTGAGTTCCAGACTAACCCGGTCTACATAGTGACTTCCTGTACAGCTAGGGCTACATAGTCCTCAGATAACCCAAACCCCCACCCACCCACCCACGCTTCTACCAACTTCCCAGCTGCACTTCTCTTTTGCTATTTGTTTTGACTTGGGTTTTTATTTTTTAATGATTTATGTATTTATATTTTTATGTACATTGGTGTTTTGCCTGCATGTGTATCTGTGTAAAGGTGCCAGATCCCCTAGAACTGGAGTTATAGACAGTTGTGAGCTGTCATGTGGGTGCTAGGGATTGAACCTGGGTCCTCCAGAAGACCAGCAACTTCTTTTAATTACTGAGCCATCTCTCCAGCCCCTATTCTTGGGTTTGTTTTTTTGTTTGTTTGTTTGTTTTTTTTTGTTTTGTTTTTTTTTTTTGAAAAGTAGTCTCTTGTAGTCTAGGCTAGTCTCAAACTAGCTATGGAGCTGAGGCTGGCCCTGAACTCATGATCCTCCTACTTTTTTTGAGTCAGAGTTTCTGTGTAGACCAGACTGGCCTTGAACTCACAGGGATACACCTGTCTCAGCCTCCTGAGTATTGAGATTAGGGACAAGCACCACTATACCTGGTTCCTGCCCTTGGTTTTTTTATACAGCTGGTGTCAACCACAGGCATCTGTCTCTCACTCCTCACCCAGCTTTCCACTGAGACCTTCTAGTTGTCATTTTGTTGTTGTTGTTGTTTTGATTTGGTTTGGTTTGGGTTTTTCAAAACAGGATTTCTCTGTATAACAGTCCTGGCTGCCCTGGAACTCACTCTGTAGACCAGACTGGCCTAGAACTCACAGAGATCCGCCTGCCTCTGCCTCTGCCTCCTGAGCGCTGGGATTAAAAGCATGCACCACCACCACCACCTGGTTCTCTAGTTGCCTTTTATTTTACCTCCCTCATGCTTCCTATTAGAGGAGAGGCAGAAGCATGGAAGGTTGCCAATGAGTCCCAGTTCTGCCACCTACTAGTACCATCACTGTTCAGGTTTCAGCTTGGATGTCACTTCTTCGAGACTCTTAGCTGGAATCAATGGTTACTGCTACCAACTTCCATTTCCTCTAGACTCACCTTAGAACGGGAACAATTTTCAGTGTTCTGCTCTCTGTAAGGCTGAGAGCAACATTCCCACACTTGCTAGGGAAACCTTCCACTCACTCTATCACCTCCAGGGGGATGGATACCTGTCTGTTTCTTTCTCAACAATCTGGTGTTTTGTTCTGTTGTACTAGGAATGGAGCCCAGGGCCTTGTAACCACTCTGCCAGAGTCCCATCCCCAATCTTTTTGTTTTGTTTTTTTGGTTTTTTGAGACAGGGTTTCTCTGTGTAGCTTTGGAGCCTATCCTGGCACTCGCTCTGGAGACCAGGCTGGCCTCAAACTCACAGAGATCCACCTGCCTCTGCCTCCCGAGTGCTGGGATTAAAGGTGTGTGGCACCAACTCCTGGCTCTCATGCCCAATCTTTTAGCAACTTTTTTTTTTTAATTAAGATTTTATTTGTGGCTAGGTGGTGGGGGTGCACACCTTTAAACCCAGCACTCAGAAGGCAGGGACAGGGGGATCTCTGTGAATTCTAGGCCAGCTTGGTCTACAGAGTGAATTCCAGGACAAGCTTACTGGAGTCCATAAGGGAAGAGAAGAAGAGAATATGAGATCTGGCAAAGCCACCTTAATGAAGGAGGCTGGAGTGGAGAGCAGGGGCCATGGGAGTTCCTAGGATGTCTTCTTTCTGCTTCAGCAGCCAGAGAGCACTGGTAGGCACGCAGGTGCTCCTGAGCAGGAGGGCAGAATTTTCCTCCTTCATTAACCCTAGGAAAGACCCCTCTGGTACAAACAACTGAGGCAGTAAGATTGAAAGCATCAGTGCATCCCCACACTCCCACTCCAGGGGAGAATGCCCAAATGGAGCCCTCAGAACCCCACCCCAGCTCTACCCTGCATAAGCTGCCCTAGGACTTCAAATGGGGAGGATACCCCCAGAGAGTTCTGGAGGTCTTTCCTCAATGCCCCTCTGCTCCCCGGCTGCACACTCCATGCCCCCCCCCTTTAGGCTCTCTTTCAGTCTACCCAACTATACTTCCTGACTCTCTAGAACCCTACTTTATGTTACAGACAGAGCCAGCCTAGGCTGGCTTCAAATTCCCTATGTATTTTGAACTCCAATCCTCCTGCATCTATCACTCAGGGTTCCTGACAGCTAGCTAGTCAACCATTCTACCATGTCAGCTACACCCAGCCAAGTTCATTTGTTTTATTAGACAGGGACTCAAACAACCTCGGTCAGCCTGAAACTCCAAATCCTTTTGCCTTCCAGTGCTGGTATCCCAGGCTCATGCCACCATGCCCAGCCCATCCTTTTTAGATAATCGTTTAAACCTAAACCATTCACTGAGCTCCCCCTCCAAGTCCATTCTACACCAAACTTACCTGACCCAAAGTTCCACCTCATTGCTCCAGGTCTCAGAGCCCTGCCAAAACCCCTCCTGGAAGGGAAACTGAATCTCCCTGCTCCTCTAACACTCTCACCCCCACCACAAAGTCCCGTGTTCTCCAACACTTGAATCACTTAATTCTTCAAGGAGAGGCTCCAGTTGGGTGTGGTGTCACCTGTAATCCCAGCACTCTGGAGGATCATAAATTTGGGGCCAGCCTGGGCTACACTTTGAAACTATCTCAAAAAGGATAAATAATCATGGGGCTCACTCCTTTAATCTCAGCACTCCAGGAGGCCCTGAGGCTGATTCCAGAGTTCCGGGCCAACCTGGACCACATAGTGAATTCCAAGAAAGAAGTCGGAACCAGCCTTGCACTCACAGTAGAGACTCCACCGCACAGCCCTGGAATGACATTCTGAACACCCTCCCACCTCTATTTGCCCCATCCTCCACCCCAGCTCCTCCGGGCTGGGCCAGATAACAATTTCTGGGCCTCCTGACTCCAGACCCTCACAATCCTCTCTAATCCTCTAATCTCCCACTATCTAGTCTGCACAGAGCATGGCTCTAGCCCTTTATAGTAGAGTGAGCTTGAGAGTGCGGGACGGCCACCCTACAGTCTCCACCGTGCTTTCTCCTAGTTAAACCTGCAGTGCCGGTTCCCTGCCCTTCTGCAGGACAAGTGAATGCAGGGCCTGGGGGAGGGAATCACTTCCTCCTCCCCACCCCAAGACATTCTCCCCCTACCCCTCACCCCACCGCTCAACCTCTCTTTACTCGTCTTTGTTCTCTGCGCTTCTCGGCTGACCGCTCGCGCCCCTCCCTCTCCACAGACTGGCTCCACTGCTACTCCATTCCCTTGCCCCCACCCCCAACCCAGAGGCTCAGCCCTAAGGATCTTGAAGTGAAACTATTCCCCCACGCCCCTCTCCCCACCGCGCCTACTGTCAGGATGAGTTTTAAGACCCTATCACAGAAGAATCCGGAAGTGAGGGGAAGGGGCAAGCTGGCACTGGACTCCTGAGGTCGGTATTTGCCCCATGCTGCAAGAGGTCAGGAATGCTACCATCTACGTTAGCTTTGAGAGATAAGGAGACGTTGCAACTCCCCAACCCCACTGCAAACCTCCCCGCCCGCAGAGGGGCCAGCGCTTCAAGGGTGGGGCAAGATCAGAGCAGAATCATCCCCCGGCTTAGAGAAGAATTCTAGGGTCTGCTAGTTCCCCTGTGGTCCTACGTGACTTGAGGCCTCCTCGAGATTAAGAGTCCTGCCCTATGCCCTCCTGAGTTAGGCCTTACTCTCCAGTAAGTAATTCCTATTTGTTCAAGAATGAGCGTTGCGATTAACATTCCTATGCATTGCCTGCCGGAAAACTAGACAGGCAGTTCTTTCTTTTTTTCCCTCTCCATAGAAGTGAAGAAAACAAAAACAAAACAAAAAAAACACCACCAACAAGAAAACCCTGAAGTTCAGTTGAGTGACTTTTTGAGGTTACCCAACCAGCAAAGAACCCAAGTTGGATAACTTAAAGCCTAAAACAAAACAGCAAAAGCTATCCACACTTCATTGTATGGTCCTATAAAATAGGGCAGTTGTGGACCTCAGTGGGAGAATTTGTAAAGCTGAAAAAAAAAACCCTGTAACTGGCTGGAATCTCCAGCCGCCAAGAAGCCTTCATGCAAAACCAATGGGCATTCGTTTGTATGTTAGTTTGCATTCCATTTGCCTGGATGTCTCTGGCAACACCCAACCTCCCCAGCCAGGTCCCAGCTCCCGTGGAGTCTTCCAGGGTTTTCCCATCCAGAAGGAGGCAGGCTTAGAACAATCCATTCACACCCTGAATCGGCTTGATCTGCTGACCTGGGCCCTTCCTAAGGTTCTTTTCTCTCCCAGTTTTACTTTTCTGTCTGCCTAACACAGAGTCAGTTCAGCTGGCCGCTCGATAAGGATCAATAGATCCGTCCATTCCAGAGCAAAGAGCATGGCCACATATGTGACAAACACCAGGTCCTGCCAGAAAAACGTGCTCCAGGTGCTGACTAGCTTGAATCTCAGGGTTTCTGGGTCTTCTTTCAACAGGAGTAGGGGCTGGGGTGTTGCACAGGTTTGGGGTTTTATCAGGGAGCATGCTGGAAGGTCAGAGAGCATTAAGAAGACTGACCAGGAAGGATAGAAGAAAAAGCCCAGGGAGCAGGAGGAGGGGGAGGTTCGGGCAGGTGGCAGGGGTCGGGATAATAGAGGTGTAGGCAATCAGGTTCAAACCTAACAGGGTGTTTCTATGCATCCCTGCCTGCCTTCTGAAACCCCAACCTCTTCAGACACAGTATAGTCTGTAGGAGAGACAGTGGTCTCTTTTCCCTGCTGTTCCAATGGCTACTAGAAAGGGCATGACACACAATAGGTGTCCAGCAAATACTGGTTAAATTGTAGGTGCTCTTGGGCTGGCTGTGTACTCAGCTAGCAGAGTGCTTATGTCGAATATGAGGTCTTGGGTTTGATCCTCTGCACCCGATATACCTGGGTGTGATATCTCATGCCTGTGATCCCAGCACTTGAAAAGTAGGGACAGGAGGATCAGGAGCTAAAGGTCCTCCTTGACAACATAGAAAATTCAAGACCATCCTGGGCTACATGAGACCCTGTCTGTGCACTCAAGCCACCAGGGACTGAGTGAGGAAATGTGTTCCTGTGTGTTTACGAATATATTTCCACATTTGACAATATATATTTTCATAGTTCCCTTTGGACACATGCTTAGCAGTGGACAGAGCCAAAGCACTGACTGGGAACCAGTGCCTTGGGACCAGAGTGTGAAAACTAAGAGACCTGCGCATCTTATTTCTCTTCCTCTTTTTATTTATTTATTAATTATTAATTTATTAATTATTATTTACTAATTTTTACCACATTGGTGTTTTGCCTGCATGTCTGCATGAGTGTGTCAGGTACCCTGGAACTGGAGGTACAGAGAATTGTGAACTGCCATGTGGGTGCTGGGAATTGAACCCAGGTCCTCTTACAAGAGCAACCAGTGTTCTTAACCGCTGAACCGTATCTCCAGCCCCTCTCTTCCTCTTCTTGAGCTCCCAACTTTTCTTCCCCAGGACTCCTGGGGACTCCAGGACTCTCCCCCTACTTAAATTCTAAGGACACTCTATAAAAATCTTTGCCCTAGTGGACACCTATTTATGAGACCCGTATTAGAAAAGCCATTTCCTTCTCTAAAAGCAAAATCTCAAGGGCTAACACCACCTGTTATCCTTGGTGGCCCGGATTAGTCACCCCCTTCCTGGAGCGGTGAGGGTGGCAGGGCAGTGTTGGTGTAAGAAAACCAAAAAAGGGTGCGACCAGGTAAGTCACAGGAATCGCCTGCTCCTGGCGCCTGCGGCTCCGGTGGCGGGGGCGGGGCCTGCAGAGGATGTCCCCACCTCCTCCCTCAGCGATATAACAGGCCGAGGGCTGCCACTCTCCACGACCGTCCAAACTCCTGTCCCGGTCTCTCGCTTCGCTCTCATTTCCAGAAAACATGAGCTTCACCACCCGCTCCACCACCTTTTCCACCAACTACCGGTCCCTGGGCTCTGTGCGGACGCCCAGCCAAAGGGTCCGGCCTGCCAGCAGCGCGGCCAGCGTCTATGCAGGTGCTGGGGGCTCGGGTTCCCGAATCTCTGTGTCCCGCTCTACAAACGTCTGGGGTGGCTCCGTGGGGTCTGCAGGCCTGGTTGGAATGGGTGGCATCCAGACCGAGAAGGAGACCATGCAGGACCTGAACGACCGCCTGGCCAGCTACCTGGACAGGGTGAAGAGCCTAGAGACTGAAAACAGGAGATTGGAGAGCAAAATCCGGGAACATCTAGAAAAGAAGGGGTCCCAGGGCGTCAGAGACTGGGGCCACTATTTCAAGACCATCGAGGACCTGAGGGCTCAGGTAAGGGGCATGAGGGGAGGAGCCCTCGTTCCCAGACATTGTGGTCATCCAGTGCCCCCACCCCATCCCCACCCCCCAAAACAACTTCAATAGGGTGTGGGTGGTTGACTAGTTCCATTCCACATCCATCCCATTTCCCCACTCTACAGGAATACTTTGGATTCCCACCCACAACCTAGGAATTCCAAGCGTGGTGCCTACACACTGGAGTTCGCTTCCCCCAAAGGGTGTAGTGGGAAGGGAACAGGAATAAGAGCCCCGCAGAAAAAAAGGGGGGCATAATGTGGACCCAGACACTCACTTCTTTTTCAGTGGGGACAGTTACAGGGTTAAGCGGATGTAGCTAAGGCTGAGTCATCCAGAAGTAAACAGGAGCCTACCTGTGGGAGGGGCCAGTCAAGGGGGTGGGGGGCCCAGAACAAGAGGTTAGCTCGCAGGTGCACCGGGCGAAATTGCCAGGAGAGAGCTGCTCGTTTGCAGGCAGGCGGGATAGTGCAGGCCCAGACAGAGGGGCAAGGTGCCAGGATCTAAGAGTCCATGAAGGGAGAGGCTGCACAGGTGGAAAGGGAGATGGGAACGCTAGCCTCTGGCAGTTCCGGGCCTGGGATGCATTCAGTGAAACAGAAGACACATCCGCATTCCCGATCCTGCCCCTACCCACCCATCATTTGACCTGGTACTCTCACAGAGACCCTCTGCTTTAATCCACCCAGATCTTTGCAAATTCCGTGGACAATGCCCGCATCGTGTTGCAGATCGACAATGCTCGACTCGCTGCCGATGACTTCAGGGTCAAGTAAGTCTGGGGCTACAACTAGAGTTAAGAGTGGTCTACTCCAGGGGCTGTGTTAGGGTGGGGTTTCCTTTCCGAGGCTTATTCAGGTTAGGGTCCTTTGAGTGGTCATTTAACTGTTCATTCATGCAGCCCAGTTTAAGCATTACTGCTCCTGGCAGCCAAGAACAGTGCTGAGGAAATGATGCCTGACTCAGGTGACTGGTTTGTGATGGGCCTAAGGCTAGGCTAGGGAGGTGGCTCTGGTTGGGAAGGCTCTAGATCAGATGGGGTCCACTGATCACTTCCACTCCTTCAGGTATGAGACAGAACTGGCCATGAGACAGTCTGTGGAAAGCGACATCCATGGACTCCGAAAGGTGGTGGATGACACCAACATCACAAGGCTGCAGCTCGAGACAGAAATTGAAGCCCTCAAGGAAGAGCTGCTATTCATGAAGAAGAATCACGAGGAGGCAAGTGGGGCTACTGACTAGGCCTGGGAGCCAAGACTTAGATGGGCAAGGCTGCCCCCAAAATCAGCCTTGCATGGAAATTTAGAGCCACCAGCCTGGGCTGCTAGCCTGTTTTGATTAAGAGCAAAAGAGCTCACCCAAGTTAGCCTACATTATCTTGACCTCATAATAGTATAAAGTCTAGCTTGCAGCCCTACCACTGGAAAGCTGAGGCAGGAGGATTGATTTCAATGCCAGCCTGTGTAAATAAGGGGAGATGGAGACAAAGGTAGAGATTGCCAGTCTTAGGAGCTGGTAGGGCTTCTGGAAGAAGTTTAAGGTAAAGTTATGTGGGGGGAGGAGGGGATAAGATGCAGAGAGGAAATTATCTCTGAGTGGCAGGTTCAGGCAGTGAAGAAGTGGCATTCCTACCCGTCTGGAGCAGAAGCCCAGATTTGCTAAGTGCAAGTCCAGGATCTCCTTCCCTTTCTTCCCTCATTATGCTCATCATTGCCTTCTAGAAAAGGCCATCTAGAAAAGTGATGAAGGGCTGGGTTGGGACTCTGACCTTCAGTGCCCCCTCTTAGGTACCCCCTCCCCTTGTTTCTGCCTTCTTCAGGAAGTCAAAGGACTGGAAGCCCAGATTGCCAGCTCTGGACTGACTGTGGAAGTGGATGCCCCCAAATCTCAGGATCTCAGCAAGATCATGGCTGACATCCGGGCCCAGTATGAGGAGCTGGCTCAGAAGAACCGTGAGGAACTGGACAAGTACTGGTCCCAGCAGGTATGCAAGAGGAAAGGCTGGTTGTCAGGGTGTGAGGAGGAGGCTGCCAACGAAGGCTGGTCTTGACTGACCCTCCCCGCACTACAGATTGAGGAGAGTACCACAGTAGTCACCACCCAGTCTGCTGAAATCAGAGATGCCGAGACCACACTCACAGACCTGAGGCGCACCTTCCAGGCCTTGGAGATCGACCTGGATGCCATGAAAAATCAGGTGAGAGTCCCACAGTCACCTGCTGCAGTTCCTCTGGATCCAAACCTCTGATATGTGGCCTCAGCCCCAGCTGTCTGTCCCTCTTCCTCCTCCTGACAGAATCAAGGGATTCCCTAAACTGAAGCACTTCTCTTTCTATTTCCCATTACTCCCACACTGGAGCCTAGTACTTAGCACACAGGTAGACCTCAAGACCCTGTCAGAGAATGAAGGGTAAAACAGGCTAGGACTCACCCTCCCATCTTTCTGTGCCATGCAGAAAATCAGCTTGGAGAACAGCCTTAGGGATGTGGAGGCCCGATACAGTGCGCAGATGGAGCAGCTCAATGGGGTCCTTCTGCACCTGGAGTCAGAGCTGGCACAAACCCGGGCAGAGGGGCAACGCCAGACCCAGGAATATGAAGCCCTGCTGAACATCAAGGTTAAGCTTGAGGCTGAGATTGCCACCTACCGCCGCTTGCTGGAAGATGGGGAAGACTTCAGGTGAGAGATATTCTCCTAGCCACACAAGTGAGGGTCTTTTCTCCACTTTTGGAACTCTGGGAAGTCCCAAGTTCTGTTTGATGGTAACCACCGAGCAGTGGCTTCAAGATAGTGAGTTATAGGTTCTGTCCCATGAGAAAGGAATGACTAAGTATTGCCCTTAGCTGCTCTTGGGATAGAAGTTCAGCCTTGAGTTTCCCTTTTCTGGAAGAAATGGCTGGAGAGAGTTTGGAGGTAAAGCTAGGAGTCAGGAGAAATTTTTATGAATTTCTGGTCTCCTTTCTACTCTGTGGGGCTGTTTATAACTAAGGTGTGGTCATCTTTTACAGTCTCAGCGATGCCCTGGACTCCAGTAACTCCATGCAAACTGTCCAGAGGACAACCACCCGCAAGGTCGTGGATGGCAAAGTGGTGTCCGAGACCAACGACACCAGAGTTCTGAGACACTGAGGCTGAGAAGGAGGCTACCCTGGGAACTAAGGAAGCAATAAAAGTTGAGAGGTCACTGAACATCACTTTGTGTCTTTCTTGGCAGTCTTCATGCTTGTGCACATGTGCGTTGAGTCTACAGTCCCATCTCGGGTCAGACAGAAGTCTCTTGACCCTAGGGGTTTCACATGGATTGGGCAGTGAGTAAGGAAGAGTCTGGGTTCTTAAAATACCTAGACGTAGGAGATATGACTGTCCTAGGTAGGGGTGAAAGTATAAATAAAACTGAGGAATCTCCTGCTCAAGAGACCTGGTGAAGAAGCCAGGCATGGTGGTGTGCACATATGATCATTATTTTGGTTCAAGGCCAGTGGGCTATATAGCAAGTTCCAGAGCAGCCTGCATCACACGCCAATGTCCCACTAAAAACAACAACAGCTAGGTGTTGTGGTGCACCTCTAAAATCCCACTTTGTAGTGGCAGAAGGATCATCTGCTGCATAGAAAATTTGAAGCCAGCCTTAGCTATTTGAGACCTTCTCTCAAAAGGGGTTTAGGCAAGAACTTGGTAAACCCAAGCATGGTAGCATAGGCCTATAATCCTAGCACCTGTGAAGCAGAGGCAGGAGCATCATGAGTTCAAAGCCAGCCTGGGTTATGCCCACCCTCTCTGAAGAAAAAAAAATATGCTCATAAGACCCCTGCAGAGTCCAGAGAAAACAAAGTCTCCCCTGTTCTGCCTCTTTCCTTTGCCCAAATCCCAGAACTTCCCGCCCAAAGATTCCCATACCCCATCCCACACTCATTACCTATGGTCCCCTAGACCCTGATCTGGCACTCAGTGGAGACATGCTCTTCTGAGATATGGAGGTATGGCCAGAAGTGAGGAGACATGATTACAGAATAATGAAGCTGAAATATACGTGGTGGGTCCTGGGTAAGAAAGCAGGCACCTAAGCAGGCACCTGGGAATGCTATGGCACCATTTTGGGCTTTGTATTGGAGCTTATGACCAAGCAATGGAAACAACACATGTCTAAATTAATCTAGCCAGGTGTAGTGGTGCACACCTATAATACTAGCATTCAGAAAGCAGGGGCAGGTGGATCTCTGAGTTTGAGGCCAGCCTGGTGTATACAGCCAGTTCATAACAGTCAATGATACATAGAGAGGTCCTGTCTTCAATAAAAATAATAAATTTGAAAATAAATAAATTTGAAAATTTGTTTTGATTGGGAGGACAATGTATCTTTCTTAGCTTAAAAATTATAGACATTAACGTATAGTCCAAAAGGAAAGAGGGAAATAAAATTAAAAACACCACATATCTGCTCTCCAAAGGTTATTTACCACAGTTAAATACTTCTTTAGGACTCGAAAACACAAATATTTCATTTTGCTTTATATGTGCAGGATTATAGTGTAAATTATTGTTTCAATTCTGCATTCTTCCTTTAACAATGTGTCTTGGAAGGGGGCAGAGCATATGGTGGCTCCAGTCTGTAATTCCAGCACTCTGGAGACTAAAGAAGGAAGATTACCCTGAGTCAAGACCAGTCTGGTTACAAAGTAAGGCCTTGTCTCACTCATTTGAACAGCCTCCTGCAGCTATAGTGTGGAGTACGAAGTTACTTAGCCCTGATACAAAAGGCTGCAGATAATGTCCATGTGTCCTTTTGCACTCCATGAGCAAGTCTGTGATTTAAGTTATTAAAAATGGTACCATATAGATACACATAAACCAAGGACTTCCCTTGGCTAGGCCCTGTACTAGCTTTCAGTATATACATAGTGAATAAAATACCTGTTATTTCTCTCTCACAAGATTCACAACTTGAGACCAAAAATATGGACATTTCTACTCGTTTTTTCAACAATGTCGAGCACCCCTTTATGCACTAGCCACTCTGCTTGGCGCTTTGTTATACAATAGACAGAATCCTTATCACTGTGGAAATTACATTATGGGATGGAAAAGCACAAAAGCCAATGAAGACGATAAGAAGCCAAGTTACACAGCACTTCAAAGTGAGTTGATCACTACAAGCTGGAGTGAAGCAGGCAAGGTGCCTTGGAAGTGGCGTGTCAGTAAAGACTGGGAGTAATGGTCACAACTGAAAAGGAAAGTGTTTCCCTGAAAAGAGCAGTGTGTTTAGGGTGTCCTGAGTGGCAAAGCTAAAGTTCATGCTGTTTGAGGCCTTTGCTTCTTGAGACCCAGAGGACGGCACTAGCTCGGAAAACCCCTGGCATGAGACCCCAGTACAGGTATACACTAGTGCAGGCTCCCAGACAAGAAGCGTCGGGGGAGGATGTTCAGTGGACAGAGACAGTGCCGCCCTTGCTGAGCAAGGTCCGAGTTACACAAGAGGTTAACTGGAAGTTTCTGTGGGAAGGGCCCCTGCCATCAGACTTTCAGAGAAAACATTCTACTTGAGAGCAGGACGATGACTCATACTCTTTACGCCTGCCTCCCCTGAGTAAACACAGCAGTCAGTCACCTGTCCCATTGATCCTTCCCATTCCCCAGCCATTGCTTTGTCTTCCCACCACCGCAGGGGTCTGCGGGAGACAGATGGAGAGATGGCTGAGCTCTACTTTTGAGATCGGTGTGGGAAGAGTGATCGAGGTGGTTTCCTTGCCTCGTCCCTCTTCCCTCTTCGCTGTCTTCCACATAGGCAGGTATGACATTGAATGTGTTTTCTCAAAACACGATGCCAACCTGCCCAAAGCTAAACAGAAAGTCCCTGGCAGAGCCCGAGTCCCGCTAGCAGCTGAATCCAGCTGATCCAAGAAACCCGAGACGAGGCACCTGATATGATTATCCCTCCCCACACAGACAGGGCTTCACAGTTCCCAGGGCTCTTACGCATTTGATCCTCATTACAATCCTGTAAGGTATGCAAGGCAGCGGCTGTTATTGGCTCTGGATCAGAGTTTGACACTGAAGGCCACAGACATCATATGACCCGACCCCTGTATTTGCAGAGATGGGAACTTGAGGTACGGGTTAAATCACTTCTCTATGTTCTTTCTAGAGTGTGTCTCACTTGATTTTGGTTCTGTTTTGTTTTGTTGGGTGGATGGATTTTGTGTGTGTGTGTGTGTGTGTGTGTGTGTGTGTGTGTGTGTGTGTGTGTGTGTGTGTATTGTTTGGCTTTACAATCTCTTTATGTAGCCCTACCTTGTCTTGAATTTGCTGTGACCCTCCAGTTTCTGCTTCCCTACTGCCAAGACTGTGTGCTGGGATGGTATTGTGTGCCACAACACCTGGATGGGGTATTCTGACTTAGTGGTTGACTGGCCAGGTTCAAGCAGGGAACCCTATACACACTCCTGAGGCTTTAGTCCTCAGACTCAGAGATAGTAACTCAAGGGTGAGGCCCCAGGGCTCAGGAAGAAATATTTGAAAATCTCCCTTGGTGATACTAACAGGCAACCAAGATTGAGAGGCAGCTCATGAGGTCCCTAGGGTCTGTATCATGGCATTCTTTCCTGCTGCAGAAGTCCAAGGCCACTTGGCAATTTTCCTCATTCCCCAGCAAGGAAAAGCAACTGCCTGCTGGGCAGCCGGGTTTTGGCCCTAGAGCATCAAGAGGAAGATGATGATGTAGAGTCACCTGTCCCATTCCATCCAGCCCAGATGACAAACTAGCAAATAGTGCTGAGAACTACAAGCAGCATGCATCATATGATGCCCCTTGGACAAAGACAAAAATACATAGTCAAATTAACTCATATGTCTATGTAAAGGTCTCCCAAAGGATACATAAGAAACTGGAATTAATGGTTGCATTTGAGGGGGAAATTGGTGTAGGGAGTAATATGAATGAGGGAGACTTATTTCCAAATCTGTGTCTGCCAACATCTTCCAAATCAGTTATTACTAATACTTTTTTTGTTTGTTTTTTGTTTTTATGAGGCAGTGTTTCTCTATATAACAGTCCTGGCTGTCCTGGAACTCACTTTGTAGACCAGGTTAGCCTCAAACTCACAGAGATCCACCTGCCTCTGTCTCCCAAGTGCTGAGACTAAAGGTATGAGCCACCACTGTCCAGGTCACTCCCAGCTTCTAATACAATGTTTTTAAAAGATGGGGTTATAAAGTTTCATATATATATATATATATATATATACATATATATATATATATATATATATATATATATATATATACACACACACATCTATATAAAGATACTAAGTTGGGTATAGTGGTGTTTGACTTTAATCCCAGTACTTAGGAGACAGAAGCAAAGTTCTCTGTGAGTTCCAGCCCAGCCTGGTCTACATAGTGAGACCCTGTCTCAAAACAAACAAAAGTATTGTCTGGGGACACTCCTACTTGCTAGGTAAACACTATACCACTGTGCTATATCACCAATTGTTTTTTTTGTTTGTTTTTGTTTTTTCTTTCCAATATTGTTTGAGCTGGGATCTTTCATAAGTTACCCAGGACAGCCTTGAACTTACCCTGTAGCCCAGGCAAGCTTTGAACTTGGGATCTTATTGCCTTAGCCTTCCAAACAGCTCCCAAGGTAGGTTTGCTAAGTTTTGTAAAGTTACAGGAACCTATAACATGCCGGGACATAAATGCCAAAGCCATCTATCTGCTCTTCCCCTCAACTTGACATGTCACACAGCAGGCACTTACTACTCACTAAGAACTGCTTCAGGCACTAGGACTACAGGGCTGAAAAAAAATATATATATAGTATACATGTATAGCTATTATGGAGCTCACATCCTAGCAGATGGAGACAGACAACATAAGATTAATTAAACGAATAAATTGTATAGTATGTTAGAAAGATAAGTACTATGGAAAAAAAATCAAGCAAAACTGAGGAGTCAGAAATGGTGGGTGATATGAGTTTCCTGTCACGACAGTAAAAACTTACCCAGAATCCAGGTGTGGTTCAATTCCCAGCAACCACATGGTGGCTCACAACCATCCATTATGAGATCTGGTGCCCTCTTCTGGTGTGTAGATATACACAGAAACAGAATGTTGTATACATAATAAATAAATAAAATCTTTAAAAAAAAAAAAAAGACAAAAAAAAAAAAAAAAAAGCTGGTGGCTTAAACGGGGCGCTGGTGGCGCACGCCTTTAGTCCCCTAAGGGGACTCAGGAGGCAGAGGCAGGTGGATCCCTGAGTTCGAGGCCAGCCTGGTCTACATAACCAGTTCCAGGACAGCCAGGGCTACTCACAGAGAAATCCTGTGATGGCTAGGGCTACACAGAAGAAGCCTGTCTCAAAAATCAAACTGCTGCTATTATTAACAATAATATAAAACTCATTTTACAGAAGAAACTGAGGTTCAGAGAGATAAAGTACCTTTATTGTTTTCTAACTACCCCCCCCCCATTTTTGCTCTTGCTACTGTTGGGAATGTAGCTCAGCTGCCGGGTGCTTGCCCAAAGCCCTGGATTCAATCTCAAGTCTATATACACACAAGAACACAAATAAACAGCCAGATAAAGAGAAACATAATGTAACGTCTGACTCAGGTAATGCACTCCTGCAGTCATCCCCAAATTAGGGAGGAGATCATTTATAATACTACCCAGTTCACAGGGTTGTTAGAATTAAGTGAAATAACACAGCACAGGTGAAGGATTTGGAGAAGTATTTGACACAGATGGTGCACACTAAGTGTTGGTTAGTGTGGCTGTAATTTTCTGATTACTATGGTTATTGTCATATTGTTATTATAATCCATCCAGGATGATTAGGGATGTAATCTTTTGATTACCTCTGATCCATCCAGACAACCTAGAATTTTTCAGAAGGTCTGTTTTAAGACAAGGTCTCGTGTAGCCCAAACTGGCTTCAAACTCCAGATTTGCTCTCAGGATATCATGGGGGCTGACCTTGAACTCCTGATCCTATTGACTCCACCTCCCATCTCTGTGCTTGGATTATAGGCCTGTACCATACCCACCCAGAATAATCTTTGCATCTCAAAATGCTTTATTTACATGGCAAAGTCCCTTTTGCCAGGTCAGGTAACACATTCACAGGCTCCAGGGATTAGGGCATTGATGTCTTGGGGGAGGAGACCATTAGGCAGGAAGACTGGGGAGAAGGTGACGTTTGAGTCTGGAGGAGGTAGAAGTGTAGACCTGATACAGTAAGGAAGGACTCAATCCTGGGCATATGCTAGCATCTTCTGCCCTTGTTCCTGTTAGATTCACCACACTCTTTCTTTCTTGGGACCCTCAGGACATAAAGAAAGGGTAGACTGTCCGGATCCCTTACACCATAATTCTCTCCCTATCTCTCCTGAACTCTACATTGCCCAAGGGATACCATGAAAGTCTGGCAGCTTCCTCTGTCTCTGTCTTTTCAGCCTCTATGACCCTGAGCACCGATATCACTTCACTCCTGGTCCCCCGCTTCTCCCCCCCACCTCTGTCCATCTGCCTCCTTGGTTAGCCCTCTGAATCCTGGCTTCACAAGCTGTCCTAGGTAGCCAGTTTATGTCCAGGTCTATTGCTTTAACTTACTGTGTTTAGTGTTTGTGTATATGTGTACAGAGGCCAGAGAAGAACTCTAGATCCCCAGGAGCTGTAAGTCACTTGACATGAGTGCTGGATTCAAACTCTAGTACTGTGGAAGAGTAGCAGATGTTCTTAAAACTACTGAGAAATCCCATATCTCCACCCCTCCAGCTCTATTTCTTGAGCTTCCCATTTGCATTTTTCAGCTGCCTTGGTTTTATTCTGCAATGTGACACCCTTAGCCATTTATGTCACCTCTCCCATGAGATTATAGACAACGCCAAGATAAATAGTGTGTTATTCATCCCTTCATCATCCTGGAAAGGTTATCACAACCTCAATAACTGTAGTGATCATATAATTGTACTCACAATAACCAGCATCAAGTGAGCACTTTCAGTGTCAGCTACTATGCCAAGTGCTTGACAAGTGCTATGTTAATTTGCTCAATTGTAACAACTCTGTAAATTAGGCAGTATGATAATCTCATTTTGCAGATGAAGAAACCATAAGGCTCAGAGAGATGACATATCTTTTCTTTAAAAAAAAAAAAAAATATATATATATATATATATGTATTGTGAGACAGGGTTTCCCTGTGTAGCCCTGGCTGTCTTGGAACTTGCTCTGTAGACCAGGCTGGCCACAAACTCAGAGGTCCACCTAAATCTGCCTCCTAAGTGCTGGAATTAAAGGTGCACACTGGCACTGACAGTCTTTAAAAAAAAATTGTATAGGTGCTGGAGAGATGGTTTGGCAGTTAAGAGCACTCACTGCTCATACAGAAGCCTGGGTTCGGGCTGGACGTTGGTGGCACATGCCTTTAATCCCAGCACTCAGGAGGAAGAGGCAGGCGGATCTCTGTGAGTTTGAGACCAGCCTGGTCTACAAGAGCTAGTTCCAGGACAGCCAGCCTCCAAAGCCACAGAGAAACCCTGTCTCGAAAACCAAAAAAAAAAAAAAAAAAAAAAAAAAGACCTGGGTTCCGTTCCCAGCACATACATGGCAGCTCACAATAAGCTGTAACTCTAGCTCCAGGAGCACTAACTCTTTTCTAGCCTCCATAGGCTCCAGGGCATGTACACAGTACACACACATACAGGCAAAAAAAAAAAAAAAAAAAATTCATACACATGAAATAAATTAAATAAATGTGAAGCATTGCATTTATCATGAGTGTATGTGTGTTGGATGGTGTGTGTGTGTGTCACAGCATGCTGTGGAGGACAGAGGACAGCTTTCAGGAGCCAGTCCTCTCCTACCTCTCTCATCGGTTGCACCACTGTGCTGCCATTCCTGGCTCGCCAGCCGGCCAGTAAGCTTCCACGAAAATCTGACTCTGCCTCCCATTCCTCTTAGGAGTGTGGGAATTACAGATGCTCACCACCACATCTGCTTTTGTTGTTGTTGTTTTCTGAGACAAGTTCTTACTATGTAGTTCTTGGGGGTCTGGTCTGGAACTTGCTATGTAAAGATCTCCAGCCTGGGGGGCCTGGAGAGATGGCTCAGTGGTTAAGAACACTGATTGTTCTTTCACAGGACCCAGGTTCAATTCCCAGCACCCACATGGCAGCTAACGACTGTCTGAAACTCCAAGATCTGATACCCTCACACTCGGGAGGCAGAGACCAGTGTCTGTCTGTGAGTTCAAGACCAGCCTGGTCTACAAGAGCTATCCAGAACAGCCTCCAAAGCCAGAGAAACCTGTCTCGAAAAAACAAAACAAAAAACCAAAACAACAATAACAACAATAACAACAATTTAAAAAACTACAACAACAGCAAAATAAAAATAACAACAGACATACATGCAGGCAAAACACCAATGAAAATACAGTAAAAATAAATATTAAAAAAAAAAAGATCTGCACCCTGAATGTTAAAGGATAAAAGGTATGCCCTATGCACCACCACAGTAGCCTTTTTTTCTTTTCTTTTCTTTTCTTTTCTTTCTTTTTTTTTTTTTTGATGTAGAATCTCACTATATAGACCAGGGTAGCCTCAAACTTAGAACCCTCCTGCCTTAGCCTCCCAAGATCAGGGATTACTGGTGTATTACAATATCTGGCTAAAATATCTGTTTTTAAAAAGTTTTAAAAGTTATTATTATTATTATTATTATTATTATTATTATTATTATTATTGTGTGTGTGTGTGTGTATCCAAGGAGGTAGAGGGATGTCAGATCCCTGTAATTGGAGTTACAGGCACTTGAGAGCTGCCTGATGTGGGTGCTATTGAACTTGGATACTCTACAAGAACAATACACATTCTTATCCACTGAGCACTTGCTCCAGCCCCTGCATATCTTTCCCAAAGTCTCACAGCTAAAGATGAGGCAAAGCCAGAATTCGTGCCCAGGCTGCCTGGTGGCAAAATCAAAGGAAGTAAAAGGGATGGGGTTGGCACTCAAACCTGTACCTTTCTACCTGAGACCAAAACACCAAAAGATTCATTTCTCAGGCATCCCCGTGGTTAGCATGAGATCAGACATGGAGATGTGGTATCTGAGAGGCAAAGATGAGGTGGAGCCCATCTCCTGCCAATTTGATTGCTGCTGGTAGTGAGCTGGTTTCTCCCAGATGTATCTGGAGCCAGTTCAGCAGCCAGCTTTTCCTATGAGGACAGAGAGGCAGGAGCAAGGAAGGGCAACAGCAGGAGTCCTGACCCAAAGATAGCAACTACAGTAATGTGTTGCCTTGCAAACTCCCACAGCTGGAATCATGAGCTCTTTGAGAAAGGGACCCAACTTGCCTGGGCTTGAAAGCTGAGAGGTCCTACTTACCTCCAAGTAACTGGCCAAATTGGTGTCTCCATTTGCTACAGTTAGCTCCCTGGAATGACTGGCTTTTGGGAGGGAAGACTTTGGAAGAGTCTGCATCTGTTGACACAGACTGTTATGGTGGGAAAAGGAAATCAAATGCTCTAGAGTGGTCTGGTTGCTCAGGCTGCACTGGTAAGCTTAGAGAGAGAACACAGGAAGCCAACAGTGCTAAATGCTTGGCCAACAAGGATGCCTCTGGGACTTTCTAAGTGAATATGTCAACTCTTGTGGCCACTAGCTAATGTAACTAAAGCCAGACCTGTGGGTTGCTGAATTAGGTCCAGATCTTAAAGGAATGCTGAGGCATTTACTGAGGACAGGTATCTTAAAAGGAATGTGTGAGAGCTGGGTGGTTGTGGCACACGTCTTTAATCCCAGCACTTGGAAGGCAGAGGCAGGTGGATCTCTGTGAATTTGAGGCCAGCCTGTTCTACAGAGCAAGTTCCAGGACAGCTAAGACTGTTACAGAGAGGAAACCCTGTCTCAAAAGAAACAAACAAACAAATAAACAAAAAAGAAAAATGTTTTGGTATAGACTCTTGGATGCTGCATGAGCAGAACCTACTGAATCTCACTGGCTGGCAAAGGCTATCCATTTTCCATCAAAGGAGGCTAGTCTTTCATTAGTTAAAGGTTCTGTGGCAGCTTCACCTGGTGTACAGTGGATGCCTCAGGTGCACAATGATGGTGGCAAGCATGAGGGCTAAGCCTAGAGAAGACAAGCACAAAGAACCACAAAGACAGTTTATATAGCACAAATTTAGGAACTGTGTGGAGCTGGGTCCTAAGAGTGCTAAACTGGATAGGAAGGGCCACAGTTTTAGATGGAGCTGCAGTTTTTAACAGGGGTTCAGAGCATCCAAACATCACACACTAACTCCAGCAGTTGGGGATTACTCTCATCTCTTTCCTAGGCTAATTGGGGAAATCACAGTGTCTTAGTTGGGGTTTCTATTGCTGTGAAGAGACACCAAGACTATGGCAACTCTTTGTTTGTTTGTTTGTTTGTTTTTTTGTTTTTTCAAGACAGGGTTTCTCTGTGGCTTTGGAGGCTGTCCTGGAACTAGCTCTTGTAGACCAGGCTGGTCTCGAACTCACAGAGATCCGCCTGCCTCTGCCTCCCGAGTGCTGGGATTAAAGGCGTGCGCCACCACCACCCGGCGACTATGGCAACTCTTATAAGGAAAACATTTAATTGAGGTGGTTCAATCATAGTTTCAGAGGTTCAGTCCATTATCATCAGGGCGGGGAGCATGGCAGCATGCAGGCAAACAAGGTGCTGGCTAAATCTTGATTAGAAGGCAACAGAAAATGGACTGTATAGCATAGAAGAAGCTTAAGCAAAAGAGACCTCAAAGCCTGCCTCCACAGTGACCCACTTCTCTAAAAAGGCCACATCTACTTCAACAAGTCCATACCTCCTAATGGTGCCACTCCCTTTGGGATTTTTGGGGACCAATTACATTCAAACCACCACTCATGAACTCAGTAGATATACAATAGTGAAACAGAGATACCAGAAATGTCACTACATAACATGGAGGTTGGAATCCAAAAACCTGGGGAAAGAAGAATATTGGAGAAGATTAAAGAAGTTCCAGTTTACTGCCCCCCCCCCACACACACCCTAAATCATACCACTAGGATAGCATGCTAACAGACCTAAGATGCACTGTCTAGATAAACAAAAGGCCAGGGGGAGGGAATAAGCCAAGGAAAACTCAAAGACTTAAAGTTCAGTAAAGATTCTGAAGTTCAGACATAGAGAATGCCAAACAGCTCCTGCAGACTGTGGGCTTTAGAGTCCCAACCACTAAGAAAGAAGCACAAGGCAAGAAAATACCTGCTCTACCCAGTCACCAAGTAACCAAAAAGACAGAGAGCTTTGATGTATGAGTGTGCAGCTAGTCCAGCCCACAGTGCAAGTCAGTAGGCCTCAGGACCTTCCTTTCAACAAGTGACTCCTAAAAAAAAAAAACCTAAACAACAACAACAACAACAAAAAAAACCCCAAATGGCTCCTGGTTGCCTCCTATATTCCTTTGAAAATTCACCATCCAACCACAGGACATTAATGAGTGTGACCTGAGTACCCAAAAACAAACAAGACATGATCTAAAGCCTTGGAGTCAGACACATGTAGCAGCTTCGCAGCCAGAGATTCATATGGTTCCTGATTCATCACCCATCTTCAGGTTCCCATGTATGGAAAGGAAGGTGGCCAGAGGTAAGATCTATTTTGATTCCTGGGTAATGACTAATATTTTTGCCAGATGTTTGTGGACTTGGGAGACTGTGGGGTTGGTGAACAGGAGTTCTGGGAAATGGGGGCATGGATTGAAGTCTCAAAGTAGGCCAAAAATATAAAACTATTCTCACATATTATGAATGTTTACCAAGGTGAATCTCCATGGAAGACAAAGAATTTAATAACTTGTGCATCAGATGATTGGCAAGCTCCTTTCACTGTCACCTCTGGCTTTGCTCCCATGGGATGAACGCAGTAGCCGTGGTAACAAGGACAGACTACTATGTGTTTTTATCGTGAGAGATGCAGTGATTTGTCCTCTCTGACAGAGAGATACTCTGGACACAGACGACGTTCAGTATGTCCTTAGATGGTGAACAACAATCGTATTTGCCGTCACAGTGTCTCAGATAGCATTGCTTCTGGACAGTCTCATGGAGAGTCCAGACAGAAAGGCATCCAGGTCCTCACCTTGATTACAGTACAGTGAGTCATGGGTCAGACTCCTGACTTACAGAACTGAGAGACGAAAAATATGTTTTCCTTTAAGGTTGAGATGACTTGTCACAATGGTAGCAGGAAATGAAGGCAATTCAGTTCCAGATTATGCAGGTAATGTGCTTGTGGCTAAAGGGACAGAGGTAGAAACAGACTGAGAACTACGTATGAGGTAATGAGCTGTGCAGCAGACAAGACCAAAGTAGGGTTGAGAATGTAGCTCTGTTTGATACCCAGCATAGCATAAACCTGAAGTGGTAGTACACTTCTGGAATCCCAGTACCCAGGAGGTAGAGGCAGGAGGATCATAAGTTCAAGGTCATCCTTCCTACCTAGTGAGTTTGAGGCCAGCCTGGGCTATAGGAGATTTTTATCCAAACAGACAAGCAAATAAAAACCATTAACTAGGCATGGTGATGTACACTTGTAATTCCAGTATCTAGAATGTAAAGTCAGGAAGAATACCAGCCAATTCAAGGCTAGCCTAGGCTACAAGGTAAGTTCCAGGCAAGCCAGGGCTACACAGCAAAAACTCCATCTCAAAAACAAACAAACAAGTACCAAAATTTCATGAAACAACAAATATCTCTGACAAAAATAGCATGGGACAAGGCTAATTAAACTCCCATTCATAGCCAACTGTGATGGCACACACCTTTAATCCCAGCACTCAGGAGGCAGAGGCAGGCAAATCTCAGAGTTGGAGGCCAGGTTGGTCTACAGACTGAGTTCACAGAGAACCCTGTTTTGAACAACAAAAATAAATAATCAACTCCCATTCATGACTGCATTTGCCCAAGAAAATTTTATGCAACCATACTATGTAGGTATATAAAAATGGGTTTATAAATCAAGCATTTACTAAATGATCACAAAGAAATTTATTTTAATTATTTTGTTTTGTTTTTTTGTTTTTCGAGACAGAATATCTTTGAGTAACAGCACTAGCTATCCTGGAACTTGATTTATAGACCAGGCTGGCCTTGAACTCAAAGAGATCCACCTGCTTCTGCCTCCTGAGTGCTGGAAACAAAGGCATGCACCATCATGCCCAGCTAAAAAAATTTTTTTAATTTATTTGTGTATATTTATGTGTATTGTTTGCCCGCATGTATGCATGTGCACTGTGTGCATGCCTATTCCCCATGGAGGTCAGAAGAGAGTGTCAGATCCCCTGGAACTAGAGTTACAGATGGTTGGGAGCCACCATAAGTGCTGGGAATTGAACCCAGATTCTCTGGAAGAGCAACCAATGTTCTTAACCACTGAGCCATCTCCTCAGCCCCTTAAATAGCAATTTTAAAACTCATACATTCTGTTCAGTCTCAAACCCAGGACGACAAACTACTAACTGAGGTGCCTATCAAAGTGGGCCAGGCAGCCTCCCAGCACCCGGGAGGCAGAGGCAGGGGTTTGAGTGAGTTTGAGGCCAGCCTGGTCTACAAATCGAGTTATAGGAAAGGCTCTAAAAGCTACACAGACAAACACTGTCTCAAAAAAAAAAAAAAAAAAAGAAAAGAAAAGAAAAGAAAAGAAACTTATTGTCTCCCTTTTCCCCAAAGCCTCACAGCTCCCTCCTGCAATATACTTCTACCCTTTCTCTACTCCTCCACCCCCACCCCACCTGCACCTATGACTGCCTGAGACCCTTTCCTTGCATTTTTTTTTCATTCACTAACACAATACAATCAAAAGATGTGGTGTACTTGATCCATTGTGAGGAGTGATGATAGGAAACTGTTGAAACTCTGTTTCCCACAATTAAACGTTATGTTTCTTTCCTTTTTCTTTCTTTCTTTCTTTCTTTCTTTCTTTTTTTTTTTTTTTAAGATTTATTTATTGCATATGTATGGATGCCTGAACACCAGAAGAGGGCACCAGATCTCATTACCGATGGTTGGGAGCCACAAGTAGTTGCTGGGAACTGAACTCAGGACCTCTGGAAGAGCAGCCAATGCTCTTAACCACAGAGCTGTCTCTCCAGTCCTAAACCTTATATTTCAATCAGAGCAGAAAACTGTGTACACACAGCAGAAATGCTGCAACTCAACATTCAATGGCCTCCAATTTTAGCAGAGGTAGTGTTGTTTTTTCTCCTTTCAATTAATTTTTTGTTTGCATTTCATTGTACTTTGTATGCGTATGTGGGGGTGGGGTGCATACCTGCCGTGGTGAGTGTGAAGATCAGAGGACAACTTACAGGAGTCAATTCCCTCCTTCCAATGTGTGCCCTGGGGATTGCATACAAGTCATCAAATGTGGTGGCAGGAGTCTAAGTCCCCTGAGCCATCCCTCTGACCGAGGTGTTTCTGGCGGTTTGTTGATGATATGTCGTGTGATGGCTGCTTAGTGCAAAGAACACATGCCGTGAGTTTAGAACCAAGCCTGCAAAGAGGTCAGACCACACAACGCACAAGTGCTGTCCGAAACTGGGCTTCAGTGTTCACTTGTTCCTTTGTGATTGTTTGAGTCTGATGTTTGAGTTAGTAAGTTTGTGGAGATGAGAATATCACTCTATAGACCAGACTAACCTGTAACTCAGCAGGTAGGCTAGCATTGAACTCTCATTGAAGCCCTTGCATCAGCTTCTCTCCTGAGTGCCGAGATTACAAGCATGAGCCTCCGTGCCACACTCATCCATCCCGTTGGGTTTTAGTTCGTTTGGTTTGTTCCTGGAGTTTGGTTTGCTTAGGTTTTGCCATTGTGCATTCAGAAACCTTTTATTATTTTTTAGATTTTTTTTTTTTGATTCCCATGTTCAGTGATGTGACCCATCTGGAGCTTAAGAATATGGAAAAGAAGGTGTCACCATAGTGTCCTGTACAGAACCCATAGAGTCATGTTTTCATACTTATACTAATAATGCCATCAAATATTGTTCTGTCCCAAACTCCAGATGTGGAGATGGGAAAGGGTAAGTGTAGGGAGACACCCTAGCCCCGCTGGACAGGTGTGCCAGGTGTACCGGACATGCCCATGAGGTGGGGTGAAGGGAAGTCGGGGTGACAGAAGTGAAAGTTCTTAAGGGCTGCACGTGGAGACCCCGGCCCTTCTCTCTTCTGCTCCCCCGGCTACCGGCGCTGGTTCCAGCTCCCTCCCTCTCGCTTGATTGGTGTATCTCAATAAAGAAAACCTTAGCATTATCAGCTGCGGGCTATGCCCCCGTTCCCCATTATTGTTTATTAGGGTAGTGTAAGCCTAGTTAAGAATGACCTTCTTATTGTTTAGAGTTGGGATTGGAAGGAGGTGTTCAAGTTAGACACCCTTTCCACATGACTTTAAGACTTAGCTGGAATAGACATAGGATGTGCAATAGCAGATTATTGTGTCTTCTTATATTTCACCTTTATGATTGCTAATTTTAGACGTTTTACACTATTAAGTTTTAATCCTCTTTTAAACTAAAAGGGGAATTGTAGGTAGACACCCTAGCCCTGCCTGCCAGGTGTGCCAGGTGTACCGGACACGCCCATGAGGGCGGGGTGAAGGGAAGTTGGGGGGGGGTGACATAAGGGGAGGTTCTTAAGGGCTGCACGTGGAGATCCCGGCCCTTCTCTATTCTGCTCCCCCAGTGGCACTGGTTCCAGCTCCCTCCCTCTTGCTTGATTGGTGTATCTCAATAAAGAAAACCTTAGCACTATCAGCTGCGGGCTGTTCACTCTTCAGGTAAGGGTGGCTGTGTTGGCAGTATCTCCCTAAAAGAATAATTAAAGTTTTTCTGGGACTATAGGAAATGATAAAAAGAAGAATCTTGGAAGATTAGGAAGAAAAGGTAGCAAAAAGAGTAACAATGAGAGCAAATATATCTTCTCCATGTTGACCTCCCTGAACTATGTTTGATGTTTGAAGCAAAAATTATAACACTATCTGATGTTTTTAAATTACATAGTAAAAATTCAGATAATAGGGGCTGGAGATGTACCTCCCTTGAGAGAGTGCTTGCTTAATATAAGGTAAGCTCTGGGTTCCATCCACAGCTCCACAGAAAATAAGATGTGGTAGTCTATTGCTGTACTTCCACCATTCCTGAAGCAGAGGCAACAGGATCAGAAGTTCAAGGTCATTCTCAGTTGCAAAGCAAGTTTGAAGCCAGTCTGGATATATAAAACCCTGTCTCAGAACAAACAATAATAAAACCAATCCCCAGACTCAAAATGCATGATTCGATTACACAATGTCTACAAAAAAAAATTACTTTTTGGGCTGGAGAGATGGCTCAGTGGTTAAGAGCAGTGACTGTTCTTCCAGAGGTCCTGAGTTCAATTCCCGGCAACCACATGGTGGCTCACAACCACCTTGAATGAGATCTAGTGCCTTCTGTTGGCATGCAGGCAGACAGCTGTATACATAAAAATAAATAAAATCTTTAAAAAAATTTACTTTTTGTTTTGCTTTTTTTTTTTTTAGACAGGGTTTCTCTGTGTAGCCTTGGCTGTCCTGGAACTCGCTCTGTAGACCAGGCTGGCCTCTAACTCACAGAGATATGCCTGCCTCTGCCTCTGCCTCCCAAGTGCTACAATTAAAGGTATATGCCCAGCCAAAAATTCATTTTTTTTAAATAGGGATATATCATTATAGTGATGTATGCCTGTAATCCTAGCCCTTGGGAGACCAAGGCAAGGCAACTGTCAAGTTCAAGGCCTGCCTGTTCTACATAACAAGACCTTGTCTCAAGCAAGCAAAAATAAACAATAAACAAGGTGAAAACAGAAAAAGAGGGGGGAAATCAATGAAACAAACAACTTTGTTATTGTTTTCCATGCTGGGTACCGAACTCAGGGCCTTGGGAATACAAAGCAAGCATTCTACCACAGAGCTATATCCCCACCTTAAAGAACTACTTATTTTAAAAAGACCAATAAAACTGGCAAATTTAAAAAGAGGGGAGATGGGCTGGAAAGATGGCTCAGAGGTTAAGAGCACTGACTGCTCTTCCAGAGGTCCTGAGTTCAATTCCCAGCAACAACATGGTGACTCACAACCATCTATAATGAGATCTGGTGCCCTCTTCTGGCCTGCAGGCATGCAGGCAGGCAGATCATTGTGTATATAATAAATAAAATTTTTTAAAAAAGAGGGGAGATAAACTATCAAAATCAGCAAAAAGATGGGATTTTGCTTTTGTTTTTCCAACACAAGCTCTCCTGTAGCCCACGCTAGCCTACAACTCACTGTGTAGCCTTCAACTCCAGATGTTCCTGCTTCCATCTCCCAGAGTGCTAGGACTGTAAGCATACACCTGCTGTGCACACAGCCTAAACAATTTTTTTTTTTAGATATAGATTCCAAGATTATTCTAAATGTTGGAAATGTAAATGGGCTAGGAAACAATTATGAAAGGTGGGAAAAAATCATTGAAACAATCTGAAGATGTAAGGTCATTATATAAGTACAGTAAATCAAACTGAATATCTTACTGGCAGAGGGATAACAGATAACAGAACACCATGAGGAGCCCAGAAAAAACACTCACACAAAGATACCCAATTTACTTTTGTTTTGGGAGAAAGTCTCTCAAAAGTTGCCCAGCCTGGCCTTAGACTTGCCCTCCTGCTGGCTCAGCCCCTCCAGGCTGGATTACACACCTGCCTTTGCTCAACTGGTTTTTGACAAAGGTGTAAATATGACTCCATGGAAATAGCAGAGCCTTTTAAACAATGGTGCTAAAGAACCTGGAGGTTTTCAGGCAAAGAACAATTGTCTTTACCCTTCCTACAACCCATACAAACTTCCTACAACCCATACAAACTTTGACTCAAAATTGATCACAAATACAATTTAAAAATCCTAAAGCTCTAGGACTTCTAGGGAAAAATAAAAAAAGGAAGAAATTCTTTGGGATCTAGGACCAAGCAGAGTTCTTCAACCAACCATAGCATAACCTCATAGAAACAAAACTTGATAAGTTACTTAAAATTAAAAAACATTTTAAAACATGTCTGTAGCCTGATACTCCAAGACTGAAGCAGAAGGCTCAAACCATTCAAGGACTGCTTAGATTACTGAATGAGTTCAAGGACAACCTAGACAATTTAGAGAGACCCTGTCTCAAAAAAAAAAAAAAAAAAAAAAAAAAAGACAAGTGATAGGGCTCAGTGATAGCGACATTGGTTAGCATTTGTGATGCTTTGGGTTCAATCTCTATTATAATAGAACAGGAGAGAGGAGTGGGAGGAAAAGAGGGAAGGAAGAGGGAGACAGAAGACAAGCATGGGTGTGAGCATGCCACAGATAGGGAGAAGGGGTTCGCAAACCTTCCAAGGATGGCAGCTAGCTAAAATACATACATACAGGACTCCAAAATTCAACAGCAAAATCATCCAACTAGAAAGTTGACAAAGTATAAAATTTGTCTTAGTTAGGTTTTCTATTTCATGAAACACCATGACCAAAAGCAACTTGGGGAGGAAAGGGTTTGTTTCACTCAGTTCCATAGAACAGTTCATCATCAAAAGCAGCAAGGGCAGGAACTCAAACAGGGGCGGAAACCTGAAGGCAGGAGCTGATGCAGAGGCCATGGAGGGTGCTGCTCACTGGCTTGCTTCTCATGGCTTGCTCAGCCTGTTTTCTTGTAGAACCCAGGGCCACCAGCCCAGGGCTGGCACCACCTACAATGACTGGGCCCTCCCCATTGATCACTAATTAAGAAAATGCCTTTCAGCCCAATTTTATTTACTAGCCAGTACCAAAAAAAAAAAAAAAGAAAGAAAGAAAGAAAGAAAGAGAAAAATATTCCTAGAGAATATAGAAATGACCAAGAATGTATAAGAAGATTCTTAGCATCATCAGTCACTAGGGAAATGTGTAATAAAGTCATAAAGAGGCATCAGCATAGGCCTATGAAAATGGCTATAATAGAAAATAGTGAGGGGGACTAGAGAGATGGCTCATCAGTTAGGAGCACCTAACCCTAACACCCACATAGCAGCTCATGGACATTTGTAACTTCAGTTCTAGGAGATCCAATGTCCTCTTCTGAGAACATTGTACAAACATGGTGCACAAACATACACAGGTAAAACTTAGATACACATAAAATAGAAATTTGAAAAAAATAAAGAAAATACCAAATTCTGGAGAAAATGTGGAAAAACTGAATCCCTTATAACATCACAGGTCAGAATGCAAAGCGGCACAGACACTACAGAAAATGGTTTGGCAGTTACTTTAAAACCAAACACAGGACACAACAATTGTATTTCTGGGCATTTATCCTAGAAAAATAAAAACTTATATTCATACACACATACACAAACCTCTACAAGAATAACAGCTTTATTCTAAGTGAAAACCAGAGCTAATCCAGATGTCCTTCAACAGGTGAATGGTTAAACAAACTGGGATCCATCCATCCTGTGGAATACTCAACAATGAAAAGAAATGAACTATTGATATGTGCAAGAGCCTGGGTAAATCTCCAGAGAATTAGCTGATTGAAAAAAGCCAACCTCCAAAGTCTACATGCTGCATAATTCCATTTAGGTCACATTCTTGAAATGGAAACATCCTTGTGAACTCCAGGAGACAGGGTCAGAGAAAGGTATGTGCCCTTGTACAGGGCAAACAGTGAGCTCCTTGCGGTAATGGGAGTGTTGGGGTCTCACTATGTAGCCTTGGAACTAGATGTGTAAACCAGGCTTGAACTCATAGAGATCCACCTGCTGCCTTCGAAGTGCTGAGATTATAGGTGTGTGCCACCACACCTGGCCCAAATGTTGAGATCCTTATCCATGTCATTATCTTGTGATATTGTACTGTAATTTTCTAGGATTTAGCATCAGGTCCAACACTCTAGAGGTGGAGACAGGAGGATTAGGAATTCCAGGCTAACCTAAGTTTATGTAGTGAGTTCAGGCATATCTGGGGCTAGAGCAAAACCTATTCACAAAAATAATATAAATAGATAAAAATTGAGGGAAAATGGGTAAAAGGTAAATGGATCTCTGTTTTACCTCTTATGACTGCATATTTCTCTTTACGATGATGTCAAAATAAACTTTTAATTTTGAAAATACATTATCAGGGCTGGAGAGATGGCAAATTAAGGGCACTTGCTGCTCTTTGAGAAGTCCTGAGTTAGTTTCCCAAGACTCACCTCAGGTGGCTCACAACTGCCTGTAACTTCAGCTCTATGAGCACACGCATAAACACACACACACACACACACATACACACACACACACACACACACACACACACACACAGAGAGAGAGAGAGAGAGAGAGAGAGAGAGAGAGAGAGAGGTAATTTTAAATTTTAGAGCCGGGCGTTGGTGGCGCACGCCTTTAATCCCAACACTAGGGAAGTGGATCTCTATGAATTTGAGGCCAACCTGGTCTGCAGAGCGAGTTCCAGGATAGGCTCCAAAGCCACAGTGAAACCCTGTCTTGAAAAAAACAAAATAAATAAATTTTAGACCTGGTGGTGGTGGTGCACACCTTTTATTGCACTCGGAGGCAGAGACAGGTGGACCTCAGCCTGATCTACAAAGCAAGTTACAGGACAGGCTCTAAAAGACAAACCCTGTCTCGAAAAACCAAAATAAAATAAAATTTTAATAATAAAATTCAAATAAAAAAATTAAAGTGTGTGAATATTTTGTGTTCATCCCATACCCCTAGCTTCTGAGACTCGAACTCACAACCCTTGCCAAACTAAAACGAATTTGTTTTTGAGACAGGATATCTTGTTGCCTAGGATGGCCTGGAACTATGTAGCCACGAAGACGCAGAACCTATCCTCCTCCTGACTCCACATGCGTGGCAGGCAGATGGGATTTTTCAATCATGTGCCACAAGATTTTTTTTTTTTTCCTGAAACTACACACAGGTTTTCTGTGTGTAGTTTTGTAGACCAGGGAGACCTCGAATTTACAGAGATCCACCTGCCTCTACCTCCCGAGTGCTGGCATTAAAGGCATGCACCACCACCACCCAGAGTTTGATTCTTTTAATAGCCCTTACATGAGCACACACTTCCACCATTTTTTTTTTTTTTTATTATTATTCCTTTTCAGAATCATGGAAAAGAATTCCCACGATCTTGGAAATTGAAGTGGGGTCGTGTTGGCGCAGGGACTCGCCACGAATGTTCCCACGAGTCCCAAGAGCTATCGAGAAGCCGGGCGATTCTTCCAGCTAGGGGAAGCCAGGAAGCAAAGAAAGGAGAACTTGTATTCCGAGTTCCAGGAGGCTCAAGGGAGACCTGGAACCTCGGGTTGCTGAGCGGTGTCCTCCTGGGGACCCGGGAATGGAGCGTCCGGGCGCCACCTGCTGACTCAGCGCGCGCGCTGTAGCAGCTCAGCAATCCGTCCACCGTGCACCCGGTTGCCAGGGTCCGAGGACGCTTCGAGGAGAAAGGAGGTCACCGGCGGGGACGCGGCTTCCCCACGCGGTGTGCTGCGGCAGTGGGTCTGGAGAGGCGGGTGCCACAGAACCCGGGCTGCTCCGTAAGCGGGTATGACCTTCCAGCCGGGCTGCACTGTTCCAGCAGAGTCAAGCACAGCTTGGGCTCAGCGCACATTCCTCCTATCCGTTTTATTTAATCCTGGCAGTGGCTCCAAAGAAGGGTCCCACGTGGGCACAAGCCGCTTTCTCTTCCAGTTCCTCTTCCAGCCCCACCCAGCCAAGGTTGAAGCTAGTTAGAGGTTCCATCTGATCAGGCCATGGTTACAATGAATTTTTATATGCATCATCCTCAGACGTGATTCCATCTAGCACAGGTCTGGCATATAGTAAGTTGCCAAGAATATGTCCCAAATTGAACGGATGAATGGTTCAATTTGGCCACTCCAGGAACATGTCCTCTTCGTGGCCTTCTTGAAATTTGTCCTAAATATGAAGTACATTTCAGTGCAGCCCCTGTCAGACACTACAGTTACCATTAAACGATCCCTTCTACTGGGCTGCAGTCAGTCTCCAACTAGATTCCCACTGGGACGGGACAGAGTTCTCTTCCCCATAGATTTCCTTTACCCAACCCATGTGGAGAAAACCCCAAGCACATGCCAGGATTTAGCTCACTTCTGGCCCGGACGCCACCTGTGTGGCCTGGACACCACACAGGCCTGAGTGAGCCAGGAGAGCACTCTCTCCCCTGGAACAGAGGGATTAGAACTGCAGAACTTTCTGGTCTTAGGTGGACTGTTCTTTCTCAAGGCCTGGTCAGGAAATGTTGAAGTTGCTGGCGCTGCCGCAGGAAGGCCTTGGGGTAAACCACTGGGAGATGGAGCATATTACAATGCTCTAGGCCTACAGGACACAGAACTTCTGGACCAACAGACGCCCAGGTCAGAGGGACCCCTGGCAGACTGACAACCTTCTCCCCATGGCCCATTTTCTGAAGACCTGAAGATCTCCCAGGCCCTTCCCACACGTATCTGCAGGTGAGGCCTGCTCTGTGTTCCCGCTAGAGATAATGATTTACACTAAGGCCATACTAAAGGGCTAGGGAGCCTAGGTAGGGGAGAGAGGGGAAAAGTGGTGACACAGAAACCACCAGGTATAGAGAGTAACCCTGTGGTACAATGCACCTCACCCCTTTAGCTCCTTTCCCAGCATCCCACATTGTTCCTCCTGAATGCTGCTGCTCCTCCCCCAGGAAGCATTCCCACTGTCCAGCCCCATTTATGGATTCCTAAAACAATGTTTTGTTTTGTTTTTCCTTTATCATTTTTTTTAAAGCAGAATGTTTTTCAAACTGATGAGCATACAAGAAAAGTAAGCTGTATAAATTTGTTTTTCTGGGCCAGCAGGATGGCTCCATAGGTGAAGGCACATGCCATAATATGTTTTCCAGGGCCTGGGAAGATGGCTCAGTTAGCTGGTAAAGTACTCGCTACACAAATGTGCAATCCTCAGTTTGATCCCGGAACCTAAGTAAAACCCCAGCCCATTTGTTATCCCAGCTCTTGGGACAGAGATAAGCAAGTCTCCAGGGCTACCTGGCCAGCCAGCCTTAGTCATTCGGTCAGCTCCAGGCCAATGAGAGACTCTGTCTCAAAAATTACAAAATGAATGGGGCTAGAAAGAAAGCTCTGGGGCTTAGAGCACTTGTTGCTCTTAAAAAGGACCCAGGCTTTCGTTCCAGCACCCACATGATGGTTCACAACCAGCCATAACTCCAGTCCCAGGGGATCTGACACACTCTTCTGTCTTCTATGTGGTACATATACTTACATGCATGCAAAATATCCATACCCACAAAATAAAATAAGCAAATCTTAAAAGGGAGGAATGGCTCCTGGGAAACAAAATTTGAAATTGACCTCTGGCCTCCATAGAAGCATGCACACAAATAAGAAAAATGAAATAAAAATTATGTTTTTGGTAAAAATGCATATAATAAAGTAAGTTATATCAGAATACATCCTGTGTGACAAAATGAATATTGTCATTCTGTTTTATGAAAAATACATATATGTGCATTATACATACATATGCTTGTGCATTTTATCTTATGTGTATGAGTGTTTGCCTGCATATAGTCTGTGCACCATGTAAGTGTCTGACTCCTGAAACTGGAATTACAGATGGTTGTAAACCACTGTGTGGGTGCTGGGAACCAAACCCAAGTTCTCTACAAAAACAACAAATGCTCTTAACCATGGAACCATCTCTCCAGCCCCATGTGTGTATATTTAATTTTAAAACATTTAGAATCCCCAGTGAAGGGTGACAGTGTAGCTCAGTGGTGGACTTCAAGGTCCTGGGTTCCACCCCTGAAGCAGGGTAGTGGTACTGGGCATCGATTTATAATACTCAAGTTTGTTAGGTCTATTCTGTTGATCGATCTGCCAAACTTGTTCTTCCTCTTTCACCTACCCCTCCCCCCCCCCCCACACACAGCAGCAGCACGTCCACTGGAGCGTTCTGTAATAATGGACTTTGTGCTGTTTAACAGTCACTAGCCATATATGGTTTGCAATGCGGCGTATGACCAAGGAGACAGTTTTAGAATGTCATTTACTCTACATTTTAAAACACACGTCGGTAGCTAGGAGCTAATAGTCACTACATTAAACAACACAGTACAGCTCCAGGCTACAAGCTTCCCTGAGCAGAGATGGGCTTGCTCAGTATCACATCCTGCACATAGCTTCGTTCCAAACTGTGTTAAGTCACCAACAAGCAGTGGGCTTTTAGTATTTTAGTTTTAAATGGTTTTGGTTTCTTGCTTGTTGACTTTTTTGAGACTGTGTCTCTTTGTGTAGACCAGGCCAGCCTTGAACTTGGGATTGTCCTCCTGCCCTAGGGCTCCTCAGGTGCTAAGATTACAAGTGTCTCATTACACACCTTCCTTGATATGTTTTCATTTTAAAATATATGACTCTTCCCACCGTGGCTGATTCAAGCTCTAGTGCTTTAATTACTGCAAGTGAAATTTCTGGATGTGATAGTCTTCTGCCAATTTTGCATATCTGAATGAATAAATGAATAGTGAGGCAGATGTCTGCTGAGATGGGATCTTAGGCTAAGCATCCAAGGAAAGGAGGCAGAACAAAAGCAGAGGCTTGTTTAAGATGTTAATCAGGTATGGTGGTGCACGCCTGCAATGCCAGCATGCAGGAGGCAGAGGCAGGAAACCTCAGCCATGAATTTGAGGTCAGCCTGGTATACACAGCAAGCTCCAGGCCAGCCAAGGCTATATAGCAAGACCCAGCCTCATCCCCAAAACAAGAAAAAAGAAAATAAACAAGATTTAAACATCAATAGCCCCAAGGTCAGACCCTGGAGTTCAGCCCTCATTCAAAACACAGAGCCTTCAACCAAAAATTCAAGCAACAACATACAAGGCAAAGACTCAACAAAGGCTACAGGTTTAATTCACAGCCAAGAGAGAGCTTGGCAGTAAAGGCTGCTGGGAAATGTTCAGAAGAGCATGGTGCTCATGATTTATGGAAGAAGGGACTTGTGCAAGGACAGAGATGTA
Organism: Cricetulus griseus; assembly: GCF_003668045.3. Classification (NCBI taxonomy): domain Eukaryota; kingdom Metazoa; phylum Chordata; class Mammalia; order Rodentia; family Cricetidae; genus Cricetulus; species Cricetulus griseus. The sequence continues at coordinate 398,446,315 of NC_048595.1, forward strand.
CACCCCTGATGAGAATAAAGGGAACAGAACTCTTGATATGCAACCCCTTGTCTAGCAGATCACAGGTGCTCAATAAATACAAGTTCACTGGCTTTACTGAGTTGTGTGACTAGGGTCCCAGAAACTAAATCCTTGCTCTTGGCTGCGGCAGTAGCAAGAGATCATGGGCAGCCAAATGCCAAGCCCCAGGTAGTACATCATCAGGGAGATAACCTTGAGCTGGCAGGAGCAGCCAGCCATGAAGTGGGACCCAGCTGAGCCAAGAGCACGAACAAAAGGGTCTTGTCCCTGCACCCATTATCAGGGAATGTTAGCCTTCCAGTTGCCCAGGTCTGGGCCTGGACAAGGGATAGCATCTGCCTGAAAAACGTAGCTCTGCCTAGGTGGGCTCTCAGAATCCTGCTGCCCATGGGGCAGTATCTTCAGACCCAATCACAGGGCACTCTTTTTTTTTTTTTTTTTTTTTTTTTTTTTTTTTAGTTCAAATTAGGAACAAGCTTGTTTCACATGTCGATCCCTTCTCCCTCTCCCTCCCCTCACCCCATTCCTCCTCCCCCACCCCCGACCTACCCCAACCCCAACCACCCTCCACTCCCCAGGCAGGGTAGAGCCCTCAATGGGAGGCTCCACAAAGTCCACCACATCATCCTGGTCTGGGCCCTTCCCCATGTGTCCAGGGCAAGAGTGCATCCCTTTGAAGGGACCAGCCCCCCCTTTCGGCAGTCATGACAGTAACACGTGCTTGCTATGAGCTTGCCTTGGTCACTAAGAGGTTAGGTGCCTGCCTCGTGGCAAGGAACCAATCAGAAGTTAGCTGGTGGCGCTATGCTTTATGGCTCTGGGTGTGGTTTACAGACAAGTGCACAGCAATGACGCGCAGAGCATAGCAACCACCCTGGGAAGGCCTATCGGCCAAAACAACCAATTGGCCAATCAACACAGGGCAAGCCCTCCAAGCCTGGAGGCACACCAATCCTGAGCCTGTGCGTACCCCTAGACACTCCCCTTACGCTGCCCTACAAGATCGCTAGGCAGCCGGTTCCAGGTGTCTTTTCTAGCCTTCCGCCATGGCGGGTGGGTGAAAGACCCGAGCTAACATGGGGTTAGCTCATTAAAAAACAATAAAGCCTCATACAGTTTGCATCAGGCTCTCGAATCTGCCTGGTGATTGGGGTGACCGAGGTCGTGGCCTGGGACCCCGGAAACCTGAGTTTTCCGGGGGTCTAACACCTTCACATGGGATGGGCTTTCAAAGTCCCTTCTTACACCAGGAAAAAATACTAATCCACTACCAGGGACCCCCTGGAGTGCAGAGGCCTCCTCATTGACATCCATGTTCAGGGGTCTGGATCAGTCCTGTACTGGCCTCCCCCATAGCATCTGGGGTCGATGTGCTCCCCCTTGTTCAGGCCAGCTGTTTCTGTGGATTTCTCCAACCTGGTACCGCCCCTTCGATCTTCATTCCTCCCTCTCTTCAACTAATGTCCAGAGTTCAGTTCAGAGTATATCTGTGGATGTCTGCCTCTGCTTCCGTCAGCCACTGGATGAGGGCTCTTAGTATGGGACAGGTTGGCAGAGTGGCACAGCGCACTCTTGAGGGCTTTGAAGCCTGTCTTTTGGTTGATCAGTCCAACTCTGATCAAACTGAAGCATTTCTGTTTTTTCTGGAGGCAACTCTCATCGATGCTCCATTTCTGGGCATTTATCACTGCACCCCAGGTCTTTCCAGTAAATTCTCCAGCCACTCGAGCTCCTTATAAGGAATACCAAACCATGTTTAAACAGCACAATAAACTTAGGGACATAGCTCAGAGTGTGTTTGTCTAGCATGCTGGAGGCTCTAGGTTCATTCTCCAGCACAATATGGAGGGCATCACACTATTATCCAAGCTCTTTTTGGAAGGTTTATTCTAGTTTTTAATTACTTGTATAGGTGCTGTTGGGTTGTTTCTTTGTTTGTTGCTGTTGGGGTTTTTTTTTAACTCTTTTTATTCTTTGTTCTTTGGGTGGGGGCCTGCCACCCAGCTCTCAAATAATTACACAGAGATTTATTCTTTCTTATGAATGCCCAGCCTTAACTTGGCTTATTTCTAGCCAGCTTTTCTTTTCTTTTTTAAAATTTACTTGCTGGGCGTTGGTGGCGCACGCCTTTGATCCCAGCACTTGGGAGGCAGAGGCAGGCGGATCTCTGTGAGTTCGAGACCAGCCTGGTCTACAAGATCTAGTTCCAGGACAGCCTCCAAAGCCACAGAGAAACCCTGTCTCAAAAAACAAAAAACAAAACAAAACAAAACAAAACAAAGATTTATTTATTTATTATGTATACAACATTTTGCCTGCATATATGCTTACACACCAGAAGAGGGCACCATATCTTATTATAGATGGTTGTGAGCCACCATGTGGTTGCTGGGAATTGAACTCAGGACCTCTGGAAGAACAGTCAGTGCTCTTAACCGCTGAGCCATCTCTCCAGCCCCTAGCCAGCTATTCTTAACTTAAATGATCCCATCTACCTTTTGCCTTTGGGCTTTTACCTTTCTCTATTTGTGTATATCTTTTCTTTCCTTCTTATTCTGTATCTTCCTGTGTGGTTGGGTGGCTGGCCCCAGGCATCTTCTCTCCTCTTGTTCTTGCTCTTCAATCTCTCTTCCCGGATTTCTCCTCCTATTTATTCTCTCTGTCTGCCAGCCCTGTCTCCCCACCTATCCTTTCTCCTGTCTACTTATTGGCCATTCAGCTCTTTATTAGACCTATCAGGTGTTTTAGACAGGCAAAGTAACACAGCTTCACAGTTAAACAAATGCAACATAAAAGAATGCAGCACATCTTTGCATCATTAAACAAATGTTCCACAGCATAAACAAATGTAAAACATCTTCAACTAATATTTCACAAGCCTGGAGTGGAGTGAGAGTAGTTGTAAGCCACCAGATGTGGGTGCTAGGAACCAAACTCTGGTCCCCTGCAAAAACAGGAAGATTTCTTAACCACAGAGCCATCTCTCCATACCTTATTCAGTGTTTTAAGCAAACATTCTAAGTTCCAGAAAGCTCTTGGTAACTCACATGTAAAAGTTGTCATGTGACTATAGTTTTTGCACATTCTATGTGTTGCAAACATTCAACTGTCTAGTCACAGAAATATTAAGTTCGGCTAATTTTGTGATTCCCAGTGTCACCTCAAAACTCACTATGACTTTTCCTTATTAAATGTTATCTATACCACATTTCCTTTCTAAAAATCAAGATAATTTTGACCCTATAGTACCATCTGGGTTCCAGGGTTCCTTTATTTTTTTTATAAAGATTTATTTATTTATTATATATACAATGTTCTGCCTACATGCCAGAAGAGGGTACCAGATCTCATTATAGATGATTGTGAGCCACCATGTGGTTGCTGGGAACTGAACTCAGGACCTCTGGAAGAGCAGCCAGTGATCTGCTGGGCCATCTCTCCAGCCCCCAGGGTGTCTTTAAGGGATGGTGTGGACGTGTAACCGAGATTTAGGCTTAAGTTTAGAGCCTAGGATCTTACATGCCTTCTGGGCCTGCAGATGCTTTGGAGCTGATGAGGCAAAGAATGACGACAGAGAAAGAGGCAGGGTTCAGGGGCTTGGACAGCACAGGTCAGGGGCCATTGACCAGCTGATACACAAGTACAGAATTGCCAGTGTCTCACCAGCATGCCCAGGAGCAGACCCTTGCTCATCAGCAATGGCCTTGCCTATCTTGTTGTAGCCACACCCAAGGCACCACACACCTCTCTGGTGGAGCTTCCTAACTTTTTAAAGACACTCCCTGCCCGCAGTATGGGAGCAGATGAAAGAACTACACCGGGCACACACTTCAGAAACTCTACTTTCATTATTCCTTCACCCAGAGACTAATTCTTGACCATGTTGTGAGGCCCAGGAGTGAGACAGCACCTTGTGAGGGGTGGGCAACGTGAATGACAGTCTCAAGGAGGCTCAAGGAAGAGGCAGACAAATATAAGCAAATCGGGCTGAGTAGACTACAGCAATGTTTCTGGAGAGGCTAACCTGGAGGAAAACAATTTGGGCAAAAATAAAAGTGCTCTGGGCCACAGCAGGACTAGGTCTGAGTCAGCCAGGTAGGACAAGGTGTCTCTCTCTCTCTCTCTCTCTCTCTCTCTCTCTCTCTCTCTCTCTCTCTCTCTCTCTCTCTCTCACACACACACACACACACAGGACTCTTTCCTCTTTTGAATCCCTAACACAAGCTCCCCTCCTCTTTCTTATAGCCAAAGCCCTATGGAGGAGGTGTATGTAGCCTTGCTGTCTGGGTGTAAAACAATAGCTAAGCAAACACCAGGAGACTGAGGTCCAGCTCTTCTCTGTCACCAGACAAAGGGTTGTGCCCAGCATTATAGGGATAAAGGGTCATTGGGAGGAGGAAGGGGAGAGGGCTTCCTGGAGGTGTTGGGCAACACGCTGATAGGTGAGTACAACAGAGGCTGGGGATGAGAGACCAGGTCAGGTGCCATGAGGGCTCTCAGAGTCATCTGGCTGGGTCCAGGAACAACTTCCCTTCTAGAACTAAAGTGGGAGCCATTTTTGGAGGGGGGGCAGATGTTATGGAGTATAAATATTGGTTTAAAAATACAGGTTTTCCTCTTCCCACATTTAGAAGCATGATGCATACATTTATATAAGCAGGAGTCTGGGCCGGCAAAATAGCTCAGTGGATAGCAGTGCTTGCCACCAAGGCTGGTGACCTGAGTTCGGTTCCTGGGACCCACATGGTGAAAGGTGAGAACTAAGTCCTGAAAGGTGTCTTGTCACTTCCACACACACACCCTGGCCCCAGCCCTCCCACCCCCATCAAATGAATAAATAATGTAAAAACTTTTCAAGAAAAAGTAAACTTGCAGTTCATGAGCTACAGTCAGACCAAATGACCAGCCCCAATACTGTGTGGCCTGTAGGTACTGTATTTATGTCTTCATTGTGCTGGGAGTACCCCTCGATTGGTGTGTGTCTCATGTCATACCCAGGTGAACCAACCCCAGAGTTGGCACCCTCAATGCTCCAGTCCTGTCCAGAAGAATTCGGGCATGTGGGGTTGTGAATAGGGGTCATGATCAAAGGTCCTACCTGCCCTGAGACAGATGGGTGGAAGAAAACTCTGGGGTCTGGGATCTTAGTATTTACACTCAATCTCATTCCAGAAACAGTGAGTACAAACTGCCCAGTTCCAGCTTCGGGAACAATGTATCTCTTTCAAACAGCCAAAGAAATGGCTGTGAGCATTCTGTTCAGTGTAGCTCTGCACTCCTAGGTGCCTCTCCCCAGAACCTCACATTTGGGATTTGGGGTCAGAATTAGTGAGGCCATGGTGGTCTGTGAGCCAATCACTAGGAGTCTTTGAGTGAATGGAGCCCTGGGATGGCCAGTGTACTCCTTCTAAAGCATCCTCCAGCTTTTGCATTCTCTACTCCCACCAGCCTTGACCAAGCCGAGGTGAGAGTATACAGAAGCCAGGTGACTCCTAGTGAAGGGAATCCATGCCTGGAAGGTAGGTGCCAAGCCCTCCAGCCCAGAACAGTTCCTTCTGTCCTGTGCTATGTGGGAGGTAGGAAGGGCTTTAGGCTCCAACTCCAGTGTGGGAAGAACCCTTAGCCAAGTGTGTGAACATGTGGCCTAGGCTAATCCCATGAGGGAGTATCTCATCTTGGTCCTCACTCAAGGCACTTGGGAGCTCTGTGGGGCAGTGGTGACAACTGAGAGCAAGGAGCGGGAAGATCAGTGTATGACCCTTCACCTCTGCCCTCTGCTGATTAGAGTCCACAATGAGCTCCTAGGGTTATCCTTAAGCCCCAGCACCTTCTGTCTCCACTCCCTCCCAGCTCTGTAAACATCTTTATTGCTCCGCACAGTTAAAAACATGAAATCTAATCTATCCCCACATTCCATCTCCCCTGCCCCCATTTCTGGCTCCTTCCTTAATTCTCCCAGTCTCCTCTGCACTCTCAGCACCCCCAAACAGTGCTGCCTACAGCACCTCCTGCCAGGACTTCTTCTCACTGCTTTTCCAGAGCCCACACTCTCCTCCTCTAAGCCTTCCTCCCCTAAGTCTCAGCTCCTGGGCTTTCTCCTCCTCTGACACCTCTTCTACACTGACCCCACTCAGGGAGATTGTTCTGTCACTTGGGGAGCCTAGCCTCACAGCTGGCAGGTGATGGTAACCCTTAGCTTGTTATCAGGGGCATCAATTATTTGAATGGACACTGTATTGGTGCCGTGATGTGCATGCTCTCTCTTCCCGAAAGAGATGGAAGAGAGAACCCCACAATGGGTGGGGTCAAAACCACCTAGGCAGAACTCCCAAGACCTACATGTACACTGTTCTAAATGGGAAGCCCCTCCAAGTCCAGATGCTCAGGTTGTGGACAAAAGTGTGAGACCAAAAGTGAGGTAAAGAGAGGTTCAAAGAGGGAAACAGAGGCAGAGGAAGGGGTGGTGGTGGAATGGGAACCTGGCTAGAGAGGCTAAAGGGAACCAAACACAAGTCATGGGAAAGAATGTGGTATCTATTCTAGATTAAAGAAAATGGAGGTTTACTTGGAGAGGGCAGTCTTATCTGATATTTACATTCCAGAGAGCCCTGCAGTTTCTCTTCTTCATGAGAAAATACCTGCAGGGTGTTCCTCCTACACAAGGTAGAGAGATTCAGGCATCTCCCTCAGTTTGCTCTCCTTTACCTCTGGCCTCCTGTCTGGCTGGGTGGGGTGGATTGAGGGGACCAGGAGTCCGCCTTCATTTTTTCTTTCCTCATTTAATCAATACTCAGCCCTTGATTGGCATCCCCTGAGGTAACATGAAAAGGGGCTGGAAATATAAAGGCACTGAAAGGGGACACACACACACACACACACACACACACACGACCACTCACACACAGAGTATCAGAAATAGCACCCCTCCTCACACTCCGCACAACAGTGAAATCATGGAAGCCAGGGCTGGAGAGAGCAGTGAGTTAACAGTGCTTGCTGCTCTTTCAAAGTTCAGTTGCCAGCATCCACATCAGACAGCTCATAGCTGCCTGCAACTCCAGCTCTGCAGGATCTGACACCTCTAGTCTCTGAGGGCACCTCTGCTCAAGTAAAATATGCAAGGACATAGATACTCACAATTTAAAACACGATAAATCTCTTTTAAAAAGAAAGATGAGGCTAGGCAGTGGTGGTGCACGCCTTCAATCCCAGAACTCAGGAGGCAGACAGATATGAGATTGAGGCCAGCCTGGTGAAGGAAATCAACACTCCATCCATTAGTCTACCTGTCTATCCTATGTGTGTATTATCATGCATGGACTAGATACCATGCTGGGTGAAGACACTGATGTGACATGTCTATACTCAGTAGCTGGCGATATAAACTATGACACAGCCTTTAAAATGTCTCACAACAAGAGAGACAAAGTTGTCTTGAGAATTAGGAAAGGTCCTAAGAAAGCAGTGACCGTTGAGTTGGCCCTTGAGGGACCTATTGGGTATAGGTGGGCATGGTAAGTGGGAGTGCATTCCAGGCAGATGGGAAGCATCTGGGTAACAGACAGGAGTCATCCCCTCTTCTCACCACCAGCTGTTCTTCCTGTCTTCCCCTGCAGCCTTCCTACTGCTCCTCCATGTCCCTTCCACCTGCACTCAGATATGTTCTAGGGTTACCCACCTTGAACATGCTCCTCAGACAAGTTGTGCTGGCTAGTTTCATGTCAACCTGACACAAGCTAGAGTCATCCGAAAGGAGAGAACCTCAATTGAGAAACTGCTTCCTTAGGTCAGGGTGTAAGGCAAGCATGTAGGGCATGCTCTTAATTAGTAACGGTGTGGGAGAACCCAGCCCATTGTGGGTGGTGCCAGCCCTGGGCTGACCATTCTGGGTTCTATAAGAAAAAGGGCTGAGCAGCCAGGCGTTGGTGACGCACGCCTTTATCCCAGCACTCGGGAGGCAGAGGCAGGTGGATCTCTGTGAGTTCGAAACCAGCCTGGTCTACAAGAGCTAGTTCCAGGACAGCCTCCAAAAGCCACAGAGAAACCCTGTCTCGAAAAAAAGGGGGGGCTGAGCAAACCATGGGGAGCAAGCCAGTGAGCAGCACCTCTCCATTGTCTCTGCATCAGCTCCTGCCTTTAAGTGTCTGCCCTGTTTGAGTTCCTGTCCTGACTTCCCTCAGTGACATACTATTAGCTGAAAGTGTGTAAGCTGAAATAAGCCCTTTTCTCCCCGACCTGCTCTTTGGCCATGGTGTTTCATCACAGCAACAGAAACCCTAATGAAGACACATTTCCCTCTCCAACTCCTCCCTCAGTTCTCTGACAATTCTCTTAGCTAAGTGGCTCGTGTTATTCCATATAGAGGTCTGCACACAGTCTCTCTCCTGCTCACCCTACTCTCTCTCCAGCCAACTAAAGAATGGCCCAGCTCCCGTTTCTTCACAGAAGCTATGTTAGCCAGAGGCCTCCACATCAGCAGCCCCTGGTCATCCCTGTGTTCCTGAACTTCAGCTTCCAGCAGCTGAATTCTCCCTCTATCCTCCTGAAAATGGGAACCTAGTCTCCTTGATGCCCATGAAGCTGGGGTCCCTGGTCTCCATGGTTTCTCCATCTCAACAAATTGGTCCTCTTCCACATGACTATCATTATTGAGATGAGTTTGTGTACCTCTGGCTGTCCTGGCACTTGCTCTGTACAGGCTGGCCTGGAACTCACAGAGATCCACCTGCTTCTACCTCCTGCTGAGGACTAGGATTCAAGGTGGGCCGCCCAGCCAAACATTGAGATTCCTAGCAGCTGGTCTTGCCTCTCTCATGAGCTTCAGGAATATAGGCACTCAATACCATACCTGGCTGTTGCCCCTTCTAAAGTTAGCCTGCTCAAAATTAAATCATTGATTTTAGCCCCCACAGCTCCTTAACTGTTGCTCACTTAGAAAAATAACAAACCACAATAAGAAACCTAGGAATCTTTTTTTTTTTTTTTTTTTGGTTTTTCGAGGCAGGGTTTCTCTGTAGCTTTGGAGGCTGTCCTGGAACTAGCTCTTGTAGGCTGGTTTTGATTTCGAACTCACAGAGATCCGCCTGCCTCTGCCTCCTGAGTGCTGGGATTAAAGGCATGAGCCACCAACGCCCAGCTGGGAAACCTAGGAATCTTATTTTACATCTCCATCTCTGTTACCTGGCTTCCATGTAACAAATTACTCATTCTACTTCCAAAGTGTGCCCTAATCTTTCCATCTGCCCACCATGTCCCAGTGCACCTCGGTGTTACTGCCACATCCTTCCAACAGAATGCCTTCTTATGGGCCCTAGTGACCTTTCTGCTATTCTCCACACACTAACCAACAAAATCTCCTTTTAAAAAAATCTTAGAGAGTCCATCATCTACTTAGAATCCCTCTAGTGGTCCAGGAAGCATCCAAACAATGTAGATCCCTCCAGCCCCGCTACTTTGTCTCCCCATGTTGATCAGCCTTCAGTCACAAAGGGGTTCTGGGTTCAGAACAGCCACTCTTTTCCCAATCAGGCATTGGACTTGGTCCTCTCAGCTAGTTGCTCATCACTTATCTAACACACACACACACACACACACACACACACACACACACACACGCACATCACTTTATTCCTTCCAACAAATCCTCATGGATGTCTCCTTAGGCCCTGGCTACCAGAGATGTTCAGTATTAAGAAAGAAAGGAAGGCAGAAGGACAGAAAGAAGAGCATGGTAAGATAGACAGGCCTGCAATAAGAATGTGTGTGGGAACAGAAAGTCTGAAGCTTGACTTTGGACTGCCATCTAAACTGTCTCTTCAGACATTTCATTCCAAGCTCTGTACCTGTTTATTCTGTATTGTCCTCAGTACAACTTCATTTTATTGAATGACAGCTGAGATATCTTAACCTGTGATTCCAGCAGACCCAGCCTTAGCAGCCCTTACCTCTCTCTGCCCCCTGGTGGCCTTTAGTTACAAAGACAGCTGCTTCTTTCTAACCAGTAGCTGCAACGGTGCACCCGGATAACCTGGCTTTTAGCGCCACCATGTGGACAGTTCTAACAGGCGGCTGCTCTGGGTCATATTCATTTCCAATCTTCCCTGGAGTATGCGTCATCCATGCTGTCTGTCTATCGTGTAAGGCCATGCTAGAGGTGTGAATAGAACCCCACTTCAGTCCTCCTACCTTCTGATCTCTGTCCACCCATCGCCACACAAACAATAAATGTCATTTTAACGGCAGAGCCATCTGTCTCAGTTCGGGTTTCTATTGCTGTGACGAAACACCATGACCAAAAGGCAAGTTGGGGAGGAAAGGCTTTATTGGCTTAACACTTCGACATTGCTGTTCATCACTGAAAGAAATCAAAACAGAAACTCAAAACAGGTCAGGGTCCTGGAGGCAGGCGCTGATGCAGAGGCCATGGAGGGGTGCTGCTCACTGGCTTGCTTAACCTGCTTTCTTACAGAACCCAGGACCACCAGCCCAGGGGCGGCATCACCCACAACGGGCTGGGTCCTCCACCATTGATTACTAAATGAGAAAACGCCTTACAGCTGGATCTCAGGAGGCACTTCCTTAGCTGAGGCTCCTTCCTCTGATGACTCTGCAGCTTGTGTCAAGTTGACTGACACACAAAGTCACCTAATGCACAATTTTTCCAGTCTTCATGCCTGGATCTTTCACAGACAAGATCTTTAACCTTTAACATATGCTGATTATTTCAAAATGATAAAACTGACTTGGATCTACTATATTGCCAGTCCAGATCCCACTTTTATATGGAGCATGAACATTTTTTCATGTTGAGTCTCAACTAATTAGATCCTATTGCTATTTTTTTTTCCAGGATTGAACAGTATTCCTCCAATGAATGTCACATAATTGTATTTAACTATTCCCTACTCCTCAGATACATTGCTTTTAATTTACTGCCATTATAAACTGAACTTCAACAAGTATCTCTCTGGCTGTGTGTATGCATGCATGCACACATGTGTATCTGGGGTTTGAGCCAAGGACCTTCCTATGTTAGGCAAACACTATACTACTAAGCTACATCCCCAGCTGGGCCTCTGGCAGCTTGCAAGTAATTTTTCATTGCAAATATTCCTGTAGAAGGGACACTTACCCATTCAAGTGTGATGGTCTGACACAAACTGTAAAGCTACTCTTCCCCTCACCCAAAGCCACACTTTCAGACTGCGTCAGCTCAGGTCAGCCCATCTCACACCAGGAAGCACAATGGACTTAGAGTCTCTTCTCATTCACAGCCCATCTACTCCAGTTCTCCACTTCCCAGGAGTCTCAGGGTTCCCGCTGTCTTCTCACCTGACACAGAAATCAGTATCCATCTGATTTTACCTCCTGTGTTAGTGTAAAAAATAAGGCACTTTTTGACTCTTGTGTTGTCATTTCCAATTCAGACTTAAAATCTTTGTATAATGTTGTACCACTTATTTTGTGACAGAATTCGGTGTAGCCCAGGCTGGTCTCAAACTTACTATGTAGCTAAGGATGAGCCTGAACTTGTGAGGATCCAACTGAGGCCCTTGTGCATGCTAGTCAACACCCTATTAACTGAGCTAAACTCCCAGCTGTCACTTATGTGATACAGAGCTACTACTCTTGAGTGCTTACTGTTTGCCAGGACTGCGCTATGAATTTGTACTAAACTGTCCTTAAGCATGTGTGAGTAGACAGGTATCAGTGACCTGTGATACAAAAGATAAGACTGGAGTTCTGGGCCCGGCAGAAAGAGTTCTGAAGTCACCAAATTGTGGGTCAAATGGGAAGACTAAATGTGAGTGCCTTCAAACCATCTTGTATTCGTTTGATGGCAGCCTGTTCTACATGGAGTTCAAAGCCCACCGGGGCTATGCAGTCAGGTGATATAGCCAGACATTGTCTCACACACCTCACAGAACCCTGGACAACAAAGGAACCCTCAGGAGCTACACTGTAGCATTTGGGCCTTTGAGGTGGAAGGCATCCCTTGAGAATGCCAGGCAGACTATGACTGTTATACCCCCAGTCATACTCTAGCAGCTAGAACTGAGTCAGAGGTGCTGCTCAGTTAACTGAGGTGCTTTGTTCCTATCTGAAAAAGAACAACAGCAGGGGCTTTGGGGTTCACTTTGTCTTCCAGGAAAGCAGTGAAGCCCCACTGGAGACCCATGCTAGCCATGGGTTACACTGGCTACAATGGCTCCAGGTGTATTTTCTTTGGGCTCTATAACCAAAGTATAAGTCTCTATCCATGCCATATGAAAAGATGGCATTTAATAAGCCATAAAGACTCTATCATTTCTCATCCAGTCTCAGAGCTGTTCCCATGTAGCGGGATCAGCATATATGTCACTTGTCATGTAGTTTTTCTTCGTTTCTTCATATTTGTAGCCAAGATTTTCAGGTCTCCCCTGGTCAAATCTGATCTTTATTAATTTTGAAGGAATTCATAGCTTTTCATTTCCTGCAGAAACAAAGGTGTAATCTTTCCCCCAATGCAACACATTCTCTGACTTCCATTCTGAAGTTAAGACATTCCTAAAATATACAGGCTGATTTAATTCAGCAGTTTTTTCTACAATCCAAGGTCTCTCAGCAGCTGTTGTTTATTTATTCATTAGTGTTTAAAAGATTTAAAGTTAATAAAACACTAAATAGGGTCCAAACAAGCCGGGCGTTGGTGGTGCACACCTTTATTCCGATGCCTTGGGGTCTTTCCCTGGAAAGAGAATGGCCCCGGGTTTCTTTTTTTTTTTTTTCTTAAGATTTATTTATTTACTTATTTATCATGTATACAGTGCGTGCCAGAAGAGGGCACCAGATCATATTACAGATGGTTGCAAGCCACCATGTGGTTGCTGGGAATTGAACTCAGAACCTCTAGAAGAATAGTCAGTGCTCTTAACCCTGGAGCCATATCTCCAGCCCCATGGTGCTGCACGTCTTTAATCCCAGCACTCAGGAGGCAGAGGAAGGTAGATCTCTGTGAGTTTGAGACCCGCCTGGTCTACAAGAACTAGTTCCAGGATAGCCTCCAAAGCCACAGCGAAACCCTGTCTGGAAAAGCAAAACAAAAAATAGGGTCCGAACATCCTTACATGGCTTATTCTTTTATATTACCTTACCTCTATCTTTAAATATTTCCCTTTATTATTTTCAAGCTATTTTTTTATGAGTGTCTATATCCATTATTTTTCTTTAGCACCTAAGCATATTTTCAAGGTTTTCTCTGTCTGGACCTGGTTTTCTTTGGGCCATGGCTCTGGGAAAACACTGCAAAGTCCTTCTGTGGGCCTGCAGGCTACCTCTGTGGCTTGCTTAGCATTTGGTTCTAGTGGCTGGCTCCAACCCTTGGGTCAGTGGGAGCTGCCCACCCCAGCTCTGGAAAGTTGCTGGGCAAGGCAGCAGGCATGTCTACCTAGTCTCCCCCTACTCAAGTGCTCAGCTGCACAGCAGGGCCTCTTAAAAGAGCCTGTGCCTCTGTACACCTTGAGCACCAGGACTGCCTGAGAGACTGCAGTTGCTAAGAAGCCGCAGCCAGCTCCCTCTCTGAATCTTTTCTCAGCTTTCTCAGGCCCTGTGCTTGGATAGACATGTCCCACACTGGGCACCAAATGCAGCAGGTCTTTCTTTGGACTGCCAGATCCTGAATAACAACATGGAAACTTTTTATTAATTATGAAATCTTGGCCTTAGCTTAGACTTGTTTCCTAACTAGTTCTTAAAACATAAATTAACTCATTTGTATTCATCTGTTTTGCCACAGTTCCTCTCTTCAGTAGCATATGTCTGACTTCCTCTGTGTCTGTCTGGCAAAACTCCCATGCCTCAGATTCTTTCCCAGAGTTCCTATCTCTGCCCAGAAGTCCTACCTATCCCCTCCTGCCTAGCTATTGGCTGTCCAGCTCTTTATTATACCAACCAGAAGGTGCCTTAGGCAAGTAAGGAAGGATAGAGACACATCTTCATGTAGCGTACAAAAAGATTATCCCAACAGTGGTGCACACCTGTAATCTAACTCTTAGGAGGCTAAACCAAAACAAACAAAAAAAAACAAATTCAAGGCTAGCCTTGGCTACATGGTGAAACCTTGTGCCAATTTCTTTACTCCCACCCTCTCCCTTCTTTGCCTTTTGGTTCAGTCTCACACAATAATTCAGGCTAGCCTGGATGTCCTGGAATGGCCTATACAGCCCAGGCTGGCCTCAGACTCGTGGTAATCCTGCTTCAGCCTCTCCAATGCTGAGATTATAGGCATGAACCAGATTACTGTGTATATCTCAAGTCTCTCCTTTAATACATCCCATCACCTAAGGACCCACTGTGCTGTATTTCTTCTTTTCACTCTTATTTTGCAAAGTTGCAATGCAGTTACTAAAACACTGCTACCCCATTTGAATGTTATCCCAGAAAACTCTCCTTAAAAGACTTGATGTAGCCAGGTATTGGTGGTGCACGCCTTTGATCTCAGTACTCCAGAGGCAGAGACAGGCAGATCTCTGTGAGTTCAAGGCCAGCCTGGTGGTCTACAGATAGAGTTCCAGGATAGGCTCCAAAGCAATACAGAGAAACCCTGTTTTGAAACCCTCTGCCCCCGCAAAAAAAAAAAAAACAAAGACTTTGTAATACAGTCTTACTCATCCCACTATTTACTTTATCTGTTCTTCCTTTTCTGTTTCCATTTAGATAATCTTTTAGAATGTTTCGTTAATTTATTACATTCTTAGCTATTTACCTCTTTGTATAATATTCAATTATTTTTTTGTGTCTTTTAAATCATTTTAAAACTCTGTCTTTTGAGGACAGTCTAGTCTACATAGTTAGTTCCAGGACATAGAGTAAAAGTATTTGCCTACTGTGAGGGGCCCTAGATTGAACTTCCAGTACCACCACCAACATACACATACACATACACACACAGGGAGAGGGAGGGAGGGGAAGAGAGAGGGGGCAGAATTTATTGATGTTATCAGTTTGGGGTGGAGTTCAACACAGTAGGAACTCACTTTCCATCCTAGAAATAGAACTCACTCCTATATAATCCCGATATAGACCTAAAATTTAACCTTACACATTCAAACTTCAGCAAAAACTGGAGGTGGTGGAACATACCTGCTGTGGAATATTATTTTAACTATGCAAAAGGTGTGTTAACATTTGTTTATGTTTCATTTGTTTAATTATAAAAAGATGCATTGCTTAGCCTACCTAAGGCACCTGATTAGTCTTAAAAAAAAAAAAAAAAGCTGAATGGCCAATAGCTAGGCAGTAGAGGGATAGGCAGGCTGGCCAGTAGAGAAAATAAATAGGACTATAGGCTGGAGAGAAGAGAGAATGAGGGAGAAAGAGAGATGCCTGGGGCCAGCCAAGCAGTCACCAGCCAGCCAGACCTGAAGGAAACAGGAAAAGTAGGACATACAGAAAGAAAGAAAGGTAAAAAGCCATGAGACAATACATAAATGAAGAGAAACAGGTTAAATTAAGTTATAAGAACTAGTGGGACAAACATAAGCTAAGGCAAAGCATTCATAATTGATAATGAGGCTCTTTGTCTTTATTTGGCAGCTGGTTGGTGGCCCAAAAGAAAGCCTGATACACATACCTTTAATCCTAGCACTTGGGAGGCAGAAGCAGGTAGATCTCTAAGTTTGAGGCTAGCCTGGTCTACATATCGAGTTCCAGGTAAACCAGGACTACACAGTGAGACCTGTGTCAAAAAGAACAACAACAAAAATTCTATATAGGAATTTTACTTTGAGACATACACATGATTAAATCAGTGACATAATTTTGCTTGTCTCATGGGGAACCAAAGCAGAGAACAATAAGAAATCATTTAGTTGCCAGAGCTTAACAAAATAGAAGTAACTGGCTTGTAACGTTCCATTCATTTCTGGACCAGCTTAATCCTGTCAGGTAAGGAACACCTTTGCCAGTTTTACTAGGAATATGACAATATCTGTAATTACTATCACAGACTCATGAAATGACATAGCACACAATGTAATAATCCTGTTTTACAGACTAATGTTTGAAGGCTCAGAAAAGATGAAAGATTCTAACTAAAATGTATTAACTAAAGCAATTAAGATTTAAAATATGGTCACTGGGCATTGGTGGTGCACACCTTTAATCCCAGCACTCAGGAGGCAGAGGCAGCTGGACCACTGTGAGTTCGAGGCCAGCCTGGTCTACAGAGTGAGTTCTAAGACAGCCTCCAAAGCCACAGAGAAACACTGTCTTGAAAAACCAAAAAGAAAAACAAACAAGCAAACAAACAAAAAAATTTTAAAATATGTTAAAATGCCAAGTATAGTTCTGGAATTCTAGAAATAAACATACTTTTTTTTTTTTTTCCCCGACACAGGGTTTCTCTGTGTAGCTTTGGAGCCTATCCTGGCACTCGCTCTGGAGACCAGGCTGGCCTCGAACTCACAGAGATCCACCTGCCTCTGCCTCCCGAGTGCTGGGATTAAATGTGTGCACCACCAACGCCTGGCTATACCTGGAATTATAACAAAATCTGGGAAAGCTGGACACTGCTCAGTGGTTAAGAGCACTTGCTCTTACAGAGGACTTAGGTTTGGTTCTTGGCAACCACATTGCAGTTTACAATTAACTGCCTGTAAGAAAAGTTTGGGCTGGGGGGATCCAGCTCCCTCTTCTGGCCACTGTAGTCATCAAGGTACACATGTGGTGCACATACATATATGCACACAAAACATTCAAACACATTTAAAAAAAGAAGAAGAACTTAAAAGAAGAAAGGAAAATCTCAGAAGAAGGGAAGGAAGATCTGAGCCAGAGAGACAGCTCAGAGGATAACAGTGCTAGCAATGACCTGAGATCAATCATGGGTTTCACATGGTGGGTATACAGAACAGATCCCACAAGTTGTCATGACTTGTACAGATGTGAGGTAACAGGAGTACTCCCACATATATATTACGCTGATAAAAATGTAAGCAATTTTTTTCTAGCACAAGGACACATGTCTGGAATCCCAGGATTCCAACACCAGCACGTGGGAGATAGACGCATGAGGACCAGGAGTTCAAAGCCAGTCTTGAAAGAAAAGTTGACTACTTGGGAGGCTAGACTAGAGGACCACAAATTCAGCCTGGTGTGGTAGCCCACGAACTGTCCACACCTTTAATCCCAGCATTCAGGAGGCAGAGGCAAGAGGATCTCTGTGAGTTCAAGGCCAGCCTGGTCTACATAGTGAGTTCCAGGACAGCTAGAGCTACATAATAGAGACCCTGTCTCAAAAAACAAACAAAAACGAATTGAAGGACCACCTGGGTAACCTAACAAGGATCCATTTAAAAATAAAATTACAAAAGAGAGCAGCTTAGTGCTGGGGTGCTGTCTAGCACACATGAGGCTCTGGTTAATCCCCAGTAAGGCAAGTGAGTGCAAAAAAGGAAGAAAAATTTGAAGCCAGGTATGGCATCTAATGACTATCGACACAAAATTTTGGATGCTGAGGGAGGAATATAGCAACTTCCATCCCCAGCTACACAGTAAGACTCCATCAAAACTGGGAGGGGAGGGGGAGAAAAAAGGGTGGGAAGTGATGGGGAGGAGGCGGCCCAGGGGGAGAAGAAAGAGAAAATGTGGACAATTACAGTCAGATTTATTATAAGAACTTCAAAGCAAATTAAGCAAATCACCTTACATTCATTTGCTTGTTTACATTTGACATTTCAGATTTTTAAATTTATATGTATGTATATGAGCCTGAGTGAGCTTTTGTGCACCACTGACAAGCAGGAGCCATCAGAGGCCAGAAGAGGGTGTGGATCCTCTGGAAGTGAAATCATAGATGATTGGAACTACCATGTGGGTGCTGGCAGCTGAACCTGGGTCCCTGACAGGCGCAGTAAGAACTCTTAACCACTGACCCATCTCCCCAGCATCTTGTTTAAATTTAAAAAAAAAAAAAAGTGTTTCTAGGATGGTAGTGGTGTTATACGCCCTTAATCTCAGAACAAAGGCAGGTGTGTTCACGGTCAGCCTGGACTACATAGTAAGTTCTAGGACAGCTAGAGTTATACAGATGTCTTTAAAGGAAAAAAGAGTTAAGAGAGGAGGCTGGAGAGATGATAGCTCAGAAGTTATGAGCACTTACTGCTCTTGCAGATGTAGGATCGGTTTCCATGTGGCAGTTTAAACCAGTCTGAAAGTCCAGTTCCAGAAGATCTGGTGCCCTCTGTTGGCCTCCATGGGCACCAGGCATGCACTTAGTGCACATACATATATACAAGCAAAACACTCATATACATAAACCAAAATGCTTTTTTTTTTTTTTTTTTTTTTTTTTTGTTTTTCGAGATAGGGTTTCTCTGTGTAGCTTTAGAGCCAATCCTGGCATTTGCTTTGTAGACCAGGCTGGCCTCGAACTCAGAGATCCACCTGTCTCTGCCTCCCAAGTGCAGGGATTAAAGGCATGCACCACCAACACCCGGCAACAAAATGCTTTTTTAAAGAATGAGCTAGATGTAATTGAAAGGGGTAAACTAAACTAAAAGGCTTCACTTCTAGGAATCAAGGGACCAGCCCTTGCTTTAGCAGCCATGACAGGCTACAGAAAAGGCACGAAGGCCTGTAACACAAGGAAACTCCAGATCCTCTGGCCTCCCAGACCTAGGCCCAAAACTGAACACAAAGAAACTCCAGACCTTCCCCCTACCCCCTCAGTCTCCGAGGTACTTGGTTCCTGGGAACTGTTTGGCTACAAAAGAAACTCCAGGGGAGACCAAAACCTCCCCTATAGTCTCCAGGATACAGTTCTGACAACTATTGGTATCTATGAACAACAGGCCACCTACAAGTAACAAGACAAAGCCATAGAAACCACAGAATGTTCCCTCTCATCACTGACCAATGAGAGTACCTGGTACACAGGTATTTCATGCCAAAATATGACTTTGAGAAATTTTCCAGATTGTTCTGAAATGTCAACCAATCAGAAACCAACCCCTACCTACTGATGCAATCCTGTAACTTTTGTCTTTATAACCTAGCAGTAGACAGGAAACTTCACCCCCTCTAGAAGCTGCTTTGTCAGCTTGCTAGACGGGGTCCCTCCCTCAGTAGGATAGACAATTTAATAAACCTCGTGCATTTCTATCGGTGGTCTGTCTCCCTGGTCTCTTTGGGGATCCTTATGACTGCGGCACAACAGTAATGTATATACCTTTAATCCCAAAACTTAGAAGGTAGAGGCAGGAGGATCTCTTTGAGTTCCAGGTAAGCCTGATTTACAAAGCAAGTTCTATGATAGCTAGGGCTTCCTAAGTGAGATCTTTTCTCAAAAACAGCAAAACATGTCTGTTGATGATGGCATATGCCTTTAATCCCAGCATTCGGGAGGCAGAGGCAGGCAGATCTCTGTGAGCTTGAGGCCAGCCTGGTCTACAGAGCGAGTTCCAGGACAGGCTTCAAAGCTACAGTGAAACCCTGTCTCAAAAAAAGGGCTGGAGAGATGGCTTAAGAATAGTGGCTAAGCCAGGTGTTGGTAGTGCACGCTTTTAATCCCAGCACTCGGGAGGCAGAGGCAGTCTGATCTCTGTGAGTTCGAGGCCAGCCTGGTCTACAAAGCAAGTGCCAGGATTGTCTCTAAAGCTACACAGAGAAACCCTGTCTCGAAAAACAAAACAAAACAAACAAACAAAAAAGAACAGTGGCTGCTTTCCTAGAGGTCCTGAGTTCAATTCCCAGCAACCACATGGTGGCTCAAAGCCATCTGTAATGAGATATAGCAGTGCATTATATATATAATAAACAAATAAATCTTAAAAAAAAAAAACAGAGGAGTGAGGGGAAGGAAAGAAGGAAGGAAGAAGAGTCAAGGGAGGATATTAAGCAGTCAGTCAGTTTAGTTTAGACTGGTAATTGGGAACTGGGGTATACCCTGTTTCTTAAAAAAAAAAAAAAAAAAAAAAAAGGTCCTTTAGGCCATGTCAGATAATGGCATATTCCTTTAGGAAAACATGTGTGGCACCATGTACTCCATGCACTGTACTGGGTAAAGCCTGCAGGCAATGGAACATGATTAGGAAGTTAATACAGTGATCACCATGAGAAACACTAGGGGAAAAGCAATAGAAAATTAGAGAAGAGGGACTGGGCACTGTGAATATCAAATCTTGACAAATGATTCTGCTCTCTTGTAGCCTATGCTGACTTTGACTTGCTTTGTAGTCAAAGTTACCCTTCAACTGCTCTTTCTACCTCAAATTACCAAACCCTGGGATTACAGGTATGTATGTGGTGCTTACCAAATTATTTTTCTTTGTTTTCTTTTTTTTGCCCAGCCTCATCTTTCTTTTTTCTCTTTCTCTTTCTTTCTTTCTTTCTCTCTCTCTCTCTCTTTTTTGGTTTTTCAAGACAGGGTTTCTCTGTGAAGCTTTGGAGTCTATCCTGGCACTCGCTCTGGAGACCAAGCTGGCCTGGAACTCACAGAGATCCACCTGCCTCTGCCTCCCGAGTGCTGGGATTAAAGGTGTGCCCTGTTGTTTTTTGGGTTTTTTTTTTTTTTTGAAACAGGGCTTCTCTAGCTGTCCTGGTACTAGCTCTATAGACCAGGCTGGCCTGGAACTCACAAAGATCCTCTGCTGGGATTAAAGGCCTGTGCCACTACCACCTGGCTTGTTGTTGTTGGTTTGTTTGTTTTTAAGATTAATTTATTATGTATACAGTATTTTGCCTGTATGCATGCCTGAATGCCATCAGAGGGCATTTGATTCTATTAAAGATGGTTGTGAGCTAATATGTGGTTGCTGGGAATTAAACTCAGGTCCTCTGGAAGAGCAGCCAGTACTCAAAATCTGAGCCATCCCTCCAGCCCTTGTGTTTGTACTTTGAGACAGGATCTAAGTTTGTAGGCTTGGCAGATTTGGAACTCAATATGTAGACCAGATTAGCCTCAAACTCTCTCTACACAGAGATCCACCTGCCTCTACCTTCCAAGTATAGGAATTAAAGGTATGTGCCAATCTGGCATAGTGGCACACATCTTTAATTCCAGCATTCAGGAGGCAGAGGCAGGTAGATCTGTGAATTCCAGGACTGCCTGGTCTTCATAGTGAGTTCCAGGACAGCCAGGGCTATGTAGAAAGACCCTGTCTCAAAACACCAAAATAAATAAATAAATATAAATAAAGGTAGCATATGCCACCATGCCTGACTCTACAAATGACTTTTTTGTTGTTGTTTTTTGAAAACAGTGTTTCACTCTTTAGACCAAGCTGGCCTCAACTAAGAGATCCTCCTGCCTCTGTCTCCTGAGTATTGGGATTAACTTCAATGTTCACCTTAATTCTAGGATTACATTTTATTGGTCCACAACAGATAGGATCCCAGGTATCACCCCAGTCCTACTAGCCAGAGTGATTTCTAGCAAATTTCCCAGATGATCTATAAGTACAAAATAAAGGAAGCCTGAGATGCTAAGTCTGGGTGCCCTCTGTAAATTTGCTCTGTCTCACCCATGCATTAATATTGAAAACTTGGGAGATTTTAATTGAGTTTTGTAGTCTCGGCAAAAGCATCTAAAGCTCACAGAAGGTCACTGTGTGGCCTCGGCAGTACCCTTCTGGTTGACTCTTACCACTATTGCACATATATAATAATCCACTCTCCTGCCTAACCGTATAATCTTCGTGTGCTGTGGGGGATAGACAGGTGAGGGCAGGCATGCCTGTGTGTGCCACAGGACACTTCTGGAGGTCACAAGACAACTTACAAGAGTTAGCGTCCTCCTTCCACCATGTGGGCTCCAGGGATGGAGCTTCCGTAGTCAGGCTTGGTGATAAGCACCTTTACTTGCTGAACCAGTCATCTCACCAGTCCTGAGTGATCGTATTTCTAATTAAAGTATGGCTTTAAAAAAGTGCACAAATCTGAAATGTATAGTCTGCCATTGCTGTGGTCCTAGAGACTGAACCCAGAGCTTCTTGCATTTTAGGCATTCTTCTACCAATAAGCCTTATCTTCAATCCTTTGTATCCGGTTTTCTAAAGGTATTATGAAGACATTCCCCGGGGCCTACAGCTTTTTTGTTCCTGTTTTGTGGGAGGCTTACCTGTGTGTGTCCCCATCTATGTAGGTGTCCACACAGGTGTGGGTGATGCTCACCCCTGCAGTCTAGGGGACTCTTGCCAAGTATCCTGTCTCATATCCTTAAAACAATCCAGTGAGAACTGGACCTGGTGTTAAGCAGCTGGCCAGAAAGCCCCACAAATGTATTGTCTCTGCCTTCCACGATGCTAGGGTTATAGACTAACCCTCCTGTAGCCATGGACCAAAAAAATATGTGGATACAAGGTTCCAGGACTGAGGCCCCTATTTATGCATTATCAGCAAGCCCTCTTACTAAGCCAGCTCCCCAGCCCATTTGTTAATACATGGAAGGATTCACTCCGTATACCAAACTGGACTGGAACCCGTTATGTAGTCCAGAAAGGCCTGCAGCTCTCAACAACCCTCCTGCCTTAGCCTCAAGAGGCATGCACCACCATGCTCATTCTAAATGTCACTTCCTCAGAGACCTTCCCTAAGCAGAACATCTAGAGTTGCACTCAACCACCTTTTACTCTATTATCTTACTCACCTGTAGTGTTTATCATTTGGAATATTCTTACTTACCTGTTGTGTTTATCGTTTGTAATATTTTATTCAAGGTAGTTTTGTTCTGTTATATCCACAAACCTCTGTTAAACAGTGCCTGACACATGGTTGGTGCTCAAAGTTTTACTTAGTGAAATATAATAAAAATGGAGCATTGGCTGGAAGAAATGTGGCTAGCACTCGGCGCTGGACCTTGTCAGTAAATTGGAGGCTTAAATGAGGCTAAAGTTCACGGCCTTAGCATGTTCAAATGTTACTTTCTTTTTCCTTCTAAGCACGCTAAAAAGCACGCTTAATTGAAACCATAATACAGAACATCAGATTTGCTTTGCCTTTACAAAAAGCGACTTAAAACAAACTCCGAATCTTCTCTTTGTAAAAAACAAAAAAAAACAAAAAACAACAACAAAAAAAAAACAATTGTGGCACATCCATTCTAGATTCCAAGCCAGCTCGGTTCCATGGAATCAGAAAGTGCGGCCCCGCCCTTCGCGCCGACCCACCTCCCAGAAGTCTGTGCGTCAGGAGACCCCGCCCAGGGCGCACAGCCGACCTGACCGCCGCGCCGGGCCCAACGTAAAGCGTAGGGTTTCGCGACAGCTCAGACTCCACCCCTTCGGCCACATGTCGCGCAGGTCTTCCGGTCGGACGCCGCGCCACCTCGTCGCGCTGCTTTACGAACCTAGCACGGCAGCGCCCCGCCTCCTCCTGCCTCCGTCCTCCGTTCCCCGCCCCCTCCTGGTTTCGCGTCTCCAAGCCCGTCGCGCCCGCTATAATCACGTGATTGCCTCATCCGGGTCCTTTGCGTTCTCTCTCCCTCTCCCAACATGGCGGCCTCAGGTGAGTGAGCGGCCGAGCGTGGCCAAGGACCGGGCTCCGAAATAGCCTCCGGGCTTGATCCGCTCCTTGCTGGAGTTGGGGGGCAGGTGGCACCGGCTCCCTTCGGACCTGGGAGCTGCGGCAGGCTGGCGGCATAGCCGCTGCGGGCTGGTGCCTCGGAATGTTTAGGGGGAGGGGAAGGCCTCTCCCCTCCCCCTCACTCCCTTTTTACCCCCTTGCGCGCGGTTGGAGTAGGCAGTAATGGTGGGCTTCGGCTCCGGTCGGAGGAGGTAGCGCAGAAAGGTGTGCGGGAGTCCCGCGCGAGGCCCTTCTCCTAGGCGTGAGGCGCTGCGCCCGCGCCCAGGCGCGGAGGAAGGACGGAGGCGGTTGGCGCGCGGACTGGAGCGCATGAGACCCGGTCTCCAAGGCGCGAGGCCGTTGCGGACCCTCGTGGGGGCAGGGGTGGGGGGGCGGTTAGAACGCGAGCGCGAGTCCGTGGAGGGGCGGGGGGAAGCGGCGGTGCGCGTGCGCGGCGAGAGGCGAGGTGAAGAGGGTTCGCCTCGGAAGCGTGCGCTCGAGTCCAGATGGCAAGCTCCGATGGGCCCGGGTTTGGCTCCTTGGTGACCTTGTACTTTATGCTTTGGTAGGTTTGGGGTTGTGGAGTGTGACCCGGCCTCTGTCCTCCAAGGGAACGCACATTGGGTTTGGAGGTTGGTGCTGCGATGGTTGGGGGTAGGGAGCCTAGTGTGCGCCCACGTGTTAGGGCGGAGCTGTAGGGATGGACACCTATCTCCTATGTGGATTTTCTTCCCAACTCTTCATTCAACAGTTTGTACTATATGCCAGGCAGGGGTGGGGAACAAGAGCAGGTCGTTGCCTTACACAGCTTCCATTTTGCTTGACTTTTTGGTAGTTTTCAGTTGTCAGGATTCAGCTTGCTTTGGTCGTTTCCCTGGATAATTGGGAAACTTCCCAGAAGGTGCTATTAAAATAATAGCTAGAGGTTCTGTGGTTTTCTTTTTTAAAAATGGGGTGTGTGTGTCACTTCATTGCAAGTGGGTTTGGGGGGGGGAGCTGCTTTTTCTTTGTTTTTGTTTTACATTTTAAATGGACTTGTAAAAATGCCCTTTTAAACACCTAGCTTTAGTTTAGGAAATACGCTTTATTTTCTCTAACATGACCCTCTAGTCTGTAAAAAAAAAATACTTTTTGGATTGTTGCCTCCAAACAATTTTGAGATAGGGTCTCTATAGCTTTGACTGTCCTGGAGCTTGGTAGACCAGGTTGGCCTGGAACTCACAGAGATCCACTGCCTCCCAGGTTCTAGGATTAAAGGCAACATTCAGTCTCCCCACCCCCTTCAGGTCTGAGGTTTCTCTTTGTAGCCTTGGCTGTCCTGGAAACTCTTCAGAGACCAGCCTGCCTCTGCCTCTCAAGTGCTGGGATTAAAGTGTTAAGACACCACACCCAGCAACATTTAATTTATCAGAAATCCATCGTTTCTGTTCTTACAAGGGACCTAGGGCTATGATTGTCTTTGGGAAATGTTCGCTGAATTTAGATGGCATTTGTGCATAAGACTTTATTTCCCCCTCTTGCATTGTTGAACCTTAAACGCAGAACTTTTGGATACAGTAGGCACCATGCACACACACAGCCTTTTTTTGTTTTGTTTTTAAGATTGTGTTTTTGGGGGATTGGAAGCTCACTTAGACCAAGCTGGCCTTGAACTTAGATCCTCAAGTGCTGGGATTAAAGGCATGGACCAGCACATGTTTAGGCAAGCACTCTGGGTAAACTATAAATTCCCAACCCTGAACCAAGGATATACCAACAGCTTTTGTTACTGTAGCACTTAACTGAAGAAACCTGTGAGATAATGTAAAGAACTGGTGATTTCTCCCAGCTGAAGAAAAATTGCTTGCATGTAGCAGGGCAGGGTCAAAATCTTGGGGGACTCCAGGCTCTTGATCTCATTAAGATGGGAAATACTAAAGTGCCACGCTAAGTTGGAGTTGCTGTTGAAAACCATCATCTAAAACTTAAGAAACTGTTTTAAATGGTGGAAAATACTCAATGGCATAGGTGTACTACCTTGTCAGTTGAGTGTCTTAACTGAGTGAAAAGTCTAGATGTGTTTCCCCTTCGAAATTCTTAGTGGTGGACAACACCATAGCTTAACTGAGGACGTGGCTCCGATATACCAAGGCTGTCAAGTTTAGATCCCAGAATCCACATGGTGGAGGCCAGAGCAGACTCCTCCAAGTTATCCTCTTACCTGTGTCCTATCAAACAATAGTTAAGAGTAAGCCGAATCTTTGGTTTTACTCTGGTGTGCAATTCACAATTTAAAAGGTTTGCCTAGTAATGTCTCTTCCCCCTTTTCTCACCTATCTGTGTTACACTCCCAGGAAGACCCTCTCCCCCCCCCCCCTTTTTAAACTTAACTCGGGAAATGTAGCTTAGTGTGTTACCACAGCACATGTTTACCTATTACTTGGCCTTTGAAGAGTTTGGAATTGACCACACTTCTTTCTCCAATTACACTGACTTTGAGTGACCATTATACATACCCAGAGTTGGAAATGGGTTTTGGGTTCTCTGTGAAAATGCCAGATATAACTTAATCACTAATAGGTAAGACCAAACATTTGAGGCAATACCAGTTTCCATGTGACCCTCTGCTAACCTTCAGTATCTTAGTGTTTTGGAGCTGACTGGCAAGTGAGGATTGTTAAGTTTCTAGGAAACTTGAGCCGAGGTAGTATTTAAAATAAAATTTAAGTATTTAAAAGAATACTTAAATCTGTGAGGTCTTAGATGAAGGCACTCAGGAGGTTGAGACTGGAGGATTGCCATGAGTTCCAGGCCAGCCTGAATACAGTGAGATCTTGCCTCAGAGAAAAGGGCTTCTTTTTTTCTTTCTTTAAGTTTTTATTGTGGCTATTGGAATTGTTACAGTGGGCTGCCTCTTTACCTAGTCTGAATTTCTTCATTTATAAGTGGACATAGTTTATCTGCAGATCTCTTAGCAGTAGGAATCATAATACTTTGATATTGCAATTAAAATTGTAGCTAGTATATGTAAGATATGCTTAGGACTTTAACATAACACTCATTGTATTTGGATTTATAGTGAGGAAATGGTATTAGATGGTTGCTATTACAAAGTGCTGATCTTGCTGGGCGTTGGTGGCACATGCCTTTAATTCCAGTACTCTGGAGGCAGAGGCAGGCAGATCTCTTGTGAGTTCAAGGCCAGCCTAGAGCGAGTTCCAGGACAGCCTCCAAAGCCACAGAGAAACCCTGTCTTGAAAGCAACAAAAAAAAAAAAAAAAACTGAGTATAGGGGATTGAAGGAAAACTGTTTCAGATTGAAAAAGTATGTGTATCTATTTTGATAATAGCTTTGAGATGTAATTCACAAGGGAACTGTTTGTATTTTAAGGCTTGCCTTTAAATCCAGCACTTGGAAGGCATAGGCAGGCAGATTTTCATGAGTTTCGGGCCTCTCTCTCCCACCCCACAAAAGATGCAGAAGTAATGTTGCCATATACAAATAAGCTTAGTTTTGCTTATACTTGGGGGTAGGGGATCATATTGCCTGAGCCTCCCAAGTTTTAGGATTTACTTTATGCACATGCACATGGATTCTCTCAGTGGCAGGGACTGGCCTTCAGCAGCCTTCCTGCCTGTCTCTCCTGAATCTTTTATTGAAGTGAAAATGTTGCTAGGCAGTGTTTCTCAGGCTAGAGAGAGAGCTCAATGGTGAGTGCTTACCTCACTCTATCATGCATGAAGCCATGTGTTAGCACAATCCAGAAAACAACAGAAAGTCTGGATTGCTCAGTAGCAAATACCTGTAATTTCAGTGCTGGGGAGGCAGGGGCAGGATTGCTGTAAATCCAGGGCAGCCAGAGCTATACAGTGAGATCCTGCTCAAAGGGGTGTCAGGTGAGGGGAGAGAAAAAGAAAGCTGAGAAAGATTATGAATTAAGAAATAAACTGATCTTCCCCCCCCATCTCAGGATTGAAGGAGTTGGATTTTGTTTTTTTCACCATTTATTTATTGTTTTTTTTGGATTGGTTTGGCAGTGTTTTTTGTTTTGTTTTTGAGACAGGGTGTAACAGCTCTGTCCTGGAACTCACCTTGTAAACCAGGCTGGCCTAGAACTCCAACTGCCTCTGCCTCCCCAGTGCCGGGGATTAAATCATGATTTATTTTATGTGTACCGTGTTTTTCTGGTTTATCTGCCATGTGCCTGCAGTTCCTGGGCAGGCCAGAAGGAGGCATCAGATGCCTTGGAATGAGTTACATACTGCTGTTAGCTTCCTTTATGGGTACTGGGAGTGAAACCAGGGTTCTGTGGGAAGGCAGCCAGTACTCTTAACCTCCCAGCTATTCCTTTAGCTCCTTAAATTGATTCTTCAGTTGTATCTTTTTGTTAACAACCTATCAGACCATAGCTGGTGCCATAGCTGGTATTCCAGTGCTTACCTTACCATGTGCAAAGCCCTAAATTCAATTCACAGTACTGCACAATAAAGCCGAATGGATCAGGGTGTGGTGTACTCCTGTTTTGTACCTGGAAAGTTGAACCAGGAGAATATTACATTTCAGGTCAGCCTGAACCAGTAGCCCCTCCCCCAATATATTGTCTCTAATGAGGTCTTGTATGCTTTAAAACTAATTTGGGAGATGATTTTAAAGTCTTAGATTTAACTTTACCAGGGAGGTAAAGAACTTTAGTAATTGGAACAAGTTTGCTTTGTGAGTTGATTGATTTGTTAACTAATTAATGCAATATTTGGGGGTTGGGAAAGAAATAGAAGGAGATGAGAGAATTAAACAAAGGCTTTATAGTCTTTTTGGTTTTTCAAGACGGGGCTTCTATATAACCTTGGCTGATCTGGAACTCACTCTGTAGAGCAGGCTGGGATTAAACTCAGAGAGATTCCCCCCTGCCTTTCTTTTTTTGAGACAGAGTCTATCTCTGGTTCTATCTGTCCTGGAGCTTTCTACACCAGGCCTCCTCCAACTCAGAGATCTTCCTGCCTCTACCTCCTAAGTGCTGGAGATAAAGTTATGTGCAACCACACCCAACCTTAAAATCTTTTTTTATTTTTTTAATTGTGTATTTCTAAATGTGGGTATATGCACATGAGTACAGGAAGCCAGGCATCAGACTCCCCCTGTAGCTGGAGTTACATGCTATTGTGAGCTGCCTGAGCTGGGTGACGGGGATTAAACTTGAGTCCCCTGCAAGAGCAGTCCACTGACCCTTCTTTCCAACCCCCGAGTTGAAATCTTCTAAACATGCAGGACCTTAGATTTTGGAGGCTCCAAGGGCATGGGAAGATTTTGATAGCTTGTCAGTGGGATAAAATGAAATGGAACAAACGTTGCTATCTCAATTTATTTTCCTCTCAGGATCTACTTTTTAAAAAACTGCCACTTTCGTGTGACTGAATTATTGTGGCAGCTACTCTTAAGTAAGAGATCTTTTAAGGAAATTTTAGCCTGTCTTTTAAAATCTTTTACCTCATTTAACAGTGATTTCTTAACCAGATTTGGTGGAGGGAAT
The DNA here is from genome assembly GCF_003668045.3 of Cricetulus griseus. Lineage (NCBI taxonomy): Eukaryota > Metazoa > Chordata > Mammalia > Rodentia > Cricetidae > Cricetulus > Cricetulus griseus. Next base: position 398,475,381 of record NC_048595.1, read on the forward strand.
AAAGAAAGGGGAAGTAAATGATTCAAAAGATTTTAAAAATAACTGGTTTAATATGTTTTATTAGTACTCTAGCTTATTTTGAAATATCAAGTAACATTAATGAAGAATGAAACTTCTGTTTGTCTTAACTTGAATCAAGAGGTTAAGAGTTGAAGCCCTGATGTACAGAGTTGATTTAAGCCAGATCATTTCAGAGGGTAGGTTAATTCCAAATTATGTGTGGTGTATAAGATAATATGTACAGAAAAATGGGTAAGGAGGGAATACCTTAAATTCTTCCTGTTCTGTTGAGCTCCATTCCTTAGCTTGACCACCACCAGTGTTTTCTCCCAAGTGGTCAAAATAGGCTAGTAAATGGATATTAGCTAATTAGTAGCCAGATGGGGATCAGAATCTCTGGCAAGCATCATTCTAACTCCAGGTATTGTTTTTGTTTATTTTAATTAAATGTATAAAATAATGTGGCTAGAAAGATAGCAAGAGTGGTTAGCTACTCTTGCAGAGGACGGAGGTTCAATTCCCAGCTCCTACATAGTGGTTAATTATCATCTGTGACTCCGGGTCCAGGGGACCCAAGGCACCAGGCATGCATATGGAGCACATACACTCAGACAAAATATTCTGAATATATAAAGTAAATAAATCACATTCAGGTGGTCTTATTGTTTGTTAGCTTTGGCCTAGCATGCATCCCAGCACCGTATCAGCCTAGTGTGGTAGTGCATGCCTGTGATCACAGCACTGAGGGAAGAGGTGGGGGCAAGACAATCACCCAAGGTCATCCTCAGCTGCATGGGGCAGACAGTTATCGACAAAACTGGGCTGCATGAACTACTACTGTTAGACGGCCCCCCCCCCCCCGGAAAAACTCAGGTATCAGGGTCCCAGGCCACGACTTCAGTCACCCCAATCACCAGGCAGATTCGAGAGCTTGATGCAAACTGCATGAGGTTTTATTGTAATTTAACGAGCTAACCCCATGTTAGCTCAGGTCTTTTGTCAACCCACCATGGGGGATGGCTACAAAAGACAGTTTGAACCATAGGGCAGCGTAAGGGGTATGCACAGGCTCAGGATTGGTGTGCCTCCAGGGTTGGAGGGCTTGCCCTGTGTTGATTGGCCAATTGGTTGTTATATAGCAACAGCCCTCCCAGGGTGGTTGCTATGCTCTGTGTGTCATTGCTGTGCACTTGTCCGTAAAGCACACCCAGAGCCATAAAGCATAGCGCCACCAGCTAACTTCTCATTGGTTCCTTGACACGAAGCAGGCATCTAACCTCTAGTGACTAAGGCAAGGTCATATCGAGCACGAGTTACTGTCATGGCTGCCGAAATGGGGGGCTGGTCCCTTCACTACTTAGTGAGGAATGGGGTGGCAAACTAAAAGGTGTCTACATGTGAATTGGAGCAATTCGAGTGCTTTAGAACCCTCTGTTTAACTTTTCAAACAGTAGTTCCCGACTGTTGCCCAATTCGGTGGCCAGACCTTGGCACTCTAGCCTTAGAATTTGAGATGTGGTACAGTCAACAGCTAATTCAGAGGAACAGAAGGAACTGAGAGGATGGTGTGATCTGGTTGATAAATTGTCAATTTTAGAGCCACGTAAGTATAGCCCGGCGGTGGTGGCTCATGCCACCAACACTTGGAAGGCAGAAGCAGAAGGATCTCTGAGTTCGAGGCCAGCCTGGTCTACAGAGCAAGATCCAGGACAGCCTTCAAAGCTACAGAGAGACTGACTTGTGGCCATCTTCTTTTTTTGCATCATGTCCACTTGATTTGATCATTTCTTTATGTTGTTCATTATTTCCATAATGCTGTTTGTAGTGTTCATAGCAAGCAGGGCATCTTTTCTGACACTTGGATTTGAGAAAGCAACTTTCCTTCCTCTCCTCCCCTTTCCTTTCTGTTTTGGTTTTTCAAGACAGGGCTTCTCAGTAGTTTTGGAGCCTGTTCTGGAACTCGATCAGTAGATCAGGCTGGCCTCCAACTCACAGAGATCCTCCTGCTTCTGCCTCCCGAGTGCTGGGATTAAAGGTGTGAGCCACCAATGCTTGGCAGAGAAAGCGCCTTTCTATTAAGCATTGGTGTATCAAGTTAGATTATTCCTCTTGAGTTGAAAATTAGGTGAGAATTGGAAGGTGGAGGAAGAATTGATGATTCTAAAAACCATGAAGCTGCTGGGCATGGTGGCACATCCCTTTAATCCCAGCACTTGGGAGACATGGGGTAGATAGATCTCAGCTGGCCTGATCCATATATGGAGTTCTCGGCCAACCTGGGCTGCATAATGAGAGCCTGTCTCAAAAAACAACTGTGAAGCTGATAGTTGATACAACAAAGCTGCTTAACTTTTGGTGGAGGGGGAACTGGCCTCAAACTTGTAATCATCCTGCTTCAGCCTCCATGGTGCTAAGATTACAGGCCACTACCAACCCAGCCATGTGGGGTTTTGTTGGTTTGGTTTGGTTTGGCTTGGTTAGGTGTTCTGGGTTTTTTTATTTGGTTGGTTTGGTTTCCCCCTTGATGGCATGGTGGTTACTTTGCCAGTTCTAGAAGTTCTCTTGGTCCCTTCTGTTCTGAATTAGCTGTTGGCTGTGTCACATGTTAAGTTTTTAAGGGTACAGAGAGTTCAGGTGTTGGGTGTCTGTCTCTTAACTAATCAAATGCTTCCAAATACCACTGAGGAAGCAGGAACTTTACCATGGCTGTGATAACCTACCATAGAGGTGGGGCCCCTGTTTGGTAGAATGGGAAGAGCCCAGTGAATGCTAGGAAAACACTGCTGAGATTTACTTCCCTTCTCTCTAGATTTTAAGTGTCTTCCTTCATAGTTATTTAACAAGTAGACAATACACACAAAGTGCCGTATGGAGTATGCTATATATGGGCTGGGAACTTTGTCTTTTATCTATGTATTTAAGGAACCATGAATGTACCAGCATGTTTTTTGTTTTTGAGACAGGGTTTCTCTGTGTAGCTTTGGAGACTGTCCTGGCACTCACTCTGGAGACCAGGCTGGCCTGGAACTCACAAAGATCCACCTGTCTCTGCCTCCCGAGTGCTGGGATTAAAGGTATACGTCACCAACGCCCGGTTTAGATTTATTTGTTTTAATCTATATGACTTTTGCCTGCATGTTTATATGTGCATTGTGTGTGTGCCTGAGGAATGCAGAGGGTGGGGGTTCATGGAACACCTGTGGATGCTAGTAACTAAATTCAGGTCTTCTGGAAGGGCAGCAAGTACTCGTAATGGCTGAACGATGCATCTCTCCAGTATGTATGTTATTTTTTAGAAGTCCCTTATTGCAGGGCATGGTGAGACAGGAACAGATTGGATCTCTGGACTCAGGGTTATCTTGGTTTACATAGCAAGTTTTTAAAAAGTAGTTTCTAAATTAAAATTATTAAAATTTTCTCCTTTGGGGGGTGGTTTTTCAGAGTTTCCCTGTGTTAACCAGGCTAGCCTCCAACTCAGATCCTTCAGCTTCTTTGCCAGCTAAAAATTTCAAGTGGGACTGAGACATAGCTCAGTAGTAAGTAAACCTTCGCTTTACTTGTATATTAGGCCCTGTGTGTGTGAATAATACAGTAGAAAATATCTCATACCATATTTCCTGGAGGGTATTACTTTCTATACCTTATTTCCCTTTCTGTGCCTAAATATGTATATATACATAAGCATTTATCTATCTCTTTGTTATATTAGTTTTGTGGGCAGGATCTCGTGTATTCCAGGCTAGGCTCAAACTCACCATATAGCTGAGGATAGACTCTAACTTTTAATATTATTCTATCTACTGAGTTTAGCATTTCAAGTGTATTTTGGCCACACCCAGTTTCCATAGTGTTAAGGATTGAAGCCAGGACATCATACTAGCAATGCTAGCAAGTGGACTACATTTACCTTCTTCACCTTTTTTGAGATAGTCTTTCACACATGTCCTGCCTCAGCCTCCCAAACAGCTATTATGCTTGACTTCCTTGACTATTACTGTCTTAGTTAGGGTTTACTATTACTGTAAAGAGACATCATGACCATGGCAATTCTTAGAAAGAAAACATTTACTTGTGGGTAGCTTGCTTACACTTTCAAAGGTTTGGTCCATTACCATGAAGGGGAGCATATGGCAGCATGCTGGAGCTGAGAGTGCCGCCTCTGTGGGCAACAGGGAGTCCTCCGCTCCTATAGTGGCACTCACTCTCTTTGGGGGCCGTTTCTTCCAGACCATCACAATTGTGTTGTGCTTTGTCCACATTTATATCTACATAACATTCTTTCGTGTGAATTTCATAATCTCAGTCATCTGACTAGTCTTTGTTGATTTCTTTAGAATGTTTTTAATGGTACAGAATAAAAGTCTATAAATTCAGCCTGGTGGTGATGGAGGCGATGGCACATGCCTTTAATTCCAGCACTTGAGAGGCAGAGGCAGGCAGATTTCTGAGATGGAGCAAGTTCCAAGGCAGCTACACAGAGAAACCCTATCTTGAAAACAACAAAAATGTCTAAATATTTGAGTGTCCTTGACTAATCTTTTTTTCTCTCTTTTCAGCAAAAAAGAAGAATAAGAAGGGGAAGACCATCTCCCTAACAGACTTTCTAGCTGAGGATGGGGGTACTGGTGGAGGAAGCACCTATGTCCCCAAACCAGTCAGCTGGGCTGATGAAACAGACGATCTGGAAGGAGATGGTAATGTCCCTTTGTCATTGTCCTTAGAACTATCATGGTTAAAATATTCACTGTTTCACAATCATATTCCATAATTTGCCTCATTTGTGATTGGAAAAGATCTTTCTTTGTAGAGCCTGAAGTTTTTTGTGTGTCTTGGGGTGTTAGGTTTTTTCTCAAATTTCTTAAATTTGAGAAATTCAGAATAGCTATTGGCTGCTGCATTAAGATTGAGTAGCTAGCTAGTCATAGTGGTGCACACCTTTAATCCCAGCACTTGGGAGGCATAGGCAACTGAATCTGTGTGAGTTTGTGTGTGGTCTACAGAGCAAGTTCCAGGACAGCCAGAGCTACATAGAAAAGCCCTGTCTTAAAAAAGTTTAGCATCGGGCTGGAGAGATGGCTTAGTGGTTAAGAGCACTGGCTGTTCTTCAATTCCAGTTTCAGGAGATCTAACACCTTCACACCAGTGCACATAAAATAAATTTAAATAAACTAGTTTTTAAAAAAAATCAAAAGTTTAACATCTAGGTGTGGTGGTATATGCCTTTAGTCTCGGGGCATGTCTGTTACTGGCTGCTTTTTGACTGTGCCAGGCTATTCTGTATTTTTCCACATGATAGTTATTTCTTTCCCTCGGTCTGTTTTCAGATCAACTTCATGCAATAGCTCCTGAGTATGCATAATTTAACAGACTGTATTGCAACATCACTTATGAGGATAAAAAGATCTTATACCTAAAAGAAGCATGTAACTTGTTTGGGGGGGGTTGGGGTGTTTTAATTGATTGATTGGTGTGGGGGGAGTTTGTGTGATTTTGTTGTGCAGTCCTCCATAGATCTGTCTTCTGGGATTGAAGACCTGCACCACTATGCCTGGCTTTGTTTTTGGTTGGGGTATGTGTATTTCTGTTGTTTTATTGTATGTTTCAGACAAGGTCTCTGTAGCACTATCTGACCCAGAACTTGCTATATATAGACAAGACTGACTGACCTCAAGCTTTCAGAGGTCTGTTCACATCTACCTCTCCAGTACTGAAATTACAGAATGCACTACCACCTTTGAACTTTCTAATAATTATTAGGGCATAAACATAAGTCTAACCACCTTTCTTTCTCCCTTGAAACTTACTACAAACTGATTACTTTGTGTGTGACCCATTTTTATAATAAAAATAAGTAAATTTCATATAATTTATGCCTTCTGTAAATGTTGAAACTGAATAAAAATTCAAGGGTCAGGACTAGGATAGTTGGTTTTGTTTTGTTTGTTTGTGTGGGTTTTAGGGAAAGGTAAACCTTGAAGAAAGCCTGGTGAGGTGGCACAGACCTGTAATCCCTGCGATGGGAGGTGGAAGACAAGAGGATCCTAGGCTAATACAACACTATGGGGAGGGTGTGGGGGGCAAAACACAAGGTAAAAACAGACATGAGTGCTCCTTAGTTTTTTCCTCTAACTTTATGAATATTTTGCCTGTTGGATCCCCCAGAACTAGGTTGTAAACCACCATATGGATGCTTGAAATTAAACCTGAGTCCTGCAAGAGCAGCAAGTGTTCTTAACTGCTGAGCCACCTTTCCAGCACCAGTCTGTTCACCCTTGACTATACCTTAGAAGCATTTTGTCTTTTGCTTCAGTGCTACAACCTTGTTGTGGCTGGGCTGGTGTTGGCGTGAATCTCTCTGGTTATAAGGGAGTGTTCCTCTCAGTTCGTTCTGTTCTTTTCTTTCTTTCCTTTTTTTTTTTTTTTTTTTTTTTTAAAGATTTATGTATACTACATTCTGCTTCCATGTATATCTGCACACCAGAAGAGGGCACCAGATCTCACAGTGGATGGTTATGAGCCACCATGTGGTTTCTGGGAACCAAACTTAGGATCTCTGGAAGAGTAGCCAGTGAGTGCTCTTAACCTCTGAGCCATCTCTCCAGCCCTTTTTGTTTGTTTTAATCTTGTATGTGTGTTGTGTTTGGAGACAAGATCTCTATATAGTCCTGCCTGGCCTGGAATTCACAGTGAATTCAAACTTTGAGCCAACCTCTCCCTCAATGCCTACTGGGTTTGGGTTGTTTGAGACAGTCTCATTCTGTAGCCTAGAGTGGCTTTGAGCTCACATGAATTTTATTCCAGCATCCTGGGTGCTCTACCATGCCCAGTTTCTTAATTCCTTTCCTGCTCTTCTAGTGTCAACAACTTGGCATAGTAATGACGATGATGTGTATAGAGCACCTCCAATTGACCGTTCCATCCTTCCCACTGCTCCACGGGCTGCTCGGGAACCCAATATTGACCGGAGCCGTCTTCCCAAATCACCACCCTACACTGCTTTCCTGGGAAACCTGCCTTATGATGTGACAGAAGACTCCATTAAGGAATTCTTTAGAGGATTAAATGTGAGTGTCTTAATGTTAGACTGCTTGTAGGGTGTTGAGGATAGTAGCGAAAGTAAATTGATAGTGGGAGGCAGAGCTAAGATGGAAAGAATAGATTTGAAAAAGGTATAATAGGCTATAGAGTTGTTTGTCTTCTATCCCAGGCACTTCCAGGTTCTTGTAATTTCTTCAGACAAATTAATTACATATGTACTGATCACTGTGGCTTGTTGTTTCCCCTTTTACGTGTTTCTTTATTCTCAGATCAGCGCTGTACGCTTACCACGTGAACCCAGCAATCCTGACAGGTTGAAAGGCTTTGGCTATGCAGAATTTGAAGACCTGGATTCTCTGCTCAGTGCTCTGAGTCTCAATGAAGAGGTAAAGAAACAGCAAACCAAGTCACACACCATGTCCTTTGAACTACAGTGATTTCCATTAATTAGAGGAAGCACTTTGATGGAATTTTAGGAGAGAAACCTGTTGGGTATGAGGTTTCTAATAAATCTACTTTGTCTCAACTCTAGGGTTTTATTTTTTTCAGGGCTGGGGGTGTTTAACCCCAGAAACTGAGAAACCCATGTCCTAAACCACATTCCATAGTCTAAATCTACCATTTGGTATAATTGTAAATAAAAAGCTCTTGGAAATGTCTTTAATGAATGGTAATTGAATGTCATGATCTATCTCAGATAGTGGTAAAAATTCATAGGTACAGATAGACACACCTTTAATTCACAACTGTAATCTCAGCTTTTGGTCAGTATTTTAAAGATAATTTAGAAAAGGGAAGTCAGTACACAAAAATAATGAGTGGGGAAAGTCATAAGGATATAAACAATGATCTTAGCTGTTTAGCTGTTTGGATAAAATTGCTTTGGTACTGATCGTGCTAGATTAGCTGTGATTTTGGGGGCATGGGGTTTGTTTGCTTTTTCTCCAAGGCAGGGTTGCTCTGTAACTGACTTCTCTGGCTGTCCTGGAACTTGCTCTGTAAGCCAGGCTGGCCTCTGCCTTCCAAGGGCTGGGATTAAAAGAGTGTATCTCACCACTAGGCTGGAACCTGGAGTGACTCTTTTGCCTCTTGAGAGCTGTAATTACAAGCATGCTTAACAAACTGCTAGATTTAATATTATATGGAACTGGGCTTTGAGAAAACAGAAAGACTGGCTTTATATTCACTTAAGGCCAACTTTGTTAATTCCAATTTATTTCAATTTTTCAAGTCTTTGGTTTTTTGGGTTTTTTCGAGATGGGTTTCTCTGTGGCTTTGGAGGCTGTCCTGGAACCAGCTCTTGTAGACCAGGCTGGTCTCAGACTCACAGAGATCCTCCTGCCTCTGCCTCCAGAGTGCTGGGATTAAAGGCATGTGCCACCAACGCCTGGCCAATTTTTCAAGTTTTTATAAGGGAATTTTTTAAGTCAACAAGGGATGGTTAATAAGGTCCTATGCTCTCAGTCTCTAGGTAATAGGCGAATTCGAGTGGACGTTGCTGATCAAGCACAAGATAAAGGTGAGGAAACTGATAGAGCATTCCAGGTTGGTAGTGGGTCCTATAGTAGCAGTTCTCAACCCATTTGCTCTATGCTCCGTAAGGCAGTGTTAGAGGAGATTGGCCACAGATTTGAAGGTTCTATACTGACACCTGATACATAGAATCCAGAGATAGATCCTATCTCCACCTCAAAGAATTCCCAACTCAAAATATTAGTTATAGTTGGAAGTTTTTCTGTCCTCGCCTGGTCCGGCTGCACCAGTTTCTCTCCCACCCATCAGTCCCCACAGCAGCTTATTAGTCACTCAGAGGCTAATATGAAATACAGTTGCTTGGCCAATGGCTTAGCCATATTGTGAACTAGCTCTCATTAGATTAACTCATTTCTTTTATTGTATATTTTACCATGTGGCCCATACCTCACATCTTACTTCCTGAGCAACTATGTGGTATCTTCCTGATAACACCTTCTTTTTCTCTATAACTAGCTATATTCTGCCTGGCCATTAGCCAAAACAGCTGTATTCATCAACCAATAAAAGCAACACATTTGCAGCATATACAGAAGGACATCCCATATCAGTTAGTAGGTTGAGATTTCAAAGAACAGCTGGAGAGATAGCTCATTGGTTAAGACCTCTATCTGCTCTTCCAGAGGGCCCAGGTTCAGTTCCCATCACCCACATGACAGCTCACACCTGTCTGTAACTCCAGTTTCAGGGCTTCTTGTACTCAGATGTACATGCAGGCAAAACACCAAATGATCATTGAATGAAAATAAGACTTCAAGGCACTGAGTAACGTAATTAAACCTTAAATCTATAGTTAGATTTTCTGTGTATGTCGAAGCTTAAGCTATATTCTAAAACAGAAACATTAAATTAATAAAAACACATTTGAAGAAAAGATCACTTCCTTACGGAGGACAACATGATGATAGTGCAGTAGAAAATAGAAGCTAATGGAGTGTAGTGTAAAAGGCGGTATCAGAGGAGTGAGTAGTGTCTTAGCTATTTTGTTTTTCTCTACAGACCGGGATGATCGTTCTTTTGGTCGGGATAGAAATCGGGATTCTGACAAAACAGACACAGACTGGAGGGCCCGTCCTGCCACAGACAGCTTTGATGACTACCCACCTAGAAGAGGTGATGATAGCTTTGGAGACAGTAAGTTCAATTTTTCAAATTCATTCCTTCAGTATTCTTGGGCCTATTTGGTAATATAGAACATTAGTAGTTAGAAGTGAGGGTGTGGCTTAGAGATAGTTTCTGTTGTTTCTACTTATTGTTTGAGTTTTTGCATTGACAGATGCAGAAAAGGAACCTTAAGCTCCTATTTTAAAAAAAAAAAATCTTGGGGCTGGAGAGTTGGCTCGAGGTTAAAAGCACTGGCTGCTCTTCCAGAGGTCCTGAGTTCAATTCCCAGAAACTAGATGGTGACTCACAACTATCTGTAATATGACCTGGTGCCCTCTTCTGGCCTTGGCAGAACACTATATACATGATAATTGTATAGGTATTTCTCTTTGGACATGATTATAAAGAAGCCATAAGTAGGGCAAGAGGGGCAGCTCAATCAATTAAGTGCCAAAGTAACTGTCACACAAGGAGGAGAGCCCAAATTGGGTTCCCAGTACCCCAGTTAAAAAACCAAGTGTGGGAGGTAAAAATGGGTATATCACTGGAATCTGCTGTCCAGCCTCTTAATGAGTATGCTACAGGTCAGTGAAGGACCCTGTCTCCCAAAACCAAGATAGGCAGTATTTGAGGGACAAGCCCAAGGTTGACCACTGACCTACATACACAGAAACATGAAATCTAACAAAAAAGCCAGGTGCTTATTTAAATTTTATCAGCAAGTTTCTCTATGAAAAAAAAAAAAAAAAACAGCAAAGAACTGCTGCGTAGCTATAATCATGATTAGTTTTTTTTTGTTGTTTTTTTAAGATTTTATTATGTGTACAACATTCTGCTTCCATGTATATCAGCACACCAGAAGAGGGCACCAGGTCTCATAACGCATGGTTGTGAGCCACCATGTGGTTGCTGGGAATTGAACTCAGGACCTATGAAAGAGCAGTCAGTGCTCTTAACCTCTGAGCCATCTCTCCAGCCCCCATGATTAATTTTTAAGGATGACTTTTTTGTTGGTTTTGTTGTTGTTTTGGTTTTGGTTTTTCGAGACAGGGTTTCTTTGTGGCTTTGGAGGCTGTCCTGGAACTAGCTCTTGTAGACCAGGCTGGTCTCGAACCCACAGAGATCCGCCTGCCTCTGCCTCCTGAGTGCTGGGATTAAAGGCGTGTGCCACCAATGCCCGGCTTGTTTTTGGTTTTTTGAGACAGGTTTTCTCTGTATTGTTTTGGAGGCTGTCCTGGAATTTGCTCTGTAGACCAGGCTGGCCGAGAACTCACAGAGATCCACCTGCCTCTGCCTCCCGAGTGCTGGGATTAAAGGTGTGCGTCACCAACGGCCAGCAAAGGATGACTCTCAGAGAACTTGTAATTCATGCACTTAAAATATAGAATATAGTAACAGCCTTTGTGCTGGAGACAATGTGCAAAGAATCTTGTCTTCACCAGACGTTGGCAGTGGAAAAAGAGATTTGGGAGTGTGGTGTGGGAGAACAGCTGAAACACAGCAAATAATGGAATTCTTCATATTTTATCATAATGTGTATGTAATAGTAAGAATAACATTTAAAACTCAGAAAAGGGCAATTTGAGAGCAGCACTGTATTGTATTAAGTTTTGTTCGTTTTTGAGGTGTTTTCACTATGTAGTCCTGGCTGGCATGGGACTCCTTATGCCTACATGGCTCTCGTGTTTGCTAAGACTAACAGCTTAAGATTTTATTTTTATCAGGTGTGATGACACACACCTTTAATATCAGCACTTGGGAGGCAGAGGCAGACAGATCTCTGAGTTTGAGGATAGCCTGATCTACATAGAGAAACCCTGACTCATTCGTTCGTATGTATGTATGTATGTATGTATGTTGGGGGGTTTGCACACGCATATAGTGTCTGCAGAGACAGTGAAGCATTGGACTCTTGAGCTAGAGTTAAAAACCAGTTGTTGCCCACCTGGTTTAGGTTGTAGAAACCAACTTGGGTCCTGTGGAAGAGCAGTGAGAACTCCTATAGCAGAGTTATCTCTCTAGCCACCACAGCTTTTATTTTATGGACATTGGTGTTTGTCTGCATTTATGTCTATGTAAAGCTTTCAGGTCCCCTGGAACTAGAGGTATAGACTAATGTGAGCTGCTATGTGTGCAGTGGGAATTGAAGCTCTGGTCCCCTGGAAGAGCAGCCAGTGCTCTTTCTTAATGCTGAGCCATCTCTCCAGGCTCCACCACCACCCTTTGTTTTTTAAGCATTTATTGTCAGGGTAGCCAAGCACATGTATGCCTCAGCATAAGTTGGAGAGGTCAGAGGTCAACTTTTGAGAGTCATGAGCCCTGATTTGTTGAGCCATCTGGCTGGTCCTCACACTAAGCTTTTTGAAGCAATCTTTGGTTGTTTTGTATCAAACATAGAAATTTTCAGTTATTCTGTTTTATGCTTACATGTTTTTAACATATTCTAGAATTTGTTAAGGAATATATATTTTACTATCACCCCACCCAAGAGAGAAAGGAAAAAAAAAAAAACACTTTAGCCAGCAAAATTTCATTAGGGGAACATCCTGGAGCTGTCATTTTGTGCATGTGGGTTTTTTCTCAAGTGGTGTTCCTAGGGGAAGCATTCTGCCGTGAGCGCCATTCCTAGCACCCATTGGGGTTTTTGGCTTTGTGTTTGTTTAAGAAATAATTAACTACTGAGATTTTTAATTTAGTACAAATGGTTCTGATTTGAAGATGTGCTTTGCTCTATAAAAACTGAATCAGTGAATAGATGATGAACTATGGGGGAGAGTGGTGTTACCTATACGCTTTTATTTCTAGAGTATCGAGATCGTTATGATTCAGACCGGTATCGGGATGGATATCGGGATGGATATCGGGATGGCCCACGAAGAGATATGGATCGCTATGGGGGCCGGGATCGCTATGATGACCGAGGCAGCAGAGACTATGACCGAGGTAGTCACAGTAACATACCCTGTGAGAGTGCTTCTTTTCAAGAATTTCTTTTTGGCTTCTTTTCCTTTCTGTGTGACCACATTTGAGATCTGTTACAGGCTATGACTCCAGGATAGGCAGTGGCAGAAGAGCATTTGGTAGTGGGTACCGAAGGGATGATGACTACAGAGGAGGTGGGGACCGCTATGAAGACCGATATGACAGAAGGGACGATCGGTCCTGGAGTTCCAGGGATGATTACTCTCGGGATGATTATAGGCGTGATGACAGAGGTACTCATTTTCTCATTCTTTATCGTGGAGCACAATGTCGGAAAGTTAAGTTGTAAAGTGTATTTGCCTACCTCCTGGCTTAGAAAACACAGTTTATATATTTTAAATGAAGTAGCAGAGCACAGTAGACAATTGGATATGGGTGACATAATGAAAATGAGACAATCTTTTCTTCAGTTAAAATTAAAAAAAAAAAAAAGCCAGCACTGGGAAGGTAGAGGCAGGCGGATCTCTGAGCTCAAGGCCAGCCTGGTCTACAACGCAAGTTTTAGGGCATCCAGGGCTACACAGAGAAACCCTATCTCAAAAAATGTATATATAACAGTTGAAAAGGAAACAAGAAAATAAAAGTTCCAGTCAGTAATTTTAGTGTAATAATGTTGTTGCGCTCTTTTTTGGTTTTTCAAGCAGGGTTTCTCTATGGCTTTGGAGCCTGTCCTGGAACTAGCTCTTGTAGACCAGGCTGGCCTCGAACTCACAGAGATCCGCCTGCCTCTGCCTCCCGAGTGCTGGGATTAAAGGCGTGCGCCACCAACACCCGGACAAATGTTGCTAATTTTAAGTGAGATTTTTGTGTGCTTATTCTAAAAATTATGCACCTGATTGCTTGAAAAAAAGCACTTTCACACTCGCTCTGACAAATGTTATTAAAAATAACCACTTATGTTCTTAAATGTGGTGATGCCATCTGAAGGCTAGGTTGTCTGACCTAAAAAATTGATAGGACTGGTAATGCATACATTTAATCCCAGCACTTGGGAGTCAGCGGCAGGCCATGGCTGGTTCTTATCTGTTTAGATCTCACTCGCTCACTCTTTTGTGTATGCTTGCATGCATGGAAGTTGAGGAGAATTTGTGGGAATCCAGTCTCTTCCAAAAGTGTCCAGGAAATCAAACTTGAGTTGTCAGCTTAGGAGTAAACATCATTACCTGCTGAGCTTCCTCTGTACCTGTCATGTCTTTAATATGAACTTAATTTTGTTAGACTTAACATGTAGTATTTTTAAATCTGATGGTCCTATCAAATTTGGCTTCTTGTACATAGAGACCATCACCTATCCTTGTAGCTTTTTACATAGTATCTAAACAGGTGATGAGTTTGTTGATACATGGAAATTTTAAATGAAAAGGGAGGAGAGGTAGAAGTTGGTAATCATATTCATTCCATTGTCTAGTGTGCCAAATATTGGCTACATATTTTCTGAGCCACTTTTATCTTGAATGTAAAGATAATTGCTCCTTGACAAGTTTGGGCAGTTGTAGAAACTGTTGTCTTATGTCTCTCATAGAAGGTCTGGAGATGGTTCATGAGACTGTGTTGCTATGCAAGCAGTAGGAACTGAGTTCTGTGCCAACACCATGTAAGAAACTTGTCAAGGGGCTGGAAGAGCTGGTGAACATTAAGAACACTTGGTGTTCTTGTAGAGGAGCTAGATTCAGTTCTCAACACCCACATGGTGGCTTACAACCACCAAAACTCCAGTTCCAGGGGATCTGTTGTTCACTTGTGACCTCAGAAGGCACCAGACACGTGTGCTTCATATACATGAAGGCAAAACACTACATATAAAATACATAACTTTAAAACAGAATTTACATGCCGGGCGTTGGTGGCACACGCCTTTAATCCCAGCACTCGGGAGGCAGAGGCAGGTGGATCTCTGTGAGTTCGGGGCCAGCCTGGTCTCCAGAGCAAGTGCCAGGATAGGCTCCAAAGCTACACAGAGAAACCCTGTCTTGAAAAACCAAATTAAATAAATAAATAAATAAATAAATAAATAAATAAATAAATAAATATGCATAGCTTGAAAAAGAGACAGGCTAATTCCTAGAACTCACTGGATAGCCATCCTACCTTAATCAAGCAAGCTCTGGGTCACTCAGACCCTGTTCAGAAAAGGTGGGCAGTGCTTAAGAAATGAGTGTCCTAAGGTTGACATCTGTGCGTGTGAGGGATGCACACACAAAAGCCAAATAATACACTGTTTCAATACATGCACCCACGTAATACAGAAGACCAAACTTAGCATTTTATTGTGAGAAGGCAGTGCAGGTGGGCATGGCGTGTATTCTTTCATCACTTAAACCCAGTGGTATACACACAGGCTTCCTCTCTAGTCACAGTACCTTTCATATCAGTTTTCTGCACTAAGGCTGAAACCAATTTTAGGTTTATTGTGAAAGTACTCTGATAATGTAGAAAGATTAATAAGAAATTGGCCTACTTAGAATTTCATACAAAAATATAAGAAGATAGTCCCTTGTCTGTAAAGTGCCTGCTATATGGGTAATTAGTCTGAGTTCACATTTCCAGCACATGTCATTTAAAAAATGGTGAGTTGGGTATGTTCACCTGTATCTATAATGGGGTGATTGAGTGTACAAGGAGATCCTTTGGCACTCTCTGGCCTTCACATTCGTGTTCTCTCCTTCTCATTCTCACAATTCTCTCTCTCTCTCTCTCTCTCTCTCTCTCTCTCTCTCTCTCTCTCTCTCTCTCTCCCTCATCCCTCCTTCCCTCCCTCCCCTCCCTCCCTCCCTGTCATTGCTACAAGGTCTTTTTTCTTTTGGGGTATTCAAGACAGGGTTTCTCTGTGGCTTTGGAGGCTGTCCTGGAATTAGCTCTTGTAGACCAGGCTGGTCTCAAACTCATAGAGGTCCGCCTGCCTCTGTCTCCCCAGTGCTGGGACTAAAGGCGTGCACCACCACTGCCTGGCTCTACAAAGTCTTTTGAACCTGTTGAAGATGCTCATTTTCCAGACCAGATCCTTGAACAAGATCATGAGAGCTGTGTCTGGAGTCTGGCTTTTGGCATTCACCTGATTATTTGGAAACTGTTACTTAGAGTTTCATTTAACTTAGGTCCCCCCCAAAGACCCAAACTGAATCTAAAGCCTCGGAGTACTCCTAAGGAAGATGATTCCTCTGCTAGCACCTCCCAGTCCAGTCGAGCGGCTTCTATCTTTGGAGGGGCAAAGCCTGTTGACACAGCTGCTAGAGAAAGAGAAGTAGAAGAGCGGCTACAGAAGGAGCAAGAGAAATTGCAAAGGCAGCTGGATGAGCCAAAACTAGACCGCCGGCCACGTGAGAGGTAAGGTGTCTTGATAGTGGTTTCATCCCTGCTGCTGAGTGGAGGCATTTTGGGGATGGGAGTGATGGCTGGTATCACTCACTGAGAAGTGTTTTGAGCAGGGTGAAGCGGTCTCCAGAGTTTGGGACAGTGTCACACACTAAAGACTTCATTCCTTGGAGTTTTCAAAAGTTTTGCCACACTTGCCATAAATAGAAATTGGTGGCACTTTGATACAGAAGTAAATAAATCCTGCCTGTTTTTTGTAAAATGGGTTTATCAAATTTTTTTTGGTTGGTTTTTCTTTTTTAAGATTTTATTTATTTATTATGTATACAATCTTCTGCCTGCATGCCAGCAGAGGGTACCAGATCTCATTCAAGGTGATTGTGAGCCACCATGTGGTTGCCAGGAATTGAACTCAGGACCTCTGGAAGAACAGTCAGTGCTCTTAACCTCTGTGCCATCTCTCCAGCCTCGGGTTGGTTTGTTTTTCAAGACAGGGTTATTCTGTAGCTTTGTAACCTGTCCTGGAACTCCGCCCTGTAGACCAGGGTGGTCTCAAACTCAGAAATCCGCTTGCCTCTGCCTCCCAAATGCTGGGATTCAAAGGGTGCACCAACAGCGTCCATCTTGTAGCTGTTAATTTTTGTAATAAACAGTTTGTGTGAGGTTCATGATGGCCTTTAGTGAACTGAACACCATTTTTCTGTCGTTTTTAATCTCCTGTGTGCAGACACCCAAGTTGGCGAAGTGAAGAAACTCAGGAAAGAGAACGGTCGAGGACAGGAAGTGAGTCATCTCAGACTGGGACCTCAGCCACATCTGGCAGAAGTAAGTCAGACCAGGGTGGGTATCAGTATTGCTGTTTCCATAACCAGAGTATGCAGGGACTTTGCAGTGTTTGTAGATTCAGTCTTCAGACAAAGTCTCTACATCGTCTTGGGTATCCTGACATTTGTCGAGTAGACCAGGGCCTTCAGCAAGGGTTGATAGGTTTTCACATCTCTCCTCCAAAAGCCTGAGAACAGGTACCAGAATAGACTTCAATGTTCTGTTAATTATCTGTCTCTAAAGAGAATACTTGACTGTTAGACTATCTTGTTTTTTAACATGTATTTTGTGGAGAGGTGGATATTCATGCCATGCCTTGAAGCCAGAGGAAAACCTGCAGAAGTCTGTCTCTTCACCCTGCGTGGTCCTGGGCATTGGCTGAATTCAGTTATTAGCAGGTCTTGGTGAGAAGTTGCCACACCTGCTGAGCCATCTTGCCAGCCCCTATTTTCTATCTCGACAGTGTATGTTGGGTTTTTGTTTGTTAGTCTGTTTGTTTTTAGAGCCACCATAGCATTGGCATTCACAAGCTCTTCTTGGGGGTGACATTGTTTGATGGTGTTATTTAGGTAGCCTCAAAGCAGTGTCCTTGAGGGATAGAACATCATTCTTCCTGAGATTGTTCACTCACAAGCATAGCTAGTATTTCATCACAGCACCCATTTCCCTATACTGTGACCCACTGTTGCCTAAGCTCTTCTACCGCCAAGGTGCTTTGTAAATTGAGCCAAGTGTTTTAAGAGTTTTCTGGGAATGTTTTACATTGGAGTGGTCCAGTAACATAACGTAGTGGTCCTTGTGGCTGGGATAAGTGTGGTATTGCTCTGTGTGGCCACTTTGGTAGTGTTTGTACTTCAAATGTAGGAGGCACCTCTGTAAAATCAGGCTCCACAGTTCCAGAAAACTTTTTGTGCAAATACAAGTGTTTTTGATCTTTGTTCCTGTGTGAAGGCAGTTGTCTCTTACATAGGTAGATTTTTCCCTTTTCTTCCCAGAGAACATGGTTGGTTTTTGTGTAATTATAACTATTAGCCAAATCAGTCTGTACTGATGGAATTAATGTGGTGGTACGTCATTTTCTATGCTGTTGCAGTTCAGGTAAATGCTATACAGTGTATATACAGTGAGTCTCCCCCCATCCCCCAGATACACGAAGGAGAGAGAGTGAGAAGTCTCTAGAAAATGAAACCCTCAATAAAGAAGAAGACTGTCACTCTCCAACCTCCAAACCTTCTAAACCTGATCAGCCTCTAAAGGTAATGCCAGCCCCTCCGCCAAAGGAGAATGCGTGGGTGAAGCGAAGCTCTAACCCTCCTGCTCGATCTCAGAGCTCAGACACAGAGCAGCAGTCCCCTACAAGGTGAGTAGGCCTGCAACAGCAGCTGCTTAGCTGGAAGGTGCCCTGAGGGGTCTTGGCCTTTGTAGTATGTATAATTCATACTGAGGTGTCTCATAGCAGTGTGTTTTTTTCATTTTTGTTAGCCAGTTGGCATCGTTTTGATGGGTTGAAATCAGCTATGATGGGCGCATTTATACCACAGAAATTGTAGACATGTCTATTGGGTTTTGTCCTGAGATATACTGTTAGTGTAACCTTGGAGGGTCATATCATTTAAGTGACTTAAGATTCTCTTAACTTTTCTCAGTTTTTGCAAAGAGAAAACTACTATTGCCTTGCTGGGTTATAAATTCCAAAGCATATGGCAGTTGAGTGTGGAAGTGACTGCTTTCATTGTCTTTTCCTATACTTAAATATTGCAGTGTTCAACATGCAGGCTCTTGTGTATTTCTATAAAGGCAACCCACTGCATTCTGGAAATGGTATAAGCTTGTGTTGTCTTTCTTGTAAAAACTGATGGTTGATTGCTTGCTCCATTCTAGTGGTGGAGGGAAAGTAGCTCCAGCTCAGCCCTCTGAGGACGGACCATCAAGAAAAGGTGAGCCAAGGGAAGTAGGTTTTGATCTGTGTAAAGCCTTGGATACAAACACATCCAAGAGCTACAAAATCAGTTCCCAGCACCAGCATATATGGTGGCTCACAACCATTCATATCTCCAGTTTCTTTAAGGCATTTGATGCCTCTTTGCCCTCCACAAGCACCAGACATAGGTGGGGCACAAATATGCAGGCAATACTCATAAAATAAAAACAACTCTTAAAAAAATTCCTGAATTAAACACCTTGACCAAATAAATTTGTTTTTGATTTTCAAGATAAAGGTATGTAATCTTGGAACTGGAACTCATTCTGTAGACCAAGCTGGTCTCAAACTCTCAGAGATGTACCTGCTTCTGCCTCAAAGTGCTGGGATTAAAGGCATGAGCAAGAAAAAAAGAAAAAAATATTATTATTATTATTTTTTTTTTGCTGAAAGCTGCAGTATTTGTGTCTCATGAAGACAACAAGTTCATGCATGTATATGATGTATTTTAATCCTATCATTACTGCTGCCCTGTTAGCTTCTCTTGTCTCCTTCCTGCCAATCCCTCTTCCCCAGCTAGCCTCTATTCTACTTTTATGACTTTTGTGGGGGAGTTGCCTAGTGGGCTTTATTGAGGATTACAAAAGTTCTGGCACCTTACCAGTGGCCACACTATTCAAAATGTCTTCCCTCCCCCTGTCAACCTTCAGTCAAGAAATTTGAACTTTTATGCCCTGTTTTGTGATGTTCTTTTGATGAGCTACCTTTCCTTGCCAATAGAGGGCAGGAATGGGCTCTTCAAAGAGTGTCAGAAGCTGGCTTTCCTGGTAAACCTTGCCTTGGTGGGGAAATTGGACAGGAATAACTATGTCTGTCCAGGTGAGAAATGTCACCATTAACCAGCCAAGGTCACTACAGAACAATCTAGTCCCTTTTTCTCTTTCTTTCCTGGAAGAGGGGTTTGCTGTTTGTTTGGGGTTTTTGTTTTTTGAGATAAGAGTTTATCTGTGTAGCCCTGGCTGTCCTATAACTTACTCCAAAGACCATGCTGGCATCAAACTGAGAGATCTGCCTATCTCTGTCTAACCAGTGCTGGGATTAAAGGCCTGCACTACTACCACCACCTGGCTTCTGGTCTTTATTTCTATATTGCTTTTCCGGGTGACATTTACTACAGTGAGACTTTTTAATATGTCTTGTTTGGTATGCCTGGGTGGTATAGGAACTTGGGAAGAAAGGCCTGGAATGGAGTTAATTTCCCTTAGTACATGTTTTCTTCGGCTTAAAAGAAAATCTAGTACAAGGAAATAGGTTACTTTATGTGACTTGAATTTGGTTTTTGTGTTTCTGCTTAAACAGATGAAAATAAAATAGATGGGGTAAATGTCCCAAAAGGCCAAACTGGGTTCCCAAGTCGTGGCCCTGGAGATGGAGCAAACAAAGACCACTGGAAGGGGTTGGACAGGAAAGATGGCAAAAAAGATCAAGACTCCAGATCTGCACCTGAGCCAAAGAAATCTGAGGAGAACCCAGCCTCTGTAAGTGTTGTGTGCTTGCATCCACTTCTCATAGCTCAGTTTTGCAGACTCCTTTTTTCTTGAGACTGGAGAAGTTGGAAATGAGGCAGTGGTGTTTTTTTCAAGTTAATGAGAAAAGCTAAGATGGGCTTTTTGTTGATGAGTCAACCCTTCTGAGCTCTTACACACTTGCAAAGTGGAAAGGATGTGTATTGCTGGTGAGCTGACTTGTGACCCTGGCCCTCCCTGATTGCTTCGGTGGAACATGCTACCCCTAGATGAATTCATGTCCCCTATGCCAAAGCATTAACTTCTGCTTCTAGGAAAATCTCAGACTTTATTACTTTGTCCCTCTCATCTATTATAGAAGTTCAGTTCTGCAAGCAAGTATGCTGCTCTCTCTGTGGATGGTGAAGATGAGAATGAGGGAGATGACCACGCTGAGTAGACCTCCACATGCTGTGCTTTCTTCTAGTCTCCACCCCGGAAGATTCAAGAGCAAATCAAACCTCTATCCAGACAAGAAAAAATAAAGCTCACCATCTCCTGAAGACCTTTCTTAACTTTTTTTTTTTTTTTTTAATGAAATGAAATTGTTTTGCATGCTGCTGCAGCCTTTTAAAGTATTGAAGTAACTGGAGAATCACCATTGTAGCCAGAGAGATGTGGCTATCACTTTTGAATGGGGAAGTTGTGATGTGTTCTGATGATAGAAGTGGTTACCTTTGTGACTAGTGCCTGGGGCTCCATTCAGCAGAAATGTAGTGACAGTGAGACTCGGTTGCATCAGTTAGGCAGTAGAGAAAGGTACAAGGAAGAGTGAGAGTTCTACCTTTTAATTGTTGTCCTGTGGTGGCACCTACAAATTCCCAAACATCATCTGAGTACATTTCCCACCGTTGGCCAGGTAGATCTAGTCTCTCAAGTTATTTTAGTCTCCAGGAGGCTGCCAGCCCTTCTACTTCAATTCAGACTTAGCTGGGGCCAGCCTAGGGGAGTTGTGTTTTGGGTTTTTTTTTTTTGTTTTGTTTTGTTTTTTAATTTTAATTTTTTACCCCCCAAGGGGGTAGTTGGGAGTGAGTCTACAGGCCACTAACAAGTAGTACCTCTGGGGACCAAAATGAATGGGAAACTCAATCGTGGTTTGAAAAGTTTTGAGGGAATGATCAGTTATTTTATACCAGGTAGTAAGGGAAATGCTGTGACCTCCAATAGACACATGAATAGAACAATCATTTCCTGGATGAGGAAGCACTTAGCGGTCGTGGGAAATTCCAGTCTTCTAAAATCTGTCCTTTCTAAAGGTTCGAATATATCCACATTCTTTCCAAACTTTGTCACTGGTCATCTCATGTTCTTGATGACACTGTCAGCCTTCCAAAAGCAGTCTCTCTAAGTCACACACCTGCTCTCACAGACCTTTTTTTTTCTCTCTCTCTCTTTTTTCTTTTTTTCCTTTTCCTTTTTTTTTTTTTTTTTTTCCTTTTCTTTTCTTTTTCTTTTTTATCTTGGCCACCAGAAGCTGTGGCCTTGTGGAATCACTGCTTTTGTCAAGCAATCCAGCTCTGTGGTATCTTTAATTCCTGCTCCTGCTGCCTTCACCCCCTTTGGAGGTCAGAGTATTTCAATTGATGGGCTTGGGTGGTGAATGGAGAGAGTTGAGTTAAAGGTCTTCAGCCTTGATTGGGGTGTTTAAGATTTCTATTTGTTTCCTTCATGGGAACCCTATGCTGGTGCTTGGGTTTGTAATGTGACCTAGACTGTGCTTTTCTGCTTAGGGGGGGTGGTTTCTTGATTTCCTTCAAGAATAAAGGATGATGTAGAGAACTATTGAATAAGGTCTGGCTTCTCTTGAGTACAGTAGCTTGACCTGTCTGCTTTGATCTGCACCTTGACAGCAAGCTTCCCTGTTGTGGGACATCGGGGTACCTGCAGGCAAGTGAGACCTGGTCTTAATGTGCAAACCCTAGACCTGCTCTGCAGGAGCGTTGGTTTCATGGGCTGCAGCAGTGGGCATAGCAAGTCGCTCATCCAGTGGACTTGATTGGCTAGTAGCTAGGAAGCGGGCCTTTAGAGAGACCCACCATTGAATGGGGTTTTTTTTTAAACCTTTGGTTGTAGACAATGAAAAGGTAGATAGCCCTCTTCATGTCTATTTCCCTTCCAGATAGTTGCATCCAGAAGAAAGCTGTTCTGTCCCATGCTCTCCTACTTTGCTCCTCTGTTAAAATAAAAACAGGGGTTGACTTATGTCCCGCTCCTGAATACATGTAAAATTTGTACAAAACTATCTTCTATGAAAATGATTTGTAATCTGTAGACATTACTTGGGAGATGTCTTGAGATGTAAAATCCCATCCTTTGGGTTGAGGGTTTTTTGTTTTTCTCCAAATAAACCCAGTCTTTAAAGTTGAAGTTAATGCTGCGGTTTTTGCATGCTCCCTGTGTTTTTATTGTTCCACCTCTCTTCCAAATCTCTAATCCCTCAGTCTGCATAGCAGAGGATGAGTTACTGCATGGCACAAAGCAGTGCACAAAGCCCAAGATTGGGGACCTTATTCAACTTCATCCTCCAGCATTTCTGATCAGGGTTAACACCTGAATGTGGATGTGACAGGTGCAACCCATGCCTCTTTAAATTCACTCCCAGCTATCCGTGAGGTCAAGTGGTGCCATCCACAGACTGCACAGCTGCTGTGGAGCGGCAGTACTGAAACCACTGTTCTTCATGAGATACCTGGATTTTAAGCTTTCCAAACAAAAGTGGTCTTTGCTGAAAAGCAGGGAAAAGGGTTAGGGCAGAGACAGAACTGATAGTCACAAGGAATTGGAACACATTTGAGGTACTGTATCCAAGAATGATGCAGCACAGGCTGTGTGCCATTAGAGACAGCTACTTTCCTCGTTTTTGTTTTGTCCTTTTTGTGTTTGGTTTGGTGTTTTGAGACAGAGTTTCTCTGTGTAGCCTTGGCTGTCCTGAAACTCAGGACAGTATGAAGCTGGCCTCAAACTCATGTACATCCTCCTGCCTCTGCCTCCTGAGTACTAGAACTAGAGATGTGTGACACCACCTCCCATTTCTATTTTCTAACAAGTCCAAAACTGGCAAGAGTTTGGAAGGGATCCGTGAGTGGCTGTGCTGAGAGCTTTTCAGTGTGGCAAGAAAGAGGTTTCCCAGGCTTCACCCCAGAAGCTAGTCTAGGCCTAGTAGCCAACCAACTGGGAGCAACCAGTCTTTAGAAGACCTAGCTTCCCGTCTGCCCATGTCAGCTAGCAGAATGCAAACAGGATATTCACTTGACAGACTTGAGTCTAGGCTGGGGACACAACAGGCCACATAGACTTGCTTTCTCCTATCAGAACCGGGCACTGTGCTCTGGAATCCAAGTATATATATGAAGGCCCGGGTTCATGCGAACAGTATCACCTCAAATGCTTCACTAACTCACAAGTCTCAGGAACTGATTGATCACATCTGCTTCTCGGTAGCAACATTTGACAAATAAGCTTCGTTTCTCAGCAACCATTATAGCCCCCAAGGCTACAAGTGAAGGGGGACTTGCTTTCCTGCCCCCACAAAAAGAAGTTTGGAAGAAAATGCTATCCCCGCCCAGCTGCAGCCACCTCCTGGTTGGACAATGCTTGCTCTGTCCTCCAGGGAGATCCGCCTCTGGAGTTGGCTCTGTCCCTTACCCCATACTACTCCTTCCTGGTTCCTAGAGCCCAGACCAACCACCAAAATTTCCTTGACTCAGTGTTCTTTCAGCCAGGACAGCCCCATACTCTCAAGACACACCCTAAGAAACTGAATGCATCAGTCATGGGCATGAGGTCTCAGACTGTGGAAAAGGGGGTTCTTCCTTCAGTACTGAGATGGATCTCTTTCTGTATAGTCAAGGTAAGAATATTTGCCATGAAGGGAGGTAAGTGGGTGAACACCTTTATCCATAGTGGCCTGGCTCTCCCCCTCTCCTCCCTACAGCTTTGTGGCGTGGTAGCAATCACAATGTCTGGCTGCCTCCCCAAGCCACTCACTTTGATCCTATCCCCACCAAGCATCCTGCTTTACATTTCCTTCCCTCAATTGGTGCCTGGAAAGTAGTGAGCTTGAGCTGAGAGGATTCAGCTACCCATCTTGTGACTCCTCTCTTCCCCTTCCAATTCTTAGGAACCTTTCAGGTTCCTCTTAGTAGCCCTTTGGGCATGGTGTGAAGTTCTAGTCCCACCCACCTTTGAGATCCAATCAATGTGGCTCACTCTGGTGATTTCAGAAATTGTAACCTATGGCCAACCTGCTGAGGTGGTCCATGCCTTTGATCCCAGCAGGGAGGCAGAGGCGATCGAGTTTGAGGCCAGCCTGGTCTACAAAGCGAGTTCCAACCAAAGCCCAGAGCATTCTGGAAAGGGCTGGATGTTAAAAGAGCTGGCTGCTGACATCAAATAATATATTTTCATATTCTTTATTAATTACACAATATAATCTTGCCACAGCAGGACCTTCAGCCTTGCCCTTTCCCATCAGCCTCCAATCCCTGTCACTGTCTTCTAACTTGTGCTTCTCTCTCTCCATTGCCAGTGCAACCATTCCCTCCCCATCACTTCTCCAGCTCTCCCTCTAGTCCCCCAGGAGTCCGGCTGCTGTAAAGTGCCCACTGGACAGCAAGATCCATGCTTTCAGCTCTTCCCAGCTGCCAGATTAGAATCAGGTGCTCCATTCCCCAGGAATCAGAACCAAACCGCCAAACCCAGCCTTTGCCAGAGACATGATGAGCACAGAACCCTGCTGAGATGGGGCAGGCCAGCAGGCAGACCCAGAGGGCTTGAGCAGGCCCTGCTGGACTGCTTTGGGAACCTACTCGACAGTTAACTCTAGGCACTTCCCACTTCTCAGCATGGAGATCCTCTGGCTCACCAACTTAAGGAAATTCCAGTGTGGAAGGAAGGTAATAGGATCTGTTAAAGAATGCTGGGAACTGGGACGCCCATAGGTTCAAAGACTCTAGGACCACACATTCCCTACCCTCCACTGTCCCTTCCCACTGTCACAACTCAAACTAGCACCATGGCCCATCAGTTTAATTTCAGGCGTTCTTTTCCAATATCAGACTTTTAAAAAGGAATGAGGGGCTGGAGAGATGGCTCAGAGGTTAAGAGCGCTGGCTGCTGTTCCGGAGGTCCTGAGTCCAATTCCCAGCATCCACATGGTGGCTCACAACCATCCGTTATGAGACTTGGTGCCCTCTTCTGGTGTGCAGGGATATATGCAGACAAAAAATAATAAATAAAATACATAATAAATAAAACAAAAAGTAAAAAAAAAAAAGGAATGCGATGACACCACCAAAAGAACTTGCATTGGTAAGCCCCAGGAACACAGGGGCGATTACTAAAGCCGTTGAGGGGTGGGAGCTTTGAACCTTGTGTGGGTCCTCAGCTGTGAGTCTTCTGGGAGAAGAGACACAGAAAAGTTCCAGTGGGGGAGAACACCAGGAAGTGGTGTCCTAAGACCCGGGACACCAGTACATCTGGCGCCCCCACCAGGTCAGGCATGGTTCAGAATAGATCCCGCACTAAAGTGGCCGCCGAGATGCCAAGGCCTCGCAGCTGTTCTGTGTACCCTTCTGGATCTGTGTCCACCTTCTTTTGAGGAGTCTGTGCGGCTCACGCGTTTCTCTCCGCCCGTGTCCCTCCGCAGCCTCTCGGTCTGAGGCTCCCTGGGGCTGCCTTCCCACGTGCGGTCCCTCCCCGGCTCAGGCTGCCAGCTCGGCCTTCGAGCCTGCCTCTGCGCGCCGAGCCGTTCGCGGGAAGGACAGTGGGAGGAGAGGAGGGAAAAAGGAGGCGGCGCGGGCGGGGAGCGGGTGGAAGGTGGCGATTGGAGCCCGGGGAAGAAGGAGGGAGCCGGAGGGCGGGAGGAGGTGGCGGGGCGCAGAGGGAGGGAGCCAGCTGAATGCCCGTCCCGCAGCTGCCGCTGTCTCCGCGTGTCGCGGTGCGGCTGGCCTGGCCGGGATGGGCTGGCCCGGGGGCGCCCCCTGCTGCTGCCCCGGTCCGCCGCGCCCCCAGCCCTCCGGGCGCCCCCCACAGGTGAGTGGCCCCGCCACGCCAAGCGAGCGGGAGCGCGGGCGGCGGCCCTCTGCGTCACAGCGCGAGGTGCGAGCCAGGGGCGGGCGCCAGGGGGCGCGGAGCCACCGGGGTCCCGGAACACCGAGCGCGGCGGGATCCCGGAGGCTGGGACTGCCTGCCGCCAGCGCCCTCCCGGTCGGTCGCGGTGAGCTAGGGGGCAGTTTGAGATCCTAGAGGTGACCAGGGGGCGGGGCACGGCTGTGGTCCTAGCTCAGGCCGCCCCGCCTTCCGCGTCCTACTGCGCACTACTGGAGGGTCGGCTGCTCCCTGCGTGCATCCCCAGCTCAAACGACAAACACACTTTTTGAGCACAAGATGCCCGCGGTAGCTGGCCGCAGTGTTTCGGCCCTGGCCTGGCAGAGAGTATGCAAGCGTTTTCTTCTCATGTTCCCTATCTGGGACACTGAGGCACAATGCAGGCACAGATGAAGCTGATCCCTCCTAACAGCCCTAGTCTACTTCTGCCCTGCCTAGACACCCCCTAGGTCTCTCTGGATACATCCCAGAATCCTACCTCTCTTCCCCTCCCTTCTTTCCTGGGCCTCACTCCTCTGTGGCCCGGCTCCCAGCTTCTCATCCAACCACAGCTATTTCCAGGAAGGAGGGGTGTGTGGGTGGGTGGAGGGGTTTCTCCAAACAAACCCAAGGCTTCAGAGTAAGAGGGGGCCCTGCTGGGGGGAAGAAAAAAAAAAGCTCTGGAATATTCCAGGCAGGAGGTGGGAAGCGAAGATCTACGGGATCTGGTAACGCCACCTCAGCCAGCCTTCAGGATCCTTCCAGAAGTACTTCACTCCCCGTGGTGGGGACACTCATAGCTCTTGACCAGCCAATTGCAGTCATTTGAATGGACACTTTTCTAGGTCTGTGCGGGCAGGCAGTGAAAGTTCAATGTGGCCAGAGGATGTCTGGGGACTTTTCACAGAGGAGGGGACTTTCAGTCCCACAAGGAGACAGCAGAAGTAAGGCTATGTGCCATAGATGCAGAGGGAAAACACTGGATGGGGGGAGCCACACTCACACAGGCCCTACAGTGACCCATCTCCCCCAGCAGGGCTGGGTGCTGAATCAGGCCAGGCCCAGTTGCCCACCTGGCCATTGGCCTGGAATGTCCTGGGACACAGCCAGGACTTGGGTAGGGATTACAGAGCCAGTGGCCCTCTCCAGTTACAGTATGGGGGGCCACACCTTGCCACTCAGGTGCCACCCTCTAGCCAGGGTACACAGGTGACAGGCTTCCTAGAGAATTGGAGCATGCAGGAAGAAGGCTCAGGCTTCCCAGTCTGATGGTCTTTCTAAGGTGAACCAGGGAGGAGTAGAGCAGCCCTTCACCTGGATGAACAGGAGGCAGAGGAGGGAACTCCTGTGGAACCCTGTGAATGTAGCCAGAACCGGAGGAGTTGCACTGGGACATTCAGTAAATACCATGCAAATGAGGACGACAAGATTGTACATTCTTTCAAGTGACAGCTACAGCATTCCAAAGGCTGCTGTCCAGGGCTTGAGCCGAGAACCCCCAGGCCATTGACCCTTGTTTTAGGAAGATTGTTCTATCGTTTCCAAGGCCCTATCCACCTCCTTCCTTGACTCCTGGGACAGGAAGTTGGCCCTATTCCCAGGAGGGAAGCAGGAGGCCCTAGAGGGGGTGGAGAATGTGTTGGGAGGGGGCCTCCTGTCCAGTCCTCAGGTCCAGTGACAGCCACAGATGAAGAAGAGCCAGGCCCAGAAGAGCCATGAAGGTAGTGCTCAGGTTTGAATGGGTGGGTGGGTGGGGTCCCAGATACAGGGGGACTAAGCCAGGAACTGTGGGTTTTATCTGGAGCACAGTAGCTGGGGTCTTCAGGTGGAACCTTTCCAGGGCCCTGGGTTGCTCTGGACCACTCACTACTGTGGGCAGCTGGGCTTCTGGCTGGTGCTTGGCCTTGAGGAGGGTACTGCATGATCTTCCCCATCTGACAAGGAAGCTGGCCCTCATTCCTACTTCTTTCACCCTAAGTAGTCTGAGTCCTAGCCTGCCAGGGGTACTGGTTCCCAGCTCCACTCCCTTCCCACAGGAAGTCCCAAGGGAACTTAAGAGTCCAGGCTAGAGACTGGCTGGGGACACAGTGTTCTTCTCTGGCCCTCAAGCCCAGCCCTGAGACCTGAATTCCCACCCTGCCCCACTGACTGATTCCAGGGCTGGATCTCAAGACCACAGACCCCTACACAGGGTGGCCCACCGGGTGAGAGGCAGCTCCAGAGGAGAAGGGGAGAGCCAAAGATCTTGGGCTGACACTCCCAGCAGGGGTAGATCCTGGGAATCTGATCTCCTGGCCTCCCCCACATCCTCCCCCACCCCACTTCCTGGAGCAGCGACCTGCCCCCTTCCCGCCTGCACTTCCCTTCACTTCCAGGGCCAGGCTTCTCCACACACCAGCCAGACAGCCTCCCCTCCACCCAAGGGAAGCGGCTGCCTCGGCCAGGCTGCTTCCAGGAAGCCCCAGGCCAGGCCCCAGCATTGTTCAGGCCCTGCAGCCAAGACCCAGCCAGCCAGACACCATGAAGTCCAGCGGCCCTATGGAAAGGTTGCTCAGAGCCCTGGGGAGGGACAGCAGCCGGGCCACCAGCAGGGTAGGAGTGCCCACCAGCTGGGCAAAGGTGGGGCAGGGTGGAGGTGTGGACAAGGGGGGAGGGCCAGGATTCAGGCCAGACCCTCTTGCTAATTTCAGCCTCTTCTCCTGCTCCTTACCTTGCCTCAGTATTCCCCTCATTCCCCTGCCCCCCTGAGGTGGCCAGGGTGGCAGTATGATCCTGCCATCTGTTTGGACTTCTCTGCCTTTCCTTGCTTGAGCCTGAATAAGCCCTGGGAGTTCAGCAAAGAGCTTAAGCCCTGACCTCCCAGGGAAGCTTGAGAGAAAAGGGATGGGAAAAAAGCTATGAAAGGTAGGGAGGAGGCCAGGTCTCCAGGCACTGTGACTGGGAGGATGCCTTCCACTGACGTCATCTGCACATGATGTTATCAACAAGTATGTCCAAGTATCCTAGTGGGTCCCACCTCCAGTCCAGAAGAGGTCTGGAACACTCAAGGGACCAAAGCTGTTCCTCCCCCTTGCCTTTCGAAGGTGTTAACACTGTGGTGGGCAGATCCAGGGAGAGGGGACAGCAGGAGCTGGTATACAGATGAAGAGTGTGGAGGGACTGTCCACAGACTTGGGGTGGGAGGCACGGCCTGCAATGGGAGGGACTGAAGTAGGACCTGGGCAACTGGAAGCACCCCAGCTGCTAGCTTCACTGTCGCTGGATAGGGAGGGGACACACAGAGGCAGCAAGGCAGCTGCTTGTCTGTCCCCGCTGTCATTCCTCCTTCCAACATTGCCACCCCCTTCTTATACAACTGCTGCTTGCAGCCTCAATGCACAAAGAGTAAACACGTTGTTCTGACCCTGAGGGAGGGGGGCATGTCAGCTGCCTGGAGCTTGGAGACATTGAGAGCCAGGGGCTCAGGACTGGCTACAGCCAGTCTGGGTGTTATGTGACAATGTGCATGTGTGTCTGGGCCATCAGCTCATGTATACAAACCTCATCTGGGGAGGGCAAGATGGAAAGAGTCAGACCCCCACTCTGCCAAGATTTGGAAACCCCTCACATTTGAAGTGGCAGTGACAAGGACATCACATAGCAGGGCCACGTGAGGGGACCTAAGTGATCCCTTAGGGAGGAGTTGACCCAGCCAAGGTGATGCAAGGGGTCACATTCCAAGTCCTGTAGAGGACAGGCCCCATGACTACCCCGAGACAGCTGTGGCCAAGTGTGCCTGGGAGTTCAGAGGCTTTGAACTAGAAGGGAGGGAAGCAGCAGCGTCTATCCAAGGCAAGGTTTCCAATTCAGCCTCAGAGATGGGTCCACTAGGAACTCATACCTCTATCTATCTGTCATCCCACCCGCAGCCTAGGAAAGCAGAACCACACAGCTTCCGGGAGAAGGTTTTCCGGAAGAAAGCTCCGGTGTGTGCAGTGTGTAAAGTGACCATCGATGGGACCGGTGTCTCCTGCCGAGGTGAGGTGCTCTTCCTGCGTATCCAGAGCCCTCCACTCAACACCACTGTGCTGGGTGGCTCTAGGAACAGGCAGGCTTACAGAGCAGGGACAAATGCCCTCACTTGCATGACACCCACCTTGCCACAGCCCAGTAGATCTGTGACTCTGCCACCTTCCCATCCTCACCTGTGACTAGAGGCTGCCCTTCCTCCTTGCCTCCATTCATCCTAGACCTCTGGCCTGAATCCCAGACTCTGGAGCAGAACCTGCTGGTACCCTGCCCTGCTCACTGCTCCAGCAATCTAGTGTTAAGTCCCAGGGTTGACTTTCAGGGCCTGGGGAAGTGGAGGGTGCCCACTTTCACTGCCCTCTAAGCCTCTGCTGTTCTCCCCTCCTTCTCTAGTCTGCAAGGTGGCCACACACAGAAAATGCGAAGCAAAGGTGGGTACCTGGTCCTAGCTGATGGGGGATGGAGTCTTTTCACTGCCCAGACACGCTTTTTCAGCCATACTGGCATGTTTCTTCCACCCAGTCCCCTGCCATTCCTGGAGACCCCTCCTGGGTGGCAGGGGTGTTGTGCCGGGCCCTTTAAGAACTACTCTACTCCACCCCTGGAGGGTTGGCCCAGGAGGGTGGACAGTGAGTCGGCAGCGTTTGTCTTGGTGCTGTGCCCAGGCTGCAGCTGGCGAGAGGATGGGGGGGTGGAGAAGCAGGAGGAGGAAGGGTGGGGTGGACAGAGAGGGAGCAGGGTTTCAGAGACCAGGCACTGGAATAGGCTGTACCTTCCCTCTGGGGAAGGGTCCTCAGGATGCCCAAGTTGGTCTTAACCTGGGTGCTGGAAGGGCTGGACCTCTACAGGTACATGGTGTAGGTGGCACCCACTGTCTACTGAGAACCTGAAACAGCCCCATCCCTGAGGAATGCTCCTGGTTCCTCCTTCAGTGCAGGGGGTAGTCCCAGGGCCTCAAGCTAGCTTGGGGGAGCTATGTGCCCATGGGTGGGGTCTCAACGGTGAAAGAGGCTAGTGTCCACCCCTGGCCATTGCCTGCCTGCCCGCCCCTATATATAACTCCTGTCCTGCAGCTGGATGAATGGGGGTCTGTTTGGGCAGGGGGCTGAGAGCCAAAAGCAACAAGCAGGGGGCCTGAGAGGTGGGGGACCAGGAGGCCAGAAGCAAGGCTTCCCTTAAATAGAGGAATAGAGGAACCTCAGCTGGAGCCTGTACTCATCAGTTGACAGCCCCTCCACGTTATCTTTCACCAGCTCAGTCACTCATCTCCTTCCAGGTGACTTCATCCTGTCAGGCCTTGCCCCCCGCGGAGCTGGTGAGTGCTCTAGGATGGGGCAGGGAAGATAGTAACCTGACTAGTGTCCAGAGGTCTGGTGGTCTCAGAGTGGGGGCGCCAGGAGGTTACCTAAAACTGAGCGTTGTAGTTACTGACTGTTCTAGCTCTCCGCTGTTACTGTCCTCTAGAGCCTGGGGTGCGGGAGGGGCGGGGGGGGGGGAGACTGGAGTTCCCTCTTTTCCCCCAGGGAGTAGATAGACACGGACATGCCCTCCCACCCCCACCCTCCAGGTCCAGACTGGTCATTGCCCCTGCCCTAACCACTCCCATTTCCTCCCCCACCTCCTCCCTCTAGCGGAGAAACACTGCCCCAGTACGGCGCATAGAACACCTGGTAAGGGATGCTTAGGGGTCTGGGGGTGGGGGGTGGGTAGCTTTTGGGAGACCACGGTTTGTGGAACTTTGAACTGGGAAGTCTAGAAGAGATGCGTCCAAAGACGATGTCGATGTACGGTTTCTCATCCACCAGGGATCCACCAAGTCCCTGAACCACTCAAAGCAACGCAGCACTCTACCCAGGTGAGAGCGCCCGGTGATCCCACGTGGGCACTTTGCACAGGACCCCCACACAGCTCATGGCATTGGTCCCCAATAGAACACCCCAGGACAATGCTCCCCCTCAGGACCACGCACCCTCGGGACCTAGCAGGCCTCCCAGCGCTCCCCAGGACCTTTCTCATAATACTAGCCCCGTGGGGCGCCTCGCCTCTGTTCCCTAAATCAGCTTTGCGACCTCTCCAGGAGCTTCAGCCTGGATCCGCTCATGGAGCGTCGCTGGGACTTGGACCTCACCTATGTGACCGAGAGGATCTTGGCTGCAGCTTTCCCCGCACGGCCGGACGAGCAGCGACACCGGGGCCACCTGCGCGAACTGGCCCATGTGCTGCAATCCAAGCACCGGGACAAGTACCTGGTGAGGAGCGGGTTGGCCAAATTCAACCAATGAGAGGGCTGGGAGGTCCAAATGAGCAAGGCTACTGTTTGTCATCAGAAATGGAACTGGCAGGAGGCGGGTATTAGTGTACAAAGGCGAGGCGGGGCGGGGCGGGCCGGGCGGGCGAGGCGGGGCGGGGCGGGCCGGGCGGGCGAGGCGGGGCGGGGCGGGCCGGGCGGGCCAGGCCGGGCCTGAGCTCAGTGGGGCGCGCAGCAGCTCGCAGAGAATTCAGTTCCAGATGATTGCAATCTTATTTTAGAGTAAGATTGAGGGTCCACCTCCAGCTCCTCTGTCTGAAGTTGCCTTCATCTAACTCTTCCCTTTATTTCAGCTCTTCAACCTTTCAGAGAAACGACATGACCTGACCCGCCTGAACCCTAAGGTAGGAGGCAAAATGGTCTGTCTGGCCTTTAAGCTGAACCAACCCTATGAGAAGGCCCTGCCTCCTTGTTATTAGTAGCAGCTGACATCCATTTTACTCTTAAGCACCTCTCATATGACACACCATTTAAGATATATGAAAACATGGTGCAGTATGGCTGTAAAGTGTCCAGGCTACTGTGGGACCACTAGCAAGCCCCACTTTGCACCAGGGCCCCTGTTTGATGTTCATACCCTCTCACCTCCTTGTTCCTGCATACGCACGCACGGATGCACGCACGCACACACGCACGCACACAATTCTACCCTTGTATTTCCCCAGGTGCAGGACTTTGGCTGGCCTGAGCTGCATGCCCCACCTCTGGACAAATTGTGTTCCATCTGCAAAGCCATGGAGACATGGCTCAGTGCTGACCCTCAGCATGTGGTCGTGTTGTACTGCAAGGTAGGCTGGGACCTTGGGGTCACAGAGCTGAGGCATCCTCATCCTAGAAGAGTAGGCCCAACAACCCTATCTCTTTATCTCTCAGGGGAGCAAGGGCAAGCTTGGAGTAATCGTCTCTGCCTATATGCATTACAGCAAGATCTCTGCAGGGTGAGTTGCCCTGTCCCAGTGGCCCTTCCTCACCTGGCCCTGTCTGAGTTTCCCTCTTTAGTCAGAGTCCTACACTATAAACTTGGTGTGATACTGCCTGTCTCCACTTAGGCGCCCAGGACTCCCCAACAGATGAGCTGGGCTAGTTTCCTAGGGCTGTCAGCAAAATGCCATAAACTGGCTTAAGATAACTCAATTGTCTCACAGTTCTAAGATGTTAAAAATCCAAAGTGAAGGTGTCAGTGGGGCCTAACTCTTCTCTGTGACTCTAGGCAGACTCCTTCCTTGCCTCTTTCCAGCTTCTGGTGGTGGTCTTGGCTTGCAGCAGCATCACTCCAACCCCTGCCTACATCATCACGTGGTGTTCTCTTTGCGTCTGTTTCTGTTTCTCCTCTTCTGAGGACCAGTCACCCTGAATTCAGGGCCCACCTTGCTCCTGCATGATCTCATCTTAACCTATCTAATCACATCTGCAGAGACCCTATTTCTAAATAAGGTCACATTTGAGGTACATTTCTGTGGGGGAGGGACATAATTCAACTCATCAGATTATCTAACTGCCCCACTTTACAGGTGAGAAAAGTCAAATTCAGGGGGCAATTGCCTGAGGCCCAACAACTGGGACACTGTACTGTAGGGCTGCTAGCTCTCTTCACCATTGGGGGTCCCCTCTACACTGAGGGGAATCCCATGGTTCCTCCTTCCCTGGGGCTTAGGTGTAGAAGGCCAGAATGAGACTGATTCCTAAGCACCCCACCCGCCCTGCTCTCCCCAGGGCAGACCAGGCGCTGGCAACTCTCACCATGAGAAAATTTTGTGAGGACAAGGTGGCCACGGAACTGCAGCCCTCCCAACGCCGGTGAGCAGCCCAGTGGGGAAGGGCTGATTCTCCTGCTCAGGCAGCAAACTTGAAACCCACAATGCACCATGCCAAGTTCTGGGAACCGAGAACAAACAGGGTCAGGCTCTCATGGCATTCACTTGCTAGTGGAGTGGAAGGCAAGAAGCCACACATAAACAAATGGACTGGCTCACTCTAGGTGATGGCAAGGTTTGTGAAGAGAGTAAAGCAGAGGCCTGTAAGAAAGGCTTCATGGGGCGAGGGGAACTTGCCTCCTTGAAGTTTGGAAGGACAGTCTGGGTCTCTCAAGGTTGGGTGGAAGGTCTGCACTGTTGAGTTGCTGATGTTTTCCTTGGCACTCTCCTGCCAGCTATGTCAGCTATTTCAGCGGGCTGCTGTCTGGCTCCATCAGGATGAACAGCAGCCCGCTGTTCCTGCACTATGTGTTTGTGCCCATGCTGCCAGCCTTTGAGCCCAACACAGGTGAGTCCACCTGAGATGTATTCCATGGGGGCAGCAGCCATTTTCCACCTCCCTTCACCCACCCCCCTCATGTCCTTCACCCTCCAGGCTTCCAACCCTTCCTCAAGATCTACCAATCTATGCAGCTGGTCTACACATCTGGAGTCTAGTGAGTGCTCTGTTCCCAGGCCCTGACACCTGCCTGTGCCAGTGTCTATTTGTCTGTCCCCCAGCCTCCCCAGGCCTCGGCTTCTGACTCCAGCCAGGGAGGCTTAAGTACTCCCCAGGGCCTGACTCTACATAGCCACCTCTGTGCTCTTCCTGAATGCCTCTGACCATTCTGCCTTCTCTCTGCCCAAAGTCGCATTGCAGGCCCAGGACCCCAGCCACTTTGCATCAGCCTAGAGCCAGCTCTCCTCCTCAAAGGCGATGTCATGGTGAGGGGGACCCTGAAGATGGGGATTTCAGTGGAGTAGGGGGCTTCTAGCCATATAGTCAACTGACAAGTCATCAGTTCAAGCAGGAGTGTCAGGCCCAAAGGGAATCCTACCCCTGATCTCCCAGGAGAGTTCATCTCGAGATTAGGGCATGGCAGAAGCTGTGACCTGGCAGCCCGTGGGGTAAAGGCCTGACCCCCAATCTCCTGCCCTCCTTCAGGTAACCTGCTACCACAAGGGTGGCCAGGGGACAGACCGGACCCTTGTGTTCCGAGTTCAGTTCCACACGTGCACCATGCATGGGTCACGGCTCACCTTCCCTAAGGACCAGCTAGATGAGGCCTGGGCTGGTGAGTCAAAGCCCGGGGAAGTGGCAAGTGGGCAGCGAAGGGAATGTCAACAGGGCTGGCTCCTCACCACCACCACCTCCTCCACAGATGAGCGGTTCCCTTTCCAAGCCTCAGTGGAATTTGTCTTCTCCTCCAGCCCTGAGAAGGTCAAAGGTAGGAGTGGGAGCTGGAACAATAGGGTGCTGAAGATGTTGGGGGACTCCAATCCTTAGTACCCTGGTGGCCTTCCACAGGCAACACCCCACGGAACGATCCCTCTGTCTCAGTGGATTACAACACAACAGAGCCTGCGGTACGCTGGGACTCCTACGAGAACTTCAACCAGCACCATGAGGACAGTGTGGATGGTGTGTGGGTGTGGCGTGGGTGGTGTGTGGGTGGTGGGCAGGTAGGAGACATAACTTTGTGGCTTGTGGGGAGAGGCACACTAAGGTGTTAGTGCTGTCCCCACTCACAAATTCTTCTTCTCCACTCAGGTTCCTTGGCCCACACAAGGGGTCCCCTGGATGGCAGTCCGTATGCCCAGGTGCAGCGGGTCCCCCACCAGACTCCACCAGCACCTTCTCCAGAGCTCCCCCCACCCCCCATGCTCTCTGTGAGCAGCGACTCTGGCCATTCGTCCACACTCACCACAGAACCCACAGCAGAATCCCCTGGCCGACCACCCCCAACTGCTGCTGAACGCCAGGAGCTGAATCGTCTGCTGGGAGGCTGTGGAGTGGCCAGTGGAGGCCGTGGAGCTGGACGTGAGACGGCCATCCTAGATGATGAAGAGCAGCCCTCTGTAGGTGGGGGCCTGCATCTTGGGATGTATCCAGGCCACAGGCCTGGCCTCAACCGACACTGCTCCTGCCGGCAGGGCTACCGGGAGCCTTGTACAGTCCCCAATGGAGGCTACTACAGGCCTGAGGGCACCCTGGAGAGACGACGACCGCCCTATGGGGGCTATGAAGGACACCCCCAAGGCTACACAGAAGCCCCTATGGAGAAGAGGCGCCTCTGCAGGTCACTGTCAGAAGGGCCATATCCCTATGCATCTGAGCTAGGGAAACCAGCTAATGGGGACTTTGGCTACCGCTCAGCAGGCTACCGGGAGGTGGTGATCCTGGAGGACCCCGGAGTACCTGCTTTATGCTCATGCCCAGCCTGTGAAGAGAAGCTGGCACTGCCCACAGCAGCCCTATATGGACTGCGACTAGACAGAGAGGCTGGAGAGGGGTGGGCCAGTGAAGCAGGCAAGCCTCTCCTGCACCCAGTGAGGCCTGGACACCCATTGCCTCTGTTGGTGCCTGCCTGTGGGCATCACCATGCCCCAATGCCTGACTACAGCTGCCTGAAGCCATCCAAAGTGGGTGAGGAAGGACATGAGGGCTGCTCATATGCCATGTGCCCTGAAGGCAGGTATGGACATCCAGGGTACCCTGCCCTGGTAACCTATGGCTATGGAGGAACAGTTCCTAGTTACTGCCCAGTATATGGCCGGGCACCTCACAGTTGTGGATCCTCAAGTGAGGGAAGAGGGTACCCTGGGCCTGGTGCCCACTCACCACGGGCTGGCTCTGTGTCCCCGGGAAGTCCACCCTACTTGCAATCCAGGAAGCTGGGTTATGAGATTCCTGCTGAGGATGGAAGGGACAAGTACCCACTGCCTGGGCACCTGGCTTCAACAGGAGGACCCCTGGCATCTACAGGTGAGGATACTAGAGTGGGAATGTCCAGGGTAGAGGAAGGTTCTAAGTGCTTGTGTGGATGCCAGGGGCGGGAAGGAACTGAGCCAGACAGAAAAGCCAGCTCCTGTTCACAGAGTCCTCTCCCCATCACAGAGTCACCTGAACTGTCCTGGAGGGATGGTCCCAGTGGGCACAGCACGCTGCCTCGGTCTCCCCGAGATGCCCAATGCACTGCTTCATCAGAGCTGTCTGGTCCCTCTACACCGCTGCACACCAGCAGCCCAGTCCAGGGCAAAGAAAGGTACAGAGGGCCATAGCTATTTGGGCAAGTTCTATGGCTGTCAGCAGCCCAAAGCAGGAGCTGTCTGACCATCTACATTTCCCCCTGCAGCACCCGACGGCAAGACACCAGGTCTCCCCCCTTGGCAGCAACTCAGAGACTGAGTCCTGGCGAGGCTTTGCCCCCTGTTGTCCAGGGAAGCACTGAAAAGGCTCCTGAGCTTCTGGCCAGCAGCAGGCCTGAGCCACCAGACCCTAGCCCTTTCTCCCAGACCTCCCCGCCCAGCTCACCCAATGGCTGGCCTCAGGAAAGGAGCCCAGGGGGTCACTCCAGTAGTGCCAATTCTCGGGGCCCTGTCCCAACCACCCTGCCCGGACTCCGCCATGCCCCCTGGCGGGGCCCCCCAGACAGCCCAGATGGCTCCCCACTTACTCCTGTGCCTACCCAGATGCCCTGGCTTGTGGCCAGCCCAGAGCCACCACCACCCCAGAGCTCACCCACCCCTGCCTTCCCATTGGCTGCCTCCTATGATGCTAATGGTCCCACTCAGCCACCACTTCCTGAAAAACGACACCTGTCTGGGTCTGGGCAACAGCCATCACCACCAGCCAGAGGCACCAACCAACATGTCACCTTTGCAACTCCTCTCCCAGATGTCACCCAGCCCCCAGGTATAAGGGACAACCAGTTATCCTCTAAAGAAACTTACCCCCCAGAGAGAGACCATAGGGACCCAGGAGTCTGAACTCAATCCCTTCCTCTCCTAGAGCATCCTTTACAAGAGAACCAAAGCAATGTCAAGTTTGTCCAGGACACATCCAAGTTCTGGTACAAGCCGCACCTGTCCCGTGACCAAGGTACGAAGCCAGAAAAGGTAGTTCACCCATCCCACCCCACCTCCAAGGCCTGTCTTGGCTGCGAGTCTCATCCTGGTGGGGGCTTTGGTCTCCTTTGTCTTAGCTCTTGGAGGAGTTGCTTACCAGCAGCCATTCTCCTCATCCCCCCTACCCCCCACCTCCCGAGAGAGGGTTTCCCTGTGTAGTTTTGGAGGCTGTCCTGGAACTAGCTCTTGTAGACCAGGCTGGTCTCGAACTCAGAGATCCCCCTGCCTCTGCCTCTCAAGTGCTGGGATTAAAGGCGTGCGCCACCACCAGCAGTAATTCTAAGCTTTGGCCTCAGAGTAGTCATCCAAAGTCCCAAAATCCTGCCGTCCACATGGCTGGCTGGCCAAGTGGGACCAGCTAGTGGGGCTGTGTGGGGCTGCCAGCCATCTCTGACTTTTGCCCTGCAGCCATTGCCCTGCTGAAAGACAAGGACCCTGGGGCCTTCCTGATCAGGGACAGCCACTCATTCCAAGGAGCCTATGGGCTAGCCCTCAAAGTGGCCACACCCCCACCCAGCGCCCAGCCCTTAAAAGGTACAGCATCCTCAAACTGAGGGAATGGGTGTGGAGAGGGGAGAAGCTGCAGAGCCAAAAGTAGAGAGATGCACAGGACATCTCCATGAAGGGTAGGGGCAAAGCAAGTCCCCTTGCTCCCGGCTCAGGAAAGAGTTCCTGAGGAGGGGGAGGGGAGAAACTGAGAATCTGGAATTCAGTAAAGCTTCACTTTCACCATCCCTCCCTCCTCTCAGGAGACCCCTCAGAGCAGTTGGTGCGCCACTTCCTCATTGAGACTGGGCCCAAAGGCGTGAAGATCAAGGGTTGTCCTACTGAGCCCTATTTTGGTGAGAAACAGTGTCAGAGGGTTCTAGGGGGTTGGTTAAGGGAGAGGCCTCAAGAGGGCGAAGATAGAAGGCTATCCACAAGCCCTTCAGGATTTTTTCCCCTCCCTTTGCAGGCAGCCTCTCTGCCCTGGTCTCGCAACACTCCATCTCTCCCATTTCCCTACCCTGCTGTCTTCGAATTCCCAGTAAAGGTGTGTAATGTCTCCTCAGCTCTCATCACTCCTACAGCCAAATACAGAGGTCCTGTCTCCCCACCCCTTCCCTTATGGTGGCTAAGGGAGTCCACTAGCACCTAGGGAAGGCTCTCCCTCTTGACCTTCCTTGGTGGTGCTCATCTCCTCAGATCCTCTGGAAGAAACCCCAGAGGCTCCAGTTCCCACCAACATGAGCACAGCAGCAGACCTCCTGCGTCAGGGAGCAGGTAAGAGACTCGCTTCCCCTCCCTCTCCCTGGTGGTCAAGAGGACACTGTAGACTCCAGATACAGGGAGAGGCATTGATAGGACTGTAGAAGGTAGACCCAGCAGATACATTTAACCCCACAAAAGCAGAGGAGCCCACATTTTCAGGAGGCAGGGAAGGGGTCACAGGCTAAGTTCTCAGGGTTTACAACACAGGAGTCACAGCTGCAGCAGAGGAAAGAACTTGCACTGTTGCTGGCTGTAAATCCCTTGGAGTCTGGGAGTTGCCTTTCTAACTTGTCAGTGTGTGATTCTAGTGCATTCAGATAGCACTCTCAGGGAAAAGCATGAGAAGATTATATTAGACAAGAAGCTAAAGGGTGACTCAAAGGTGGCAGATCTTGGTTCTGGCACAGCCATACTAGCTCATCAACCTTCTTCCTGTCTCTTTAGCCTGTAGTGTGCTCTACCTGACCTCCGTGGAGACAGAGTCACTCACTGGCCCTCAAGCTGTGGCCAGGGCCAGTTCTGCAGCTCTGAGCTGCAGCCCCAACCCAGTACCAGCCATTGTCCACTTCAAGGTTTCAGCTCAAGGCATCACACTGACAGACAACCAGAGAAAGTGAGCCCCGGGGCACCAGCCTCTTTAGAGTCCCAAAGAAGGACTTTGGGAGCCTGGATTTTTCTTTGTCTTTGTGTGTGTGTGTTATGTGTACATACATGTTTGCATTTATGTGTGGAGGCTCCAGTTTGGTAATTAAGTATCTTTCTGGTCCCAGGTAGTGGTGGCATATGACATTAATACCAGTACTCAGGAGGCAGAGGCAGGTGGATCTCTGATTTTGAGGCCAGCCTGATCTATATATTGAGTTCCATAATAAGCAGGACTACACAGAGAAACCTTGAAAAACCTTGGGGAAAAAATCTTTTTGGCAGCATAGGCTACAAAGCTACATAGAGAAAGTCTGTCTCAAAAAAAAAAAGATATTTTTGGATCTCTCTTTCACCTTATTGAGACAGGGTTCTCTCAATCAAACCCAGAAGTCAGAGATGCAGCTCGTCTTGCTAGCTAGCTTGCTCCTGGGACTCTGTCTCTGCTTTCTGAGGCTGGAATTATGGGTCCTGGGGATTCAAACTCATTCTCTATGGCTAGTACTCTAACCTCTGGGCCACCTCCCCAGCCCAGAAATCTTTGTTTCTTTCTTTCTAAAAATTAACTTATTTACTTTTATTTTATGTGCATTGATGTTTTGCCTGCATGCCTATCTGTGTGAGAATGTTGCACCCCCTGAACTGGAGTTACAGATAGTTGTGAGCTGCCATGTGGGTGCTGGGAATTGAACCCAGGTCCTTTGGAAGATCAGCCAGTGTTCTAAACCTCTGAGCCATCTCTCCAACTCCAAAACTTGGATTTCTTTTTCTTTTTTCCCTGTCCCCCCTCCTGGGTTTTCAAGATGGGGTTTCTCTGTGTAGCCCTGACTGCCCTGGAACTGACTTTGTAGCCCAGACTGGCCTAAACTCACAGAGATCTGCCTGCTTCTGCCCTCGGAGTGTTGGGATTAAAGGTGTGCACCACCACCACTAGTGAAACCTGACTTTTCTTTTTTTATGTTATTTACTTAATGTGCTCTATCTGCATGTATGCCCTCAGAGGGCATCAGATCCCACTATAGATGGTTGTGAGCCATCATGTGGTTGCTGGGAATTGAACTCAGGACCTCTGAAAGAACAGCTAGTGCTCTTAATCTCTGAGCCATCTCTTAAGCCCAAAACCTGGATTAGAGGTGTGACTTTCCTTCTCCAACCTACTCCTCACAGGCTCTTCTTTCGTCGTCATTACCCAGTGAACAGCATCACCTTCTCTAGCACTGACCCCCAGGACCGCAGGTGAGCCTTCCTTGGATCCCTTTCCCAACCTATGGTCCTCCCACCCTCAGCTCCAGCTCACCCTTCAGGAGCTGTGCCCTCGGCTGTACTTCTTCAGGGCTCTCTCTCTTTACAGATGGACCAACCCAGATGGAACCACGTCCAAGTAAGTCTCCTTGTGCGCCCAACCCTAGACAGGCATGAGCTGACCCACACGGCCA
Source organism: Cricetulus griseus (assembly GCF_003668045.3). NCBI lineage: Eukaryota > Metazoa > Chordata > Mammalia > Rodentia > Cricetidae > Cricetulus > Cricetulus griseus. Next base: position 398,517,254 of record NC_048595.1, read on the forward strand.
GCTTCATCCTCCTGGCGAAGGAATATAAAGGTCCTCCCTGGCTTTGTCCCTGTAGGATCTTTGGTTTCGTGGCCAAAAAACCAGGAAGCCCCTGGGAAAATGTGTGTCACCTCTTTGCGGAGCTTGACCCAGACCAACCAGCAAATGCCATTGTCACCTTTATCACCAAAGTTCTACTGGGCCAGAGAAAATGAAGGAAAGCTGCAATCTCTGAGCCCACATCAACACTGCACTCTCCCAGCACCCACAGCTCTCACTGTCTTGGCCTGAATCCAGGAGCCCTAGGAGCCAGCGTCCTCCCTATGAAAGAGAGTGTGGCACCAGCCTGGGCCACTGTTCTTGCCCTTGCCTGCTAAGCTAAGTGAGTGGGCCCATGAGATGACCTGGCATGTGACCAGATGGCAGAGACAGGTGTAAGGGGTGAGGCGGTATCAGTAGTGGAGGCCTGGTGGGGAATGGCCCTGCCAGCTCCACCCAGCTGGAGGTCCCATCATGGAGGGAAAGGGGAGAAGTGTGGGAGCTTTTGCCTCCCCTCTGAACGAGACCAGAGTGGGATCACATAAACAGAGGAAAAAAGAGAGTCTATTTTTGTGTACTAATAAAGAATTTCTATAAACTTTTGAGGAGTTGATTACTTCTTCATAGGAAGAAGAAAAACGTACATCTCTCTCAGAGACATGCCCCTGCTGGCCTGTGTCCCACAACTGCCCTGGGGCCATCTGCCCTCAGCTGTCTCTACCTGCTGGCCCGGGCCCTTTGACTGGAAAGGATTCCCTTTCTGTCCGTCCTGATAAATATGGAAACTCCATCTTTATTGGGTGTATAAACATCTCTGGTCTGTACATACATTTCATACATCATAGTGCAGGGGCCGGAAGGAGGGGCAGAGGAGCCCCAGCAGCACAATAGCACCCCCCAAGTCCTACCCACTGTGCAAACTGAGACCAAGAGCCCCTGAAATGGGGGGAGAAGATGGGGGGATTGGTTGCAGGTGAGGGGTCTATGTAGACGCTAGAATCATACACTGAAGCAAAAACAGTCAACTGGCACAAGCAGCAAGCTGGGGCACAGGGTCAGGGAGTGGGCAGGGGAAGGGACATAAGGGGCCAAGTTGCAGCTCTGAGCAACAGCCACAACAAAACACATGCCCTGGTGCCTTAGCCGCATCTAGGTGAGCCAGGGCTAGGGGTGCCTTGAGGAAGAGTGCAGACAAGGAGATGGGAGCAAAGGCTACAGTCCCCCACTGCCACACAGACTGGCCTTTCTCTCACACAGATACTGAGCACTCTGTGGGCAGGTAGGGAGCCAGGCTCGACTTTATGTGATGCTTGAGTGTGGGAGCGGGGCTGTCTCTCAAAGGAAAGAATGAAGACCCTAGATGTGATTTAGGACAGCAGCCAGTGAAAAGAGAGATAGCCAAGACAGGCCCCCTAGCCCAGCCAGGGGGAGACAGCAGCAACTGGGTGAAAAGAGGTTTCAGGGGGATTATGTGGTGAATAAGGACAGGCTACCTCTACTCCACCCTCGGCCCAAATAGCAGGTGGGCTTACACTTCTCCCAACTCTCACAGGGTCCAGGAAGGTATAAGGAGATCCAGGTGCCCACAGACCAAAGCAAGGGGGACCCTCCCATATATCAACACTGTTCTATACCCATTCCTATCACCACAGGCTCAGGCCCAGAGACAGAAGGTCCAGCCTGATTGGGCTCTGACTGAGCTGGTAGGGGAAGGGTAATGTCCTCCCAGGGCCTGATGGTGAGCAAATCCTGGGGAAGACTGGAGGGAGGCTGCAGAAGGAAAGGGGCAGATGTGCAGGTGAAGCCTCTAGCCACTTAATGGGTGCAGGTCTACTTTCACCTTCTCCCCACAACTGAGCATTCCAATGGTGGGAAAGAAGCCTCCAGAAGGCACAACGGCATCCTTCTTCCCAATGATCTTGCCATTCCGGGTAAAGAAAACCTGGTAGTGGAGGTGGAGAGAAGAGGGTGGACTCTGGTCTCTTCCCTAGGGATATGAGAATGACTCAAGCCCAACACCCCCAACTCCTACCATTGGAGTTGGGAGTCCATTGACTCCATTAGGAGTCACTTGGGGTGATATGGGAAGTAACCACAAGAGGGCAGGTTGAGGCTGGCAGACAGATCAGAACTGTAGCCTGGGCTCTAAAGCTACTGTGAGCCTGGGCAGCTCCAGACCTTGCCTTTCCCACCCAACCCCTACCCCCACCCCTGCCTCTTGGTCCTGTTCTCACTGGTGGTCTGCCCCAGGACCCCAGAATGAGCCAACACTCACCACCACCTTCTTGCCCTCATGCTCTTGCTCTATCTCCTCTTCCTCTTCCTCCTCCTCTTCCTCCTCTTCTTCTTCACCTTCCTGGTGCAGGTACATGACATTTCGGACATTCCGGACAGCCCGGGCAGTTGGTGACAAGATCACTGTGTCACAACTGTCATCACTGTCCCCTAGGAGACAGGAAACATAAGCTCCTGTAGTACCTACCGCCCACTGCCCCAAGCAGTCTGGCTGCTGTCCATCCTCACTCACCCTCACTGTCCAGGATGTAGTCCCGAGGGAACATGATTCCACAGCCCATAATGTCCCCTTTGTAACAGCGTGGCCCAAAGGGGTCCCCCACACCACTGCCATGGAAGATCTTCCCATCATCTGTTGGAGGGAAGGGAAAGGACACACTTGAAGGAACTAACTCTGCAATCCTCAGGACAACACAAAGGTGAGAGACAGATGCAGGAAGGACAACCAGGTTTTAAAAAAGAAAACAATGTCCATTTGACTGAACTGGTCAGAAGAAAGGCAGGGTCCCTAAGGTGGATGAGCAAGCAGGGAAGGGAGGGAGGGGAGCCCAGGCGCCAAGGCTCAGTATTCCTAGGAAACCCTACAGGAAATCTGAGCAATATTCAGGAAGGGCACAGGGAAGCCAAGTCAGCCTGGAGTGTCCACTCTGAGCCCAGTTCTCCTGCCCTGTCTTGTGCCTCTGGCTTTCAGGACTGAGAGAAAAAACAAGATGAAGAGAAAGCCTGAAGAGCCTGGAAAAAGGAAGGAGAGAGGCCACATAGGAGTGAGCAGGAGAATGGGTGACTCCTGTGCCCCTGTCTCCCCCCAGTTTCCACAGCAGCAGCTTCCACTCACCTGCATGGTATGCCACAGACCCTCGGCTCCAGCCAGGGTGCCTGTTCTTGGGATAATCCTATAGCAGGACGACGAAAAGAAGTCTATGACATCACATGTGGTGGAAGAGGATAGAGGAAAGGGGCATCCGACTCTGTCACAACCCAGATGTCCAGCAGCCCCCAGCCAGGAACGGGGAGCAAGGAAGACAGGAAGGGGCTCTGCTTCAGGACCAGATGGGGTGGCACTTCGGACACTATGTCATATATCACAAGGTCTGTCCTCTAAACAGACACTTAAAACCAAGCTCTGACTCAGCTCACAACTTTTCCTCTATAGTCCCCTGCCCAGGGTTTTCCCAGTGCTTCCTGGCCCATCCCAATATCCCCAAACTGACCCCACAGGGAGAAAGACAGCACTTGAGCCCACCTTCCTGGCCAGTCCCAAGGCGATGTAGCATTTCTCTCCAGGGTCCACAATCTCCACCTCGAAGTAATGGCTACGGGTGCTGAGTGGGTGCCGGGCCTGGGCCAGCCCCACATCCACGATACTCTTGCCCTTCCCCAAGTATTCCAGCAGCTGTGGAGCAAGAGCCAGAAGTCAGGGGTCAGGTGGATACTACCCTGGACACTGGACCAGTTTTCTGAGTCTGACAGAATCTCCTGGCTGAATGGAAAGGGGTCCAAAAGGCAAAGTGGACTCCCACTTTGTGCTAGTTAGGCAGAGGACAAGGATGGCAGAAATGGCATGGTTAGGATGAGATGCCTCATGCATTCCTACAGAGCCACTGTCTGGGAAGTTCACTGGGGGTCTTTTGGCTGGAACATCCATTCCCTGGAAAACCCGAAGCCTGCCTGCCTTCCTGTAAGAGGTAAGAGGACAAGGGGTATGCAGAAGTTAGGAGCCAATCACAGATATATGAGGGAGGGGACAGGCCCAGAGCCAATTCTGCACAGATGGGACGGACATAGTTTCTCAAGACCTGTTCTACTTGGCCCTGAACTGAGTCATTCATTGCTGGGTCAGGGAGGTGCTCAAGGGAGCCAGGAACCTAGAGACAGCAACCCTACTCTTCATTTTACATGGGGGCATAGGTCAAAATAAAGACAAAAGGCCTCCAGTTCCCAACCCTCACTCAGGCTGGAGTTGGGTGTAAAGGTGAAGGGAGATGAGTATAGGTTCTAGGGCCCTTCAGTTCCACATGTTCTTGCCTGCACACAACAGGGTAACAACCCCAATCTGGGAAACTTTTATCAGATGTCATGGTAATAATGGAACTATGGCTCAATCTCATCTCCTCTTTCACCCACCTAGCATCACCTATGATTCCTTAATTTCCTTTTAATTAACCTAACTGCCCCTTAAAATTTTCTTCTACTATCCAAGCCCTGTAGCCCTACAAAAAAAACACACTCCCTGGGGCCTCCTCCACTAATCTCTAGCAAACTTAAGACAATGGCCTCACCCCACTAACATTCCTGCCTGAACCTGCCTGCACCAGCACAAAGGCCTGGGGGCATCTCCTGTAGAAGCCAGCCTGACTCATCTCCCTTCAGAGTGGACCAGATGATCCTACTCTCCTCTCAGCCCCAGAACCTCCAAGTCTACACTCTTGTACTTTAAAGACAAGTGAGGACAGAAGGGAAAAGCCAGAGGTGCACAGGAGCCACCAGGTCCACACCCAGACCCATTGTGTATTCTGTCTGTAACCCTTAGAGTGCTCCCAGCCTGGCTCTGCTCAGTATCTCTTCCTGGTGTTTATTAACCTCATCTATCAAGCAGCCTATGATCCACTCTCTCCACCCAGTACTGCAGAACTGGATCAGGGACCCCATAGCTGCCCTTGACCCATCCTATCCAATTGGCCTCTATGTTGGAAACAGGGTGTTCTCTAGTTCCGTGGCCAAAAAGCAACTGGTCCAGATCCCAATCCTTGGGAAAAACCCGCCCAACCATTCCCTCGGCCTCAGCCCACAGAAGGCAGCGGCTGCAGCTCTACTGACAGGGTGGGGATATTTCCTAAGGGGCAAGAGGCCATGAGGATGACCTGCCCTGACATGGAACTTCAACCCACACCCATGGGCTCCTGAAGAGTATTGAAACAGTCTGCTGACATTCCAGCCCTAAGCAACAGGCCCTCTTTAAGAACATAGCCATTCCATCTCAGGACTGCCACCCCAAATCATAGGCTGCTCTCCTGCTCCCAGCAAGTCCTTCTGAGCCTTCAGCATGGGAAGGCCAGAGCAGCCGGTCACCTTCCTGACAGATCCTGTTTGGGTACCACTGTTGGGAACCTGGAAGTTTGGCTTCTAGAGCCTCAGTTTTCAGGATCTGTGGGTTTGGTCTGGTAGGCTACGCCTTGGTTGCCTCTTAGTTTGAAAGACCAGGTTCAAACCCTAACTAGTATTGCTTAGTTGCCATCAAGCTTGAACATCGTATATTCATTGTACATTCACCTAAGAAAAAAAGCCTTAATGTCTTCATCAGTAAAATGAGGATACTACTACTTGTAGCTTCAAAAATAGTAAAAAGACAAGGTGAAATGAGTGACCAGGGTATCAATAGAGCCTGCCACACCCAGTTGATGGAAATGCACATTCTGCCAGGAAATGGGAACTGGTTATAGTACAGCAATTACAATGGACATGACCATTCAGCCTGTATTCCCCACTAGAGCAACAAAGAACCCCAAGGCCAACCAGGATGGATATTTGTGGTGCTGGGTATCAAACACAGAGACTGCACCATGAGAGTTCTACCACTTAGATAGCTACAGCCCCAATTATCCCCCTGTGCATCTCAGCTGAGGGTAGAGGGAACCCTTTCCATAAAAGCCTCAAGTACACCACCACTACCAACACCACCCATCCCCTGTGACAGAGGACTGCAGACCACAACCACCACCCGTCCCCCATTTCAGGGGACTGCAGACATTGAGTTGAAGCTGCAGGTCAGAATTCTGTCTGCACTCCAAGTCCTCCTCACTCTTTGTTTTTTTGGTTTTTTGTTGTTGTTGTTGTTGTTGTTGTTGTTTGTTTTTTTGCTCTTGTTTTTTGGTTTTTCTTTTTTTAAGATTTTATTTATTTATTATGTATACAACATTCTGCTTCCATGTATATCTGCACACCAGAAGAGGGCACCAGATCTCATTACAGATGGTTGTGAGCCACCATGTGGTTGCTGGGAATTGAACTCAGGACCTCTGGAAGAGCAGTCAGTGCTCTTAACCTCTGAGCCATCTCTCCACCCTTTTTTTTTTTGTTTGTTTGTTTTTTTTTTTTTTTTTGGTTTTTCAAGACAGGGTTTTTTCTGTGGCTTTGGAGGCTGTCCTGGCACTCGCTCTGTAAACCAGGCTGGCCTCAAATTCACAGAGATCCGCCTGCCTCTGCCCCCCCACCCCCCAGTGCTGGAATTAAAGGCATGCACCACCAACACCCCGAAAAGTGTAGTCCAGGCTGGCCTCAAACTCAGATCCACCTGCCTCTGTCTCTTCGGCATGTTCTACTGGCCTGAGCCACCAGAACCAGCCCTCCTCACTCTTTTCTCTTGTTGATTCCCACGTTCTCACTGATGGCCAGAAGACACTAATTCTTCTCAACAGGACCAAGCCTGGGGGGCCCAGAAGTAGCTGAAACAGGAATCAAGTACAAGCTCCCAGCTCAGACCTCAACACAGCCTTCTCCTGAGCTGGAGCTTTTATGTACCAAAGCTGACACTGTAAGGAGTGTCAAGAGCCATGGACAGTGAACAAAGACAAGATTAGTCTAATGCAAATGTACAGACAGCTCCTACAACCCTTGCACGCATGATCTCATTTTTCAGGGCCTAGGGGCAGCAGCAATTCTTTAACATCTTTAGCTCTCTGGGGCAAGGGAACCTAGGACATCTTTAAAAGGAGGGAAAACTGAGGCTTCAGGCAGTAGGGGGAGAACTCACTCAAAAAAGAGCTACAACTAGGGCTGAAGATCTAGATGGCTCAGTATTAAAAGCACTTGCTGCTCTTCCAAAAGACGAAGGTTTGGTTCCCAGAAACTACATGTTGGTTTGCAACCACCTGTAACTACAGTTCCAGGGAATCCATTGTCCTTGTATGACCTGACCTCCAAGGGCAGCAGGCAGGCAGGCAGGCAGGCAGGTTGATTGGATCTGTCACTCAGTTGGCACTATCTGCCTATCATTCATGAAGTCCTGGGTTCAGACCCCAGCTATCAAATAAAGCAGGTATGCTGATGATCCCAGCACTCAGGATGTAGAGGCAGGAGGCAGGTTCAAGGCCAGCCTGGGTTACAGGAGATGCTGCCTCCAGAAAAGAAAAAAAAAGGAAGAGCATGGACTACACCTGACCAACAAAACACTGCATGCAGTATGCTTCAGAGCACCACATGACTCCTCTTGTGTTAGCATTGACTGGAAGCTACAGCTTCTAGGTAGCTTCCAGTCAGTGCCCAATACCATTACCTTGGTACAAGATCAAAATTCAAAATCTACTTTTCCCCCCTTTATAATACTAGGGATTAAATGAACTGAGGGCTTCATGTTGCAAGGCAAGTATTTGACCACTGAGTTACCTCAGAATTCAAAATCTGAAGTACAGCTTGGCAGGGTGACAAATGCCTTTAATCCCAGTATTCGGGAGACTGAGGCTGGAAGATCCTTGTGAGTTCAAAGCCATCCTTGTCTACATAGAGTTCCAGGTCAGTCGGGGTTACAAAATATGACCCTATCTAAAAATAATAATATAATAATAATAATAACAACAAATAGCCGGGCGTTGGTGGTGCATGCCTCTAAATTCCAGCAATTGGGAGGCAGAGGCAAGGCAGGCAGATCTCTGTGAGTTCGAGACCAGCCCTGTCTACAAGAGCTAGTTCCAGGACAGCCTCCAATGCCACAGAGAAACCCTGCCTAGAACCTGTCCCCACAAAAAATAAAATAAAATAATATAAAATCTGGACTATGGCTTCTAGTGAATACATGCAGTTCTCATATCATAATTGATGAATCTTTAAGTCAGGGACCATCAGTATTAAACAGTCAAAAAGACCACAGATAAGTCAAGGAATGACTATCTGGGCCTACTTTTCCTATTCATTGGCTATTGGACAATCTGAGCAAGTCCCTTGGGTCTTCTCTGGGATTGTTCTTCACAGAACAGGAGTATGTTTGGAAATGTGAATGCATATGCTGGGCATCATACACCACTGATAACCTGTGTCTGGATGCTAAAGATGCTAACTGTCCTGCACATGAAAAACTGTCCTGGGCTGGCAAGATGGCTTAGCAGGCGAAGAGACTCACTGCCAAGCCTGATGACCTGAGTTGGACCCCCAGGACCCACATGGTGGTAAAAGAAAATTATTCTTGCAAATTAAGCTCTGATCTCCATATGCATGCTGTGTGTGTGTGTGTGTGTGTGTGTGTGTGTGTGTGTGTGTGTGTGTGTGTGTGTGCACGAATAAACATTAAAAAAAAAAACTGTCCCAACTGAAATACCACTTATATCCTTCTGAAAAACTTTAGATTAGGTCAGATTTGAGGCCTTCCCAAATCTCCATGAGTCTGGGGCACCCTACTGAGACCACCTTCCATGTGGGAAAAAGGCCTTGGGTCCAAGGGCGGGTCCCCAACAGCAAGTGATATATATAAAAAAAAAAAAAAACAACAAGGGCAAAGAATGAAAATATATGCTAGTCATCTTTAGAGGAATGAACTCTCCTTCCAGGGTAACACAGCTCTGACTAGAAACATAGAAGATGAAAGAAATTGGGCAAGTTATCTTCATTTGAAAGATGGGACAGTTGGCAAGCCTAAAAGGGCATATGTCCTTCAAGAGACTAATCCTTAGGGCTGGAGAGATGACTAAGGGGGTAAAGGCACGTGCTACCAATTGACCACTAAAGTCCTTTTTCTGGAACCCACATGATGGAGGGAGAGAACCAGGTCCCATGTTTGTCTTCTAACATCCACATGCATGGGTGCATGCACGCACACACACACAAATAAATAAATAAATGTAATGAATAAAAGATACACCAGAGAACTGGAGAGAGAAAGAGACTGACTCCTACCCAGGCATGGTAGCTCACATCAGTAATCTCAGTACTCAGGAGGCTGAGGTAGGAGGATTGCCAAAAGTTCAAGGCCAGCCTGAGCTAAATAGTGAGTTCCAGAGAAGACTGACCACAGTATGAGACTATCTCAAAACAAACAGCTGCCCAAGTCCACTGCAGAGAAGCCTGTGCTTACGGTACAGTGGACTTACCCTGCCAGCAGTCCTAAACTGAGGTGACGGTTTCAAGACAGCCAAACAAACTCTACAGCTACACTTAATGGAAAAAAGTTCCTAAATGAGTGGACTGAGGATGCTGAGGGGAAGGAAGGAAGGCTATTTATAATGTCTGAAAGATTCCACCTCGATTAGAAAAGATGCCTGGGAGGGGCTGGGAGTAGAGTGGGGACAGGTCCAGGCAGGGAAAGGATGCCAGGAAACCATGTGAGGAGTGGTCAGAGATGAGAGCCGGAACATGGCTCTGGCTCAGGCCCAAGTTCAACTCTGGATGTTATCAAAATGATGGCAGAAAGGGAAGAAAAAAGCAATCAATCAGGGAGTGAACATCAGAGACCTCGGCTCACAACCACCTCAGCCCTCACACTCCAGGGCCAGAGGAAGCAGGGCATCAGAACAGCAAGAGGGCACACAGTCTGCCATGTTCTCTGAATTCAATTTACCTTGAGCTCCACAAAGAAAGGCCTTGCTCAGAACCCACTTCCACACTACAGACTGCTTCTGTTTTCCTATCTCAGGCTAATCTGAAAACAGCCTGAGTTGAGGTGAGAAGGCCAAAGGTCAGGCTGGGAGCAAGAAGGCAGCAGAGAATTATTCTAAGTGGGAGGACTGAACATCTCACAAGAGATCAAAGCCAGCCAGGCATTGGTGGCGCACACCTTTAATCCCACCACTCGGGAGGCACAGGCAAGCGGATCTCTGTGAGTTCAAGGCCAGCCTGGTCTACAGAGCGAGTTCCAGGACAACCTCCAAAACAATACGAGAAACCCTGTCTCGAGAAAAAAAAAAAAAAGAGAGAGATAAGAGCTAAATTCCTGACTGGCATCTATTCATTCCCAACACAGCAAAAAGTACAGAGGACAGGCCAGAAGATGTTCCTCTGTCAAGCTTCCAAGAAAGCTCAAACCCCAAAGAAAGACTACTGGAGGGAGAGATCTTACTAGGTGCCTGTGGCACTGACCATGCCTGTTTGGGCATGGCCACAGGTGCGTGACGGGGGGCGGGGGGGGGGGGCCCGCATGTGGGATTTAGGCCTGAGGGGAGGGCACGTTCACTTTCTCAGGATCCGGGTCGGGTCTCAGAGGGCAACTGAAATTAAATACTCGGAGCGCTGACCCTGGACTGGCATCCATTCACTCCCAACACAGCAAGAGGTACAGAGGACAGGCCAGAAGAGGTCCCTCAGTCAAGCTTCCGAGAAAGCTCAAACTCCAGAGACAGACTACTGCAGGTCTGAAGAGAAGGGACTGAGAACAAGCTGGGAGGCTTCAGGTCCTCCCTGACCTTCATCCCTCCACCTTGTCATCTTCTACAAAAGCTCATAAGAGATTAATACTGAAGTTTATTCAAGATCCTCAAAACTGGGCCTGCATGCAGGCCTATAATTCCTACTACCTGGAAGGCACAGATATAGATTCTAAGTTCAAGACCTGCCTAGGTTAGAGACTGAGTTCAGATACCAGCCAGGGCAGCTTAGTTAAGTAGACCCTATCTCAAGATAATAAAAGAGCTAGAGATACATACAGCTCAGTGAGACATGACTTGTTTAGCATGTGCAATGTTTTATGTCCAATACCCAGCAATACACACACACACACACACACACACACACACACACACACACACGCCCCTACCACCACCACCCACAACAACAAACCACCAGCTGTTGTGGGATAATCTTTTTGTATGCTGTGAAGACGTGTCTCTGCAGAAGCACCTTCTGAATGGTTTGTAAAGAGCTGAATGGCCAATAGCTAGGCAGGAGAGGATAGGCAGGACTTGGAGGCAGAGATAGGAACTCTAGGACGGAATCAGAGAGGTGGAAATTCACCAGTGAGTTGTGTACGTATAGTATGGAGAAGTAACGAGCCACATGGCAGAATGTAGATGAATATAAATAGGTTAATTTAAGTTTTAAGAGCTAGTTGGGAACAAGACTAAGCTAAGGCTTAGGAAGCTTAATAAGTTTCCATGTCATTATTTGGGAAAGAAGGTCTAAATACACCCAACTCTTAGCATCTTCTCCCGTATTTGTTCCTCAGTTCTATGACTAGAGAGCCCAGCTAAGTTGAATCAAGCCAAAAGGGAAGCATAAAAAGTGGGCTTCCAGCCGGGTGTTGGTGGCGCACTCCTTTAATCCCAGCACTCAGAGGTTGAGGCAGATGGATCTCTGTGAGTTCCAGACCAGCCTGTTCTACAAGAGCTAGTTCCAGGACAGCCTCCAAAGCCACAGAGAAACCCTGTCTCGAAAAACCAAAAAAAAAAAAAAAAAAAAAAAAAAAAAAAAGTGAGCTTCCAAATCAGTTCTCAAACACTGAAGAAAGAGAAACCAGCAAACAAGAGCTTCTACTTGGTCTGGGAATCAACAACCAATCTGAGCTCCCAAATGAAGGGAAAAGAAGGAAGAGAATTACGCTAAGAACACAGGTTTGGAATCCAAGAACCATTTTATTCTACCCAAACTTCCACTTCCCAAAGCCACACAAAAGCCTCTGTCCTGGGAGCATTGGTGCTGGACTGATACTCAAGAGGCCAAGGTGGGCAAAATGCAAATTTAAGGCCAAGCAACATTCCTGAGATATCTCAAGATAAAGAAAAGAAAGAGCCAGGCATGTTGACATGCTTTAATCCTAGCACTCGGGAGGCAGAGGCAGGTGGATCTCTGTAAGTTCCAGGCCAGCCAGGGCTACACAATGAGTCCCTGTCTCAAAGAAAGAATTGAGTGAGGGGAGAGCAACACTGTTTTTCCTCCTTTCTCTAAGCAATACTGATGTGCTCACAGGCCTACATGTTCTGTCCAGCCCATTTACCACCATTGCCTTTTACTTACAGTCCCACAGACTCTGACATCATGCAGCCGGCCCCATTCATCTTCATAACTGTCCACCATCATGACGCTGTCATCCTCACGGCCCAGCTCAGCGTTGAGATGCAGCCTCACCTCCTCACCCAGGGAATGCATACCAACTGCTGGGAAGAGCCCATCTGGGGACATGGGCATGATGGTGGAGCCCACCTGCAGCACAAGGAGAGAGGAGGGAGCTGCCATGTGGTTCACTTTCCCATAGTTCATCCAGTTCTCACAAGGGCACTTCCAAGACGATGCAACCAACAATTATCATATACACATTCACAGATTTAAGAAAAGCAGAGCCTCACAGAGTTTTAACAATTGTTTAGTACACCTTGCCAAGCACATTACATGGAGCTAGAAGTCAAGCCTCAGTCTCCAGACTCGCTGCCAAGTATTCTGCAAACACCTGCGTGACTGGCACAGCAACACCAACACACATCTGCTATGTCTGCAAAGGGAGCCAATCTCTTGCCTGTGTTGAGAAGCAATCTTCCCCCAGCAGAGTGGGAGGAGGGAAGGAGATGGAGAGAGTTACATGTCTCTCTATCTCTTGCCAAAGTCACCATGTCTGAAGAGAAAAGGGTTCACGGAGTGAAAGAAAGAAAAGAAAACCAAAGGATGTTTTGCCCCAAAAGTTCAAACCAACCCAAAGCCCTGCAGCTGACACAGAACAGATCCCCTAGAACTAGAGTTACAGACAGTTGTGAGATGCCATGTGGGAGCTGAGAACTGAGCCTGGGTCTTCTGGAAAAGCAGACAGTGCTCTTAACCACTGACCCTTCTTTTCAGCCCCACTTTTCAAATGTTTATTATTTGAGAATTTCATACATGCATATTATGTGCTTTGATCAAACCTAGCCCTATTTTCCCCCCTCCAATGTCTTCACCACCACCACCCCCAACCATGTACTCCCAACTTCATGTGCTGTTTTTTAAACCCACTGAGTTTAGCGTTGCCTATATGTACAAGGGTGTAGAGTCATCCTATTGGAGCATGAGTAGCCTCTCAGGCCCACATCCCTAAAAGAAAACTCTTTTTTAAAACAGTGCCTTATGGCCTGGTGTTGGTGGCGCAGGCCTTTAATCCCAGCACTCGGGAGGCAGAGGCAGGCGGATCTCTGTGAGTTCGAGGCCAGCCTGGTCTCCAAAGCGAGTGCCAGGATAGGCACTACACAGAGAAACCCTGTCTCAAAAAACAAAACAAACAAACAAAAACCCAGTGCCTTATGTAACTCAAACTGTCCTTGAACTCACTATGTGGCAAGAATGACTTGGAACCCCTGTTTCTCCTGCCTCCATCTCCTGAGTGCCCCAGGCACCCTGTTTATTTGGTGCTGGGAAATGAATACAGAACTTCAAGCATGCTAGCCAAATATACCACCTGAGCTACATTCACAAACTCTTTCCCTCCTTTTGTTTGTTCAAAGCCTTTCTCTAAATGATATATTTCTGCCCCTGCAGGGACACACACACACACACACACACACACACACACACACACACACACACACACACACACACAGAACTGCCTGAGGCTAGACAGGTGATGAGAACAAAACCATCAGACTCTCCATGGTCACACTCACAGATCCTCAAGGCAGAGACAAGCCACTGAACCCTCTCAGACAGGTTTCCCACTCACCCTTTTCCCATTTTTGGTAAAGAAGATCTGGGCAGTCTGCACATCAAAGGACACAGGCTCAATGCCACAGCCGATCCGGTCCCCAGAATTGCACTTGGAGCCAAACTGGCGCCCCTTAGCTCGGCCATTGTACAGCCTATGGAGAGAGGGCACAAGACAGAACTATGGTACCTGCTCCTACTCCTCCACAACACTTTTTCAGTAGCTCCGCTCTTGATAGCATCCACCTGTGTCCTGATTCTTGGGTCACCCTCTTTGACACCCACACACCTGCAAGGGTGCCTCACCTAATTAAGTTTATGGAAAAAAAAAAACCCAAGAAAGGAAGCAGTGAAGAAAACCATTCAGAGGTGGCTTATTCTCCACATCTAGACTTCAACTCCACAGCAAAGGACTACTCACTTGCCATCATCAGCATGGTAGGCTACAGAGTCAGGCAACCAGCCAGGCTGGTGATCCAAGCTGTAGTACTGAGGGACCAGCCCCACAGCAATCGTGCCCCGGACGCCACTGTCCACAATGGATACCTGGAGGGAAGAGAGCAGAATACAGTTCACAGTTCACAGGGACAGAAAACTGAATGAACTTTTGAAGTGATCAGAGGTAGGTTTATGCTCAAAGAGACCTGGGGGATGAGAGGATAGGACCTGCCAGGGAGAACAGGGAGGGTAGAGGTCCCTTGTGATTATTTAGGCAATCATTCTTGAGCCTT